>NC_134710.1:73538938-74195605 GCF_043290135.1 Rhipicephalus microplus
AATCAGTAAACAGAAACAGGTCGTAGTGTCTCTTACTTCCCGGCCCCAGCACGAATCCCTGTATGTGAGAAGTGATTGAGACACATAGCCAAGAGGAAACCGGATAGACAAGGGGTTGAGTGGTCTTCCCTCTCTTTCGTAATCGGTGGCGTAGCGGGGGACGTCTCAAGTACGGGTTCTCTGAAGGTGCAGTTGTCGGAGTCTTGGTTGACACGGTGGTAGAGCGAACGTTAGAGAGAGTAGATGAGATTGAGGAATGCCTAGATCGCAACGGGGTGGTTTTTGTGGGGCCAAAGAGGAACTGCCGCACACTCGACGTGCAACGCACCAAGCCCGGGCATGCGCAGCGGTGGTCTTATAAGAAAGCTTCGCATATGCCCCACTTCGCGACTGAGTAGAGTAGGTTGAAGTTCGGACCATCTAACGAGGGCCCGGGACTCGGAGTCGGGGAAGAGGTCTGCATACGGGTAGACGCTGAACGCTCGGGGATCGGCGAGGGTCATAAGAGTCCGCAATGTTGTATGTCACTTTATGTTCTATAATTTCTACTCGGTCGTTGTGCATGTTACTTTAGTAAAGACCTGTCGAAGTTTAAGTTTATTATATTGTTTTGCTTTGGCTTGTACACTTGTTTTATTTTGTTGATTGTGTTTAGAAATGAGGCGAGGCAGGAGATGGTACGCGAGGGTAATTCAGTGTTGCTGCCTGTATGATCTATGTTCTCCCGCTCGGGGACCCAAGCCGATCCCCGAGCGTTCAGCGTCTACCCGTATGCAGACCTCTTCCCCGACTCCGAGTCCCGGGCCCTCGTTAGATGGCCCGAACTTCAACCTACTCGACTCAGTCGCGGAGTGGGGCATATGCGAAGCTATCTAATAAGACCACCGCTACGCATGCCCGGGCTTGGTGCGTTGTACATCGAGTGTGCTGCAGTTCCTCTTTGGCCCCACAAAAACCACCCCGTTGCGATCTAGGCATTCCTCAATCTCATCTACTCTTTCTAACGTTCGGTCTACCACCGTGTCAACCAAGACTCCGACAACTGCACCCTCAGAGAACCCATTCTCATCCAACTCCATATCTGCTACTCCTACTGGTAATGCCTCATCGTCTTGTGGGACCTTCGAGGTAGAAATCGCAGCCAAACCATCTGTACCCACTCCAGCAACCTCGACAGCTCTTGTTTCACCCAGTGGCACCGGCGTGCGAGCGTTCCCTCCAAACACACACTCGTTCTATGGCGGAACATCCTCCTCGATCACGGAAATTACATTAACCACATCCACACACGGTGAAACGCGCCTCGTTTTTACGGAACTTGTTTCCTCGTGAATAATTACGACTTCGATTGACCTCTGCACGTCAACGTCATGAGTAGGAGTTGCGTCTAGGTTTCCAGATTCGAATTTCGTCACCATCTCCTTGTCTTTGTGAATGCGGCTGCCACCCGTCGAATTCCACTTTCGTCGCCGGTATCGGTGGCATTCTCGCCAAATGTGACCAAACCTGCCGCAGTTAGAGCACCCGCCGGGATAAGGTAGCTGCTTCGGGAATTCCTGCCAATTCTGTTTCACCTTATTGCGTACTTCCAAGCTCTCCACAAGTTTTTCTAGGCGGTCAAGGCGTCTATGCATCTCATGAACATCCGTGTCCTCTTCTACGTATCGAACGGGTAACGAATGGCTCCACGACACTTTCTCATTCTGTTCATCCTTCGCCGCTATGGCAATGGCCTCGTCAATGGATGGAAAAACTTTATTTCGTCAGAAAGCAACTGAGGATGATTCCGTGTTAGATGGCCATCAACCTAAGGTTGGCGGCAACCTGTGTGGCCCACTTCACGACCCTTAACTGGACGACTGGGTCTGAGCTGGGCAACACGGCCTCCCAGTGGCCTCGTCAAACGTTTTCGGGTCCCGAGAGAGAAAAAATCTACGGACCGGATCCCTCAGGCCTAATAAAAATTGCGAGAGCAATTGTTCGGCTAGAATTTCGCGGCGCAGTGAAGCTTTCACCGGATCCTGACTATCGGAGCTCGCTAGGGTGGCGGTCCCGAGGATGCGCAAGCGACTTGCAAACGACCGCACCTCCTCATCTGCCTTCTGCCTCGCGTTTAAAAACCTTTCCATTTCGAAGATAAGTGGCTCCATATCGAACCTCTTGAGGGCCAAATATTTGAACTCAGAAAAAGTTGAAGCCGCAGTGACGCCATCATCCCACCACGCAAAATCATGCGCCGCGCCTACCATCTTGCATCGTGCTATGCAGAGCAGCTCACTATTCCTGCCCCGCCGCGGTGGTCTAGTGGCTTAGGTACTCGGCTGCTGACCCGCAGGTCGCGGGTTCAAATCCCGGCTGCGGCGGCTGCATTTCCGATGGAGGCGGAAATGTCGAGGCCCGTGTGCTCAGATTTGGGTGCACGTTAAAGAACCCCAGGTGGTCAAAATTTCCGGAGCCCTCCACTACGGCGTCTCTCATAATCATATGGTGGTTTTGGGACGTTAAACCTCACAAATCAAATCAACTCACTATCCCACCATCCACCCAAGCGACCAACCTGCTCCAAAATTTTCAAGAAGACCCCAATATCCGGACCCGTATCACCTCCCGTAAACGATGGAACCATGCCCGCTAACATTAGCGCGCTCATTTCTAGTGGGTCGTCTCTGTCGGTCATCTTGGTAGCCTGCTCGTTCATTTTGCCGCCTCTCCTTCCTAGTACGAGGGTGAAATCTCGCACCGTTGCCCCAGCAGTAATCCCACCACTGCCACCACTTGAGACGTCCTCCGCTACGCCACCGATTACCCAAGAGAGGGAAGACCACTCAACCCCTTGTATATCCGGTTTCCTCTTGGCTATGTGTCTCAATCACATCTCACATACAGGGACTCGTGCTGGGGCCGGGAAGTAAGAGACACTACGACCTGTTTCTGTTTACTGATTCATTTAATTTAATAGCAAGTGCGAATGGCGTACACACATACTGTCCGTGAACGACATCTCTGTTACACGAAATTGTAACACATCAGCAAATACTCGCGACGCGCGAAACAGGATACATAAGCGAAGTAACTGTGACAATACAAGGGTGCCTCAATACAGAGTAAACACACGACGACACAAATAATAAAGTCATTAATTAATAGAAACGCGCAATGTCTCAATTCGCCACCTCCCTTCCCTCAAAGCTAATCTAAATAAGGTGCATAAAGTCCGTCTCACGAAAGGTCCATGTTGATGGGGGCCTCGGAGCTGATTGTTCGAGTCGGGGCTCAGGGCTTCTTCCTGGGGTCATTGTCCAATTCGTCAGCATATTCATCTTCTTCGTCATCGTCGCCTTCGTCGCGCCTCTCAGTGATTTCCATCATAGCCCTCTTTCGTAACGTTCCATTCACTCGCCTCCTATCCCTAACTTTCATTCCTAATCGTACCATCCTTGTCCCAGTCATCATCTTGTCTTGTCTTGTCTCCTAGGAGATCTTGGCTCATACCCACATGGGGGATTGGCCACACTGTACCTCATAATAGATCATTTTTTACAACGCTAGCTAAAAAAATGAAGAGAAATTAGATAGGAACAATAATAATGTTCCTTTGAAAAAACGTGAAAAATTGCAGCAGAATGCGATAAACCAGATTATATAAAACATCGCCTCATCATCTCATCTCATCGCCTCTCATCGCTATCACTTCGCACCGTTATCTTCCTTTTCCATTCCGTCTCCCTACCACCTCAATCTCAGCGCTCCATCTCTCTGACCCTTCTCGTATCGTCTCGTAGTCCCTTTTTGTAGGACCCAACTCCGCCCTACCGGGGCTCCAAACCAATCGCCACTATCGACGCGGCATATTTTCTTGTCAGTCGGAGTGTATCATCTTCGACGGCCGCCCCCGCGGCCCACACCAGTAGAAAACCCTCTTCCAAACAAAGCCGAGCAAGTAACAATGTACAAACTCAAGCCTCAGAGAGAGAGATGGGTGAGCTGTCCCAAGACACTTTAATTACGGGCGAACAATGGTCCCGATGCTTCCGGTACTTGATGAGCCGATGTCCAGACCAAATCTCAACGTTTCCATGCAGCTTGGTGTCTCCCACGAAATTCTCCGTAGCCGTCGCTTCTTCATCATTCAACGCCGCGGGTGGCCATCCGCGCAGAACGCAGTAATGAGCCCTGGAGCCACGGAGGCCGACGAAAAGTCAGGTCGGACCCGGCACTGGCGCTTCGGCAGGGTCGCATTCCCCGAACCAACAAAAGGTGCTCTGCTGATCCCCCATGCCGCAAATCTGAAGGGTGCGCGCGGATTATCTCCACCGTACACTGTCACACTGTCTGTAGACGACAAGGCGCCGCCCGGTCCTCGTGTTTGCGTGGGGGAGCCCGTGAGAATAGTAGAAATAATCCTTCCAGGTACTCCACTCCGGAATGCCCATTCGTTACAGCGAAGGTTTTCTTTTCCTTTTTTAATGCGTCGGTTTAAGAAACGACCGTAAACATTTTGAAAGGACTGGGGTTCAGTCCGTGTTTGCGGGGACGTCACAGCCGTTATTACAGACTACGCTACACGCTACGCTATTACGCGAGCTCTACCGACCAGCTGTGCAACCGACGTCACTGACTTCTTGTTACGGGACGTTATATTGATTCACGGGGCTCCGAGACAGCTTCTCACAGACCGTGGCCGTACATTTCTATCCCAAGTCATCGCCGACATTCTGCGTTCTTGTTCCACGCAGCACACACTGACAACCGCTTACCACCCTCAAACAAACGGCCTCACGGAACGCTTTAACCGCACTTTAACAAATATGCTCGCTATGTACGTGTCGCCCGACCACCGAGACTGGGACCTTGCCTTACCCTACGCAACTTAAGCGTATAATTCATTCCGTCACGACACAGCGGGCTTTTCGCCATTCCACTTATTGTACGGAAGAGAGCCGACTTTACCACTGGACACAGTCATCTCAGCTCACACTTCCTCCACCAGCGAGTATGCCCGCGACGCGTTTGCGCGAGCCGATCATGCCCGTCAGCTCGCTCGCGCTCGGCTGATGGCGTCGCAAACCAACCAATGCCGTCGGTACGATGCGGAACATAGAGACGTACATTTCACTCCCAGTACCCTCGTTTTACTCTGGTCCCCTCATCGTCGGCTGGGCCTATCCGAAAAACTTCTGTCTCATTACACGGGACCCTACCGTATATTGCGTCAAGTAGCACCGGTCACCTACGAGATCAGCCCCATCTGTCCATCATCATGTACTATGCGGCCCAGTGATATCGTACACGTCTCGCGGATCAATCCCTACAATAATGCGTCAGATAACGACTTTTAAAGCACCGGGACGGTGCCTCCGCCGCCGGGGGTCATGCTACGTGCCAGTGCATGGAGCTGAAGAAGACAAAGCAGATGGACTGGCACGAGCTAATCTGTGTGGCTGGCGCTGCTCGCCTAACCGGTTGTAAATACATCAGCGACTACCCCTCTGAGTCAGTCTCCTTCCCGTAACAATATTTACGTTTACGTTTTTCTAACTTTCTTACATTATTTTTGTTGCATATAAGCCCCAAAAACGTAAAAACTTATTTGAAGACACCCATACTTAGGTGGCGCCACCACCATAGTTTCGACGACGGCCGCTTTCCAGGTGACCGCCAATAATCCGGCAGGCAAGAGAAATCTAGGAGGCTATAAAACAAATTAACCGACAGAAACGCAATCGATGCCAACGGGCTGCTGCTTTTCGAGCGTCAAGATAATCTCAATCCTTGAAATAAAACAATCACTGCTTTTGAACTAATAGTAAAAGTAATACAAAAAATATTCTATTCAATGTTTTATGAAAAACTACGTAGTAACTACTCTTATGACGGTTTTTCTATACATACTAAAATAAAAATTCAAAAATATAGTTCCACTATACGCGCAAATGACGAAACTTGCCACGGTCGATTTTTTCGCCCTCTACGGCCATCGTGGGCTTGAGAGTTTCTGGGGCCTTACTATACTTCCAGTACACTGTAGCTAGAGGTGTGCGCCGAGGCGGTTTCGACCGGCGGTGGCGTGGAGGTCGTTCCGAATCGGCGGCGGCGGCGTCGTCGGCGCTCGCCGGGCGAAATTACAGTGATAGGCGGCGGCTCACGGCCGCTTTTCGTCGGCGGTGACAGCGCCAGCGGCGTGGAAACCGAAACTACAATTTAAAAAAGCTACTTTACTCGGTTTTTTCTGCTTATTTAGCTGAAAGCCACTACTTTTAACAGTGATACCTGAGAGAACAGCTTGAAGATGCAAGAGAACTGGCAAACGTTCCCTATATGTTTTGTTTTTGAGCATACATATTGAATATGTTCCTTCTGTGCGCCCCGTTTGTTCACATAGCTAACACTGTATCACAAGAAATTTCATTTCTTTTTACTCTCAAAGTGATGCTGTTATATCTGCTATGTAATTTTTCTTATTAACTTACACTTTATATTGTTTTTGCTTCCAAGTAACTGTTAATCTTTTATTTATTATCAAATGTGCCACTTGCCTCTGTAGTGCCTTACGACTTTGAGGCTACAAATAAATAAATTAATAATGATTGAGCCTCTTTTCTACGGGTATATAGGGGCAAGTGGGGTTCGCAGTCTTCGTGTGTAATGTACTGCTTTTTTTGTAACAGACAGGTGGGGAATTCATGTAGGTCACAATGGCATAATCATGAAACACACGAGAAAGGCGCTAATTCGTCTCCCATGAGGGGGCACTGCTCAGCGACTTATCATGCAAGTGCAGCAAAGCAACGAATACAAAAATAGCGAAATGAATATGTGATTACATGCGCTTTTTTATTTGTTTGTATTTTCAAAGACTTCATTCTTGTAAGACGCAAGAAGGTGCAGACGGGGGGTGGAATGGAGAGCGGTGCTTGAGTCTCGTTTGGTTGTGAGACCCCTCTTTGTCTACATACCAGCCCATACTCCCTCCCCCTTTCTTTCTCTTAAAACAAGCACTGAAACAAATTTTTAAAGCGTGATTACCTGCCAAATAGATGTGCAGATAAACACATCATCTACGAAATGTGAACAATTATTTTCACTCAGAACGTATTCAAAATTATTATTGAATCGCGTGTCGCCCTACGGCATACTAAATATGCCTTCGTCATTCGGGTAAACATTCAACGAAAGAGGGGCAGACTTGTAAGGGCTGGTGTTCGAGCTTCAGCGGCATTTTTTGAATGGGTTACGCATATTTACAACGCCAGAAAGATCACAGGACCGCCCACAAAACCTTCGTTGAAAAGACTTGTCGACGTTGTGGCGCGCCATTTAAATAGGTTTTTTTTTTTTTTCAGCTTGCCTACGTTTACTTTGCACCTTCTGTCACCAGTCTGGCCTTAATTCTGTCCACTTCGCAAATGCATCAAAATTGGTTCCCCTGCCATTTCAAGTTAAATAGGTGCACTATAAAAAAAAAACCTTGTCGAGTGGTCTTAATAATGTTGGATTATATTTAAACGTGAATTTCAAAATACTTTTTAGTTCACTATATTTCTGCGAATGCCGTTCAGTGACAGCGCCAACGGTGGTGTTTGGTGATGACTGTCGACATATTCTAGCTGACGAGAATATGTAATATGTGAGGTGGGCTTTGAACAAAGATGAAGTGTGGGAAAGTCGGTACTGGAATATTCATAATTTTGACTGTGCAAGCGAGTCGAAGAAAAAAGGCAGTTCAAATGCGAAGGGTGGGGGCCAAAACTGCGGACGCGCAAAGTAGAAGCGCGATGTGTATTGAAGATATTGTTATAACTGAGGTAGGACTAGCTGTTTAGGGCATATTTATGAAAAAAAAATCAGTTAAGAAACTGGAATACATGGATGGCCTTTAATGAACAAAGAGGAAAAAATGAAAATTATTATACAAAATGCTCCATCAAACAGAAACGATCCCATTGTATCGGCAGGTTGAGCAAGATCAACAATATTGAATGAAATGGTGATCACCATAAATTAAGTTTGTGTAAACTGTGAAGTAACCCACAGAAGATGAACGTGGACAAAACACTGAAGCGTGGGCTTGTATTTTTAACGTGCTTTGTCCTGCACACAGTACGGTGCTCCACGCCGTGCTATCAAATCAAGTAATCTGCGTTTCCTTCAGTTATTATCTCGGACCTAAATCAACTGACTATAGATGCCGATTTGTCACGACCGTGTTTCAAAAAGGGCACCACATACGTTGCTTGCTCGGCGAGTTGGTTTATAATATTTTTGGAAGAACAAACTAAGGAGCTCAACCTGACAGGGCATCAAGCGAAATGTTTATGGCGGAAAGTCTACAAACCCATGTACCAGAAGCGCATTCATGAAAAATAGGCTGAGGCGCTCCACAGCTGCACACCTAACACTACAAAAACAAGAAGCATGTCAAAATGGTGCAAACATCACACTTCCATGATCAACGCCACGTGCACCCGCTATCTAGCAACGCGAATCCTTTATCTAGCTGTAAGGACAACTGAAAGATCACTTATACATGCGTTGCACTTTGCCTTTTTTTTTGTTTTTTAAGGTTTCAAAATCTTCGCATTCAATCTATTTCTTCCTTTGCCAATGACACTGATATAGTGGGGACACAGAGCCTAGCGGAGAGGTCAGTTTTGTGCCTGAAGGATGTTTACACTAGACGTCGACCTCTCTGATCTCTGTAGACACTGCCGCATGACAAAGGAATTTCTTTCGAATCATTGTATGTCATTGGTCAATGAAAAAAAAAAGGTTGAACACAAAACTCGTGAAGCCTTCGAAATAAAAACAGAGAGAAGTGTCATGTGTGATTGATCCCACAGCTTTCGTCACAGATAAACTTGGTGTTGATATTTTGGTGTTCCATGGATATCGGCTGCTTCATACCACCACCTTGAGACATTTGTTGTGCAACTGTGGTTAAGATAGCCTTCTTAAGCATGTGCTTCTGGTTTATTTTTGTAGACGCTTTCTGTATTAAATCTTGGTTTTAAGTCCAGCACTTGTCTTTTCTGGTTCCTATGCTGCATTCATGTTTTTCGTTGATTTCTTCTTGCGTAGATCGGTAAATATCATCCCTATTATTGTCATGTGGGAATAGCAACCACCCTTCCACTCTTTCTCATTCTCCCATATTTCACCATCGTGAACGCACACAGAAGATCTTCATCAACGCGTGACGTGAACGAGAGATGTGTTCCCATTATAAGTCGGCAAACTCACTGATGAGTCTATCAGAGGAATTGAAAGGCTCAGATTGAGACGTGAGACAGAGTCTGAGTGAGTCCGCCTGAGTTACACTTAGTTAAGCCTCAGTCCGAGTGAGCCCGGCTGAGTTTTACCATGGTGAGTCTGAGTTTGAGCGAGTTCCTAGTTCGATTCAGCAAATTTTGGTTAGTCTGGGTTCTCGCGAGTCCTATGTGAAAAAAAAACTTATTTAATGAGGGCAGCGTTTTTTTTTATTTTGCTGATCTATGGTTACAAATATTTATGGTCTCTTTTTTATGGCGTGCCTTGTAATTGTGTATGTGCCGGCTTGTAAAGCCACAGAATTATTTTCCAAATTGTAAATCTGTCTCATTCTCCACACCCTTGAAACTCGTTCCAGTGAAGGTCCTCGATAAAAGCCACTTGCTCATATCTTCGAATAAAAATGATAACCTCAACTTCAATACACGGAATGAAATGGCGACACAAAATGCACCACTGAGATGAGATTTCAACATTATAAAGTGCTAACGTGACTAAGAAGCTAATGTATACTGCCTATTTCTAAGGTGCACAGCTATTTGTAAATTTGTTTGCAGTGTATTTGGTCACGGAGCCATTGACGTTCGCGTTGGCGTGATTTCACAATTTGAAGTTAGAATTTCCAACAAGACGTTAGCAGTATCTCCTAAAAAACTCATAATTTTGGTGATGCAATTTTGATTTTATGAATCGCACTGTCTTCAACTTTATTGCCAATAGGTAATGCGTTTATAGAGTACCCCGTTCGCAGACTCTGACAAAGTAAAATGAGCAATTTATGCTCATGCATGCTACGAAACTCGTATGATCTTTTCTCAGAGAAGAACGCATATCGGATTGCGATAATAATGAGAGAAAAGACTGAATAATTATCCGTAACTTCATTATTGTGTATCTAGTGTAATTCCCAACTGTTCTGAATAAATGAACATGGCTTTAAGAGGGCATGAAAGTAGGTTGGGCAGCATGTTCTGGCTCATGTGCAACTCCCGGGAATTTCATTACGCAACATCGTGACTTACATTGAGGTTGATTTACAATTATGTCCCCAAACCAAAGGAAAATGAGCACTGTATTCCACCTTCACAAATCATGGGGCGTCCAAGGCGACAGAGCAGCACGATTCGCGAGCATCGAGCGCCCCTACGTTCTCTCCTGCATTGAACTGCTTGTCCTCAGACGCCGCTTCCGTTTTTTAATGAATAAATGTGGTGATTGAAAAATTATGGAGCGCAAAACAAAATATTCACAAGAACGAGAGAGACGGGACGGGCGCTTGTGAAGGCCCTTTCGATGTATTGTTTTGCGCTAAAAAAGTTTACATCTCGACGAATTTCAAGTTTTTTTAAATGTAGTGACAACATATGCTGTCAGCTGTTATATCATTTCCTGCCATGTGCTACGTTGAAAGCTTTCCGAGTGCATTCCAAGGAGGAAGGGGGCAGGAATTAACACACCGCTCCTGCCGTGCGCGACGCTTAGTCACCGGAGAAAACAAATTCCTTCAAACTGTAATGCTGTCAAAGATTTTGTCACCCCCTGAGCAATTGAGGAGTTTTTAAACATTTTGCCAGAACGCCTGCAGTTCTGGATTCCGATTGACACAGCATAGCAGCGCCATTTTTTTTCCTTGTATTTTTTCTTACTCGAACTCTCTTCTATTCACAGTCAGGTTTGACATGTGGAAGCACCTGCCATTGTATTCGCCCTGTCTATTCTGCGAAAAGCTTGATGACACGGGCTTTTCCAAGGCTCAAGTTACTCATACCTGAGCTTTTGCATTCTTTCTACGCCCCAAGGAATGCAGACAGGCTACATAACGCAGAAACAAGCTCTACTCTCCGGGTTTAGGGCCTGCAGTATAGATATATGTATTATTTCAAAATTGAGAATTCGGCAGAAGCCTCTACTTGGTTGGGATAAACAAAATTTTAAAAACCAGCAAACTTTCGCCAATACTCACATTAAGAAACCCGATGTTTTGAAGCCTGATCGGCTTTTCTCTTCATGGGTGAGAAGGCCCGAGATGTTTGCCACCACTCGTTGCAAGCCCTGGAAGTAGAGAAGGGCAGTGTACCCAGTGGTGGGGTTGTTGTCTCCCACTAGCTGCTGACTGGGCCAGGATTGAAAGGGGTGCAGCCGGCAAAGGTTTCTTTCCGTTTAGATCACCGCGGTGTCCGGACTTGTATGGTGGCCAACCTGCTTACAAGTTCTGCCTCTGCGCTCGGTCCACTGTTCATTTGATCGAAGTCATTCCTGTGCTGCCACATTTTTTCAAGCTGTAGGACCACTTGATGTCTCCTGCAGCCCCACACTTCCAAGTCTTACGACTCGGGTTGCCCTTCCATCGGCCCCTATCCGCTTTTTCTCTACCAGACACGGCCGTCAAATTCTTTCTAGCCTTCTCCTTCTACCTACTTCAAATCTTCCCCCCACCCCAACGCGTTGAGCTGTGCTCCCGCAAGGGCTTCAACTACGCACATACATTCAAATTTTTTCATGGAAGCTCTCAGTTTAGTTGGCGCACGCGATCCTGCACACGACGCCTTGCGCTTTTCCCGCATGCCATTGCACCAGCGGATGAAAGTGCCGATGGTGGTGGAAAGCTTGTGGGAACATCAACTTCTGCCTTTTTAACTTCTCTGGCGCCCAAGACGTAGGGAATCCACACGTGGCGTTGTTGCGATGCGGTGGAGTCACATTTTTCCCTTTTCACTTACGGAGGGCTCTGCGAATAAACGCCTATCGAAATAACAGTTGGTGCCGAGGTCACGGATTATTTTCTCCCTTCCTCCGCTGTGGTGAGGAGTGGTGATTGGATGATTGGTAATTTTTATTGGATTTTAAAGTTTGATCAGATTTTTTTTTTTATTCTTACCCGAAAAAGGTTATTTCGAACATTTTTGTAAAGGTATGGTTGCTTCTCATGGGAAGCCAGCAGTAACTCGTCTGTGAGGCTGATGGGATTAGCCAAAACTCGCCTCAGCCACAGCTGGCAAGCCCAGAACAAAGCTGAGCGGCGAGTTATGAGAAGGCATGGAAATAGCATAGAAAGATAAAAAGACAGGATATTTTGCGTAATGAAGCGTTGCTAAAGCGTTTGCGGCAGACATTTAATTTACAACCATCACCACTTCCAGCTGCACATTACGCCCATCCCCCCCCCCCCCCGTTCCCACCACATTGTGATAGGAGATAAGACTGGCGCGCGTCATAAATAGCCCCAATTTTTGGACTCTATGAGCAAAAGGCACTTTTGCGACATAGCGACAAAAAATGTGGCTTTTTTTGCAATGCAGGGCTAGAAAGCTCGTTTGCTCGAGCGCGAGGTGTTTATTGTTGAAGTCTTGGTTCCACAGAGCGAGGTTCCACAGGCGGGACCCAGAGGGATTTTCGCACTGAGGAAAGGAATCCTGGGTTTTCGTGCAAAGCTAACTGGCTAGGTGGACGCACAAAACCACGTGCAAGTGAACCACCACGTCGACAAGTCTTTTCAAGGAAGGTTTTGTGGCCGCTCCTGTGATGATCCTCTCTGGCGTTGTAAATGTGCGTGACCCGTTCAAAGAACGTCGCTGAAGCTCGAACACCAGCCCGTACAAGTCTGCCCCTCTTTCGTTGAAATGGGACTCGCCCGCTGGAATCTGTGCCAACCGGTTGTGCCCTCGCGATCTCCGACGACAGCGCAGCTCTGCCCGACTGGGCTGGTCCTACGCCACCTCCTGCCGCCGGTCCCCTACGACGACGTCAGCGCAGCTCTGGCCGACTGGATTAGCCCTTCCCCACCTCCTGTCGCGACAAGAACTCTCGCAAGTTGTGCCCCGTCCTCGGACTTCCGTGACCGTGTTTCCATCTTTTCTATCCCTCCTATCTCGCATATGTCGCCGCTCGCTGGCCTAGTGCATCTTTCCCTCTCGCTATACCTTTAATCATATCCTTTTAATCCCACCTCACCTCCATCCCTTGTGAGCTACTATTGAGGTATCGCACGCTGATGCTGACTGTTACGGGGCCCACTTTTCTCTTTTTTTCCCTCTTATAACCACAATCTCGTTGAAATGGTTCGTCAGAACCAGCCAACACAAAACTAGTGACGCGGGGGTTGGTTGTTTGTTTACCCGAATGACGAAGGCATAATTAGTATACCGTTGGGCGACACGTGACTCAAAATTAATTTTGAATACGTTCTGGGTGACAATTTTTGTTTACATTTCGTAGATGATGTGTGTATCTACACAAATCTATTTGACAAGTCATCTCGCTTTCAAAATTTCGTTTCAGTGCTCCTTTTAAGAGAAAGAAAGGAGGAAGGAGTATGGTCTGGTATGTAGATAAAGAGGGGCCTCATAACCAAACGAGACTCAAGCACCGCTCTTCCAACCCCCCGCACCTCCTTGCGTCTCACAAGAATGGTGTCTTTGAAAATGGAAACAAATAAAAAAGTGCATGTAGTCCCATATTTATTTCACTCTTTTTGTATTCGTTGCTTTGTAGCACTTGCATGACAAGTCACTGAGCAGTGTCTCCTTATGGGAGACGAATTAGTGCCTTTCTCGTGTGTTTCATGATTATGCCATTGTGACCTACATGAATTCCCCACCTGTCTGTTACAAAAAAGCAGTACATTACACACGAAGACTGCGAACTCCACTTGCCCCTATATACCCGTAGAAAAGAGGCTCAATCATTATTAATTTATTTATTTGTAGCCTCAAAGTCGTAAGGCACTACAGAGGCAAGTGGCACATTTGATAATAAATAAAAGATTAACAGTTACTTGGAAGCAAAAACAATATAAAGTGTAAGTTAATAAGGAAAATTACATAGCAGATATAACGGCATCACTTTGAGAGTAAAAAGAAATGAAATTTCTTGTAATACAGTGTTACCTATGTAAACAAACGGGGCACACTGAAAGAACATATTTATATTGTATGCAGAAAAACAAAACATTTACGGAAATTTTGCCAGTTCTCTTGCATCTCCAAGGTGTTCTCTCGGGCATTACTGTTAAAAGTAGTGAGTTTCATCTAAATAAGCAGAAAAAACACAGTAAAGTTTTTTTTTTTTTTTGAAATTGTAGTTTCAGTTTCCACGTCGCCGACGAAAAGTGGCCGTGTGCCGCCCCCGATCATTTTGCCCGGCGTGCGCCAACGACGACGCCACCGCCGACTCGGAACGACCTCCACGCCGCCGCCGGTCGAAACCGCCTCAGCGCACACCTCTAGCCCGGTCACAGGACACCTACCAGGCCCCTACTACAACGCCGCCCGCGTTTGGTTGACTAACAGTGTTGCCAACTCTAAGAAAATTTCCCTAAATCTAGGGAATTGCGGTTGTGTTTGGGGGACAAAGGAAAATTTTAAACATCTAAGAAAATTGTTTTGCTTTCACGTGAAGCAAGCCGATCGGCGGAGGCATAGAATTTCCTACAATAATACTTCTATGTAACTCTATGGACGGAGGAACATCCCGTCCACAACCTCTTTTTTTTTTTTTGTTCCTTTTCACCTTTTCTCTTTTACAGCCCCTCTACACTCATCCAAAAGCGCTAGGCCATGCCCAGTAGTGGTGTCGAGGGGTGCAAGGGGGGACGGGGCCGGTCACGGTCCCCAATGCTGTGTCAGAGCTCTCCTCTCACCCACTTCATTGCGGTTCATTCTGTGAAGTCCGTGTTCGACGTCGATTACCTGAATCCCTGTTCGAACTAAAGAAAAGGTGCTCTCACCTGAGCCCACCAAGTATATGTTTTCCTTTACACCAACCTCCCATTTTCCCGCCTTTCACTTGTGGCGTCATTTCTTTAGTTTGTTGTTGTTGTTTTATCGGTTTCCCTTTTTTGCGAACACTGTCACGTTGCTAGTGAGCTGACCCATGGAGCCATTGATTCCGCAACGGTCACCAAGGTTTCTGTGAAAATCGCAGCCAAAACAGTAGGCTGCATGTATGCGGTTATTTGCACAGCTGAAAAAAAAGGTTTAAAAGTGGAAGAATGCAAGGATATATTTGGAACGAATATATGGCAGTCAACATTTCTATTAAACATTTATTTTCGTTATCATTCCGCGGGTTGCAAGGGATGAACTGCCACACGGCATAATATGCTTTCATGGTTAAACTATGTTTCGTAACAATATCCTGCATCAGATATACATGACAAAGATTCAGAGTGACGTTTTTCAAGGCATTGTTTATAATTTAGATAAGTGTGCATCACGTCATGTTTTATATGAACACCATCAAGCATTTTCTGCGGGAGAGTTCCAAAATAACAGAATTTATGATTAATTTCTGAAAGCTTGCTCGCTGAAATAACCCACGTACTGCACTTTAAATCTTCGTTATTATTATTATTATTATTATTATTATTATTATTATTATTATTATTATTATTATTATTATTATTATTATTATTATTATTATTATTATTATTATTATTATTATTATTATTATTATTTTGTAACTTGCATGCTATTACAAGTGCACTGTATTGTAGTGTAAGATTTCCATGTTTTGCATTGAACAGATAGCAGTGTTCCTGAGTATTATTTTGATAATTTACTCCTTTTTCAACCTTCATGCAATGTCTTTTTCTTGGTGACTTGTATAAAATACCGCAATACTACATGTCTCCCCCCCCCCCCTATATGTAGTGACCGCTTACCTTTGTGATTTCATTGGATAAAATGTTGTTTAAATCTTTTCAGTTTGTACTGTGATATTTTTTCACCTTCAGCACGGTAATTTTAGGGAATATTTTCAAGCGAATGCACTAATATATTATAAAAGTGAACTTGGAAATCGTTTTCCACAACACAAACACATGTTGGTCTTTAAAAAACTGCTCTCCATGAAAATCTAGGGAAATCTAAGGAATTCCTTCGCTCCAGAGAGTAAAAAACTGCCTCTACAGGTTGGCAGCACTGTTGGCTGGTTTTGTAGTTTTGGTGCTCGGTGTGTACGTTGAGAGAAAATGGTCATCGTAGTTGTAATGCATCAAAGCTGTGGAAGTGGCACACTTGGAAATGGGTCTGCCTCGACTTAAATCGAATACATAAACCCTGACGGTGCACCAAAGCTCATCCAAAAAGATGGAGAACTGCGACACGTATGAACATGGTGAACATGGACCAAGCCCCAACCTCCTTAACCTACCTTGCGAGATCATTACGATGATATTGAGGCATATGAACTTTGCGACCATTGACAAAACTCGCATGGTGTGCCGCTACATGAACAATGCAGCGTCTGGACTTCTCGACTCGGAGTTTGCGCGGCTGCGGTGTTTCATTCAAGAGCGTCCCCTGGCCATCAAGGCACGGATGCCTCGACGGCAGTCAGCGCACGTGCCGCACTCACCCGCTCTCATGCGAGCTCGAAATTATCCAGAAAGTGAACATGCAGCTGACTGCTGCAGATCACTTTGGGAAAACACTTCGAGCTAAAGCTTTGCTGCTTCTTCCCAGGGGCGATCTTGGACGAAGTGCACCGCATCCTGAGGTACGTGGCTGTGACGCCTAAGATGAGACTTGCCTACAAAAATAACGGGTGAGCTCCGTAACCTGACGACTTTGGCCACGGAGTATTTCAAGGAGCACATTCACCTACAGTGGCTGGAATAGGAAAGTGATGAACGCGCTCGCTAGTGCGTAACGTCTTGGGAGGCAACCGCTAGATACATCGCACTGACACACGTTTACACGTCACCCAAGGCGGCGATGCGCTGCGCAGAGACGGCAATCAAACACGCGCGCGGGCAATGTGAAACATTTAAAATATATTTTTTTTTTGCTCGCGCATGGCATCAAATGGCGATCTAGAAAATATGTTAATTAGCTTCTGGAAAACAGGATGCCTACGCGTGTGCGTGACTGAACATAATTATCGTCAGGTCGACAGGATGCCGAAAGTGAGCGCGTGATGGCACTGAAACATTTTGTCGATGTGAAGTGGTAAAAGAGTGGAACGATGAACGCAGTTGTGAGCCATTTCTTGCAACACATTCCACGGGGAACCATGATTTACTCAAGCACTAATCTGTAAATAAAGCCCCTTCATTCAAAACGTCATACTCAGAGGCGAGATTCACGAGCGCGCGGTATCTAGATGAAAACCTTTTTTATTTTCTGCACACAGGTAATACAACGCTTTTCCGAGTAGTGACTCACTATCTGTTTACAACAATCCAGTCTTAATAATTTGTCATACGTCCTTTTTTATCCCCAAGAAAAAAAGTTTTATAGTTCACAAGCACCCCACAGAACATTGGGCTGCAAGCCTAGGTGATGCGCCTGAGCTTAAGCTAGTTCCTCTTTTCACGGGAAGATGCTCGCTCCTTGTGGAGTACCTTTGTGTAAAAACGCAAATGGGTGAGCAGAGAAACTTGTTCACTTAATTGGTGAGGCTCAGACCATGTTGTGCACAGCCCAGTGTGCCTTTTTTTTTTCAAGCAGGAAGCAAGCTTTTCCAAGCTGTCACTGTGAAGCTCGTTGTAGCTAAACCACTTTGAAAAAGTGATTTCAAGGGCGTCTACAAATGCGACGAGCTTCTTCGAAAGGCCTACCCATAGGCGTTCGCACGAGGGGGGCAAAGGGTCTGGCCACCTGGGAGGGGGGCGCTGAATCTGTTCTATACATTGACTAGGCAGCGGGGCACTTTTAAGCCCAAACTCCATAAGCGCGAAAATGCACGCGACAGCGACGAGTGACGCTATGAGCGACAAAACAGGGCGTTCGCGCGACGTGTCGCGTGCTCGTTTTCGCGCGATCGCTCGGTTCTCCAGATTTGGAAACCGTCGCTCATCGCCCGGAAGTGCTGGGCTCAAGCAGCCAATAGCGAAAAACCGGAAAAGACAAAGACTACATAGGTGCACGTGACCCTGCCCGAGTCACGTATGCGCAACAAGAAATAACGCAATGTTTATTACGCATGCGCATATAAAAAATGCTGCAAGGCAATAATAAACACTTTCCGTTCCATTACACAACAATATATCTTATTTTTAAATTGGAAACCGCTCGCTACGCGGTTTTCTTGGTGCGAGTTGACGGCCTCATGCCAGCAACAGTGGAATTCGCTCGCCGAAGCCGTCGCGTGAATGAGGTTTGCCTGCGCTAGCGACTGATCGCGCGACGCCGATCTACGTCGCGTCGCTCGTCGCTGTCGCGTGCATTTTCGCGCTTATGGAGTTTGGGCTTTAGTCATCTAAACGGGGGGCGTAAAATCTGCCTCATACACTGATTTAATAGGGAGGAAGCGGTCTGCAATGAACCTTCGCCCCCCCCCCCCCCCCCCGAACAGCAAGCACGTCCATGGGTCTACTCCTTTCAATGCGGACAATTTCGCCAATCACAGTGTGCTCGAAGTGCCCGAGCCGAAGTGCAGCTCGCACACAGCCGAGTTGTTTTGAAGCAGCTTGTCAGCGCACGGGATCGCTCTCCACCACTGCGCTAACAGAGCTTCGTTCTTTAAAACGCCGAACAACGCATGCTTAATTTTGGCTGACTTGTAGCTTGTAGTGAACCCCGGGACGAAGCAATGACTTTGTTTTCGCGCCATGAGAGTGCATACAGAAGCATTGTTGTCAGACTGCCACCGCAATTAAAAAAAAAACGAGGACGAACGCGCCCGACGAAACTGTCGGAAACATGCAAACAACGTAGATAGATAAATAAACAGATAATGTGGCCAAGTACCCTTTGCAACGGGCGGACTCAATGAAGTGTCCTAGCCAATGAAGTGTCCTAGCCAAACGATTGCGCGCGCCCCCACGCGGCTACTTTTCGGAGGCTTCAGTGTGCCGCTCTCCGCTCATCACTTTCCTATTCCAGCCACTGTAATTCAGCCTACGCTGCCCACGGTCTACTCCGCGGACTACTACCTCAACTACGCGTCTCAGCTTCATTGCTTGAAGAACGAGATGCCGCTGACGGGGGCGCCGCCAAGTACAAGTACAAGCACACAGGGCTTATTGGCCAGTGCGCCGCAGTTTTCTCAGCCGCCCCAGAAGAACGAGATGTCGCTGACGGGGGCGCCACAAAGTACAAGCACACAGGGCTTATTGGCCAGTGCGCCGCAGTTTTCTCAGCCGCCCCAGTCTTTCCTCAATTCTCCAGTCGATGCAATAGTGAACAAACAGCTACAAATTCTGAACGCACGCACGAAGCAGATCAACGAGGTGATGCGTCGAGGCCACAAGCTGGTTCTCCGGTGTGTGGCCAACCAGCAGCGGAAAATGGCGGAAATAAAGGCACGCCAGGACGACTACGAGCTGATGGTGCAGGCGATGTTACGCAAGTGTGACGCGGTGCTGAAGGGGCTGGAGTCCCGGCGCTCCAAGTCTTCAGCCGTGCCGGCCTACACCTGCATCAAGACCACTCCGCCTGGCAGAGGGACCTCCCAGGATGCCTCCATCGACTTCCAGAAGGCTGCCTCTTCCTCCTTTGGAGTGCAAGGTGGGGGAGAAGTGACGCCGGTGCCTGCATGCTTTGGAACCCCACCGGAAAGCATCCTTCCGATCCCGAGTATCTTGGAGTGTTTGCCATGCGAAGACGTAACAGAAGTGACGCCGGTGCCTGCATGCTTTGAAACCCCACCGGAAATCATCCTTCCGATCCCGAGTATCTTGGAGTATTTGCCATGCGAAGACGTAACAGCGATGACGTTGCCCGCTAACGACGCTGCACCCGTCGACAAGTCTGCACAACTGAGGGCGTGCAAACGCGAGCCGGATATGGACTAAGGATAAGTTACCATATGTTCACCATATGAAAACCAGATTATGCAGCTACAACCAACACGAAATATTGGTTAAGTCAAGTGAAAAGCAATACCCTCAGATACAGAAATAGGCAAGTATAACAATTTCATGTGGCCACGCGTGTTTTATGCACAAGAAATGTTTTCCTCCGTAGGTCACACTTTTCCTGAACAATTCTCAAAACTAAATCATAACACAAGTACGTGAAACAATACTTCGCCCCGGAGCTCATGACACAGTTACTTTAAAAACTAACCACGTTTTAATACCATCTTCTATATTCAAAATGCTTCACTTTGCAGCCTTTATAGATAGCACATTTGTATATTAATATCTCCCTTTTTTTATTTCCCAATCCTCACCCAACTTGTGTGGAATCGGAGAAGGCAAGCTGCCAAAGTTGACTTATGCAAAGCTTCATGAATAAAGGCTTTTCATTGTTTGATAATGCTCCTTTTAAGGCACCGTCTGGTCTACATACAATATTTTGGTTGCCGAACAGATAGAGCAGGTTGGTTCTGTTATTGTCCCAAATCTAAATATTCATGTAATGAGGAGCGGCACCAGGATTTTTTTTTTTTTTTCTGGTGGGGCATCGGTGACAATTCTGTTCTTTCAGGGGGCAGAGAGGCATATAGAACTGATGCACTGTGTTTTGACCATGCTTGTTGTCGGGCTGACAGGCAAGAATTTTAGGGGGCTCCAGCCCACCCGTGCCACCCCCTGGCACTGGCTCTGCATGTAATGGACAGTCATGTGTTCGACCCACAGATTTCATTACTAGGGACAATGAGATACGTGCCTTGAACACGAGTCGTGATAGTCAGCTAATGCAACATTGGCTTTCCTCGGCACACGTAGCAGACCATAGCTGAGCTTGTTGACTCACGAATGTAGCACAGAAGACTGAAGGTACTCCAAAGTAAAATTTCAACCAAGCTTACTCACCTTGATACACACTCGCACAAAGCATCACAACACAGCTATTCATAACTGTTGAAGGTCTCACCAGGCTATTAGGAACAACATGAGACATCTGAAGGAGGCTGACTGAGCAGAACTTCAATGACCATAAAAGTAATGGGAGTGAAGTTCAGCGAGCGAACCCAACAATTTCCTTTATAGCACCACACCACAGGTGGACGTGAACTTTAACTGATACGAAGTCTTTTTCTGCCTCACAGCTTTCCACAATACTATTCTGACAGGGCAACTTGAAGGCAGCACCGGTCCTTGCAGTACAGCATTCTAAAGATGACAATAACACTTACAGAAAGTGTTATTGAAGGTCTGCTTTTAGCTTGCTCCAGCAGCAAATGGCTATCATGGCTGCCAAACCTCTCGAATTGTTGCGCATTGTTTGAGTCGTCATCCATCAATTTAGCTTCAGTGTGGCCTGTCGCTAAATTCATTCGCACATGCAGGCCAGCCGGTATGGCTTCCCCTAAAAAGACAGGCAAGTTTACTCAGAGGGAACAAGATGCACATAAGCATGTTGTGCAGTACAGACAACAAAACACCTAACACAGTGGTACACCCATATCTCAGCATTTATCTCTAAAATAAAGGATGAGGTGGTATCAGTAAATATTAGAGGTCAGTTGCTATGATGTCTGACATCATAACTTTGTAATGGTGTAAGCCAAGCAAAGTATTTTGATGGCAGCAGTATGCTGTCGACTGATATCCCTCAATTTCTGTAAACATTTAGCCTGAGAGACAAAATGAGGAGCTGAAAATTAGTAATTACATAATTCTTTTAGTGAGCATCAATATGTGACTAATAATGGCCAGTGAAAAGGTTTGTCACCTTGTGCTCCCTAGTGAATGACCGTGCTGAGCAACCATCTGCTGTACTGTCACAATGAAAAGACTAATGTCACAGCACAAGCCCTATTGACACAAAATAGGTGGTCTCAGCAGTTGCATACATTCACCTGGCTTAACGTTTTTCCATTCCTTTTCAGCTTAAAGATGTTTTGTAGGTTTTTTTTTAAGGTTTGCTATTTTCTTCCTCACTCTTCTTCTGAGATGCTTTCTGTTCAACAACTACAGAGACTGCCTGTTGTTGGCAGTGTGCACTCACTGCCAAGACAACTATAGCTGCAGCAAAACATAGTGGTCTTCCATGGAACATACTGGTTCTCTCTTGGTGCCTCCGTTGTAGTAGTGCTGTCCCTGAAGATATGTAAATGACGTCATGAGCACAATGTTCTTCTCAGATGGCATATTTCAGGGCTCAAATGGGCCATTCAATTCTTTGAGCATGGTCAGAAAATGTGGCCGATCGGTAGTCAAGAATTCAGAGAACATGTGAGCCAAATTTTACAGGGCAGTACACAGCTTGGAATTTGCAATTCTCAAAGTCAGCTAGAAATTGCTTTTTTTTTTTCTTTTGACAAATGATGCCATCAACCCAAATGACTGCATCAAAAACCCAAAATGCACGGTCATTGCCTGATTTGAGCATCGTGCACTGCATAGTTACCGCAACCATTGCAAGATGGCACGACATGTCAAAGCATGTGCTTGCGATCACACTTTCCTTGTGCCATCCCAACCAGCTTAGCTTCCAGCACACTCATCAGGACAAAAGACGAGAGAAAGCGCTTGCAGCGTGCGACAACTCTCTCGCTCCTTTCATACTTGATGGATTTGAAAAATTTTCACAGCAATCAATTGACGAGGCAAAAAACTTAATGAAATAATTTGATAAATACTTGGAAAAGTGTTGCAAGGCACCTATGAAGTTGGTAGGGTGTAATTGTCATATAAAATAGTCGCATGTACTACGAGTGGTGCAGCCAGTAATTTTTTGTCAGAGGGGCACGTTCTTGGTGCAACTGAGAGGGCTGAGCAGACAAATGTTTCTGATTGTGATTTATCTAAGGAGTGTTATAGTAGACAGAAACTCGCAAAGGAGTATATGCCATCCCCTGGCTAGGCCACTAACTACCATGATAATGTGCTACAGTAATAAGTATCAACAATAAAGCTCAAGGAACATGAAGAACACTTTAACTTCAATTAAATTAAATCTACAGATTTTCTTGCAGAAGCACCACAGCGATACTAATGTGAAGAATCACAGCATAGGATGCACAGGACATAATATGAAACCAAAAAATATGTTTATATTTAATTTTATTAGTGAACAAAAGCTCACACACTTCAGGATAAGATCTTTATGTTTTGTAGTTTAAACATACTATGTAACAATGAAAATCATTTGGACTCAACAGAGAAAACCGGCTTAAGTTCAAGCAGGGCTCGAAGTGGGCCCTACTAAAACTACCCACTTCCTATTTTTGTCAAAAGTATCGACTCTCTTTGGTTGGAGACAAGTTCACAGATAATAAATGGGCTTTGCACTACTGATATGAGCAATGAAGCAGGTAAAGATGTGTGTAGATAATGTAGAAGCTGCAGAAACCTCACTTGATTCATGTGGCATCATGTGACTAAATAAATAAATATGAGACATTCCCCTACCCCTATCTTCTTCTTTCAGAGAAAAACTTGCATAAAATGAAGGTCTGCACTAACTAAACTTTTACGGTCCTGATGAAAACCCCGTGCAGACAAATCCTTCATTTCCTTGTTCACACTCTACGTAAAGCATTAATACTTCCTGTGCAAACTCTCTTGGAGTAACTACTGCAAGTACATTTTTAATGTACCCACTACACCATAAATTGTCATAATCTTGCAAAGTATTTGAGCACCCGCTGTGCCCTTATCCATCATTTTGTGGAGACGTGGCATAGGCACTACACATCTGTAAAGCATTGTGTAAACTTTATGTTGATGCTGGGGTTCATGACGATGAAGAATTGTGGCTGAGCCCTGGATATGAAGCATTAAACTATCCACTCAATATGCAATTCACACTGTTTAACGCCTGGTTGGTATTTCACTCTTCTACCACACTGTGTGACATCTGTTACCCGATTCCTTGACTGGAGTGACGCCGCTGTATGGTCTTTTTGCAAGAGAGTTTCCTGCACCAGCTTAACTCTGTGGCAGAATACTTATTTTTCGTGCAGAGGACCCAGATTCAAAACCTGTTTGACCCTGGAGTATTACATTTTGTTTCGTCGTCGTGCACGGTAGCAGTTATCGACGCTGGTCGTGGCAGCGCTAAACCACCCGCCAAAGCGGGCTGATGCGAATTCATAGCTTCCACTGCTGCAAGACTTTGATGCACTGAAATTGATATCACTAATTGACAGAAACTCTGTAGTTATAATTTACTTATGGTATTAGTCATAAGACAGGACAATTATTGGCATGAAAATTTTTTAGAAGCACCCAAGTACACTCGTAACATTTTCAATCTAATCACTGAACTTGAAGGCTTCTATCCAGGCGACATCGAAAGTGAGCGCTTCGGGTGGCCTATGAAATGGTGCCGGTGTGTTACGCGAGACTGGAACTTCACATGGCAAACTTTGACCAAAGAGGCATCGCTGGAGAATGTTTTCAGCAATAAAAAAAAAGCCAAGTTGTCTGAAGTTTTCAAGTTGACCGCTTACTCATATCGTGCAATGTTCCAATTGCTTATATGGTTCTTTCGTGCTGTGCGCAAACACATCCCCTTCTTACATTTTTTTTTCGTGCAGCGAAGCTATGTATGTGAACCGTGTAAATTGACCGTGTGCATCAATAGCATGGCTTATGGAAAGGCAGGAATCCGATAACAAGGGAGGGAAATAGAGTAATGTGGTGAAACTTATGTAAAGGCGGGTGGTTCAACCAGAGAGGGTGCAGCTGCTGTCCCTGAAATGACAGAAATGATATTTAGGAAGAACAGGAACGAGCCTAGGGTAATCAAACTTCCTGCTGTGCAAGTTCACGTTGAATCACATGCACAATTTTTTTTAGCGCAAAAGTGGCAAGCAACATCATCTTCAGGAAAAGAAGAACAGAGTGCACAGGGCAAGCTAAATTATGATGTTTTAGTTGGAGAGTTTCAGGCAACCCACGTCGACCACAGCCATCGACTGGATCTAAACGACTGACTTTAAATGAAGAAACAATAAAGAAATGACTTAGATTGAGCAAAACCAAAGAATAAACTTGAAGGGACCGAGTAAAATTTGTAATGGCATTGCGAATATTTAACTGTTGAGGTTGAACATCCCAAAATCACCATATGATTATGAGAGACGCCGCATTGAAGGGCTTCGAAAATTTCGACCGCTTGGGGGGTTCTTTAACGTGAACCAAAATATAAGCACGTGGGCCTCAAGCATTTTCACCTTCTTCGATATTACGGCCGAGATTCGAAGGCCGGGATTCGATCCCGCGACCTTTGGGTCCGCAGTCGAGCACCCCAGCCATAGACGACCACTACCGAGGAGAGTGCCACAGCTTCGCCTACCAACGGTATTTCTACAGGCGGGGAAGCTGCGACACTTTTCCCACTGTGCAGGGTAAAACTAGGATTGTGGCGCCTCTTCTTGCAGGCAAACGAAACCATTTTTCGTGCGCGTTAAAGGAAGGCTTTAAAAAATGAAATAAAAGATTTGTATCTTTCTAAATTAGTTCTACCACCACTGGAAGTGAATATTTTTTGCGTGTGTGTGTGTGTGCATATATATATATATATATAAGGGAAAGAAGTGTATATCTAAGGGCTCGTTTTTCCATGTTTTGACACAATATTAACCCTTTCGGCCCTGGAATTTTTTCGTCACACCTGCAATTTTTTCGGTGTGATATTCTGCTTCTTTAGGCCATAAAACAGTGGTGTTTATTTAAAAAATTTGCGCGGTTAGCTTAACTTTAAGTTTGGAACCATGTCCTTAAATGAGGACATCAGGGCCCAATGGGTGCAGTCGAGGCAAAAGTGAATGTTAGTGTAACGGTTTATTTTCCATTTTATACACCTACTTTGGTGCAGTAAAATAGTTTCTAGCAACGCGTGTAATGTTCAGTGACGGACATAAAATTCTTTGAAGCAGTTTCTCCCATTTATGAGGCAGAGGTGGACATTGCACTTTTCACACTTGATTCTTGGCTTGCCCTTGCAGCCTTCCAGCATGCAGCGCTGTTGTTGTTCTTTCGCAACAAGCCAGTGACCGGTTTGGTCATACCTGACATCTTCCACTGGCCTTCGATTGCCACACTGAAGCTTTTTCAATGCCTGAATCGGGGAAGAAGACGGTCTCCCACGCTTTCGCGACGCAACAGCCACACCAGCTTTTGCTAGGGCATCCATAACTTGCAGCGTGAAATCTAGAAGGTCCATCTGATCGTTCACGCGTAGTCCTTGTTGCTCAGCATCGCGTCGATATTCCAGCCAGGAGTTCGTCACAGCCAAGTTTATGAAGTGTGAAATAACGCGAAGTGTCCATTTTCTAGAACGAATGTTGGTGCAGTATAGTGACACAAGAAAGTCGGTCTTGTCAACTCCTCCCATGCTCTGATTGCATTCTTGCACTACAGCAGGCCGTTTCACTTCAATGAAAGCACCATCTGTCTTACTCTATCGGGAGACACAATCTTCTTCTTCAACAGCTAGGAAGTTGGATGCCATGTTCACCGCGCGGTTATCCAACCACCGCGTTATGGCAATCTTTCCATCACTGCTTACTAAAGTGTCATGGGAGCCTCTTCCAGCTTTTTTCAATTCTTTCTCCGATTTCAGTAAACACTTTTGCATCCTGTTGATGCGTATAGTGCCGGCAGCATATATCTTCTTCTTGTCGAGTTCTCGAATCACAGGCAAAGATGTAAAGAAATTGTCAAAAAACATTTTGTGTCCAAGTCCATCCGGAATCCTTGACGTGAAGTGAACCAAAGCACCCGTGACGCCAAATTCCTTCTTTTGGTCTGGATTCAGGCATGTCGTTGAACCTTGGTAAATAAGAAAATCGTATATGATGCCGGAAGCTCCGCACAACATATACACCTTGACGCCCCACGGCTTTGGTTTACCCTTGACGTATTGTTTTATGTCGAGTTTACCTTTGTATGGTATGATCTGCGCGTCAATGCATAATCGTTCCTCCAACGTAATATTGTGGCACCTTTCTTTGAAGTAAGTCAGCAGCGGTCTCACTTTCCAAAGGCGGTCACTGGAATTATTCTCTTTGGTCACGTCGACAATGTGGAGGCAGTTGCGCAGTTTTTCAAAGCGGTTCCTTGACATATCCGCCATCGCGAACATTTCTGTTTTCAGAACAGGCTTCCAGTATAAACGCAGACGGGGGTATTTGAAAACGCCCATCAGCAAATGCAGAGACATAAGTTTCCTTATTTCTTCTTCATTTGTTAGGACCGATCTGCCTTCTTTGAATATGGAATACATGTTCGTTTTGTCAGCCAGTTCAACAAAAACGCTCTTGGGCACGTAACGTGAGAAATATTCGTATGGCGTTGGCAGCTCACCTTGAAGAGGTTCATTTTCATCGCAAACTCCCCTGAAATCGGCTGACGGCTTCTGAAAAGCTTTCCGGCACCACGATGTTTCTTGACATGCCTGTTCCTCGTCTGACTCGTCCGACTCATCTGACGCTTCCCGCGTTTCAAGGACGCCGTCATTGCTCCCAGTCTCTTCAAAAACGAAGCCATCGTCTTCCTCATCTTCAGTGTCGCCGACATCCGATAGGTTGCCATTGTCCAACTGAGCGAACATTTCATCCGCGTCTTCGAGCGGCACGAATCGGGGCCTACGGGCTCTCGTTGCTGAGTAGAAGAATTGAGGTTTCATTCCGGCACCTGAAAAATAAGCAAAAGCAGCTGTACGGCCACGAGACGCCACACCATCACCTGCGAAACGTGGCAACCACCGAGCCCTCGTGTACTCAAATGAGGACATATGCTCTTATGCACGCGATCACTGAAATACGCAATTGCCGAGAATGTCTTGGGTGATTACATCTTCTATATAGAGTTAAAAACTTTGTGCTAAATTCTTACCGCGACAGCAACAGTGGTTTACGGGTAAAAAAATACAAAAATCCGCACTTACTTGGCCCAGCGCCCCGTTCGTCGTCTTCCATCTTTGTTGTTTCTCGCTGCTGCTCTGACGAGCGTGAGGGCGCGAGTACTGATGTCAATGCCACTGGAGATGTTTTGCGAGCGATACAATTTCGGTTTCAGTTTCGTTTTTTTTGTTAAAAGCGCCAGAAACACCTTTTTAGGACTTGTCCTCGTTTCAGGACACCAGGGCCCAAAGGGTTAATGAGATCCAACAGACAATAATGCCAGTGAATGTATTAGGGAAGTTATTAGAACCAATGTAAAGTAAATAAAAAGAAAGAAAAGTGGGTGAAAAAATAACTTGCCGTGAGCAGGAATCGAATAACCACCATGCCTATATATATATATAAAAACACAGGAACGTGGAGCTTTTCTTTGTTGTAATGTGGCCATGTACCACGGCGTAGGTGGTCTGCTTGTAAATAGTGTAATCGGTACTGGCTCAGCTTTCACTGTAAAACATCATTTTGTGAGTTGGCATGTTGATGAGGCTTGGGCAGTGTCAGAAGCTTGAGTAAATATTGTGTGTCTGAACAAATACTCTCATACTCCACTGCCTGAGGTAAGGAACTGCATTAGAACAGCATATGTAGCAAAGATTTCTGCATTCAAAACGACTGGGTCTGTCGCAGCTTTGATATATTTAAAAAGAATATGCGAAAGTAAGTTTTTAACATGCATATGTAACAGCCACATTGCACGGCAGGTGAAGTATGAGTGGTTGTTCAATCATTGCGGTTTCGTCCTAGATACACTATTGCCTCAATCCAGAACAACAGTCAGCCAAAAGAGGCATGCATGTGCGAAGAATGCCCCAACAGTGACCACGGTGATGCTAGCAACAGATTTCATGCTTGTATGAAACCACGATTGGAATTTCATGACCAAAAGAGCATTGAAGGACCCTGCCAACGGCAAGCTATTTACAAATACTTTACTGCTGGTCGTACGCAGACTCAGAGCTTCGATGCAGGAAATTCATTTTAAATGTGAAACAGCATTCGACAAGGACTTATTTCAGGCTTTAGTATAAATATGCCTGAAAAAAAAACTGCAAATGGAGGAATACTAATGCCTTTCCATTGACAACTACCACAAATAGTCTCAATTTCTAAGATGAATAGCCCATATTAAAAATAAAACCATGAAAGTTTTGTTTTGGTGCCTTCTTCTATCAACCACGAAATATTTCTTTTCCTTCGATTTCAAAACTGCCTTTGAGACTCGCTCAAAAATGTTGCCTTTCCCTGTACCTACTCCTAATGTGGAATGCCGGGCAAACATTGCGTGAAACGTCGCTGCGCAGCAGGAGACACAGAGAGCACATTTCCGGAGTTGCAGTTTAAAATAATTTTAAAAAAAATATCTGAGAGCAATGAGTTTTGCATAGTCAACACTTGCAGCGTGCTGCAAAAACACGAAGTAGCTGCGGTCATAGTAGTTAGTTCGTGCTTGTTCCGCATATACTTTTGCATTCTTTTCAAGCAGTGTTCCTTTTGTTTGAGCAGTGAGCTGCAACTGTCGACCTGAGACAGTTAGTTCGCACTTGTCCTGCGTGCGTTCTTTTCGCACATCCCTTGGGCTTGAGTAGCTTGCTGCAAGTACGAGCTGCCTGGAATTCTTCGCATGATATTCTAATTTCTTGCTACTGCATTCACATTTTTTGCTCAAGTGGCAAAACTATGACTCGTTTGTTTCGATGTGTGAATCCATATCACTTTTTTATTGCGATTGCAATTATATAGACAGTCTCGGCTGGTTTTTTGCCGCCGCCACCGCCGTCGTCATTCACTGTACATGTATGCGTATTTATATATATGAAAAATCGAGAGAGAAAAAAAAGCTACCTGCCCTCGGCCCCCAGCTTGTCACAATGGGCCAACACGCGCTTATCTTGCACGGGTAATTTGCTTCGCTAATGGAGGGGGGTTAGATGCTTGTGCGCAAGCGGTTATCCTTTGGTGGGGAGAATCGTGTGCCTTCGGCTTTCACTGGAACGATTGCGTTAGTTGCCGGGCCCACGAAGGTCACTTTGCTTGCTGCACAAGCCCCGTTTGCAAAATGAGTGCGCTTTTCATACACAGCGAAGTGAAGTATATAACAACTGGGACACTTGTTAGTTTGCACTCATCTGTACTTGTGATTACGTTTTGTGTCTTGTTTTTGTTTAAACAGCACGTTAAGAGTTGGGCGGTAAACATTGTTAGTTCGCTTTCGTCCTGTGTATGTTGTTTTCGTGCACCATTTGTGCGTGAATACCGTGCTGCATGTTTCAATCTTCTTGCCTTATTCAGCATTACATTCTAAGTCCTTGGTATGCATTCATTGCTTCACCCTAGCAGCAAAACTGTGACTTTTTTTCATCACATGACTGGGAATGCATCTGTTTGTTGAAATTAGCTTTAATCAATGTATGGGTGCAGCACTGTCTAGGCAGTTTAGTTTTTTCCACGCATGTACACATATACTGATGCGATACACTTACAGACAAAATAACAGGGCCAGACATAAGCCGCTGTGAAGTTATACTGCTAATAACACGAGCTACAAAAGGGCTCACATGTGAGCAAAATATAGTAAAAAAAAGTTACTACTCTGTTTTCTGCATTCAGTATGCAAGGAGAAACAGAAGCAAAGAAAACTGAAAGGTGTGTTTGAAAGCACAAGTGGAGATATGACAGCACTTTTTTTCGCACTCAGTGGCAATACAGCATCAAGAACAATAGGAAACACCTCTGCAATTCTAAAACAGAGCAATCAGTCACAGGTGTCAATAATGCACTCGAAAAAGAGTTTCTGAGCATAAACACCTCAGTTGACTTAGAGGCACACTTTGGATCTAGGCAGACATTATCACAGTCAAAGTTTCCACCACCACCTCACTGTCAAGAGGCCACGTCACAATTCATCCTTCTGCTTCTTCTGTAAAGTGTCCAGGAGTTGTGACACAGAGTGAAGCAGTCCCTCATAGTAGTCAGCTGCTTGGTCTGTATCCTCTGTTGAGTGTTCTCGGTGTGCTTGCCTCTGATAGTTACTGAGTAGTTCTTGCAGTGCCGGCCCGTGTTTCTGGAACTCTTCTAGACACACCTCTGCAAGGGCTGCCATGGCCTGCACCACCTTCTCCTGGGCATCAACATCTGAGCTATGTAAAAGCTGCGGCACCAAACTGCAAAACCCATGTAGTTGGATGCTCTGCGTCAGCCTGCAAGTAAATGTACAAAGGCTCAGCAGGAGAATGCCACTACGGCAGATTTTTCAACTACATGAGAACACTGGACACTGTGTCTTCCAAGTTATCCTTAATGCTATGTTGGGGTATATTATATCTTCGTCTAAACAGGGGCAAGACCAGCAGGCAGCACACAGTGGTTAAGTGCAACACATGTTTATTCGGTCACACAACCAACTGTCTAACACCCCGGAAGGAAAAGGGGCGATTGCTTATATACATGCTCGAGCCACTATCACACCGAGCATTGACGTCACTAAGCCCAACAGTCCGAGTCCGGGTCACCGCTGATATCGAAGCACGTCTGCGTCAGCGCCACGATGCACAAACACGATAACACAACAGGGTAGATAAAATGCTCTTTAACTCGAGAATTAGCCATCTAAATTTTGACTTCAGTAGAGTATAGCAAGATATGTTACATCACTCATCAGAAGAAAATAAATCTAGAGCAAAAGTATTCGTGAGTTTTATCACGAAAACTGACCAGACGACTAGGTTAACTGGAAAATAACTGGACTGTCTTCTGCCTTGCACCGAGGATGGGGTAAGAGGACACAGATAGGTAAGCTGACGAAAATCCTACCAACAACCACATAATTCTCGGATGTTTTATGAAATAAGGTTCAAACTTATCAGCAGCAATAAGTTCTCAGAAGACTGATTGTGGTTTGCAAAGCATATGGCAAGTGTTATAAAATGTGAGCTAGGCTGGAACAGATCATAAACTTCTTGCCATAGTTGTCACAATTAATGAAGACAAAGAAAGTGATCAGCAGGGCAGAATACTTGGACCTAAAAAAACTGGTATCTATGTAGTTCAATGCATAGCTTCGAGCACAATGCGATGTGTAGTGTAGAGATTCTGGGAAAAAGAAGGAAAGTCTGCTTTTCACTCTAGTAAATACAGAAAGCGGTGTAGTTGACACGAGATACCTAAAGGCTGGTTTTAGTCACAAGATTCCCAGTAAATGAACATGCCTCTCTCGTTGATTGCCTCCATTTCTGAAACTGTGCAAGCAAAAAGTTGTTGATGAAGAAACTTCCACAAAAGTACATCGTTACTCTATTAAATAATGTTGCCCAGCTTGAAAACAAACATTGTCCAAGTGCTCACTTCCACCTGCCTTCCATAAACAGATGCATGCCATGGTAACAGTTATGTGTAAAGCGCACCAATAATTTGCAATGGCGGTGGTACCACTACTACAGTTTGTCCTGCAAGCAATGTCACATAAAAATGAGGTAGATTTCTCAGCATGTGAAACTAGTATGCATTTGCACAAAACTGATTTGCTCAATCAATGCTTCTGCAGTTATTCACTACCATCTGCTGCGAGATCGAGTGAAGTTACTGCCAGGTGGCTGTGCCTGAACCTCACTGAACCTACTAGCTGAACCTCAAATGTTTTTGGCTCAAAAGGTGATTTTCTAGAGGCCCAAGGTTGCCAAAGCATTTTTCTGTGAGGCATTCCATGCTGTACGAAAACATAACCATGGAACAAACTCTATACTTCCGAATCAGCATCCTAACTCTAAATTCCCTTTAGAAATAATCCATATATGAGATACTGGAATAACAAGAGCTTTCTTCAAATCAAATGGCAACATTAGTGAATTTCTATTCAAACTTGCTCCCCCTCCACCCCTCGCTGCCAGCTGCTTCCCTGTCCTGTACCATGTGGGTGAAATTTTGTGACTGCGGCACACAAGCTGAGGCGAGTTTAAGACCCCTGGCTTAAATTAATGATACTGTATGCAATCAATCTTAGAATAGCAGGAGTTCCACTTGGAACATAAACTTTTATGTGATAGCAATAATATCAACACTCTTGACACGTTTTTGCCGCCATCATTGCTTTGCCACTGCCATCACCTTCTGTATAACATCCTAATCGAGAAGATTGATAGCATGTTCTACCAGCTAGTAAAAAGCAAACGAGTGCTGGTGACAAACATGACTGAAACAGTGGTTAAACAAGCTGTCCATCGCACAGAGGACCCATGAGATAACATCACCCGTATGCTAAGCCTGCCGTTGATGGCTCCTGAAGCAGAATAAAAAGGCTCTGCACTAGTCTTTCATTGGGTACAGTAGCAAGAGTGGACGACAGAGGGAAGGCTGCATCGCTCAAGCAGTGACTGCATACTTTGGTCATGAAGACACAGTAACTAGCGCCACCTCGGCAGACGCCAGTGAATGGTCGCTTACTTTGTGTTGAGGTGACAGACAGAAAGAAACCTGTTTCGCTTCGTGGAGCAGTTGTATTTCCTTACACCACTATTTTGTAGGATTATGCAAAATCGGATCCAAAATAGTTAGCTGCTAGCCTTACTTCATGTAACATTACAATTTGTTGCTATAAGATTCACTGATTATTCCTTGCAACGAAACTGTCACTTTTTATTGTGGAACTTTGTGATAATAATGAGAAAACTTACTCTGAGTCAGTTGGCTGGCCAGATTCATGTCTCAAGTGCTGGAAAAGATTAAAAAAGAAAGACAGCAACAAAACATGTCAGCTAAAATAACAAGGGTCAACAAACCTTCCTTTTTTTTTCCCTCATAAACAAAACTTTCTTAGCTAAATAAAACAAAACTATAGTCACAAACAGACTCTGCCTACTCAAGAGGTTTGGGAATGGTTTGGTAACTGCAAACAAACAAGCATAGCACATCGATCACATATTGTTGATCATGTGTGCAAAGTATAAAATGTCTATGGCTACTTGGAATGAAAACGTTTGAAATTTTAATAGAAAGCAGTGCACCCATTCTCTCGAGAAAGTTATAATCCAAGTGAGCCAAGTCTGCACACACTAATGCCTCTGTTCAAATAAAAAAGAGAATGAAAAAAAAGCCGTGAGGCTCATTATGTGAACACAATGTGAACCATCAGTTTCAGTGTGATAGAGAACGCAGGAATAAAACACCACTGCAGACACTAGCCAAGATAAATAGGGTAAGAGTCTGTATTCACAGTGAAACTCAACTTCAGATTGCCCTTATAGTTCAATTTTTCTAAGTCATTCATTAATAGGCCAATTTGAAAAAATGTCGTCTAAAGTGTTTTCTAGATGGTGCCTTGCAACTTTAACATACAGCCGAAACTCATCATGGGGCCTGGTGACGAGAAAGAATGCTTTGTCTATCTGCACTTGTGTACATAGCATTGCCCTAGAGTATTTTTACAGTCATCCACCATTTACGGATTAAGCATTAGCCTTGTGTTGCAATGACAGTGACTCTGTTTATGAGAATTATATACTGCATTTTTAACAGCTCTTTGCCACATGCTTTCTGCATAGAGATGTTTTATGAAACTTATGACTAATGAGCAACCATGCACAATGTATCAGTTTCATGTCATTAATGTGATGGAAAATTTATGGCACATGGAGCTTTGAATGCTCATTCGTACTTGCATGCTCTTTCTAATTTTTCCCACCAAGAGAGTAGTCTCCTTTGTAAATGATGTTTTGCTCTCCAAAGGCCCTCCATATTAACTCCTAAATTTGGCACAACACCTTTAAGTGCCTAAAATTTGCTAAAACCTGGTTTGTGGTGAAAGTTTTTTACATTTCAGAGCAGCCATTAATGGCAATGCTGAAAAAGGCAGGAAAAAAGAAAGATAGATATTGCTGTCGAATGTGATCCACAAACACGAAGCTGTCAATGGCATTTGAGATGGAGGCCACTGCGTGAGCTGTCATGTTGGCTGAGAAGTGTGGCATCATTCATGGACAAACACTCGTGAAGATATGTTCATATTCACAACACTTCATTCTACTAGCAGTGGGCAGATCACGGTCTAAAACCGGCAACATTCGTTGGCAATGCCAAGTACAATGCCTTGAAGCGAAAGCACAGCAGAATCACGATCACTCAGAATGTCTTAACTGAAACCGATGAATAATTTAAACGGTTTCGCTTGGCTGAGCAATGCTATATATTATGTAGTACTTGAACAAGAGAAAACTCCTTTGAGTATGAATGGAGTATGAATTATAAAAACTGAAACTTTGGAAAAAAAAATTGGTACATTTTTGGTGCATTTTTGATGTTAAGACATTCATAAACTGTGTGAAATGACCAGGACATGAGTAAGAAAACACACAGAACAGCACGAGCACAGACTTCGATATCTTGACTATCCTTCTGACGTGGCCCAAATATGGAACCAGACGGCCAAAGAGTACTTGAACTTGTGGAGAAACTATCCTGCCCTAGTCATTTTATTCAGTTTAATAAGGACTTTTAACAGCAATAAACCAATTAACCCACCAAAATGTTTTACTGCCTTTTCAGAAAAAAAGATAAAGCTGCATCACGTTGCTTCTTGCACTGCTGTATCTCTGAGACTATGAAATAATTCAACTTCTTACACTACAAACGCAGGCAGTCAGTGCACAGACAGCTATCAGACAGTTCGGCTAGCCTGACTTTTGTACCAACTGTGCATTTCTCTCTGTCCTCCTTGTTGTTAAGGTCGACGTTTGAGCCAAGCAGAAGGGGGTGTTTGAGGTTCTCCAAGGAAGTTGCCCAAAGGATGCGGGCCTACTGATAGCCATTCAAATTTGGGTAATGTCCTTTTAGCAGGGAAGCCAGGTGCATGCAGTCACGCCACAAAGTGTACAACAAGATGGCTGAAATGATTTCAGTCGCAACAGCATTCTTGAAGAAATGGCGGCATCAGCATGGATGACGATGATCCCCATGAAATCAGTATGGCGAGCGCAGGTCCTTTGATGCTCCCAGTGGTACGGCGGTAGTACGAGCGAGGGACCCAGCACCCAGCAGTATTCTCACCACAAGGAAGAGACAACTTGGCGCAGGAGGGAAAGTGTGATGGCCACGTCCCCGTGAAATACGTAGACCAAGACGGGTGTAGGCGGCACCATCGAAAGTGGTGTCACTGATGTGTGTCCGGAGGTTGGACAGAGAAGTTTAAAGCCATTCGGCCATTTAAGGGGGAATGAAAAAAGGACTCTTGATAACCAGCCGCAGTAGGCTCCTGAGAGAGCCTTCGACGAGATTGTCACGATTTAGGACGACATCTTCGTCTAGATGTTCGTCATGTGGCAAGAAATGCTCGCTTGTAAATAATGTAAAATAAACCTCTGTACAGTTTTCCTCATCAGTCTCTTCAAGCTCAGTGTCTTCACCCCGAGCCCCCAGTGCTGGTAATGGCAGAATTCCAACAACTCAACAACGAATAGCAGCGTTGGGATCCTGACAACCCCCAACTCAACAACTGGATGGCAGCGGTGGGATGCTGCTGACAATCGGGACTAACAAATGGTGATCAGGAGCTGGATTGAACCTGGCGATATGACACTGCAGTTGCGGGTGACCATTTGGTTATTGCATTGAGATTTGCCAGGCTTTTCAAATTTCGGGTTAACAATTTGAATTCCTTGGAAGTAAGAAATGTTTTGATGCAAAGTTCAGTTTTTTTTTAGCATCATTTAGAGGACAAAGCCAAAATTAAAAGCAGTAACCATGGACCTAATGAAGTTTTGGAAGGCAGAATTTTTTCTGTTTTGTGAGGAATTGGAACTGGAGTGCGAGAAAAAATTGAAAAAGCGTGATCTAACGGAAAATGAAATTGAAGTGGTAGTAGTGCAAAAGGCATTGCAATTGCCTGGCAACTTGTTCAGAAGACTGCGAAAGAAGAGAAAAGTAAGTGAGTTTACGAAAAAGAGAAAGAGTAAATGGAAATCAAGACGTTAGAGCTCGAAATTGAGCAACTGCGTATAGCAGTTCAAGGGGGAGTAAATGGCACTCATGATGACAGTGAGATACCTGTAAAATTTCCTCTAGAAACAAAGGAGCAATAGGCTGCGAGTTATGAGAACTTGTTAGAAAAAGAAGCATGTCTCTACAAGCAGATTAATACAGTCAAACACGGATATATCGAACTCGAAGGGGATCCCGAATTAGTTCGATATATGAAAAATTCGATATAAAAAAAAGTTGAGGCCCCGAGAGCTTACCTGTAGCGGATCATCATCTACAATAGGCGCATTCAAGAATGACAACTGATTCCGCACACACACCGTAACAGAATGATTTATTTGCGTGAAAACAATTGCTAATCTTGGCCTGCTTCTTCGTTTTTTAAATGTTGAAGACTCTAGTCTCGATCTAATCACGGCTGTCCAGGTGTGACAGCCCGGTTTCCTCTAGGGGGACGATACAACGGCGATTGATGCCGAACGCTACCGCCACTTCAGCAGACAAGTATGTGCGTGTAACCCGCACCTCGTCCGGACGATCCTCCTCATTACATGAGATGTCAGCCTCTGTCGACCGCTGTTGTCGGTGAAGTTGTTTCACAGAGTGCAGCGGCAAACCATTTGGCCTTGGCAATCAGCATCGGTCTATCCACCGGAATATACTTCGCGTGCCGTTCTAAAACCAGGTAAGAGTGCCTTTTCTACATTTCCATGGGCAGAAGCGCGCACATGACAGGCTCTCAACATTCGCTGCTCCGCCTCCTTTGGCTTGATATCTGCCTTGCTTTTTAACAAGAGACTCGGAGTGCTCCGTGGTATTCCGAAGTCGCCCGCGACGGTCGAACATTTGTCATTCGTATCAACATGCTGAATAGCCTTTAACTTCGACGCAAAGTTGATCGATTGATATGTGGGGTTTAACGTCCCAAAACCACTAATGATTATTAAAGTCAAGGGTTTTGCGCTTCTTGACGCTCGCCATGGCTACACGAGACGTTGACAATTCAAGGAGTCTGCAGCGGCTTTGCACACTACCCATGCAAAAGAGAAATGCTGCACATGCGGTGGTACGTAGGCGACGCGACATCGTTACAGAAGCAACAAAGCACTCGCAAAGCAATGGCTACCTGCGAGTGCAACAGCAAAAAACGCTAGCCAAGCTGTGGTTGGCGGATCAAATCTCGTAAAACAAAAGAAAAGGCAAAAAGAGGAGGATGTCGGCTTCTTTGTTCCTGCTCTCCGAGTCAACGGGTACACAGAGAAAGCATGAAAGAGAGAAAAATTTTTAAAAAGCCGTTCCGTAAGTCGGAGATTGTGCAGTCTGAGCCCACTAGCCCTTACCTTTTTTAGAGCGTTTCGGGTTTTGGCGGAGGCATGGTGCCACGCGGAGGTCGCTGGGCGCTACGAGTGGCAAAGCGCGCCTTCCAACGCGAGCCACAGAGATGGTGGGGGGGGGGGGGGCGAGGGTCGAAGCACACCTTCCAGCTTTCGCGGCGTTCGATAGATCCGAAGGTGGGTAAAAATACCATTCGATATAAACGTGCGAATTTCTATACATTTACAAAGAAATTTTAAAGGGATAACTTCCGAATTTGATATATGTGGGTTCAATATAACCATGTTCGACTGTATAGAGCATGTTGATTGATTGATTGATTTGTGGGGTTTAACGTCCCAAAACTACCATATGATTATGAGAGACGCCGTAGTGGAGGGCTCCGGAAATTTTGACCACCTGGGGTTCTTTAACGTGCACTCAAATCTGAGCACACGGGCCTACGACACTTCCGCCTCCATTGGAAATGCAGCCGCCGCAGTCGGGATTTGAACCCTGTATAGAGCATGTACAGGATGAGGCCGTCACCAGTCTAGAGCCAGAGACATTTCAGTAGAGTGTTTCTTGCGGGGCCGAGGCTTGTTTCAGCAACTCGAAAAGGGTTAATGTGGAGCTCAAAATATTCCTCGTGCCTGAGCACTAAAACTATTGTCAGAAAGTGGAGAGAAAAGGCAAAGTTTCCCTTGAGGATAACGAGAATGTGAGGCTTCAAAAGTTGAGCTATACCATCGAGGAGCACCCACTTTTGGATGACAGCAGTCTTAGTGCAGATAAGGGGGTCCGACAGTACAAAAAAGCAGAGAGAGTTGAGAAAGGACTAGTGCTGGCTAGGAGTTCGTGTGCTTGTGAGAGGCTTTTGCGAGTGAACAGATTCACATAGTGAGCAAAAGAAAGACACCAGCCTGGTGCATTTGCCAAATGCAACCGAGGAAGTAGTGGCTAGATGCAACGTCACTGTGCACGAAGAATGTTCAGAGAAAAGCCCAGAGCGGGGTCTTTGCGAAGGCGGAGACGAGGCCGTTTCCAGCAGTCATAAAGAGGTCAGAAGCGAGGCGGAAGTGCCTCGAAAATTGACCAGCTCACTGGTATCCCCTACAGATGCAAATGGGATGGAATCCAAGCCTGATAAGTGCCTGTTGAGCAATAGATCAGAGCTTACTATCGCAAAACTTGCAACTAAGAAGGATGGTGGCAGAAACCTCAGAAAAAAAGAAGAGTATGATGCAGTCGGCGCAGCAGAGACTTGCAAAAAATTTCTCCCCGCAGCCAATAGGACCAAGAAATAGGACAGCTACAGGGCGTAGCTTGAGAGAACATCCATTGATGCGTACGATCAGGTGCAAGCGGCAGAAGAGGTACAGAGTTGAGAAAGAATCATCTCGATGACGAAAAGACAGAGAACAGAGGAGCAGCGCGCATGCAAGTAAAGAGAGAGGGGTAAGACTCATTCTTGCCCCATGTTTCTGGCTTTCTTTTCGTGGAACAAAGAGAACATGGCCTAACCGGCGAACAAAGCGTGGCAATGATGAGCGAGCAAGGTTGAGCCTCATCTGTAGCTGCGAGTGAACTCGAAAGTAGCCTGGACCAAGACCCCATCGGGTGCGATTCAAAAGCATTAGCAAGTTAAGAAGTCGGGCAGGGTCCAGCAGCTTGTTTAGCACAAGTGCGTAAAGGAACCTTTGTACGATTAGATTGAGCTCAAATTCAGCAAGTTTGTTGTTTTCTTTAAATGTGGAGCGTGGTTTTAAGAACAGAAGCCGCATGACACTTAAGTCTGATGAGAGCATTGCAGTCGTGCTAATCACTAAGATTAGTTTTTTCAGAAAGTTTGATAGCGCAAACCCTGTGTGTTTTTCTGGTACGTTAAGTGCTCATCAAAAGCTCAATTTAATAGGGTTGTGTTGTCACTGGCACGTCAATGCGATGTAATGAGCATTTCGAGGAAAGTTTCAGAATAAAACCAATTGGTGCGAAATGAGTAACAGCCGTAATCTTTTGAAATATGGTTGCCACTGGACTTCTTTGTTCTATGTTAAAGATTTGATTATTTTAGTTTTAGAATGCTTTCTTTCGGTATCTCGGCTACCGGATATGGCTTGGGTAAACTGTTTTAGGTTTTGTTCATTTTTTAAGCGTTATGTATGCTTTTTCTTTAAAGATAAGCATTGTGCATTTTCAAGGTGACATACACCAGGGTGTGCATCAGAGTATGTCCTACAAGTAGGTTGATAAAGACGACGTTAGTTGGTTTTGAGTGAGTGTAAAGAAGCAAGGGTATTGCTTGTGAGTTTTCTTCTTGTACATTCGGAAGTTTTTTTAGTAGTTTTTTCACATGTGTCCTTTGTGAATGTGAGTAGTTTAAAAATTAAAAGTTAAAGCACCCAGAAGATCATTGTGCATGTGTTATTAAGAGCGGTAGGTTATAAGATTAACGAGACGGGCATGTACGCAGGCAGATTAATCCCTTTTGTTTTCGTATCGATGTTTGACGATTATGTGATTACATAAGCTGGGAACTCCAACAACCCAACATGTGGCAGTTCATGGAGGTGGAGTTACGTACAAAGAACGTTACTGGCAATGGTATCATTTTCTTTATCAGTCTGTGTTTGTCACTGTACTCCTATAGATAGCCTGAATGTAATGGCTTTCTGAGAAAAAAGAACGCTTGCTCCAAGGGTGTCTTGTCCTCCAAAGGTACAACTTTTTCATCCGGAACAAGAAAGGAAAAAAACCTTCTCAGCCTTTTCCGTGATAGGTGGACTAAATAGCTCCCAAGTGTTGTTGACCTATTGTTGTGTGTCATTATAATTGCTGTCTTGCGTAGAGCTTTACTGGGGTAGATGGTCACTAGTTTTGTTTGGAGTGCCTCTTAGGCGTCAAAATTTAAAGGGGTTCTAAATTTTGAGTTGTATTATGAACATCCTCTTTTGACAGTCCTGGCAAGTTGAAGGCAGATTCTGAACACTTGTGCGCGGTGTAGTGTTGTGGCACCTATATTGTTCTGTCTGCTGTTTCCCTTTGTTTGTGTGAGGTTCTATTGGCATGACTACCACCATCGTAGACTCCGAGACCCCTCGTCTTCAGTATGAGGCCTGGTAGACTCGCAGCAGATTCCTGGCGCTTGAACAGGGGAAGAAATGAACGACGAGCGAGCTGGAATGATTTCCTTGGGAGTCATCAGCAGTGACCTGGAGGACTCCCACAAACACAGATGCTTCAGGCGACCTGTGCAGCTGGCCACCCTCAGGTCGGGTCTCCCGCCAGCGGACGAACTGTTAAGATTGGTGCTTGAGCCAAGCAGAAAGGGATGTTCGCGGTTCTGCGAACAAGTTGCTGAAAGTATGCGAGCCTACTGACAGCTGTTTAAACTTAGGTATAGTCCTCCCAGCCGGGAAGCTGCAAAGTGTACAAAGACACTGCAAAGTGTACGAAGAAATGGCTGAAATGGTTTTGGTCGCGATAGCATTCTTGAAGAAATGACGGCGTCAGCATGAATGACGATTAGCCCTGTAAAATCAGCATGTCTGGTGCGGGTCCTTTGATGCTCCCGGTGGTGCGGCGGTAGTACGAGCGCGGAATGCAGCACTCAGCAGGATTCTCATCATCATCATCATCATCAGCCTGACTACGTCCACTGCACGACAAAGGTCTCTCCCATGTTTCGCCAGTTAACCCGGTCCTGTGCTCGCTGCTGCCAATTTATACCCGCAAACTTCTTAATCTCACCTGCCCACCTAACCTTCGGTCTCCCTCTAACCCGCTTGCCTTCTCTGGGAATCCAGTTAGTTACCCTTAATGACCAGCGGTTATCCTGTCTATGCGCTACACTGCCCGACCCATGTCCATTTCCTCATCTTGATTTCAACTATGACATCCTTAGCCCCTGTTTGTTCCCTAATCCACTCTGCTCTCTTCTTGTCTCTTAAGGTTAAACCTACCATTTTTTTTTCCATTGCTCGCTGCGTCGTCCTCAATTTAAGTGAACCCTCTTTGTAAGTCTCCAGGTTTCTGCCGGCAAGATACAGCTGATATACCTTCCTCTTGAGGGATAGTGGCAATCTACCTGTCATAATTTGAAAGTGCTTGCCAAATGTGCTCCACCGCATTCTCATTCTACTTACTTCAATCTCTTGGTTCGGCTCCGCGGTTATTATCTGCCCTAAGTAGACATAGTCTTTTACAATTTGAAGTGCACTATTACCTACCTCGAAGCGCTGGTCTTTCAAGGTTGTTGTACATTACTTTCGTTTTCTGCAGATTAATTTTAAGACCCACCTTTCTGCTCTCCTTGTCTAACTCCGTAATCATGAGTTGCAGTTCGTCCCCTGACTTACTCAGCAATGCAATGTCACCTGCAAAGCGCAAGTTACTCTTATCCCCAACTGTTCCCATTCTAGGCTTCTGAAAACCTCCTGTAAACATGCGGTGAATAGCATTGGGGAGATTGTGTCCCCCTGCCTTACACCCTTCTTTATTGGTATTCTGTTGCTTTCTTTATGAAGCACTATGGTAGCAGTTGATCTCCTGTAGATTTCTTGCAGGATCTTTATATATACTTCATCGATGCCCTGATTCCGCAGTGTCTGCATGACGGCTGCTATTTCTACTAAATCAAACACCTTCTCGTAATCTATGAAGGCTATGTATAGTGGTTAGTTATATTCTGAGCATTTCTCTATTACCTGATTGACAGTATGAATCTGGTCGATTGTTGAGTAGCTTGTTCGAAATCCTGCTTGTTCCTTTGGTTGATTAAATTGTAATGTTTTCTTTACTCTGTTAGCAATTACCTTTGTAAATAGCTTGTATACTACAGAGAGCAAGCTGATCGGCTTGTAATTCTTCAATTCCTTGTCATCTCCTTTCTTTTGTATTAAGATGATGTTAGCATTCTTCCAAGAATCTGGTACTTTTCCCGTCAGGAGACACCTCGTAAACAGGGTGGCTCGTTTTTCTAACACAATCTGTCCTCCATCTTTCAGCAGACCTGTTGTTACCTGATCCTCAGCAGCAGCTTTGCCTTTATGCATGCTCTCCAAGGCTTTTCTGACTTCTATCATTACTGGTGGGGTGTCATCTGGGTTACTGCTAGTTCTTAGATTATTAAGGCCGTGGTTGTCCCGGCTACTGTACAGATCTCTGTAAAACTCCTGTGCTATTTTAACAATCCTATTCATATTAGTAGTTATTTCGCCTTCTTTGTCCCTTAGCGCAAACATCCGATTTTTCCCTATCTCAAGTTTCCTCTTCACTGCTTTGATGCTTCCTCCGTTTTTCAGAGCGTGTTCAATTCTCTCCATGTTATACCTTCTTACATCGCATACCATACGCCCATTAATCAACTTCGAAAGCTCTGCAAGTTCTATTTTGTCTGTTGTACTTGAGATTTTCACTATTTTACGCTTCTTAATGAGATTCTTCGTTTCCTGGGAAAGCTTGCCAGTGTCCTGTCTAAATACTCTGCCTCCAACTTCCACTGAACACTCGGTAATGAAACTCGTCAGATTATCATTCATTGTATCTACGCTGAGGTTGGTTTCCTCACTAAGAGCCGAGTACCTGTTTTGAAGCGAAACTCTGAATTTCTGTACTTTCCCTCTCAGTGCTAGCTCATTGATTGGCTTCTTGCGTATCAGTTTCTGTCGTTCCTTCTTCAGGTCTAGAATTCGAGACCGTACCATCTTATGGTCACTGCATCGTACCTTGCCAACCACTTCCACATCCTGCACGATGCCTGGGTGTGCACTCATTATAAAGTCTATTTCGTTCTTATTTTCTCCATTAGGGCTCCTCCATGTCCACTTGCAGTTTCCTCATTTTCGGTAGAAGGTATTCAAAATACATAAATTATTGCGTTCTGCGAATTCTAATAGTAGCTCTCCTCTGGCGTTTCTAGTACCGATGCCATAATCTCCTACTGCCTGGTCTCCAGCCTGCTTCTTCCCTACCTTTGCATCAAAGTCTCCCATCAGTATAGTATACTGTGTTTTCACCTTACTCATTGCCGATTCTACATCTTCATACAAGCTTTCAACTGAAGAGTCATCATGGCTGGATGTAGGCGCGTAAGCCTGTAACACCTTCATCTTGTATCTTTTATTCAGTTTAATTACAATACCTACCACCCTTTCATTAATGCTATAGTATTCCTCTATGTTGCCAGCTATGTTTCTGTGAATTAGGAACCCCACTCCCAGTTCTCTTCTATCAGCCAAGCCCCAATAGCAAAGGACGTGCCCATTCTGTAGCACCGTATAGGCCTTATCTGTCCTCCTAACCTCCCTGAGCCCTATTATATCCCAGTTAACACCCTCGGCATTCTCACCTCAAGGAAAAGACAACTTGGCACAAGAGGGAGAGTATGATGGCCACGTCCTGGTCAATGACGTAGACCAGGGTGGGTGTGGATCGCACCGCCGAAAGTGATGTCACTGATGTGTGTCCGGTGGTTTGACAGAGAAGTTTAAAGTGATTCCCCCATCTAAGGGTGAGTGGAAAAAGAACTCTTGATAACCAGCCGCAGTGGGCTCCTGAGAGAGCCTTCGACAAGATTGTCACGGTGTAGGACGACATCTTCGTCTAGATGTTCGTCATGTGGCGAGAAAGGCTCCTTGTAAATAATGTAAAATAAACCTCTGTACAGTATTCCTCATCAGTTTCTTCATTCTCGGCATCTTCCTCTCGAGTCCCCGTTGCCGGTAACGGCAAAGTCCCAACAACTTAACAACGATTAGAAGCAGTGGGATCCTGACAACCCCCAACTTAACAACTGAATGGCAGAGGTAGCATGCTAGTGACCATTGCAACTGAACAATGTGCATGCCCTCCCCCAATTTCTATGCCCCTTTCGTGATAGCACATCCTACTATGGCTGGGAAATGGATCAAGAAAGTGCCATGGCAGTTATCAAAAGAGGACACGGCATTCACCACTTGGTTTACAAAGATCACACTACAACCCCAACCCCCCCAGTTTCGCTGTCATGGGGCTCAGCTGTACACTCATCCGAACAAAAGCACCAACGTAGCGTAACCAACAAACGGGCACGGAGGGATGAGACTGTTCCTCTCAGTTTATATTAAGTGCTTTTGGGACTACATACCAAGCTGACCATACCATAGTCTTGGTCACTGATAAGAAACTCGAGCATTGAAGCATCAACACACACAAACACCTAAGAGTCATAGCCACACATATATGGACTAACATGCAATGAATGCTCCATCTGAGTGCATATAAAATAATGGCGTAAGAAAAAAGTTCCCAAATCTCTCACCTGCTCAACAACCAGGTCATGCAAGAGCGTAAGTGCTTTCAGCTGCAACTTGATCGAACTGTCTGGCACAGTGAAGAGGCCTGCAAGCACTGTCAGCCCACCATGGTGAAGCAGTGCTTCTTGAGCCTCTGGGAGTTGGCGCACCAGGCATGACAGTGCAAAAAGGCAACGCAGCCTCACTCGTTCTGATGAGTCTAGAACAATGAGGCGCAGCAGCTGTGGCAAAAGCCCTTGGCTCAGCACGTTCCTTTGCACTGTTGGATTCCTATGTGACGTGAAAATACAGGAAAATTACAATCAACCAAAACACTGGCGAATACATAGCATAGGGATTCACAGTTACACTCACAGTGAATGCCTAATATGAGCACTGTTTGATCAACAAAACAAAATTTGCAAGAACATATTGAGAGCATTCCACTTTAGACATCAAGTGAAAATTGAAGCAAAAAAAAACTACAGCACAGCAGCACAACAGTCACCCACAAAGAAAGTGAGATGGATGACAAGCTTTGCCAATGTTCATGCCTAGAAAAAGCACACAACGTTTTTGGTGGTAGGTGACAGGACAACCTCCAAAGCAGTTTCAAAGGACCAATGTGGTTAAGTGCTTCAGGTTTGTTGATGACTATCTCGTGAGCTTAGACCAACCAAAGACAAATTCAGCATCGACAAAAATAGTCAAAGCATTTGAGAATGCACACAAGGGTTTGCATTTAACCCACAAAGTTCCCGCCAAAAACGAAAACACTCTGCAATACTTAGACCTTGACATAAACCAAAAAAGAAGTCACATGAGCTACAAATATCAAACGAGAGGAGAAAAGGGCCTACTTCACTTTGATTCTGCAAACACAGATAAGTGAATAATGAGATAGTAACACATGCATGACAAAAGCAATCAGACAGATCTTGTGCGCACAGATGCACTGAAAGCTTTAACCTGCAGATATGGCACCTACAAAAAAGTGGCTACCTAGACAGCGTGGTGGTATCAGTTGAATAAAATATGCTAAAAGAGATGAAACAAAATGAAAGCACAGAATCCACAAAGCATAACAAAAAGTCAGTAGTGGTCTCATATTTTCAGAAAGCATGCCATAAATTGAAGAAGATAGGAGCCAGGCATAGGCGTGCGCAGTGTTCCCCTTCCTATCAAGTCAAAGTATATGCCAGACATTGCCTCCAACCTTGTCTCTTTAGGTCAATGTATGAGGCAGAAACTACGCCCCCCCACCTCTGAGGTGGCTTTGGGGGGTGGTAGCTCTCTTGCCCCCCTTGTGTGCATGCTTATGGAAATATAACTTAGCAGCGTTGCTTGTTGGGCGAGTTCGAACAAGTCAATCAAAATATAATGCAGAGCAAAAAACAGACAACAAATGAGCGAGAGAACGAGAACACAGTGCATTTTTCCAACTAAAGTTGATTAGATTAAAATGCATGTATATATAGACAGGCAAAGCAAGAAAAGATAAAAAACAGGAAGAAAAATCAAAAGGTGAAAACTGAAGAAGTGCCAATAAGTCACAGACGAGCACTAATACGGCCCTTTCCATGACTCGCCAAAAAAAAAAGCTTTTTGTCAGAAAGGTGCAAGCAAGGCATGCTTACGCAGGCATCTCCAGACCGTTTAATTTCCTTGGCCTCAATGATTTCCCTCACCCTTTGGTCCCGACTGCGTGTAAGGGCCGCGGTTTTTTCAAAGGCAGGGCTACACTTGTAGTCTTACACATGGATGCCGAGGTGCCTTAATACTGTGGTGTAAACGCTATAATAGTGTTCACGAAGTCTCTCTATCAGATAGCGTCCCGTCTAACTCATGTACTTTCTACTACACATCAGAGCAATGACGTACACGATGCCTTGAATGCATAGAACAAACTTTCACTTATGGTCTGTGGTGCAGACTCTTTTCTCTCTTATTGAAGAGGTTGAGCTGCACAGGCCAGAAAGCTTCCCAGGGTCTGAGAAAACCACACGCACCCCTGCGCCCACTCCAATTTTTTTAAGCCTGTGTGAAACATCATGCATGTAGGGTACTACAGCTGTCTTCTTATCCTGCACCCTCGATCTCACGTTGCACTCTTCTTTTCTCCTGGAATCCCTGACGTCTCTAAGCAAGCCTTCAGTCACAAACAATACCACATCCGACGTGAACCCTGCGACTTTAAGGCGAGTCACCTGCTCCAAAAAGGCATCATCCACCTTGGGGTGACACGACTTGTACAGGGCTGTCAAGAATGACAAAATGAAGAAAAGAGGAAGAGAAAGAAGTTACCTTGAATAGGTAATTTAAAATGCTGGAATGAGGGGGAAGAAAACGAAAAAGAAGAGGGAGCGGGGCGAGGGAGGAACGTGAGGGCCGGGACGTGGCGTTCGAGGGGCCAAGAGCTGCGGAAGTTCGGACTGGGTCTAGCCCCAAGCTCCCGCCCGAGCATTTGACTCGGCGAGCAGCGCAAGGAAGTACCGCAGCCCCTGGACGGCAATGGTTCCCGCCCGAGCACCTGACTCGGCGAGCAGCTCACAGAGCAACCGCTGATCCTGGGCTGCAGTTTCCCGCCCGATCACCTGACTCGGCGAGCAGCTCACAGAGCAACCGCGGATCCTAGGCTGCAGTTTCCCACCCGAGCACCGATCTCGGCGAGCAGCCCCGGAACCACCGCCGATCCTGGGCTGCAGTTTCTCACACGAGCACCGACCTCGGCGAGCAGCCCCGGAACCACCGCCGACCCTGATCTGCAGTGTATCCCACCCGAGCACCTGCCTCGGCGAGAAACCACTGAAGCTACCGCTGTAGTGGTTCTTCAACATCGTCGCCACCGTTGAGCATCGTTATAATGTGTCATCACGCCTGAGAGGGACTCCCAGCGGACCGGAGGCCACGCCACAACTGTAAGCGAGAGAACTCTCTAGAACGCAAACGGAATTGGACGGTGAAACGCGCGTCATTAGGACATCTTCTTTTCTTTGTTTTTCAACGTGTGCGTGTTTTTGTTGTTGTTTCGTTTTGTGATTTTTATGATAATGAAGTGGGAGTTTTCCTTTGGTACCGTCAGCCTCGATGATTCATTTCGCAATGCCTGACGAGCGAACCAGGCCTCAGCATATACGCGTGACAATGGCGAGCCTGCCAGGATCCATGTAACTTTGTCACATGCCTAGGTCTGTCGGGGGCCGTGAAATGGATCTGGAACGCTTGATGGCAGCCGGTAGTGCTGCGGGATTATCGGCTGAGGCTATAATGACGCCCTATCATGAGGAACAGAAAAGATTACGTGAAGAGCGTGAGGAGGCACGAGAGGCCGCGAAAGAAGATGAAGAGCGAGCGAAAGCCGCTGAAGAGCGAGCGAAAGCCACTGAAGAGAGAGCGAGAGCCGCAGACGAACGAACTTATAAAAACTTAATGCTGGAAAAAGAGCTCACTGAAAAAAAATTGCAGTTGCGCGAAACACTTGTGTGGAAGTACCAGATAGGTCAGAGATGGTACCCCAGCCACCAAAAGTGAGCCCGCGTAAGTTAATCGCACCTTTTGACGAAAGATGAGATGACCTCCAAGCTTATATACTGCGGTTCGAGAGAATTGCGATAGGACAAAGCTGGCAGAGGAGTGATTAGGCGACTGAATTGAGCATGTGCCTTGCGGGAGAGGCATTGGCTGTTTTTAGCCGGATGCCAGCAGCGGATGCACTAGATTACGACAAGGTCAAAAGGGCTCAGCTCCAACGCTTCAGATTAAGTGCCGAGGGTTTACGAAAGAAATTCCGGAGCTTGAAACCACAGGAAAATGAGACAGGCCAGCAGTTCGCTGCTCGAATCACCAACTACTTCGACCGGTGGTTGGAGATGACTAACGTAGAGAGATCATTCGAGGATCTAAGAGATAACATGATTGCGGAACAATTCCTGGCATTATGTCACAAGGGAGTGGCAATATTCCTGATGAAGCGGAACTTGAAGACGGTGGCTGAGCTGTCCGAACACGCCGACCGTTATTTGGAAGCTCAAGGTCAAAGGAAGCTAGGGAAAGCCCAAGATGAGAAAGGTTTGGAGAAGAAAGAGCAAACCCAGAGTGCAATCAAATGCTACCTCTGTGACAAGATTGGGCATAGAGCAGCAAATTGTGCTGCAGGTCGCACTCACAGTTCATCGTCGAAATGCGATCGGTGCGGAAAGCGTGGGCACACAACATAAACCTGTCGTGATCGGTCAGGAAATAAAACGGCTTGCATGGTTGCAGATAAAAGCTCTGCTGATGCTGACAGGGAAAAGCAACGTGACCAGGAGGACAAGGATAAGACAAGTGCTGTTACGACTTCTGTCAATGCGGGAGAAGCCGAAGATACTATGCCAGTGGTCGTGGGGATGTTGCACGGACGTAAAGTGTCGGTACTTCGAGACACGGGCTCCAACATTGTACTTGTAAGAGAATCCATGGTACCAGAAACACATATCACGGGTACAGAAAAGCCGGTTCGGTTGGCTGATGGAACGGTACGGCGGATGCCAGTTGCTAGGGTACTGATTTTGTCGCCGTATTACTGCAGTTGGATTGAAGCCCGATGTGTCAAAGACCCTCTATATGACGTAATTCTCGGTAATATGCCATGGGTCAGAGGAGTTGACGATCCGGATCCCCTCTGGAGATTGCCTACTGCAACGCGCGCTGAGGGTACGGAGTTCCAACCTCATAAGGTTATGGATAAACGTGACATGTGTTGATCAGCATACGAGGGAAGATTCCGCCTATGCCGTGGAGAAAGCTACGAGGAACAAGAGTGAAAAGGAAAAGGAGGGCATCAAGGAGAACAACTCAGGAGCAGCCATAGACATAACTGCAGCAGAAATGGGGAGAATGCAGGAAGCGGACAGTACGCTGCGAGGGTGTTTTGAGATTCAGGGCAAATGGATCTATTGTAAGAAGAGTCAGGTCGTGCATAAGTTTGAGAAGCTTTCAGGGCTGCTGTACAGAATAGTCAAGACCCATGAGGGAGGGGAAAAGACACAGTTAGCAGTGCCGGTGAGTTTACGAAGGGCTGTTCTAGACTTCGCACATGACACTATTATGGCTGGCCATCAGGGATTAAGAAAGACAACTAGCAGGGTCGCTGAAGAGTTTTTTTGCCATGCATGCAAAGCGACACTAAAAGGTTTGTGCAATCTTGTGACACATGTCAGAGAACCACACCAAAAGATTTGGTCTCGAAGGTACCTTTGAGGACTACGCCTATTATTGAGCAACATTTTCAAAGAGTCGCAGTGGACATTGTAGGACCTATAAAACCAGTGTCCCACAGAGGAAACTCCGTGCGGACACATACCTAGTATCATTGTTTCATTGCTGATGTAGGGTGACAGTGAAATGTGACTGTGACTCACAAAGATGGATGTGCGTGTTAGTGTAGGCAAGTCTAGTGGTGCCACTGTGGATTTAAGTATGCCGTGCAGTGACGTGATGTGCCGTGAAGTGAAGTGTTGTGCAGTGAAGGGAAGTGCCGAGATGTGCCATGAAGTGAAGTGTTGTGTGGTACAGGGAAGTGTATGGTGCTAGTGGGGACGACAGTTTTCGTGGAGCGAAAACTAAAAAAATTGGGGGCCATTGTCAAGAATGACAAGATGAAGAAAAGAGGAAGAGAAAGAAGTTGTCTTGAATAGGTAATTTAAAATGCTGGAATGAGGGGGAAGAAAAGGAAAAAGTAGAGGGCGCAGGGCGAGGGAGGAACGTGAGGGCCGAGACGCGGCGTTCGAAGGGCCAAGGGCTGCGGAAGTTCGGACTGGGTCTCGCCCAAAGCTCCCGGCCGAGCACCTGACTCGGCGAGCAGCGCAAGGGAGTACCGCTGCCCCTGGACGGCAATGGTTCCCGCCCGAGCACCTGACTCTGCGAGCAGCTCACAGAGCAACCGCTGATCCTGGGCTGCAGTTTCCCACCCGAGCACCTGACTCGGCGAGCAGCTCACAGAGCAACCGTGAATCCTGGGCTGCAGTTTTCCGCCCGAGCACCGACCTCGGCGAGCAGCCCCGGAACCACCGCCAATCCTGGGCTGCAGTTTCCCGCCCGAGCACCGACCTCGATGAGCAGCCCCGGAATTACCGCCGACCCTGGTCTGCAGTGTAGCCCGCCCGAGCACCTGCCTCGGCGAGAAATCACTGGAGCTACCGCTGTAGTGGTTCTTCAACATCGTCGCCACCGTTGAGCATCGATATGGTGTGTCATCACGCCTGAGAGAGACTCCCAGCGGACCGGAGGCCACGCCACAACTGTAAGCGAGAGAACTAGAGAACGAAAACGGAATCGGACGGTGAAATGCGCGTCATTAGGACATCTCCTTTTCTTTGTTTTTCAATGTGTGCATGTTTTTGTTGTTTCGTTTTGTGATTTTTATGGTAATGAAGTGGGAGTTTTCGTTTGGTACCATCAGCCTCCATGGTTCATTTCGCAACGCCCGACGAGCGAACCAAGCCTCAGCACATATGCACATCACAAGGGCCTTATGCAAGGCCGAGTGTGCGATTGCCTTCTCACTAGCTTGAAGTGCTACATCGAGAAAGGCAGCAACAGCTTCTGCGCTCGGGGCTCATACTGCCAACAGGTGTGCTGTCTCGAAAAAAAACAGCCTCAAGTCTTGAAACTTGATGGAGTCACCTTCAGGGAGCTCGTATGTAGCCTCAAGAGGTTAAAGCTCATCGTGGAAGATCTATAAGATTGACATAGCATCTTGTTTGTGACCTGCCGAATCTACCATGTAACATACAAAAAAGACGCCCACCGACAGAAAAACTTTCACACTTTTACACCCTTGTAACTGGTGATCTAGTTTTCTATCAATGTGGGACAAGTACAGATCACTGAAAATTGGGGCAGTACAAGAACCCATGCAAATGCCCTGACGTTGCAGAAACTTATCACCACCCCAGGCGGAAAAGGATTATTTAAGGGACAAAGTATAGAGATCCAAAAAAAACATCACAAAAATGCCCAGCTTTCCGAAAAAAGAAACGGCACCAAATTCATCTATGGCATCTTTGACACAATGTAACAGATCACTGTGAGGAATTGAATAAAACAAATCCTTGACATCAATAGAAAACATAGCAAGGGGCATTCTGAGATGAGCTTTCAAAATTCAATGACATCATCAGAATTTTTCACCTAGAAAGGATCACACATTTCCAGAAAATGCAGCTCTTCTCTAGAAAAAAATGATGCTACATGGTGAAGGAGGGGGTGGTCGTAAATTAACACAAAATGCAATATGAAACAGGTGCCTTTTGTTTCTCCCTAGAAAAGAATGATCAAACTAATGTCATGCTCATTCGATCGCAACTACTTGGCAATAACTTGTGCAGTCTGTAGCCACATTCAAGAAATTCTGATGTTTTTTCTTCAAGTATGCAAGCCTGAAAAAAGCATGGTCACGTGCATACATTGTAACGAAGGTGTTACCACAAGCGCATAAAAAAAGAATTGTAAGTCAGCTCTGCCGCAATGCGAAAGCATTATGCAGTGAAGCATAAAAAAAACCAGAAGGAACTGCAGTTTTAGGACATAGCGAGCCTTCTAAAATGCGCATTCTTTGTATGTTCTCGCACCCCCCCAAAATTGCTTCGTAGACCCCTGTGTTCGACGACACCCCATTTGAGAACCACTGGTATATACACCATCCCACTGACATGTGGCAAGGCATATGTAGGGCATTCGGGAAGGTGCTTCCATGAACAGATCAAAGAGCATTGTTATTTATGCCAGAAAATGGCAATTTCAGACAATCTTTCTATGCACTGCAGGAATTGTATGTGTAGCCCATTGTTTAAAAAACACATCACTATTCTGGCAAACTGAATGAATAGGACTACAGGCAATATGCGGGAAGCCTTCCACATATGAAACCAGCTAAGCGCATGTGTAAGTTCAAGTTACATTCTGCTAACCCCGACAGAAATTAAATTTATCAGAAGCAACATGTAGCAAATAAGCCAGCCGATTCGGGAAAAGAACTTCGAGCCATCACTGTATTCTATCATCACTTCACGTGCATAGCAACAGAAGACAGTTTGGCTAGACTGCTGTCACCCTCCCATTGTAAACTATTCGTTCGCATTTCTCGAGTTTTTTTTACAGTGAAAGATGTTATGAGATCAAAACTAGGGCCAATTCTGGTGCCGTAATTGTCTACTGCCACCACCGGTGTCCGTAACTACAAGTGCAAAATAAAAAAACTAAATAAACAGAAATACCGAGGACAGAATCTGAAACGAACCCGATCCTTCTGCATGGCAGCCAATTATTCTACCACTGAGCTACGTCGGTGCTTGGAACTCTGTTGCAAACTGACCCAACGTAGGCTTTATGTCAAGTTAAGAATCTCATTAACATGTGAAATAAAATGTTTTAGTACAATAAAGTAACAACCAGGTGTCACACAATGCGAAATGTATTACAAGTGGGTCACTGAATGCTCCAACCCATTACAAAAGCCTCAGGCATAATTCTTCACCATCGTCAGCCACAGCGTCTACAGTATGCACATAATGCCTTACGAGTGTATATGGGCTACCATGCTTTTCAGAAGAATGACAAATAATAGAATAGTTGGCGCTTCCCCATTACACGAAAATTATTACGACTTATGGCGTAGAGGGTACCATGAAAGTGTGCTTGTAGAAGTGGGCCCAAGAATGTTTAAAAAGGCTCTAGAAAGGCCATTTTTCTATTTATCGTTGTGACTGTACTGCACATTCTGTGCAGCAGGTTTTTTTTTTTAATGTTTTTTCAATAAACTCCACTGATAGTTTGCATTTTTCTTGTACACTTCGTAACACGTGGCCTCTCTAACTTATTTTGTTCTAGTAGCACAGTATTTTAATCATGCAAAACCAACTACCCCAATGCTTCCTTTTGCTAACAAGAGACATAGTGCTGAGCGATAAAGTGCTGCATCTGTTATTTCTCTTGTATTTCTGATGCTTGTCTACTGTGCTGGTATCAAGATTTGGCCATCAGTAATCATTGATAAATGCATTTGCACAAGCACTTTACTGCACATTTCTGTGCTTTGTGATTGATTGACTCTATATCATATTTATTTAAACACAGCTCATCTCACAACTGAAGCGTGTGCTTCAGTATGATTATTCATCGCACAGAAAACCTGGCTGCACACACAAAGAAGTCTAGTACCTTTCAACTATTCTAGAAAGCATTCCAACGTATGCCATGCCAGGCTCCACTTGTCTTTTCCATTATTTTCAAATACAGACAACACATAGTTTGCCGCGCTTTCAGATGAAATACACATTTTAAGAAGACCATCATAGCTGTAAATGGTGCTGGCCACCACTCCTGGGGCCACATCAAGCTGGAGCAAGTATACATATACAAAAAAATCAAGACAATGCATTGTAAAAGGGCTGTTTCAGTAGCTTAAATGACAGAGCTTTGCACATTCAGTACAGATTATTTGGACTCAGCTCCCATTTATAGAAAATAGCCTTTTTTTTTGTCTACATCCTGCTCCACTTCAATTAAAAGTACAGTTCTTTCCACATCGCTCCACTTATTGTCAACCTGGTCTAATTGGTTGTAAGCTGTACCTACCCAATATCTGACCAATCATATTTGTACCACAAGGGCACAAGAAATTACATTCAGTTGTTAAGGACTTAAGTTCGTAAACGCACTTTTTTTTTTTCAGTAGCCTCGTCCTTGACAGCAGTGACTTCTAAAGTGAGCAATTTTTGCGTAATGTTAAAAATTAACACCCATTTAAACAGGCTGAATCTGCTTTCAAGGCTACCAAAATGTGAAAATTGGCATACTATGGTGCCATCAGCTTGAGTTTGTAGCTGCATTATATTGTTGCAACTACTCCTACCAACTGCGGCCATTGTGTGTTGAATGAAGCCCAGAAGCCAAACGGCACCCATCAGGTCGAAGCCGCTAAATTGTGAATAGAATTTCACTATAGGAATAACAGAGCGGGCTAGGGAGTAATGTCAGAATTGATAAATGTCATATATCAAATATATTTGTGAGATAAATGCCATTCCAAATGTTTTATGTATACTGAACTGTGCAAGCTGCACTCAGTAAGTGCATACTATATATACTGGACTGGCATTGAGAATACATATTCTACAGTCAAATGAATGGAGACAAAGCATTAAGTGACAAACGGCCCATGTGAATTCTGCAGTCACTCAAGAAAAGTCTTGTTCCTGGACCATGGCTTCCAACACCTGTCCCCAGCGTGCGTACTGGCTGCCGACAGTCTTCATCCGAGTTGTGAAGGTGTCGCTCTGATCGCCAGCCACATTCGTGAACTTACTGCAAACGCAACAACAAAGTGTCACTGTGGTGTGAATTCGCACCGTGTTACCCTTCACATGGTGCTACGCAGACTTCTCCAAGGGTGTGCTACCCTCAACCCTCCCCAGACGCCGAAATCAACTCTCCAGTTCTGAGCCGCCAGAACTTTAGTGAGGAAAGTGCACAGACCACTCCGTTCTTGGGCCGCCGCTACCCTTCCCGGAAGAACCCCGCTCGCGACAACGCTACCAAATGACTGCCAGTTCCTGGTAAATCTGTTATGCATGTGCCTTCTAGAACATTTCTGAAAGCTAGGAAGATTGCCAAGAAAAGCATTCGTTCAGAGCTGCATGTCACTACATTGTCGGCATACTTGAGTGCTTCTAAAGTTCCTAAATATTTACAGCTAAGATTGCAACCGGCCACTTATGATCTATCTTCTTTGCACAAAGCCAAGTGGCAACAAGTATTGAGTGACGCCTCACTAGAACTACTACGTATAGTTATTGATCACTACAAATCGCGTGCGCTTAGCCTCCATAGCGAAGAAGCCTGCCTTACTGCTCAATTAGGGTTTCGTGAGTCGGAGTCTTTAGAAGCCTATAAAGATAAGAAAAATAATAACTTAATTACGCTTAAATGCAATAAATTAATTCGCGACGGCATAGACCCGTCTGTATATACCACTAATACGAATAATGCTCCTGTTAGATCGTCGGTCAGAAGCATGCCCACTGAACCCAGCGATAATGTCGTAAACCTATCGGCCATCACTCTCTCTTGTGCTCAAATAGCTGCATTGTCGAAAGGTCTTACTTTTTGCCCAGCCTCAGGTGGATTTAGTGAATTCCAGCTTTTAAAAGATTTGTATAACTTTGTGCGTAACATGCGTCTTAGAGAATACTTTCATGACTGTGAAAATTTTAATAACAATACAATACCAGTGCAGTCGCACAAGAGGTGGACACCACCACCACAACGCAATCAATGCTTCGATATGTACATCAGTGCTGTACAGCATGACGTCCTTGAGGCGTACAAGACCCGTGTTCATTACTGATAAAATTTAACAAAGACGAAAAAAGCAGCGCTCAAAGAACTATCCAATAACCCTGACATTGTCATCAAACCTGCCGATAAGGGAGGAGCAATCGTCATTCTTGATAGGAAGGATTACATAGCGGAAGCTACCCGACAACTCTCCGACGACAGTTTTTATAGAGCCCTCCCAACCGACCCAACAGATAGTTTTAAGTCCATCTTGCAAGATAAACTAATGACTTTATCAAGAGGAAAAAAAACTAGAGGAAATAATTGTTCGGTCACTTATTCCACTCAGCCCTGTAGCTGGCAGATTTTACATACTCCCGAAGATTCATAAACAATGTAATGTAATGATCTCCGGTATAAACACTACAACCGAGAACTTGTCGCGCTATGTTGATTCCGTTATTAAACATATTCCCGAGACATTTCCATCATTCGTCAAGGACACCAATAATTTTCTTCAAGACATATTAAGTCTTAACATTCCCCAAAATGCAATACTTGTAACAATGCATGTCGCTCCACTCTATCCTAACATACCGGATGCTGATAGAATTGCTGCAGTGCTTAATGCATACAAGGATTCTAGCCTCGATAAACCAATCGATAAAGAAGCCCTACAATTGCTATTGAAGCTTATCCTTGAACTCAATAACTTTGAATTTAATAATTGTCATTACGTTCAGATCAGTGGCACGTCAATGGGAACCCGAATAGGCCCTATTTATGCTAACATTTTCATGGGCATTCTAGAGAATAATTATCTGCCCAGCACTGACCTACAGCCTTTGTTTTATGGACGGTTTATAGATGATATATTCTTAATTTGGACACATGGGGAGGACACGCTCTTAAAGTTTATAGATGGATTTAATAATTTCCATCCGTCAATCAAGCTTTCACACAGCTGTTCGACAAATTCTGTCAACTTTATGGATGTCACCGTTGCGCTTTCCGAAGGAAAATTGCTCACAAAATTATACCGCAAACCAACTGATAGAAACCAGCTTCTCCATTTTCAGAGCAGTCATGTGCGACATTGTAAGACAGGTATACCTTATAGTCAGACTCACCGTTTTAAGCGATTGTGTTCCGATCGTGAAGACTTCCTACCTAACTGCAAGCAATTTAAAAGCGCTCTCATTAAACGACGGTATCCAGCGGACTTGGTCGATGACGCTATAGACCAAGCAGACCAATTGAATAGAGCCGACATTCTTAGCGCAATCAGTTTGCCTGAACGACGTGCTGGCACTAATCTCGTATTAACTTACTCGGCATCAGTGCCAAAGGTTCTTTCTATACTCAAACGCCACCACAACATCCTTACCCAAAGTGAGCATCTGAAAAATATATTTCCTGAACCACCTTGCGTAGTTTACCGGCGCTCTAAGAATCTCTGCGATATGCTAACATCGTCAAAATTAAACGAACCCACAACATATGGCTGTGCACCTTGCAACAAACCACGCTGCAAGGTTTGCCTACTTATGCAAATCACCCAGGAAGCCGTTAGTATGTCGTCTAATTTCACCCTTAAAATTCGCCGCCTCTTTAATTGCGATAGCTCTAACATCATATACATGCTCGAGTGCGCCGTCTGCCAAGAACAGTATATTGGCCATACAGAAACATCGTTCCGAATACGCTTCAACAACCATAAATCGCATACCAATACGCAACCTAACCTCCCGCTCTCAAAACATATTCGCTTACCAGGGCACTCGATCGAAAAAAATTAGGGTCACTATACTTGAATCGGGCTTTCATTCTCACCACGATCGGGAAATCCGCGAATCGTACCTCATCTACAAATTCAACACTGTGTCATCAGGCATAAACGAAAGTACAGGCACGCTTTCTAGTGTGCCCACCAAGCATTATCAGCCTTAACCCATGGCCCGTAGCGTGGTCGGTTAAGCTTGTTGGATACCGTCTTTAATGCTTCTGTTATTGTGTATATTTGTGTATCCAATGTTTACAGTCACTTGAGTTTATTAATCGCCGCCGCTATCACGAATGTGGATGCAAGACTGTATTTGAACGCGCACGTGCAATAAAAGCATCAACTACTCATCTTATTCATATCACAATGACTGAGCTGTGTATATGACATGCAATCTGACTGTAATATCATGCGGTTTTTTTTTTATATTTTGATATCCATGCTTTCATTCTTGTTTTACCATTATCTATCTCAGGTTCTTACACAGTTATGCTGTGTGCACGAAGAAGTGATTTCTGTTCTTTGGTGTTCTACATTTTTATATATGTATATATATTTATTTATATTTTTGCATGATATCTAACTGTACCGTCATGAACACTTCACGCTATGAATTGTCTAATCGCTGATATATGTTGCCGATCTTTATTATCCCATGTGAATCATATAAGCAAGCGCGTTGACATGTACTTGTTACTTTGACAAAGACTGGTCCACCAGCCGAAACGTCAGTCAGAATATACCGTGCAAAACCAACGAGCGTCGTACTCTATTTTTCCTTATATATATATATATATATATATATATATATATATATATATATATAGGTTGCTTGTCAATTGCAATTCTTTATGTTACGGGGTTGTGATGTGGATGAAAGGAGCAGACTGCAGGTCGAATAATGAATAATTTATTTGAACCAAACTTGTGGCCCCGTAAAAGGAATGTAAGATTACAGCAAAGACACTGCCACTGATAACGACGAGCAGAGCGTCGGCTGTTGATCAACTGACTCACAGTGAAGCGCGTCGGCATTTATATACATGCTGTCCAATATTCTAGCATTATCGCTAGCAGCCACATAGGTTCCACAGCAATCTCTAATGTTCGCAAAGTGAGCGTAATCTTAACAAAATGACTTACAACAGCCTCGAAGCTTCCCGAACACCGTAGGCGCGGTTTGTGCAGAACATAGTGTAACGGGGCGATAACAAAACTTGAGTAAAGAAACATGGCACTGCCCCGCTCTAAAAAAAGCCATCGCCCCAAAGTCTGTTAACAGAACTGAAAGTACAAAAATAATGCAAGAAAATACAAGTGTAAGGAGGAAGAAGAGCAATATGCCGTAGTGGGCCACAATTTTAGCCTGATGAGCCGAGCGCGGGCTGTTGTGATCAATGCTATGATTCTTGTGCTGGTTGTAGCCGCTGCACTCAGCGTTTGTAAGCTTCCTGTTCAAGTCCTGTACTTGAACCAATAAACCCCCTTTCAGAGTGGTGGATGTGTGGGTATACAACCTGGAACTCCGTAACAGGAGACTGCCCGCTCCCCAACAAATGGCCAACGAAAACACTCAGCAAGAAGGCACGACCCAGGCTCAGCCTCCGGCGGTCATCGTGCCCACCACGTTACACATGGGCGACCCACCTTTCTTCAACGGCACAGATGAACAAGAAGTCGAAGATTGGCTGTCCAGCTTTGAAAAGGTGGGCGCCAGCAACACGTGGGACAACCCTTCGAAGCTGCAATAAGTTACCTTCTATCTGAAAGAGGTCGTCAGCCTCTGGTTCAACAATCACCAGTACAAATTTGGCACTTAGAGTGCTTTTAAGCAACGAATTGTCGATGTCTTCGGTCACCTCGAGTACGCAAGCTCTGTGCTGAACAGCGCCTGCAGGGGCGTGCGCAGCTGCAGGGAGAAGGCTTCACGAGCTACATCGAAGACGTGCTCGACTTGTGCAAGCGCATTAACCCTTCAATGGCCGAGGCAGACAAAATTCGAAACATCTTGAAGGGCATAGACGATGACGCCTTCCAGATGGTGCTGGCCAAGCACCCACGAACTGTGTCTGAACTATCCACTCTGCCAGAGCTTCAAGGAGCTGCGAGAACAACAAGTCTTGACAGGGCGGCCAGTGGCTACAGATAAAAATCTCACGGCGTTGACCCTCGGTGGTGAGCAAAAAACAATGGTAGTGTCAGAAATAAAGCGATTTGTTCGCGAGGAAGTGGCTCGACAGCTTTCACGCCTGTCATATTTATCGACAGCGAATTCCACTACTTCTGCTTGATTCAATATGTGTATCGTACATCATAAGAAACAATGTATTTAGTCTTATTATTATCGCATGCGAACTTAAATGCGGGTTGAGGACGCCATAGCAGTCATCACGTAGACAAACTTTCATGCGCCACCCTAGACACTCGTCAAGAAGCGGTGCACCACATTGCTCAGATTTCTCGAACGTACACATCAAGCTAGCCGTGCCCCTCTGTATATGTTGGGAGAAAACGCGTGCCATTGTGCCTAATGTACCGAAACCTGCTTGGCCAGCAGCGTACACTGATGGAAAAAGTACGAGAAAGGAGGGTGTTCGTGTCGTGTCGCATGTTTGTACGCTGAGCCAGTCTCCGAGGCTCCAAGCAACAGAAGGCAGATTTTTTTTTCAAGTGCGCCCATGTGGACATTAACAGCAACATGTGAAGTTATGAAGGATGAATTTTCTACAAGAAACACCCTAACGTGGCACGAGCGCACTACTGTTTTCAGCAGAGATTACCGCGGCAAGCAGCAGCAACCCCGCTCACTCGCACGGCACAGATAAGGCCACGTGTTACATATCTGTTCTTTACGTCTCATACAGGACATTTATCTATTGTTATCACGAGTTAACTATTGTCCAGAATTTATATAGTCCTTGCTAATACGTGGCATGCTTCCAGTTCTTCATTTGCTCGAATATTCCTTGCTAACTGGTTTAAGACGAGCATGTGGTCAGTGCCTGTGCACCATCTTTGGAAGCATGTGCAGCACGCATTAGTTTTTCTCTTAGCTGTGCTTGTCTGTATGTACATGTTGTAGTTACTAGAATAACATTGCCATAAACACGCGCAAGTTGGGTTTGTTGCTAACAATTTAATAAACCCGCAAAGAAGCAATTGCTGCTGCCTAAGAAGTCATTGCACTTGAAGGGGGAGGGCATTAAACACTGAAATCTTCTAAGACTACGTACGCACTTTTACAATCGCATCTGCAGACAGTGAGTTATGCGCTTCTAAGCCTTGATAGATATTGATAATAAATGTTCAATTGTTCTTGCAAGCCCGCCTGGACTTCTTTTTTTTTTTAGAATTCATTTGCAGCAGAAAAGCTCCCAAAGAAAAAAGACTGGCTTCCGAGAAGGTTGTGTGGGTACGTTGTTCACATGAAAGGTTTTTTTTTTTAGTGAATATAGATTGTGACAGAGCGAGATATAGGTGTATAGTGTAGCGCCAACAAGTACAGAATTGGTAGCCGAACAAGATGGCTGAATTGCCTCAGCCGAAAAGAGGTGGGTGTCAAATGGTAACGCAGGATGTCGGCTAAATAGCAAATAAAACGGTGAATAACTACCAGTGTCATGCCGTGAAGATTTGTACGCAAAGGTGACAAAGGGGAGTGCTTTGTCCCTGTCACGGTGATCTGGTGAAGCATACATTGACAGCATTTGCATTAACGTTCAGGTCAGATGCTCGGTCAATCCATTCGTCTGTGGATGATAAGCGGTGGTAAGCTTGTGCTCAGTGGAGCAGGCACGGCGGATGTCATCCACAACACGTGAAAGGAAGTACCTTCCTCAATCAGTTAGCAGCTGCTGCTGTTATGCCTGAGAGACAAGACCGAACATCATTGCCTCTGCAAAGGCAATCTGTGTCAAGGCCCGTGAGTGAGCCCACCTGACGCCATCATCTTAACGACGTCACCTAACCCGACACGCCGGTGTGTCTTACGCAATGCACAATAAGCTCCCTCAACCCACGCGCCTGATAGCAGCCCGATGATGCAAGCGGCATTATTCAGTCTAGCGAGTCTTACGCAATGCGTGACATCACTCGTCCTTGGGTGCAACCCAGCGCAGTGGCTCCGGATTCGAGGATCATGACGTCACCTAGCGGCGGGTACCGATTTGAGGAAGCTGACCCTACGAGTGGCGGCACCGATTGGACGTTGGTGACGCAGTGGATAACCAGGAGCCTATAAAAAAACCAAGCGGCGTGTCGACAAGCAGTTTACCTGTGCGTAAGAGAGAAGCCGACCTATGCGTCAGAGAGAAGACATCTCGGCTCTTCGAGTCCCTAAGCTGTCGGCCCCAGTGCCGAATATGTAATGCCTCTATTTCTATGCTGTACATAAACCTTGCCTCAACTCCCCGTTGTCTTGTCCGCTCGTCTATCAGCTCTGCGCAGAAGCAGTCGCGAGCTGAGAAACATACGCTACCAAACGGTTGGTGACCTTGGCGGCCCGTGACCTCGGCGCACTTCGCAACAGTGTCGACGACGGTGCGAGTCGTAACACCGCAGAGCGCCATGATGAAGAATGACTTCATGCAAGAGAAAGTCAGCGACGTCGGTAGAACAGCTTGTTGGCAGTACGCGAGTGATGGCAAAGCGTGTGGGGTAATCTGTGGCAATTGCAACCCATTTATTTCCAGAGGTGGACGTAGGAAACGGGCCCAACAAGTCAAGGCTAACACGAAAGAATGGTTACGTCAGTATGTCGATGGGTTGTAAAAGGCCAGACGGTGGCACAGAGGGGCGCTTGCAGCGTTGACAGCGTTCACAAGCAGTGACAAAGGGAACCACAAAACGATACAGGCCGGGCCAGAAAAAGCAATGTTGCACACGATCGTAGGTACGAGAGACGCCTAGGTGACCGGCTGTAGGTACATCGTAGAGTTGTTCAAGAACGCTAGCACGCAGATAATGGGGAAGCACAAGTAGTAACTGTGGGCCATCGGCGTTGAAGCTGCGATGGTTCAGAATGTTGTCATGCAGTTCGAACAGGCGAATGGAAGAGTCTGTTGAAGCAGAGGTCAGACGCTCGATAATGGAGAGTAACGATGAGTCATGTCGTTGTTCGGTGGAGATATCACCCAAAGCGTGGATGTAGAGCACGCAGGGGTCTGAATCAAGGTCTGTCAAGTCTGGCGTTTCCACCGGATGACGTGACAAACAGTCTGCGTCTGTGTGCAGGCGTCCCGACTTGTAGTGGACCACGAACAAGTATTCTTGCAGATGCAGCGTTCAGCGACCGAGACGTCCGGATGGGTCCTTTAGCGATGAGAGCCATCAGAGAGCGTGATGGTCAGTAACAACGGAAAAAGCACGGACATACAGGTAAGGCCTGAATTTTGTGACTGCCCACACTAAAGCTAGACATTTATCTTCAGTGATAGAGAACTTCCTTTCAACAGGTGAAAGAAGACGATTGGTGAGAGCAATTAAGCGGTCCTTTCCATGCTATCGTTGGCCGAGGACCGCCCCAATTCCATAGCCACTAGCATTGGTCATAAGATTTGTAGGTGAGGCAGGGTCGAAATGGGCCAGTATTGGTGGTGTAGTCAGCAGAAGGATAAGAGTCGAAAAGGCGTCCGCTTGCTCAACGCCTCATGCGAAGGGAACGTCCTTCTTAAGGAGATCAGTAAACAGTCGGGGGATGTCGGCGAAGTTGCAGACAAATCGATGAAAATAAAAACATAGCCCTACAAAACTTCGGATGTCCTTGGTTGAACATGGTGCAGGAAATTCTTGTACAGCTTGCACCTTGTCGGGATCTGGTTGAACACCAGCGGCACTGACAAGGTGGCCGAGTATCGTGATTTAGAGACGTCCAAAATGGAATTTTGCAGAATTGAGCTAGAGGGCACCTCTTCGAAAAACATCCAAAACGGCCGACAGACATGTGAGATGGCTGTCAAAGGTAGGTGATAATACGATCATATCGTCTAAGTAGCATAAGCAGATGGACCACTTATATCCTCAGAAAAGGGAGACCATCATGCGCTCAAAAATTGCCAGTGCATTACATAGTCTGAACGGCATGACAGGCTGTCGGACAACACAAAAGTGTTTTTTTTTTTTGTTTTTTTTCCCCACGGTTCATAGGGTTGACGAAAATTCGCCAATAGCAAGACCGAAGGCCGATAGAAGAAAAGTATTGAGCACCATGGAGGCGATCGAGGGCGTCATCAATCCGAGGCAAAGGGTAGACATCTTTATGAGTGACTTTGTTTAAATAGCGATAGGCCACGCAAAATTGCCAGCTGCCATCCTTCTTCTCAACGAGCATGACTGGGGAGGGAGGCCCAGGGGCTAGATGATGGTTCTATGACATCTTTAGTAATCATTTTGTCCACTTCATTCTGAATTACTTGGCGTTCCTTGTGAGATACGCTATATGAACACCACCGTTTAGGACTGGCATCACCAGTGTTGACCTGATGAGTTACGGCAGTTGTTTGGTTGAGAGGGCAGTGATCAAAGTAAAAAATGTCTCGATAAGATGTTAGCAGACAACGGAGGCCGGTAGCTTACACTTGGGTGAGATCGCGAGCAATCACCTTGCTAATATCATCGGCAGGCAAAGTGTAATTGCAGCTGGGACAGGGGGATGTAGCATTGGTGTTCAAACCAGTAACATTGCAGCTGTCAAGCACAGATAGGGTGGCCAAAGACGTATCTTGTGGAATAACTTGAGTCAAGAGACTGACGTTGAGTAGGGGTATGACCACTGTATTATCAGCAACCGAGACAACAGTGTGAGCAAGGGCAACGTCTCGGGCCATCAGTGTGTCGACAATAGTGACGAGGTAGTCACCATCGGACACATCACGTGAGGATGACAAAGTGACGTGACGTATGTAGCAGCTGGCAGAGGCAAGCGAGCATGGTGGTGAGAGCATATATGTGGATAATGGTCAGCTGGAAAATCGGCAAACTGCGGCAGCTCAAGCTGAAGAGCATTAGTGGCACAATCAATGAGCGCAGAATGACGTGACAGAAAGTCCAAGCCAAATTTTACGTCGTGAGGACACATTTCAATGACGGCAAACTGAACTGATGTAGGACGACCGGTAATGCATGGACACACGGGCCGCGCACATCCGTTGAACGGCAGGGGTCCTCCCATCAGCAACTCGGAGCGTGCGGGAAGCGCCAGGCGTGAGTACTTTATGTAGGCATCGGCGAAGGTTCACGCTCATTATAGAAACGTGCGCTCCGGTATTAATAAGGGCAGAAATAGTCACACCATCAACTTCAACGTCTAACGAACTATGTTTTGTCGGAAGCGTCAAGAGAGGATTTGTGGAGAAAGTCGACAATGCAGCGTTACCTCCAGGCGCTGCACCGTTTAGTTTTCCAGATAGGCAGGAGCGGGGTGGAATGGGGACGACAGCCTGCGAGTCTGCGGTGAGCGAAACGACTGGCGACGTCCTGGAGCAGATTGCAACTGGCGACCATTCAGCGAGAAAGATCGGCTGTTGAACCTTCTGTAGTTGTTTAGCAAAGAAGACTGCGTGGTAGATGCAAAGCGGGTGCTGTCCTGTCGGTAGTAAGGTTTAGACGACACCCGAGGTGGCGAAGACCAGCAGAAATTGCAGTAACAGACGACATGACTGATACGGTGGCAATGAAAACAAATTGGTCTATTGTCGGCGGTTCTCCACACAGCAGGGTCGCGACATCAGGCCATAAACTGCTGCTCGTGATAGGAAGAGGGTGGACGCAATGGAGCTCGCTGCGGACTGGGCACAGTGCACACCGAGGGAATACCTACACTGGCGAGTTCTTGGCGGATGATAGCTTGAACCATGTTAGCAGTGAGTGGGGTCGTCTCACTTTCAGCAGTGCGAGCCGGAGTAGGGACGACGGCTTCAAGTTTGCACTATACAATTCGGGTCACCTGATTCGATGAAACTGGAGGTGGCAACGGTGGTCTTGCACGGTCTTCACAAGATAATGCTGCAGCCATATTTGGAAGGCGGGCAAACACGCTGTCAATCCGCTGGCTCTTCCCTTGCTAAAGGAGCCAGCATTCCTTGATAATGACGTCCACTGTAGAATAATTTTTGCAGACGAGATCGAATGCGTCGTCTGCAATCCCCTTAAATAATATGTTCGACCTTGTCAGCCTCTGGCATCTCAGCATTGACTTTGCGACACAATGCTAACACATCTTCTATATAGGAGACGTACGACTCCGTCGAGGTCTGTGCCCTAGATGTGAGCATTTTTTTCGCGGCCATCTTTCTTCCAACGGGCTTCCTGAACAAGTCCAACGTTTTCTCCTTGCACGTTGCCCAACTCCCAAGTTCTGCTTAATGGTTCTCATACCACACTTTGGCGGTTTCCCTAAGATAGAACAACAGGTTGGCCAGCATAAGAGTTGGGCCCCATCGGTATCGAGTATTCATACCTTCGTACTCTTCGAGCCAGTCCTCAACGTCCATTTCGCCGCTAAACGTGCCAAAGTCACGCGGGGGTTCAAGCACGAAGGTTGCAGTCGCAGGAGCAGATGTAGTCACCGCATCATCTTTAGCCGCAGGAGCACCGGGAACTGATGCAGATGCCGTATTTTCTATCATCATTGCAGAATGACCTTTCAAACGACAGCTCCTGTGAAGTTCTGTTGCGAGGCAGTTACCCAGCCCCTCCACAAAATATGTGACGGGGCGAGATATAAGTGTATAGTGTAGCGTCAACACAGAATTGGCAGCCGAACAAGATGGCTGAGTTGCCTCTCGCACAAGCACTTAACGAATAGGCGTCTTCATCATCTTCGTCAAGTACCACGCTTGCTTATATCGATCATGCAGCATAATACACACACACATATATATATATATATCCTCTGAACGGCCTGTCAATGTCTATGTTAGCTGTCCTAGAGGTATGTCGAGTGAACGTGCAATTTTGTTACCTTTACACATCCGATGTATGACCATCGGACGTACTACAGTGTACATTCGTGGACATTTGATGAATGTCCGGAATACCCAAAATGTATGTCCCGTCGTATGCCTATCAGATATCTGTGGTTACTTGGGCTCTTATCTGGCACAGTAACAAGACGCTTGGCCACGTCCAGCCTGTCATTGAAAACGCCATTGTGCCAATTCAATCCAGCAAGACTGGTCCGAAATTCCAGGTGAATGCTGTGGCTCCTTGTTTTACTACGTATGATGACTACTCATAGCTATTCGATCGCTTCATCAACAGCGCGCTTCCTGAGGATCAACGGGCAGAGCTGATTGCGCTTTTTTTCAAAGGTTTCGACATTCATTCGACTTTCCGCAAAAGTCACTGAGCCAAATGAACACATTTGCTCATAGTATGACACTGGAAGTCGCACTCTCTTGCGACAACACCCCTACCGCGTCTCGGCAGCGGAACGTGACATTAGTGCAACGCAAGTGAATGACATGCTTCAGCATGGTGTCATCATGCCTTGATTAATATGTGGGGTTTAACGTCCCAAAACCACCATATGATTATGAGAGATGCCGTAGTAAAGGACTCCTGAAATTTCGGCCACCTGGGGTTCTTTAACGTGCACCCAAATCTGAGCACACAGGCCTACAGCATTTCCGCCTCCATTGGAAATGCAGCCGCCACAGCCCGGATTCTATTCTGTGACCTGCGAGTGAGCAGTTGAGTACCTTAGCCACTAGACCACCGCCGCGGGGCAGTCATCACGCCTTTCTCGAGTCCGTGGTCTTCACCTGCCGAGCTCGTGAGGAAAAAAAAAGACGGTTCCATTAGATCTTGCGTGAATTACTGGCGTCTCCACAAAATGACACGAAAAGACGTCTACCTTCTTCCCCGAATCGATGACGCCATGGACTGCCTGAAAGGAGCTGAATACTTTTCATCATTGGGCTTGTGTTCAGGTTATTGGTAGGTGCCCATGGCAGAATGTGACCGTCCTAAAACAGCGTTCATTACGCCAGATGGCTTATACGGATTCACAGTAATGCCATTTGGTCTGTGCAATGCACCTGCAACATTCGAGCGAATGATGAACAGCATTTTACTTGGCTTAAAAGTGGTACATATGTTTGTGTTACCTTAATGACGTCTTCGTCTTCTCCCCAGACTTTCCCACCCACGTCGACCATTTGCACAAGATTCTTCAGTGCCTTACCAAGGCAAACCTTCAGCTTAACCTGAAGAAGTGTCGCTTCGGAGCTCGCCAACTCGCTATACTTGGCCATGTGGTATCAAAGGATGGAATACTTTCAGACCCAGACAAACTTCGTGTGGTCACTGAGTTTCCCAAACTGACAACACTCAAAGAACTGAGGAGCTTTGTGGGCTTGTGCTCTTATTTTCGTCGCTTCAGCATAACTTTGCATCAATAATAGCACCACTTACGAAACTACTTTCTGGCTCTGCTAACCTTTCCAAATGGACCCAAGTATGTGATGACGCCTTCAACACACTGGACCGCCTGCTTGTGTCACCACCAATTTCGCACCACTACGACCCATCTGCTCTGACTGAAGTTCACACTAACGCTAGCGCACAGTACTCCCGCAGCATAAGCCCGGGATTTCGGAATAGGCTATTGCATATGCTAGCTGCGCCCTCACAAAAGCAGAAACTAATTACTCAGTCAACGAGAAAGAGTGCCTCACCATTGTTTTGGCATTAAGCAAGTTTCGTCCTTACTTGTACAGACAAATTTTCGACGTGGTAACCGACCATTATGCCCTACGTTGGTTAGCATCTCTGAAAAATTCTACCGGTCGCTTTAGACGTTGGGCTCTACACCTTCAAGAATTTGACATTCGCGTCATCTACCGATCTGGCCGAAAACATGCCGACGCAGACATGCTCTCTCGATCACCAGTGCCGTCTAATGAAGACTCCCAGTCAGAAGCAGACTTCCCTATCACTGCCCCTTCCGTCGCAAGCATGTCATCCAAGCAGCGAAAGGACCCGTGGATTGCCTCTCTCTTAGACCTCCTTTCTGACACTTCAACGCTTGCGTACCCACGTGCTCTTCGTTGCCAAGCAGCAGATTTTGTGATAAGAGAAGATGTGTTATTATACAGAAGAAACTATCCCGCAGATGGTCGCAAATGGCTCTTGGTGATACCAAAACGCATGCGATCTGACATATGTGCGTATTTTCATGCTGATCCGTAATATGCTTACGCTGGAGTGTTGAAGACTCGCCAACGGCTCCGCCAAAGCTACTGCTGATGTGGCATGTACACCTTCGTACAGAAATATATTCAATCCTGTCCGTTTTGCCAACAACACAAGTCATTTGCCCATTCACCTGGATTGCTTCAGCCTCTACCATGCCCTGCACGCCCTTTTGACCGTGTTGGCATCGATCTATATGAACCACTCCCTTACAACACAGCTGGTAATCAATGGGTAATCGTCACCGTGGACCATTGTACAAGATACACAGAAACAGCTTCGCTACCTTCTGCTGGTGCTCAAGACGTCGCCAATTTCATGTTACGACGATTCGTACTGCGTCATGGTGCACCACGCAAACTACTCAGCGATAGAAGGCCTGTGTTTCTATTTGAAGTTCTTCAAGAAATCCTCCGCGCGTGCCGCAAAGTTCACCGCACCTCTACAGCCTAGCACGCGCAGACCAACAGTCTAACTGTGCGCTTCAACCGAACCCTGGGGGACATGCTCGCGATCTACGTTGATTCTGACCAGTCAAACTGGTATGTGGTGCTCCCGTTTGTAACTAATGCGTATAATACTATGATCCAGTCAACAACTGGCTTTTCACCTTTCTTTCTTCTATATGGCTGCGAACCATGCGCCACCGTTGACTCCATTTTGCCGTCTTGGCCGGACGCTTCCGAATTCAGCCCTATTTCAGAAATTGTACGATACACTGAAGAGTGCCGTCAGTTGGCCCGTGTATTCACCTTGAACAAACATGCCCTCGAAAAAAAACCACCAGGCCTGCGCGGAAAGCGCAGCACAGTTACAGCGAAAGCTAGAAGAACGGCCTTTCAGAGCCTTAAAAAACACCCATTAAGTAACTACTGCCGGCACACTTGCTTGATGCCCACTAGGGCATTAATAATAAAATTTTTTGGGTAGTGGGCCGGCATTCGCTATGCCATTTTTCATCATTCTTCTGAGAAGTGTCATATCCCCTAAACACTTGTAAGGAATTTTGCACCAATCGTTCAAGCAGTGACTGACGACGATGAGGAATTATGGTTGAAGTGGGTATGCGCCACAGTTAAAGGGGCCCTGAAACACATTTTTGAGTAACCATGGAATCAATTCACTGGAAAAGCTTATTATCTCACAAATTGAACGCCGCAAAAATTTTAAGAATCCGTCCAGTACGAGCGGAGTTACAAAGATTTGTCACACGCTGCAATCACAATCTCTCTTCTCTCGTCCCGACAAAAGCACTGGAAGCTGAGCAGGGAGGGATGGGAGGGGCAAACAAAAAACGTCACTCGCGACTCCTGACTTTGAGCATTTTTTTTTCTTTGAATATGCGGCTTTTTCAGTGCAATCGTACGCGCATGCGAGAACAAGTGGCGGCCTCTCGCGGCGACCTCTGTAACAACCGAGCGCGCTATGTTCAAATCAGCCAATGGTTGATAGATGGACTTACTGGGCTTAATTCCGTGATCTGCTGAGAGAAGAGAAAGGTATTTTTCGCTGATTTTGATGATTTATTGTGAATTACAGGCGGTGTGCTGCACTATAATATTTGGCTCGCGTGTTGTCGAGAGCCTCTACTACCGATCAGCAGCGTTTTCTGACCATGCTCAAAAAGTGTTACAGGGCCCCTTTGATAGGAGAACAAGAACAAGCTTTTGTAATGGGTTGGAGCATTGGACGACCCACTTATTATGCTATGCGCATTGTGAGACGACTGGTTGTTCTTTCACTGTTTTAAAACGCTTGTTGCTTTTGCATTAACGCGATTCTTTCCCAACATCAAGCCTGCCTATGGCAAGTTTGCCAACAAGTCCCAAGCACCAATGTGGCTCAGTGGTAGAATACTGGGCTGGCACCCAGCGGACCAGGGTTCGAGCCCCACTGTGTCACTGGTGCTAGGTTTTTTTTTTTCTAATTTCGCACGAGATGTGGTTACGGACACCGACGGCGGCGGAAGACAACTGCGCGTGACCCGAGTTGTGATCTCATAACAGCTTTTGCTGTAAAAGAACGCCGCGACCAGCAAGTCCCAACTTTCGCCGTGGGTTCGCTGGTCTTGCTCCAGGTGCCCTTCCACTCTCCTGGCCTGTCGTCTAAGTTTGCTTTAAAGTATCACGGTCCTTACCATGTCGTGAAACGCCACTCACTCATAATATATGTTAATGAGCCCGTTAAGCCATCAACACACAGGCGCTGCATTGGTCACGAGACAGCGCAAGTCAGCCGCTTCAAGCCGTATCATGACCAATTTCTTCTCTCGTCACCATGACTAGCCAGAATGGCTCTCCTTTGTCACCGGGTATTGTAAGGAGGAAGAAGAGCGATATGCCATAGTGGGCGACGACCTTAGCCTGAAGAGCCCAGCGCGAGCTGTTGTGATCAACGCTGTGATTCGTGTGCCGGTTGTCGCCGCCACTCTCAGCGTCTGTAAGCTTCCTGTTCAAGTGCTGTACTTGAACCAATAAAACCCATTTTACAAGCAATAAATTAGGCTACAGCAATAACAACAACAATAAAATACACTGTTTGAGTCCGTTGTAATCTGACATTCTTTTTACGTGGCCACAAGTTCGGTCCAAATAAACCGTTTATTATTCGACCTGCAGTCTACCCAGCACGTCCACCAGATGTCACTGGGTTGTGACGTGAATGGAGGAAGCATAGTGCAGATCGAATAATAAACGGTTTATTCGGACCAAACTTGTGGCCTTGTAGAGGGAACGTCAGATTACAGCAAGACACTGGCACTGATAGCGGCGAGCAGAGCGTCGGCCGTCGATCAACTGACTAGTGATGAAACGCGCCGGCATTTATACATGTGCCATCGAATACTCTAGCGCTATCGCTAGCAGCCACGTAGGTTCCAGAGTGATCTCTAATACTTGCGAAGTGGGCGTAATCTCAACAAAATGATCTACTACAGCCTCGAAGGTTCTCGAACACCATAGGCGCCGTTCGTACAGAACACGGTGTAACGGGGGGATAACAAAACTTGAATAAAGGAAGGAATGTGGCAATATGTGTGTGTGTGTGTGTGTGTGTGTGTGTGTGTGTGTGTGTGTGTGTGTGTGTGTGTGTGTGTGTGCGTGCGTGCGTGCGTGTGTGTGTGTGTGTGTGTGTGTGTGTGATGATTTTCCAATGGGTCAAACATACTTGGGAAGAGAAGAAACACAACTTAGCGGTTGTCTTAATTTTATTACCAACGGCTTTGACCAGTCGATACCGTTGGTAATAAAATTAGGTAAGTTATGTTTCTTCTCATATATATTTTTCAATCCATTTATTTCACGTTTTCTGTCCTGTTTTATCTCTCTTTCAGTATTTGTCGCTTTTATTCCTTTCTATTGCTTTTTTTTATTCCCTTCTTCTTTTTCATTCTCTTTTCAATTCTTTCTATATCTCTCTTTCTCCTTCTTACTGCACTGTGCTTTACTCTCTCCCCTCCTACCATTACTTCCCCTTCCTACCCTTTTGCTATACTCTATATCTCTTTCTACAACATTTTTTTCTTTCTTTACTTGTTGTCTCACCCATCAGAGTTATTACATCTCATACTGGAGCAGTCAACGCATGCATTATGATAGCAAAGCAGAAGACGACGAAGAAGAGACTGAAGAGAGCACATGTGTCAGGGAGCAGGCAGGTGCTGCACAGCTTGGGCTTTGGTGGTTGCTAGTCACTCCGAGAAATTTTTTGTATGTGCCAAAGTTTTTAAAGCCAGCTCTAGCTTTGCTTTTTTAAAAAAAATGCTAAAGATACCTGGGCACTGAAACTTTACATTGAGGATTTTTCCTTAGAGGGCTGATTTTTTTTTTCATGAAATGCTTCCAAAAACGTACACTTTTTTATCACTGAACTGAATTCTTAGACTAATCTGTTACAGAAAAAAAATTATCTAAATTTTTTTGGGGGTGACCGTAAAGTGATTAAAAATCATTTGCGTTGTTACATACACATGGATTCTTTGTGAGTACCACCAAGATCAATTCTAAAGAAGAAAAAAAAAGCCCTATACAACTTTTAAAAAACTATGGCTCAGATAAATGTCTCTGTAGTTCAGACATACAAAAAGTGCACGAAGTGGCATTAAGTGGAAACATAAAGTAAGAAAAGCCATTTTTGATCCTATCAGCATCGTCTCGGCGGGCACAATTTTCAGGCCTAACTCCTCATTTGACGCACTGACACTTTCCGAGTCAAATGCTGATTCAGTGGTCAAGCAGTAATTTAGAGGAATCGCCCCTTCACTCACTTGAGGCAAGGAATTGAACAAGCATGCCCTTCCTTAGCTAAACCAAACTGTGCAGGTGATCGCATTGAAGAAAACTGTGTAGTTGTGAGCATGTCCAGAAACCAAAATTAATCCTGAAACATTGAATAAGCAATTGTATTATCACCAACAAGAAAGAACTGGATTTTGTGAGTACCCGAAACAGGGAACCCTGCCGCAGTACCATTGTTTGTGCCAGTCAGCGCCTGCATGGAAACAGTAGTAATCGCAAATCCGGAGAACGATAAGTGAGAAAGAAACAAATCGGTCACCTTTCAAAAAAAAAAAACTAAACTGAAAAACAATTACTTTTGTTGGCACAACAAGCGGAAAGCGGCCCAAAAACTAAACCGAAACTAGCCGGCACACCACTGCAGTAAAGCAATAAAAAAAGAGAGAGAGAGACATCGATGCAACAAAAAATTTTCACGCATTTCCACCGTGTGGCAGCGCATGCCAAGCAAAAGAAATGATCGAAAAAGGCGCTCAATCTAAACACTCAGGCAATGGCATACATGTACATCTTTTACTGTCTCGTGACTGTTAGGAGATGATTTAACATGTAAGTCTTTCACACTCAAAGGATTGATCATACAATAGACCGACTCAATTATTGAATGTAAAAGAGAAATTACACCTTATAGTTAGTACTTTATTTTGCCACATTACAGTTGGATGTCACACATTCAACTTTCAAAGAGAAAAAAACACTTACCCCTGTAATGCTGAGCCAAGCGTGTGCGCAACCAGTTCGCGAATGGCGTCAGATGTGGAGTTCAGATCAGGTGAAATAGCAAGCAGGCCACCCATTGCCACAAAGTCCACGGCTGTGTCATACTAAATAAAGGAGAAATATATTGTGTCATATAATTAGAAATATAAAGTTCGAATTTCATGGTATTATTATTATTATTATTATTATTATTATTATTATTATTATTATTATTATTATTATTATTATTATTATTATTATTATTATAAATTCACATTACAATATATTGGCTAATGTAAATGCCAGAAATTAGCGATCTTGGAAGATTTAAATTCATATTTTTTGTGCCTTTTTTATACCAGCATAATTTCCTCAATTTTTTTACTGTGTCATTGCCAACAGCTTTTGTTAAACTTTGAATCACTGACTCATAGTGCCACCACATCTGATTGAGACTCTCTGATTTTTAAAACTCTTTTCAAGGAATTCTTTGCCTCCTCATAAACACCAGTTGCCACAAGGCTGCAGTGAAACATAAATGAATCAATAGTGGCTGGGTCTGGCATCCACATAGAGCTATTTTTTTTTCTTCCTGGGATGAGTGACACACATTCTTTCCACATGTGGGGGTGCGAGGTGTTTATTGAAAATCTTCTCTGCATCTGTGCCTGCTGATGCCCAATGCCTGGTACTGCATCAGATCAGTTGTATTCAAGAACATTCATGGAGACGAGAGTACTTGAAGCATAGACACATGCTTTAAAAGCCCGAAAACGTATGCATTACTGTAGCCACAGAAATTGACTGACTTTTGTGAGTAAGTTCTGGACAAAGCAAAATCCACAGTGTTCTCTCTCTGTCATTTCTTGTTCATCTCCTCAGCCCCTTTCAACAAGATCAGATAGAAAACCGTACATTCATGTGTTGACCCTCTTTTCTTTCCTTCACATCTATTTGGTGCATGTTTTGAGCTATTCACACTCGAAAGAAGTATAGTTTACGACTTATTGCATATTTGAAGAATCCAGGCTTCATACCATAATTACAGAGTCAGCAGCAATTTGAGAAAGCAAACAAGCAAAGAAGGGACAATCTTGAGGTAGCACTTTTTAAAAATCAAGGCTTCATCTCCTCTTCTTTTATAGCTCGCCCATGCAACACTATTCTCTCTCCTATCAGTTCAAACCAGCATGACCCGCACAAAGCTGCAAGCCCACATAGACTGGAAAGCAACTTAACTTTACTTATGAACCTAATTTTTGGAAGCAGCTTCTAGGGGCCCAGAAACACTTTTTTGAGTAACCATGTAATTCATTCACTCGAAGAGCTCAATTCCTCACAAATTCAACACCACAAAAATTTTAAGAATTCGTCCAGTACGAGCGGAGTTACAAAGATTTGTCACATGCTGCAATCGCATTTTCTCTTCTCTCATCCCGCAAAAGCGCTGGAAGCTGAGCAGAGGGATGGGAGGGGCAAACAAAAAACGTCACATGCGCCTCGAAACTTTGAGCACTTTTTCTTTCTTTTTTTTTTCTTCGAATATGCGACTTTTTCAGTGTAATTGCGTGCGCACGCGTGCACAAGTGATGGCCTCTTGCGGCAATCTCTGCAACGATCGAGCACGCCATGTTCAAATCAGCCCATGGCTGATTAATGGGCATTCTACAAGTGATTTTCGAGCGTCTTCTGTGATTTGTTGAGAGAAGAGAAAGCAGTTTTTAGCTGGCTTTGATATATTATTGTGAATTCCAGGCCGCGTACTGCGCTATAACATTTGGCTAGCGTGTTCTCTGGAGCCTCTACTACCGATCAGCAGCGTTTTCTGACCATACTCAAAAAGTGTTGCAAGGCCCTTTTCAGATTTGCAAAAAAACTTCTCTTGCATGCAATAACCGTCATCACACGCAAGCATATCAATAACAAACACATGACAGGGATCAAAGTGTGTGAAACGTAACCGTGTAAGACAAATATGCAATGCCATGCTTGCAAACCACCATATACACAGGTCCTTTTGGTAACACAGAACTTGACCAACCTGGTGAACAAGAAACTCCATATCTCTCAACAGAGCTTCCTTCCCAGCTTCAGTGGCATTGCGGTAGTTCTCCAACAGGTAATAAAGAATTTGTGACTCTGATTTAGCTTCCTTCTTTAAGCTCGACATCTTTTTCTTAAGCTCATCCATGTTCCATGGCAGATCCTTCTTTTCCTGTGGAAAGATAACATGTTGAATTTAGTTTTCAATACTACATACTACATTATTCCCATATAAAAGGTAACACAAAACACTTGATAGCAGACTTTATTTCCTGGAGAGTCAACCATTCTCTAACTACTTGAAACCCGAATGCAGAATATCATGTAGATAGTGCACAACACCGCATTGCTTGTAGAAAGCTGTAGTGCTAAGAATCAGCTGTTTTCCTTTATCGTATTTACTCAATTGTAATGCAAATATGGTTGTAACACAAGAGGTGACTTTTCATTGCATTCAGGAAGAAAAAATATAACTTTGGTATTTGAGCGTGGTGCGAGAGTTGACTTTAGATAGCCCAAATCTGGAAAACTCAGTTAGATTTGGGTAAATACAGCATTTCCTCTCATCGCTGTTATTGTCACTGTGCTGGAAGTCATGACAGTACGGAGCAACACTCACAGAACGGCACTCGAATATGTTAAGTCTAGATTTTGTATCCACACAACTGCAGTCCCTCATCAATAAACGGCACTGCAGACACACATGACAAACTTTCTCCTTCTTATTTTATTGCACTGCCACAGTTGGTGATGCGTTTCAGGAGACACTGAATGAGGCACACGACCACTACTGCTAAATTTTGCTAAAACCGCATTCTCAATCATGCGCCTAGTTTACTTGAGTTCCAAGCAAAAATACAATGATGTACACATTCCAAGTAACACATCAGTCCAACCTATGTGGTACCATGGTGCTGTCCCAGCATTAAACAATCAAAAGTTTACAAAGCATACACACATGCAAGATACACAGAAAGCAAAGTTATGGTGGTGACATTTTGCTACAGATAAGGTCTTTACCTCGGTCATGGAAAAAAAACAACTGGCAGCAATTTATTATAACGAGAATTTTTTGTGGGCCTTTTTCTTTAAAGTATAGCATACAAAAATACAAAACATTCATACCAAAAAATGACAATATGCCGAGAGCAAATTTTGCATGACTGAAGTTTATATGTTTAAGGAGAGATGCGAGTGGAAAAAAAACAGTTTTGTTTCAAAATTAGATATATTTTAGGTTTACTTGCTTTCACGTGTTTAGTTTTTAAACTTTCACAACAACAAAAAATTGAAGATTGTAAATAAACTCGAAGTATGTTAAGATTGGTTTTAAAGAGCACAAGGTGCCTACTAAAACTAAATAGATTTCATTGTCTTGAGTACCCTGGAAATTGTCACCTGGCTGCTAGCCAAAGCATTTCGCATGAGGACTTCGCAAAAGCCACATACTTAAAATAGCAACGACTGCCAAGCTCTCATGATTGAAAAAATCATTTAAAAAACATACCTTTGTCGCATAGATGAACTTTGACTTGCACCTTTAAAATGAGTTTTTCTCAAGACCCATTTTTTGGTGACTTCTTGAGTTTAGACTTCATTTTGTTAGTACTTCTTATAGCCAAATTAGAAGGAAATTGTGCCTACATATTTCTTCGCATGTGAAGGGTGCAAGTATCTTCTTTAAAATTTTATATTGCCTGCATAATTAATATAAACCTAAAGCAAGCAATCAGTGTTGGCTGAGGATTCTAAGACTTCTCACATTGAAATTTTTCTTGTCCATTAAAATGTCTTATGTGAACTTTCTTGACAGTTATTTACATTATACAGTTATTGTGGAGCAATATGACCCATTAATAGCTCATAACCATAAAAGTTTAGTAGCATAAAAGACCTGTAAAAAAACTATACATGTCTTCTTGAAACAAAACAAAAGCTGTTGACATATTGGCAATCAGCATAAAAACCTGTATATACAGCAAAATTTTCAGTACCTTGGGCTACAGATCAACTGAATTTTTTATCATATCTCCATTTCATATGAAACTCAGTTCACATAAACATAAAACAAACCAACCAGTGAGCCAATAGCCAGCTGAGCCTAATATCACAGCCCAGGTTTTTGGGGTCCAGCACAAACAACAGTGTTCATTCATTTCACTCGCCCTAACTTTCACTCACTCACTCACTGGCCCTAACTGCCAAGTGACGTGACAGGCTCCAAAAGTGGGTGACCCTCGTAGAGAAGCATGATTTGCTCTCGGATTTACATCAGAAACACCAGAAAAAAAATTAAGGTAAAGGCACATCATTGGCTGCAGCTTTGCTATGAAAATACTGTCATAAAGGAGAAATTTAGTCACGTGTAGTCATGGCACTGCCCGTTGACAAAAGACTGTGGTTGCGCAGGTACCAAACCTAGACATGACATGTTAGGGTGCCATATCGTGAACGTTGCTTTGACATGTAATTTCTTCTCAAGTAGTAAGGATGAGAAGAATGGTATGAAATAAACGCATACAGAGAAACAGTTGGTTCTTAATTCTATAGATTTATGCAAGCAATGTGCTGTTATGCACTATCTGCACTATCTGCTCCATGCACTTGCACGTAGCAATATACTACATTCTGGTTCGGAGTTGTCAGTGAATGGACAACTCCCGACTTAAAACCTGCTTTCAAGCACATCTACAAACAGATGATTCAAAATAAAAAGAACTACTCAGTCTGGGAATATTGTACAATATAAATCTGAGCATGATAATTAAAAATGTTTCAGTTATCAAATCTGTGCAAGAGAATCCATTTATCGCAAGCATATTGTCTAGAGGTGTGCTTGAGTTAGATGTGCAGATTTATAAAATACAGAAAAATTGGAGTGTGCCACACTGTGGATAGTCAAACCACCAGCCAGCACCAAAGGGAAAATAATGGCTGTACCAGCGAAAAACGAGAAAAGTGACAGCTCTGGCTATAGACAATCTTGCACAATTCAAGCAGATGAATGTATCCCTTTATTGTACTTTTCAAATTTATTTACCGCAAAGTGACAAAAAACCATACTAGTACTACTGAGGACATTTCTAGTCTTGTTACAAACACTCGACTGAATAAACACCTTAAAGGGGTATTGACAGCAATATTCAAAGCTGACTTTACTCTGCCATACAAATCTCCTGTATACAGCGATGGCCCTGAGCAAGCATGAAGCTCAGGAAATGCTGATAAGATATTTTACTTTGGCATATAAAGTGAATTTTTGCATGGCACACCAACTGACATCGACACTCATGACTTTTAGATACAGTATTAATTCTTTTGACTTCAAGCACGTGGTATGGCTAGTTGTTATGACGTCAGGTGCTAAAAAAGCACAATATGAATGCTTGTTCACCATTACAGCGTGACAGGGCAGAGCAGCCGTGGAAACATCATGATGTTCTGTGTGAGCACATGACAAGAGGCTCACACCATTTTTGGCCAGTAGAACCTCTCACGTAGTCGATGCAGCGTACGTGTGAAACCGAGATGACCGGATGTTATGTCATCGTGCGCAGAACGAAGGACGACCTGGCACAGGCTTTCCGGCACCACTAGAAGCAACGGGAGGCCATCGGCTGAATAGTTTCTTCTTTACAGCAAGCCATTTGAAATTTTAAAGTGCTTGTCGACGGAGTTATGTGCAGCTTCGAGCAAAGGTTTCAGAGTAGGGTCGCGCTGCTGCTCACGTTTGAAGCTGCTGGTATCTGGGAAGTCGGACGAGACAGAAACTAAATAGTCATCAATGTCATTGTCGTCAGCATTGGTGTGTACTGAAGGAAGGTGGGATAAGCAGTCGGCATCTGTGTGACATCGTCCGCTCTTATAGGTAACAGAAAAGCTGTACTCTTGGAGGCGCAACGCCCAACGAGCCAGCCGGCCAGACGGGTCTAGAAGTCCCACAAGCCAGCATAGTGAGTGGTGATCGGTCACTATTGTGAACTCGCGGCCATGTAGATACGGTCGGAACTTCTGAATGGCGGAGACGACTGCTAAGCACTCGAGCTCGGTGACGGTGTAGTTCGTCTCTGCTCTGGTCAGTGTCCGACTGGCATATGCTACGACGTGCTGGCGACTGTTGCAGAGTTGGACCAGCAGAGCACCAACACCTAGCCCACTAGCATCAGTATGAAGTTCAGTCAAAGCATCAGGATCAAAATGCTTTAGGATGGGTCCTGAAGTCAATAAAAACTTCAGCTGTTGAAATGCAGCCTCACATTTATCATCCCACAAGTACGGTGTGTCTTTATGAAGAAGGGACGTCGGTGGGGAGGCAAGTTGTGCGAAGTTCTTAATAAATCGGCGGAAATATTAGCACAGACCCAGAAAGCTTCGCAGGTCCTTCACTGTTCGTGGTGGTTCAAAGTTGCGAACCACTGCAGTCTTCTGTGGGTATGGTCGCACGCCTTCTTTATCCACGAGAAAGCCTAATACGAGGGCTTGACGTTCTCCAAAATGACACTTCTTTGAGTTTAAAACAAGGCCAGCTTCGTGTAACCATTCAAACACAAGCGACAAGCGGTGGTTATGCTCTTGAAAAGTTTTGCCGTAGATAATCACGTCATCTAGATAGCACATGCAAATTTCCCATTTTAATCCACGGAGTACTGTATCCATAAATCTCTCGAATGTCGCTGGAGCATTGCACAAACCAAAGGGCATAACGTTAAACTCAAAGAGACCGTCTGGTGTTACGAAGGCTGTCTTCTCTTTATCTGAGGGATGCATAGAAACTTGCCAATACCTAGAACGCAAGTCAACAGAAAAAAAATAGGAGGCAGAGTGCAGGCAGTCCACGGCGTCATCTATACGTGGCAAAGGATAGACGTCTTTTTTTGTGATGGCATTTAGGCGACGATAGTCTATGCAGAATCTCCATGAATTATCCTTTTTCCTGACTAGAATGACAGGAGCTGCCCATGGACTACACGATTCTTGTATGACGCCCTTCTTTAGCATGTTTTCAACTTGCTCAGCGATGACTTTCCTTTCGGAAGGCGATACACGATAGGGCTTCTGGCGTATTGGTGGTGCTTGGCCTGTATAGATGCGGTGTTGCGTACGTGAAGACGGTGGCGTAACAGTAGACGTCTCGTCTTGGGCAAAGTCAAAGACTGAGGCGTAGCGTGCGATCATCCCCGGCTGCAGCGACCGTTCAGTTGATGGAAGTGACTTGTTAATCATACGGTTAATGCTGGCAGAATAGTCGGGGTACGAGTTGGCGTGGGGTTTCTTTACATCCACCGAGAGTTGGAGTGACCGTATGGTAACAGTACTTTGCTCTTGAAAGCTTGCCAATTTAAGTCCAGCAGGCAGATATATGGGCTGCGCGGAAACGTTCACAGTCCACAAATCGGCACAACCATCGACGGTGAGCACGAGGCACAATAACGTTTTTCTTAAGTGCGTTTTTGAAGTTCGGCTCGGCTAAACCGCAGTAAGAACCCGCACAAGAACGCGAAGAGTTTACACGCACAAACATTGCGGTATGCAGGGCCAAGCAGACGTCTTCAGACACGGAAAACACTTCCAAGCAGTCATCAACGGTATCTTTCGTCAATGGAAACGCAACACGGGACGAAAAATAATCCCACCACTACGACAATCTAGAGTTGCACCACATTCCCGCGAAAAATCTATATCTAGAATGATATAGATTTTGATATAGAATGAATGACGTCGTGGGTCGCTCGTGCAAGCACCGTTAGTTCTGCTTGAAACGTTTGATTTCCTACAGAAAGTAAAACAGAACAAACTCCAACCAGGCTCAACGTTTCTCCCCCTGTGCCGCGGAACGTAGCACTCCGATTCCAAGCAAACATTACTTTTCTCCAAGGCGATTTTTAAAAGACATGCTCATTATGGAAACGGCAGCACCGGTATCAACTAGTGCAACAGTACTCACATTGTCTACAAAAACACTCACTTTGTCCTCAACCATTACAACACAAGGGGGTCTTGCAGAAAATGATTTTGCGGCCTCGCCCCCATTGGTAGCACCAGTTAGTTTCCCAGAGGTGGTGGCGTCCCCGAGCGGCGACGCGGAAACGGGGATCGCTGTTGGCGTGCGGGTGGTGGGGTAACGCTGCGGTCGGAGCAAGGCGAGTCAGCACGTGCTGTGTGTTGCCGTTGGAAAGAGCTTTGAAATGGTCGAGACTCGCCAGCAGGTACATAGGGCGTGTACACGTTGAATCGTGGAGCTCGCTGCTGGCGACGGTAGCAGTACCTAGCGATGTGTCCAGGTAGCCTGCAGTTGTAGCAAGTACGGTGTCGGGTCTAGTCATCCCCGGCGAAGTAGACCTCGTCGGTTGATAAAAGCCGGGCGATGGTGGCCGAGGAGTAAATCGCTGTGATGCAGCTTGCCTGCGTTCCTGGTTTTCGAGTGGTCGTTCACTCCTTCGTTCGAACTGATCGGTATAATTCGGGCGAGGCTGAAAGTAGCTCTGTCGTATCCGAGGTACCAGTGGTTTACGGGGCCGTTGGTCGAATGCACACTGATGGCAGACACCAGTGGTGTCCACGGCTTGCAGTTGAGCAAGTTCTTCCTTAACCACACGTTTTATAAGAGAAGATATGTCGTCCTGCGGTGGAAGGTTGACACTTGCAATCGTGGGCACATTCTCAAGACGTCCAAATTTCGGTAGGACTCTCCTCCTTTTTAGCGCTTCAAATGCTCAGCAGTGCCTCCTTAGGTCGGAAGGTGTGTGTAAGTCTTCCTTAGTTACAAGAAAATTGTACACGTCTTCCGCGATTCCCTTGAGCAGATGACCTACCTTATCTTCGTCACACATGGTCGCATTCACGATTCCGCAAAGCTTCAAGACGGCCTCGATGTAGGTGGTGCATGTTTCGCCAGGTAACTGAGCTCTGCGTGAAAGCGTTTGCTCCGCCTGCTTGACCTTAGCTGTTGAGTCACCAAAACACCTCTTCAGCTCGTCCACGAAAATGTCCCATGTGGTCAATGCACTTTCATGATTGTCGAACCAAAGAGACGCGGTGCCGACGAGAAAAAACACCACGTTCTCGAGCTGCTTAGCAGTGCTCCAGCGGTTGCTGCGACTCACTCTTTGGTAGTGCTTGAGCCAGTCATCAACATCGTCATCCGGCTGCCCCGAAAAGGTCCTCGGCTGACGTTCCGGCATGCCGCAGCGAGCTTGTCCTGGCAGGTGAGCGTGTTGCTCACCAGCAACGAGGTTTTTATGACCTGCTCCCGCGTCCTCCATGTTTGGTAGCTGCGGTGGCAAGCCTGCCAAGCGTCTGCTCCGTCGCGAAATCGGTAGAGCTGGGTCATCCAGATCGATGTACCCGGCACCTTCCACCAAACTGTTAGGAGTGTTGCCACCGTTGCCAAACTGTCACAAGTGTTGAGTTATGAGGCTTGCCACCGCAGCTACCAAACATGGAGGACGCGGGAGCAGGCCATAACAACCTCGTTGCTGATGAGCAACACGCTTGATTGATTGATATGTGGGGTTTAACGTCCCAAAACCACCATATGATTATGAGAGATGAGAGACGCCGTAGTGGAGGGCTCCGGAAATTTCGACCACCTGGGGTTCTTTAACGTGCACCCAAATCTGAGCACACGGGCCTACACCATTTCCACCTCCATCGGAAATGCAGCCGCCGCAGCCGGGATTCGAACCCGCGACCTGCGGGTCAGCAGCCGAGTAGCAGCCTAGCCACTAGACCACCGCGGCGGGGCTGAGGAGCAACACGCTCACCCGCCAGGACAAGCTCGCTGCGGCATGCCGGAACGTCACCCGAGGATCTTTTCAGGGCAGCCGGATGACGATGTTGACGACTTCTTCAGTGATTTGCGTGCCCGAATCACCATTTCCAGGAATTTCCAGTGCCGCCATCTCAAGAGCACACATCCCAAACGAGTATATGTCAGCGGCAGGTGTTACGACAGACGCAGTTCCGTACTCGGGTGCCACGAAATGAACATTCTTGATGTTTTCCCGAAATGTTTTGACATGGTGGTTGATGGCATCGGGTGCCAGTGATCCAATCTTTACAAGGCCATTGTGCTGGATGAAAATGGTGTCGCACGTCATGTTTCCGTGCAGGATGGGTGGCAGACACGAGTGGAGGTAACTTAGTGCTGAGAGAATCTGGTTGCACCATCTCTTCCAGGCCTGCAGGGGAAGCTTGATGACATTGCGTTTAGTTTTCTTTAGGAACTGCTTTATTATCAAATGGACGTCCATATAAATAAGGCCGAAATTTTCCGATTGCCCAAATAATGGCGAGGCACTCCTTTTCAGTTACACTGTAATTCTTCTCGGCTTTACTGAGGGTGCGGCTGGCATAGGAAACGACGTACTTGTCAAAGCCATCCTTGCGTTGGGCTAGTATGGCCCCTAGCTCGACACCACTAGCGTCCGTATAAAGCTCCGTTGGAGCAGACGGATCGAAATGTCGGAGTATGGGAGGCGTAGTGAGGAGCCGTCAGAAATCCTGAAATGCATCATCACACGCCTGCGACCACGCTGACAAATCAGAACTCCCGGCAAGAAGATTGGTCAAGGGGGCAATAATGGAGGCGAAATTGCGGACGTAGCGCCGAAAGTACGAACATAGGCCGATGAAGCTTCGAAGCTCTTTGATGGTGGTTGGCTTTGGGAACGCTGCGACTGCCTTAAGTTTTGTAGGGTCCGGGAGAATGCCGTCCTTATAAACCACATGGCCAAGAATTACAAGCTTGCGAGCGCCGAAGTGGCATTTCTGTAAGTTAAGTTGAAGTCCCGCCGTGGAAAGGCACGTAAGAACTTGCTCGAGGCGGCTGAGGTGGGTTGCAAAGTCGCTTGAAAATACCACAATGTCGTCCAAATAACAGAGGCACGTTTTCCATTTCAGACCTCGCAAGATGTTATCCATCATCCTTTCGAAAGTGGCAGGCACATTGCAGAGGCTAAAGTGCATAACGGTGAATTCATATGGTCCATCCGGTGTTACAAAGGCTGTCTTCGGGCGATCACCCTCTGCCATGGGCTACTGCCAGTATCCGGAGCGTAAGTCTAACGAAGAAAAGAACTCTGCTCCTTGTAGGCAGTCCAAAGCATCATCGATGCGCGGCAGAGGGTATACGTCTTCGCACCTTATCTTGTTGAGTCGGCGGTAGTCAACGCAGAACGGGATGAATCCAACAACCGGTGAAGCCCAGGGACTGTTGAAGGGTTCGATGATGCCACGTTTCAACATGTCGTCCACTTGTTCAACGATGACACGGCGTTCAGCAGATGACACACGGTACGGACGCTGTATTAGCGGGGCTTGTTGACCGGTGTCAATACGGTGAACGACCGCAGAGGTTCGGCCTAAGCATGACTGGTCACGATCGAATGAAGAGCGAAAGCGGAGTAGAAGATTTATAATCTCTTCGCACTGAGTTGGTGCGAGCTCAGAGTCGATGGCATCCGAGAAGACGTCCAGAACATCATTAGGCGCGTTAGTAGGAGTGACAGCACAAATTGGGTGCGAAACCGTAGAATCGGGTATAGTAGCCGGAAGAATGCACTCGTAAGGTTCGTAGCTTCCCAGGCATTCTCCACGTAGTAGGGATGACGGGCTGTCCGAGAGATTGCACACATAAATGGCAGCGTGACCGTTGGGAAAAACAACGACGGCAAACGGAAGCATGATATTTCGACGGCACGCAGATGTGACCGATGGCGTAAACAACACAGGCGATTTCGGAAGGGAGGCACACGACACCGAGACAACAACAGCTGAGAAAGGCGCAATCTCAACGTCAGAAGCAGCAAACACTCTACACGAAGCGCCATCGCCGGGGTCATAGCACGACACAGATAACGCGAGTTCGGAACGAGCACAGTCGACCAAAGCAGAATTTGACAAAAGAAAGTCCCACCCAAGGATTGCGTGATGCGAAGAACGGAATGAAACTACAAATGCGACGACGTACGTCGCACCTTGAATGACGACTCATGCAGTGCACAAAGCTGAAGGCTGACTATGATGGGACGTAGCTGTCTGCAAAGATAGGACAGTAAGTTGCGTGGTCCCTTTCTTCAAATTTCAGCACAGTTTCTTGCTAATTACAGATACGGTAGGTCCAGTGTCAACAAGTTTGTGCACCTTAATGCCATCAATATAGAGTTCGATTTCGTTCGGGGGACAGCCGATAGGTCTTGAAATTTTCGCTGCCAACGCAGTTCTTGCCTCCAGAACTGCGCCCGTCAGTTTTCTCCTCGCAGTGGGCTGTTGCGACGTAACATTGGAGAAATTGATCTACGGCGAAGAGAAGGTGAATGGCTTGAGCCAGATGGTCAGCGACCGGGACGTACGTCTAGAGGTGGATCGGCAGGAACGGGATATCGCGGCTGAGTGGGCATGGTGGACAAGTAATGTGAGGCCCCTGCAATGTTATGAGAAGGGAAGCTGCGACGACGGCAGTGACGAGCTACGTGGCCTGAGATGCCACATGAAAAACATATCGGCTGATTATCCGGAGTGCGCCATTGGCTGACGGTAGGGGCACTGTTCGCTGAATAAAGTACCGTAAATGGTCGTGCAGGCGGCGGCGTCATATAAACAAACGTTCTGACCTGTTTCGTATGCAGCCGGAGGCGGGACGGTCAGCGAGCGGGAAGGTGGCGTCGACGAATAAACGTGGCGAGTAGCTTTGTAGATGGCCGGAGACGCTGGCGCACGTGGCCGAGCAACTGCGGCTGCATACGTTAGTGGTGCGGTAACAGTTGGTGGAGCCTGAGCTAGCGGCAATGCTTCGGCAACTTGCGATTGAATGACCTCGTGAAGCGAAGGCGACAAGGGTGCCATCAGCTCGGTAGTTCTTATGATTATAGATAGCTGCCGGGCGACCTCCTCGCGTATGAATTGCTTTATGAGTGGCATCAACGCAGAGTGGTCGGCGGTGTCATGGTGATAGTCGAGGGATGAGATGTCCGCGGTGTCTTGAGCAGCACAACGTGTAGAAGCTCGCTGCCTACGCAGCTCATCATAGTTTTGGCAGAGCTGAATCACCTCGGCGACCGTCTGGGGACTCTTCGCAGCAAGCATTTGGAATGCACCGTCGTCGATTCCTTTCATGATGTTCTTGATCTTGCCTGCCTCGTCCAGAGTCGAGTCGACGAGCTTGCAAAGAAAGAGCACATCTTCAATATAGCTCGTGAAAGTTTCATCTGCTCTCTGTACTCTGCCCCGCAAGCGCTGTTCAGCACGAAGGTGGCGGACAGCAGGACGGCCAAAGACTTCCGAGAGGGTTTTTGCCAATTCCGACCAGGTACTGTAATCACTTTGATGATTCCTGTACCATAGTTTTGCCACGTCGGTCAGGTAAAAACTCACATTTGTGAGCTTATCGGCTGCGTTCCACTTATTGTATGCGCTCACCAGTTCATACTTGGCAATCCAGTTGTCCACATCTTGGTCCTCTGTGCCACCAAATATGGGGGGGTCGCGCTGCCGGAGAGCGCCAGCGCAGAAGACCGCCAAAGGTGCGAGATCTGGAGTAACAGCCTAAGATGGCCCCGGATCAGTCATTGTAGACGGTCGTTGGAGTGTGCAGCTGCGAAGTTCCAGGGTGAGGACTAGATGTACCCAGCATTTCCACCACTTGAAACGGGTTGTTGAACAAGCAGTAGTTGACTCGGCGAACGAGAGCTTTATTTAGCGCAAGGACTAATTGAACGCAAGCCTGTGGTCACAGCAAGTCTTCTTCCTTTTCTATACTCGAGCTTCATGCCCACTACCCTCATTACAATTTATTTGTTTATTTATAAAATACTGCAGGGCCATTCAGGGCCCAAGCCAGAGTGGATACATACATAGGTAATAATAATAAACCTCATGCATTGGAACGAGAAAATGTACATGCATGCATATATACATATGCTTAATTGTCAACCACTGTAATAGCAACAAAAACAAAGAAAACAAAAACAAAGAACAAAAAAGGAAAAAACAAAAAGTTAAACGACTGATTTATTTATAAAATACTGTAGGGCCATTCAGGGCCCAAGCCAGAGTGGATACATACATAGGTAATAATAATAAACCTCATGCATTGGAACAACGAGAAAATGTACATGCATGCATATATATATGCTTAATTGTCAACCACTGTAATAGCAACAAAAACAAAGAACAAAAAAGGAAAAAACAAAAAGTTAAACGACTGATAGGTAGAACAACTACAACAATATGCTCTGTGCCTATCAGCAATAAAGTAAGTGCCGACAGAAAATACTGCAGTTCTCAGTATACCACAAAAAAAGAAGATTGATTGCCTATGCACAACAAGGTGCGCCACAAATTATGAAAATAAAAAAAGAGGATACTTTTATGTCTTATTTAACCATTTGTTTTATGAGTTCAGTGCTATGTAGCCATGTCGATGATTCCACTCATCCATCGAGCGTGGAAAAAATGAAAATTTGAAAACATTAGCTTTAGTGCTTACGGGGTTAGGCATTCAGCATAATAGTGCCTAGTTTGTCCAGCTGAAAGGGGCGATACGTAATTTTCTGGTTTTAACACTAGTTTTCTATGCTTAAGCTGAAAAAGAAACTTTAATCTCTGTATCTTTCGAAGTTGCAATGTATGATTACCGTGTCGACTCATTAAGGTGGTAGGGGAGTCAGTATGCCGATACATTGAATAGATAAATCATATAGCTTTCCGCTCAATCTTTTCGAGTGCACCGATGTTTTTTTTTTCTTTTTTTTTTCATGTGTGGATCCCAAATAATAGCAGCGTATTCAAGCTTCGGTCTAATAAGTGATTAATATGTTAATTGCTTTGCCTCAGTTGGTGCTTGCTTTAACTCATGTCTGAGAAAACATGAGTTTTCTGAAGGAGGATGCACAAATATTCGATATGTGTGAGTTCCATTTCAGTGTATATGTCATAGTTATCCCTAGATGTTTGCAGTCTGTAACTTCGAGTGAAATGGGTTGAAGCGAGTACGGAAAGATAAGACACTGGCTTTTTTAGATTACTTTCATGAACACAGTTTTCTGGGCGTTAAAAACCGTGTCCCATCGCTCACACCATTTATGAATTTTTTGCAAGATTAAGGAGTACTTGGTCCTCGGAACACTTCACTTCATTAAAGAGCACACAATCATCAGCAAAAAGTCGAATACTAAATGGTTCACAAATTTCATCAACAATATCATTTACGTATATAGAAAACAACAAGGAACCAAGCACACTTCCTCGTGGTACACCCAATGTCACTAGTAACTGCCATGAGCAATGGCCATCGATACTTACAAATTGTACTTTGTCACTTAAATATGCTACAATCCAAGAAACTAAAATCTGGTAAGCCTAGAGCCTGAAGTTTTAAAATTACTTTTACATGGCATACAAGATCAAAAACCTTTTTAATGTCAAAGAAAACAATGTCAACCTGTCCTGACTTGTCTGGACATGAGGCGAAGCTATGTATGATTGTGGTCAACTGGGTCACTGTAGACAGCCCCTTTCTAAAACCATGCTGAAACGGGATTACTGTATTATTGTCAGTCAAGTGTTTATGCAATTAGCAATGATATGCTCCAGCAGTTTGCAACTCGACGATGTCGGTGATATTGGTCGATAGTTTTTAATAACATGCCATCTCCTTTAACCCTTTTAGACGCTATCTATGAAGAACTGTTTGTACATGTGTCAAATCGCTTCTGCGTTACTTCAAGGCATTCAGTATTCTATTGTAACAAGAATAATGGGATCATTCTTGAATTTATGAGTTTTATAGCAACTCACCGCAATTAAATTGAAATTAAATACCCCTCTACCCTGAAGTCATAGATGCCCACTTTTTTCATAGATAGAATAATATCTCAGGCTAGGAATACAGTGCAAACTCATTTTCGGTGATGTTCATGTTGAGGAAAGAAAAATTCTTCTTTTCACATTGCTCGTACGAAGCGGCACGTCACCCCACTCATCAAGCGGGGTAGTGTCTTCAAAAAAGTGACCATATGTACCAGTACACTGCAAAATGAGATTGAATTAAAACAAATTTATTATGAAAGAGGTTCCGTAGTAGGATATACTTTGCTCTTTCATTGCCTATACTTGATGAAAATTGGAAAAACGAGTGTTGTACACAATTGTGCACTTTACGTCTCAAAGGGTTAAGACAGGAATGATTCGAGCTGTTTTCCAATCAATAAGAATCTTAGCTGATGACAGGGCAACAGGGAAAATAACAACTAGGAATTTTGCAAGCACTTCAGCATACCGACGAAGAAAGGGGTTCCGTATATTATTAGGCCCAGGCCCAGCCTCTGAAATAGCGGTGGAATTTCCATGCTCATGGTTATGGCTGTGACGTAACTGTTCAGTTTGACTGGAAAAAACGCTATGAAAGTAATCATTGAACCTTTTAGCTATGCTACCTTATCATCGATTGGTACGCCATCGCACATGATACAATCAACTGCCTTTTTTTGTGAAGAAAGATATCGCCAAAACTTCTCAGGAGAGTTTTTAATAAAATTGAGAAGCCTGTAACTGAAATAATGTTGCTTAGTATTATAGATTGCCTTGTTCAACCTTGATAGGTTTACTTGCACTGCATATTTCCTTTGACTCCCTTTAATCTTTTGTACTTTCGTTTGAGATGTAAAATATCTCTTGTTATCCAAGGGAGGTCTAATTGTTTTTTGTACCTTGAAGGAACACGTAAGACACACCATGTCAGAGATACCTTACCTTTTACAGATATATTGTAATTTTCAACCAATATATTGTAATATATCTGCTGCTTCGTGTCGGCCTCGAGGAAATCTATCCTAAGTATATAACAAGAAGGCTTGTTTCCTGGGAACCTTCAACCCCATTTTTCTCAATCTTTGCAATGTGGCACACAGAAATATGTTGGCCTTGCCGTTTCTATCAGCCGCCACCCGCTTCGATGTGCATCGCATCGCACTTAGCCTTACACGCGGACTTAGCCTTACACACCTTACATCGCACTTAGCCTTACATTGCACTTAGCCTTACACTTAGCTCAACACGCGGATTTTTTTTTAATCCGATTGGGAACTGCGCGGCACCGGGATTTGAGCCTCGGACCTCTTGCATGCGAGGCGGATGCTCTAACCACTATGCCATCGCCGCACCACCAGTGGATTAGGGGACAAACGGGGGTTAAGGATATCATAGTTGAAATAAAGAAGAGGAAATGGACATGGGCCGGGCATGTAGCGCATAGACAGGATAACCGATGGTCATTAAGGGTAACTAACTGGATTCCCAGAGAAGGGAAGTGGGTTAGGGGGAGACAGAAGGTTAGGTGGGCAGATGAGATTAAGAAGTTTGCGGGTATAAATTGGCAGCAGCAAGCACAGGACCGGGTTAACTGGCGGAACATGGGAGAGGCCTTTGTCCTGCAGTGGACGTAGTCAGGATGATGATGATGATGATTATGATGATGATGATGATGGTGGTGGTGGTGATGATGATGATGATGATGTGCACGTTGAGAAAAAGTGGCCATTGTAGTTATGTTGCACCAAAGCTGTGAAAGTGGCACACTTGAAAACAGGTCTGCGTCGACGTAAATCAAATACATAAAGCCTGACAGTGCACCAAAGTGCTCACCCGAAAAAATTCAAAACTGCGACATGTATGATTGGGATGATGAACAGGGATCAAGTCCCAATCTCTTTAACCTGCCTTCTGAAATCAAGAAGATATTGAGGCAAACGAACTTTGGGACCATTAGCAAGACTCTCATAGTGTGCCACTACCTGAACAATACAGTGTCTGAGTTTGTGCGGCTGCGGTGTTCCATGCAAGAGCACCTCCTGGCTATCAAGGCACAGATGCCTCGATGGCAGTCAAGGCGCCACACTCACCCGCTCTCAATATCATCGAAAACATGCAACTGACTATGCTGAAGATGACTTTGGGGAAACATATAAAGTGAAACTACTGCTGTTTCTTTCCAGAGGAGATCTTGGACGAAGTGCACCGCATCCTGTGACGCCTAAGATAAGCCCTGCCAACAAAGTGACAGATGAGCTCTTTGACCTGATGTCCTTGGCCATGGAGTATTTCAAGGAACACATTCCGCCTACGCTGCCCGAGGTCGACTACTGCATGGTCGACTACCTCGACCACACTTCTTACCTTCATTGCTTGAAACACGAGATATCGCTGACGGGGGCCCCGCCATGTACAAGTACAAGCACACAGGGCTTATTGTCCAGAGCACCCCGGTCTTCTCAGCCGCCCCAGTCTTCCCTCCTTTCTTCAGTCAATGCAATAGTGAACATACGAAATCTCAACGCACGCATGAAGAAGAACCATGGGGCGCTGCGTCGAAATCTGAAGCTGGCTCTCCGGCGGTTCACCAACCAGCAGCGACAAATGGTAGAAATAAAGGCACGCCAGGACCACTGCGAGCAGAAGCTGCAGACGATGTCGTGCGAGCTAGACGTAGTGCTGAAGAAGCTGAAGTACTGGCACTCCAAGTCGTCCACCATGCCGGCCTGCACTTACAGCAAGACCACTCTGCGTCTTGCCCAGGAGCTCATGACACAGTTACTTTAAAAACCAAGCAGGTTTTAGTACCATGTTTTACATTCGAAATGCTTCACTGTGCACCCTTTTTAGTTAGCACATTTGGAGATTCATATCTTCCATTTTTTCTTTATTTCTCAATGCTCACCCAAATTGTGTGGAATTAAGGAAGGCAAGCTGCCAAAGTTGACTGAAGCAAAGCTTCATAAATAAAGTTTTTTTATTGTCTGGTGATGCTCCTTTCAAGGCACTCTCTGGTCTACATACAACATTATGGCTGACCAACAGATAAGGCAGGTTGGTTCTGTTACTGTCCCAGGTCCAAAGATCTATGTGATCAGGGGCAGCACCAGGATTTTCTTTTTTTCTTTTTTTTTTTTCTTGTGGAGCACCGGTGACAAGTCTGTTTCTGTTCTTCCAGGGGGGCATGGAGGCATATTGAGCTCACGGGTAGTGCTTCGACTATGCTTGCTCTTGGGGGGGGGGGGGGGGGGGGGGGCAGGCAAGAATTTTTGGGGGCTCCAGATCACCCGTGCCAACCCCTGGTGCTGCCCCTGCATGTAATGGGCAGTCATGTGCCAGACCCATGGATTTCATTTCTAGGGACAACGAGATACGTACCTTGATCATATGTTGTGATAGTCAGCTAATGCGACATCGGCTTTCCTAGGCACATGTAGCAGAACATAGCTGGGCTTCTTTGACTCACGAATGTGGCACAGAAAACTGAAGGTACTCAAAAGTAAAATTTCAACCAAGCTTACTCACCTTGATACACACACACACAAAGCATCACAACACAACATATTCATAACTGTTGAAGGTCTCACCAGGCTGTTATGAACAACTTGAGACATCTGAAGAAGGCTGACTGAGCACAGCTTCAATAACCATAAAAAGTAATGGGAGTGAAGTTCAGCAGCAAACCCAACAATTTCCTTTATAGCACCACATCACAGGTGGACGTGAACTTTAACTGTTACGAAATCTTTTTCTGCCTCACAGCTTTCCACAGTACTATTCAGACAGGGCAACTTGAAGGCAGCACCGGTCTTTGCAGTACAGAATTCTAAAGATGACAATATACTTACAGAAAGTATTATTGAAGGTCGACTTTTAGCTTGCTCCAGCAGCAAATGGCTATCATGGCTGCCAGGCCTGTCGGATTGTTGAGCATTGTTTGTGTCATCGTCATCCATCAATTTAGCTTCAGTGTGGCCTGTCGCTAAATTCATTCGCACATGTAGGCCAGCCGGTATGGCTTCTCCTAAAAAAACAGGCAACTTTACTCAGAGGGAACAAGACGCACATAAGCATGTTGTGAAACCATTGCCTGTTATGCAGTACAGACAACAAAACACCTAACACAGTGGTACACACATGTCTCAGCATTTATCTCTAAAATATTTAAAGAATGAGGTGGTATCAATAAATATTAGAGGTCAATTGCTATGATGTCTGACATCTTAACTTTGTAATGGTGTAAGCCAAGCAAGGCATTTTGATGGCAGCAGTATGTTGTTGAATGATATCCCTCAATTTCTCTAAACAACATGTAGCCTGAGAGACAAAATGGGGAGCTGAATATTAGTAATTACATAATTCTTTTAGTGAGCATCCAAGTGTTTTACCCAGTCAATATGTGACTAATAATGGCCAGGGAAAAGGTTTGTCACCTTGTGCTCCCTAGTGAATGACCATGCTGAGCAACCATCTGCTGTACTGTCACAATGAAAAGACTAATGTCACAGCACAAGCCCTATTGACACAAAATAGGTGGTCTCAGCAGTTGCATACATTTACCTGGCTTAACGTTTTTCCATTCCTTTTGGGCTTGAAAATGTTTTGTAGGGTTTTCTTCAGGTTTGCTATTTTCTTCCTCACTCTTCTTCTGAGATGCTTTCTGTTCAACAACTACAGAGACTGCCTGTTGTTGGCAGTGTGCACTCACTGCCAAGACAACTATAGCTGCAGCAAAACATAGTGGTCTTCCATGGAGCATACTGGTTCTCTCTTGGTGCCTCCGTTGTAGTAGTGCTGTCCCTGAAGAAACATTTATGTAAATGACGTCATGAGCACAATGTTCTTCTCAGTTGGCATATTTCAGGGCTCAAATGGGCCATTCAATGCTTAACGTGGCCAATCGGTAGCCAAGGATTCAAAGAACATGTGAGCCAAATATTACAGGGCAGCACACAGCCTCGAATTTGCAATTCTCAAAGTCAGCTAGAAATTGCTCTTCCTTCTTTTGACAAATGATGCCATCAACCCAAATGACTGCATCAAAAACCCAAATCGCACGGCCATTGTCTGATTTGAGCATTGTGCACTGCATAGTTACCGCAACCATTGCAAGATGGCACGACATGTCCAAGCATGTGCTCGCAATCACACTGAAAATAACTCATGTATTCAAAAGAAAAAAGAGAGAGAAATGGAAGCACTCAAGGTCGTGACATATGCGTGACGACTCTTTTTTTCTTTGTGCCATCCCACCCTGCTTAGCTTCCAGCACGCTTATCAGGACAAAAGACGAGAGAAAGCGCTTGCAGCGTGGCGACAAATCTTTCACTCCGTTCATACTTGACGGATTCGAAAAATTTTCACAGCAGTCAATTGACAAGGCATAAAACTTCTTTAATGAAATAATTTGATAAATACTTGGAAAAGTGTTGCAGGGTACCTATGAAGTTGGTAGGGTGTAATTGTCATGTAAAATAGTCGCATGTGCTACAAGTAGTGCAGCCAGTAATTTCTTGTCAGTGGGGCATGCTCTTGGTGCAGCTGAGGGGGCTGAGCAGACAAATTTTTCTGATTGTTGATCTATCTAAGGAGTGTAAATATAGACTGAAATTTGCAAAGGGGTATATGCCATCCCCTGGCTAGGCCACCAACTACCATGATTATGTGCTATAGAGATAAGTATAAACATTAAAGTTCAAGGAACATGAAGAACACTTGAATTTGAATCAAACTAAATCTACAGATTTACTTGCAGAAGCCCCACAGCCAAAATAATGTGAAGAATCACAGCATAAGATGCACAGGACATAATATGAAACCACAACATATGTTTGATATTTCATTTTATCAGTGGAGAAGAGCTCACACACTTCAGGATAAGAGTTTTATGTTTTGTGATTTAAACATACTATATAACAATTAAAATCATTTGGACTTAATACAGAAAACGGCCTTAAATTCTAGCAGGGCTCGAAGTGTGCCCAATAAAACTACTCACTTCCTATTTTTGTCAAAAGTATCGACTCTCTTTGGTTGGAGACAAGTTCACAGATAATAAGTTGGATTTGCAGTACTGACGCAAGCAATGAAGCAGGTAAATAATTAAGCAAATATATGGATGGCCATTGAACACTAATTAAGATTAACTATAATCTAAAATACTATTACTTGTAGCAAACAATATATAGAAATGTTAAAGCTGAGCTCCAAAATCTATTCTGAGCTCCAAAATCTATTTCTAACCATAATCACATATAACTGTTGCCAAAGCAGCAGTTTACAATTGGTACGAGATAAAGCAATTTATCATTTTCATATTATACCAAAATAGCCTGCATAGAAAAAAAAAGTAAAGCACAGCTAAATGAGTTATCAACTTAAAATGCCAGTCTTGTAGCATAAGAAGTCAAAGCTGAAAAAGCAAGAAATGTAATCCGTCACACACCCCAGCAGTAGCTAACAATTAGTAAGCATTGAACTACAAATTAATCTCTCACACATTTCTCAAAAATAATCGGCTTATCAGGTATAAATATACAGCTAAATTGGGTGTTTCTTATGCAAGTGTAATTGTAGGGGTTTAATGTGCCAAAAGCATCATATGATTATGAGATGCTGTAGTGGAGGGCTCGGGCAATTCCGACCACCTGAGGTTCTTTAACATGCACCTAAGTCTAAGCACATGAGCCTCAAGCATTTTCACCTCACCAAAAGTGGTCGCAGCGGCCAGTATTGGATCCCGCAACCTGCGGGCCAGCAGCCGAGTGCCTTAGCCACTAGACCACCACGGCAGGTTTTTCATGCAAGTACTTGTGTCATAGTCAATATGCTATTATACAGCTATTATACAAATTATACTATCATCCTAGTATACTAGGATGATAGTACACAGCTTGTTTTTGTTTTCACTGCGGCTCACTGTATGTTCACACTGTTAAAGATCATTGTTCCCAGTTTCCCAGAGCACCTTCAGAGCAGTTACTAACAAATATTACACTTTGGAGCAGCATTTCTCTTTTGGAGCAGTTTGAAGCAATTGGAGCAGCAGTTCCATCACTGGGCCCACCGTACTGGAACTTCAGCGTGGTGGCTAAAGAATGTTATAAAATTGTATTCAATGCCTCGGAATACTCCTGGCATGTGTAAGAAACCATTTACCAAAACCACCATGCATGGCCACAAGTCTCACAACAGATGTAACTTTTGTGTGACTTTTGGTCCTCCAAAAAGGTGGCTAAGATGATGTCAGTGCAAACCACATACCTTTGTCAAGTGACAAGCCCTACATAGGAAAAACCAGCCGTGGCATTAATGACTGCGCATGGAACATGTCAGGAACACAGGAATAAAAAAGGTGGACCCTTGCAAACACATTACAGTTCCATCAGGTCTGACCCAGACTTCTCATATATATAAATCATAGAAAAAAAATAATACCATATCTTGGGCAAAGCGTTTGGAGGGCTTCTACATCAACAAATATGGTGCCAGTTGAAGCAGTGACACAATTTTAGGCCAGTACACATAAGAAGCCTGTTGGTGAAGCTAGTCGCATCAAATTCAAAACCATAATGTTTTGTTTTTTATTTATGGCAGTGGTTCTGCACACGTCCTTTTTGTGATGTGATGCACATAGGCAAAAGTGTGATGGCTTAACAAGAGAGTTGGTAGAGGCCATAGGTCAACAACAACGAAAAAAAAGACGAACACTAACTCATTAGATATATCTTGGGCTTTGGCCTCACTCGGATTCAGACCTACCAAAATAATTTTCCTCAGCCAGACTCGTACGCATGGAAATTTTTTTCAAGCACACTCACTCTGACTCAAACTCACCAAAACATTACTTACCCAGACTCTCTCAGACTCATGACTTGATCTGAATGAGTCAACTCATGAATCTGTTAGCCTAAAATTAGCTTTTCCGACCAAAATGTCAATGCTCTTTAACCCCAATATATCACATAATCAGTGTTCTAAGCGCCTTTTGATATATTTCCTCCAAGTATTTGTTATGTGTGGTTTCAAACCAGTAAGGTCCTTTTTGTTGAAAGAGATGACAACACAAGATATATTTATCAAGAACTTCCCTGGAAGAGTTGGCAGTGGGGAGGTCAAGGCACCTCCCTACGTGTTTCTCGCCTTTGATCAGTACACATTGAAATCGTGTGCGAACGATACTGCTTTGGAATACGCGTCAGTACAGCTGACTATAAAGGTAAATTCAGGTAAGGCTGACAGTAATGCTGAAGATGAGTTGATAGGAGAGGCACGTCACCCGTATTTTTTGTTATGTATCCCGCCTTATTTCGCGCCCCTCAGTTTAGTGTCCTAGCATGTGTTCACAAACCTCATCATGCATGTATTGCCTGACAATATTTACGAATTTTTCACGTCGGCTTTTAAAAAAATATAAAAATATATCGAAATGTGTTGTACCGTTTCAAATGCACTAGGCAACTAAAACCGCGACCTCGTACTGATACATATAACGCAGGATTTCTAAATCTTGAGCTGGAGAGCGACATTGGGCTCGCTTTTTAACCTAGCACGAACACATTTCAGATCCCGTAATATTATATATATATATATATATATATATATATATATATATATATATATATATATATATATATATATATATATATATATAATGCAACAACAAGGCACTCATTATGTCGAAGGCCCCAACACCTTTTCGATATTCTATTCCCCTGAACGTTAGAAACGATGACACAAAGCTATTATTTTTAACGTCTGCTTTATGGCGTGTCACAATCGCGCACGAAATAATGCATTACACACAACTGGCACTTTTCGCGCTGATGCGAAGCCGGCGACACAACTCGGTAGCTACACGTGTCAGCCATGTGATGTCTACATAGTTTAGATGGGTGAACTACTGGCTTATACGCCCCACGACTCCAAAACGTGTGAAGACTTTACTGCAAAACTTACACAGCAGGCACGGCCACAGCTTTATCAAACAGTCTTCTCGAATTTAGACGGCAGAAACTACAGTGTACCATAGGTGTTCTGTGAGTGTACTGCAGGAGAAACTATCAAAACACAGAACCGACGTCCACAACGTGACGTCACAGAACACCTACATGTGACGTACTGCACCAGAACACCTCGATATGCATGCCCCCGCTAGAGTGGTGTAAGCTTTTGAAAGGGTGCAGGTGCCTTGGAAGCAGCTTGGTCGCCATTTTGACTCCTCAAACCGACTACTCGTGCGTGGTTTTTTTTTTTTTTTTTTGTCAGTGCTCGTGTTTTTTGCCATCACCATGGCCGGGCGTTGCATGCTGCAGTGCAGCAATTATTCTAAAAGTGGCTGGAAGTTGTACCGATTTCTAAGAGGTCCTAAACGACGACTTCTTTGGACGGTACAAGTCAAGCGTGACAAGTGGCATCTGACAAACGCATCATACATTTGCATCGTAAGTAAACACTTGCTGCTGTTTTTTTTTTTATGTAAGAATGCATAATAATTTGATGAGCCAATATTATATGGCGCTGTAATATTTCTTTGTTGGGAGCGTAGGCAAACGTCGGGTAGCTAAACATTGCGCAGCGTACTGTTAATCCACGGCATTCTGAGAGTACACGAATCATTCGGTTGAGTGACTCCGCTCTAAGAAAAGAAAAAGGCGTCGGATAGAAGGCTGGTGTTCTTATGGAATATAAAAGCACCGGCATCTGCATTTCATATTGGTCAAAGAGCTTCAAGTAGACTTATACATTCCGAAATATTGCTACGTGTCGTTTGGTGGAGAAGTTTTACCTTGACTGCTGCGCTTATTTATTTGTGCACATGTTCCCCCGAATCGACCGACATTTGAGAGTCTCTACTGAGATCAATGCGTTTGAATACAAAATATACGCCGTTTCTGCAAAAAATGAGATGCGCGTAATGTTGTGAGACCGTTACCGCACACGCTTTTATTGTAGTGCTGGCTGCTGGCTAACAAAGAAAGTGCTATGTTGTATTATATTCTTACACGAGAAAGAAACTCTATCGCATTAGGAATTTGGAGCCTCGGGTACGAAGCTTTTGATGGAAAAATTTGCAACTACCACCTTATAATCGTCTTTCATAAACCCAGTCCTTCGTCCGATATCTTTTTATTTACACGAATTTTCATTGCAAAACTTCGAAGCGTTACCATAGCATCAGGCTATATAGGTTAATGACTTCGTGAAAGCATACGTGAGCCAAGCCCACAAACTGGAAGGAGGGGAGAGGGAGGTGCTAAAAGCCCTGGTCCTTTGTCCCCTGCCGATATTTTGATGGAGGGGGCGGTTTACCGAAAATGAACAACAAGAATGGCCTGACGTGAACTTAGCTCTTTTCAATTCTTTTGTCCAAGTCACTGCTGTAGCTTTTGCCATGAACCACACTGCATACATGCCCTAGTACAGGTTAAGTCACAATGACAGGCAGCCGTTTTCATCGAACCAGACTGTCAACATATCCATTCAAATTTTCTTTGCGCGCTCCTTTCAAACCGGACAACTACGAGAAAAAATGCGTAGATTACTGAAAAAATTTGAAACCGAATGCAGTCCCAACTTTGTTCACGTTCAAACGCAAGTCAAAGCTCAAGACGCAAGTGAAGTTAGGTTTTGGGTGATATAAAGCAGTATTCATTGCAGTCATTGTATGAATCTGGCACTTCTATAAGGTTGAAACCAGTGCAACTTTAGGGTGTGCACAAATTAATTCAGACATCTAAAATGTACAGGCTTACACCTACAACACTCGACTTCACTGCTCGGAGCGAGTCGGTCATTTTTATGAGCCATGGTCAGGCCTTGTTCAGCCGCCCCTCGTCGGACATACGAGTTTCTTCCTTCGCAATGGTTATACGTGCAGTTGTAGGCTGCTCTAATCGTAGCGACAGCTGCGGAAGAAAGAAGCCGCCCACTAATACGAGCTTCTTTCGAATACCGACGAAGGTTATTGTAGACCAGTGCGAGCGGACGAACATGTTGATTGATATGTGGGGTTTAACGTCCCAAAGCCACCATATGATTATGAGAGACGCCGTATAGGGGTCCGGAAATTTCTACCCCCTGGGGTTCTTTAACGTGCACCCAAATCTGAACACAGGGGCCTACAACATTTCCGCCTCCATCGGAAATGCAGCCGCCGCATCAGGGATTTGATCCCACGACTTGCGGGTCAGCAGCCGAGTACCTTAGCCACTAGACCACCACGGCGGGGCCGTACGAAAATGTTCTGCGCGAACCGTCGGAGGACCTGGCTGGCAGTGGCTTAGCCGGGGGGGGGGGGGGTCAAATTTTTCCCGAAAATTTTTGTCCAACGCACCCCCCTTGCCACTTACCCAACTCATTTTTTTCTTTACTTCGCGCTGACATGATTTAGAAACTAAGCACTGCTACTATCACAATATCATTCCTGGGCGCTTTAACAATGAATAATGGCTGCATACGGAAAAACGTGTCGCGGTGTATCTGTGAGATTTTGGGCAGGAATCTCGGCCACGAGTTTTAAAGTTGGCTCGGCAATGGGACTAATGCTTAAGCGGTGGTCGTACTTGTACCCGCTGGAACATATCTCGCCATAGTCGATCACTACGATAATTGTCAATTAGCAGAGGTTCGTTATAATTGAACAAGCCAGACACAGTTCCAAGGTTTGGTAAACCACGTTACAGAATATTACTAACTATTCGTACGTGTGCTAAGATAAACTCAGGCCAGAGAATAACATTTCTATTGAACTTTCGCACGTTCTGCTAACATCTAAACACACACACACATGCGTGCGACAATATATTTGGCTCATACACCTAACTTGGCTTGTATGCGCATGTACAATATATTTATACATATCTTTACTCTGCCCTAACGGCTAAAGGCACTCCGAAGTGTTGTATAGTGACGAAGGTGCGTGCAGGCCAATCACAGCCTTAGAAAGGCCTATTTAAATACTCATCATGTAATTTAGGCTGATAATTAAAAATATGGTCGTCATAAACCTAAAGCAGCGTAATAAGAAATGCAGTGTGGGCAGCTGTAGTGAGCACAAGCTTTATTGTTAAGAACTGTGGCAAACAGCGCAAGAATAAGGAACATAAAGCTGAAATAATATACGAAAATATAAATATATATATATTGATTCACTTTATCTGTTCGTCCCTTCATATTGACATGACTAGGAGGACACATCGAGCAATTTCTGCAAAAAGCCACATATCGCTCAACAATCGCGTTCGATAACGATAGTCGTAGGTTCGATTCCTGCTTACGGCAAGTTATTTTTTCACCCACGTCTCTTCCTTTTTATTTACTTTACATTGGTTCTAATAACTTCCCCTATACATTCCTTGGCATTATTGTCTGATATATATATATATATATATATATATATATATATATATATATATATATATATATATATATATATATATATATATATATATATATATATATATATATATAAGGGCTTGTGGGTCCGGTTCAATATTCACGGAAAAGTCGGAACAGACGCCCGTGCGAAGCAGTTTTATTGACGTTTCGCTCGGGGTCCGAGCTTCATCAGAAATTCTTCAGAAAAAAAAACAAGTTATACAAAAATGTTTATGTTCAGAACACCTTGGCTTCTTCCAAGTTTGGCACCTCGTCTTCTTCTTTTATCCCGCGCAGCTCGCTCGTGCCTGAGATTTCAGCGTCGATCCTGGCAGTACTGTACTGGTAGTCCCCACTGGTGCTTCGCTTGTTCTGTTTCGCATGCACACCACAGGCAAGATTGAGAGCGTAGCAAACAACTGACACGTGAACCTTAAATGTATCTTGCGTCAATATAAATATGACTCGGAGAAAACATACTATGAGTCATAAAATTATTGAAAAAAAAGCTCAAAATGCCTCTATTACACAGAAGAACCATAACCACTCTTGGGTAGCTTCACCGCACAAAAACTATACACATATACCGCTGCTGCTGACATATAAATAACTCTTGGCGTGTGTAGACTGCAGAATTCACGAATAAAAAAAACTAAACGTTTCGGTTTATCGAAACCCTCGTTTGCGGCCGAAGGAAGAAGATTCGTTTTAAATACAAGGCATAACCAGAGGCATAACCGTTAGTTTAATTAGAAGTATATCGTTCTCTAACAAGAATTGAGGCAACATCAGCACTAGGGTCTGTCCAAGCTACAAAAAAAAATAGAAAAGCACACTTGCGCACACTTAGCTAACGCAAGCGCGTTCTGTGGTACGCTTTGCATGCTACCCAACAGCGGCGGGAGGCAAAATGGCAACCGTCATAGCAGACGACTCCGCGCGACGCGCCTGTCCTCACCCTGAGCGTAGCGCACGGGCATCGGGGCACCTACACACTACAGCAGCGCCAACAGTCGGGGCAGATGTGGAGAAGAAAGAGAGTAAATACAAAGAGGGCGAGGCGCAGAATTTTTTACAAAGGCGGAAAGCATGCGGCAAGCGCGTGACGCGGCGGACACACGGTGGCGAGGGAGCTGGCTGTACTGAGGCCGGCCGCGTTGGCTGCTGAGTGAGTCGTCGCACTGCGCCGCCACCTCTTGGAGTGCGTCAGAAGCGCAGTGCACGAGTAGTACGGGGTGTAGAGTTCTGTGTTCCCGTCAAAGGCGAAAGCACGTGCTTCAACCTCTCCAAATTTTTCCTAATGCCAAAATCCCGAAGCTGACGCCGACTTTGCCAAAATGTGAGTACCACAGTGCGGCGCGTTTTTCCTACTGGCCGATATCATTTTTTTGTGTACTATGCTGTAGCCCTGCGTTTCGTTTTTATTCTGCCGGAACACGTGTAACGCTTTAGGCTTATTCGGTACTTTCATCTCTTGAAATACGAATGAGTCATTTAACTTTTCTCCGTTGCCGAAGATAGCAACGATAGCTAGAATCACTGGTTGATGCAGGTGTGTATATCTCAAAGGAGTGTGCGAATCGCGACGTGTTCACACGTGGAGCCGGTCCGCCTGATGCCATATTGTTGATTAGGAAGCAGATTTGTAATAGCCCCAAAAGCCATGGCAGCTCGGCATCGCGTAGCTTGGTAGTTCAAGATCATCATTTTATTGTTTGAAAGATGTTCATGATGCTGTTAACGCTTTAATTCTTGAGTCATCGCCGAGTGCGCCAACTATGCATGGCACTCTCGGGAATTGCCGCGTGCGCAGCAGTCATGCCGGCATACCGGTATCCCGGCAGCCACGTGGATGTCCTCAATTGCAGGAATCGGTGGACGGTAGTCTCAAGTGGGCCGGCTGTTTGCTGACGTTGTGACGAAAGTCTTGTGAAAATAGTTCGCGTGCAGTTCAATCTACGCGTGCGGTCGCTATCGCCCCCCTTCTCTCTTTCCCCCCTTGGTGGCGTTCCCGCAGCATGAGGCGGAGGAGCTGACACTCGCACGCGCGTCGACATGTTCGTTATCATAGTCGGAGAAAGTCAGTTGGTGCGTTAATCTTTGAATAACTTGCATTATTTTGTGCTGTTTGGTACTTTGCTGCTCTTTTATACAGCTAGCTGTCCCTGCTTCTTTCTCTTTTCAGAAGCCGGCGTCAAATGTATTCAGTGGAGATGAACAACTTTATCGACTGTAGAAATATGGAGCATGTCTATTTCGACCTACTATCAGGACCCCTTCTAGAAGATGATGATAAGGATATGATTGAGGCAGACTTGCCATTTGAACTCCCAGACTTATCTGATGATTTTGGATCTGAAGATTCGTGCTGGGTGCAGCAGAGTCCCATTTGGGGCAAAAATGTGCCTGATAATAATTCAGTAGAGGAAGAGGATGAAAGAAACATAAACTGGGTAAGTGATGTGCCTGGTTGGATCAAAGAAGTGCCAAAGATACTAGAGTCTTCGGAGGAAGATGAGGTGGATGTTGTGTCTGTTGACGACGACACAAAGTCTTTTCGAAGTGCGGAGCCCAGCACACCTGTCAAGCCGAACACTCAACCATTGCCAGACAAGAGCCCTAAGAATGCAACAGAAGGAGCACTTGTTGGTAGGTGCATTACAAAATGCTTCATGTTCGTAGAGATGGCTGCACTGACGTGTTGGAGCATCAGCATATGGGTATGCGACCTTTGTGATGTCGCATTAATGCTATCAAAACATCCTGTGTACGTTCTTTATTTATTCATGCTCAGGGATGATCCTGCCACATCGTTTATCACATTGATGCAACTTGTCATCAAAACCACCATCGGGGAGTGCCAGTACATCCTGAAGTTGCGTCCATAATGTCGTGCAGGCTAGATATTCTACGCTGTGTACCTGAATGTCATTCCCCTTTAACAGGTCCAGAAGACACTCAACATAATGTGACAAACTTGTTATTTCAGCACCGATGCCAAATTATGTATTGGCTCTCAATGGTTTATATTACAATCCCCCGCCCCCTTATTTTCAAAATAAAGTGCAGTTGCACACACGGAAACAGTAATAAAATTCAATTTATGCAGCTAGGGACCGATTGAAACCTATACTAAACATAATTTTTTTGTATGTATGTTTAATATATTTGTATAAGCATGCACACCATGCTCCCCTTGAAACTGGAATTCTAGCTAAGCTTGCCCTGTCTGTACATCTGTACATTAGGTTAAACTTTTTTTGTTACATGTAAATTACAATTAATTTCAACAGCAGTTTGGTTGTGAAAAGTTCTTTGTTTTGAAACACTGCTCAGCAGTTATTTTCAGTGCGTTCATCCTTACTGGAGCATGCGCATTGCTAAGCAATATTATTATTGGTTTAGTTTGAAAACTAACTTGTCATCGGCAATACATTTTGTAGATCACTATGTGAGTGCTTGCCAGATGCTGTTAAGTGCTGATAGTGCAGGGCAGTAGTCATGGTTAAAAAGGATGCTTTATTTAATTTTTCAACATTCAGGATGCTGAGGGTTCTGGTCAAAAAGCTTCTAAATAGGCTTGACTGGGATCACGACCCCGTACAAATAGGGGGCGTAGATAACATTTTTATTATAATAAAATGTACAAACTTATGGAGACTTTATACATTCAATAAAGCCTAAATATAGAAAATAATGAACTCAAAAAGTGATACTGAAAAAAAAGTTACTATTGATTGTAATTTCTTTATACATACAAAATCAAAAATAGTGTGTAACAATGCAAGAAATACAAGATTAGTACTAAAGTCGGATCCACTAGCAATCGGAACATGCACAGGCAAATGGAAAGGAGAAAAATAAATGCTTGCAAAAGAAATAAAACTTGTAAACAAATTAAGCCTAAATATAGAAAATAATGAACTCAAAAAGTGATACTGAAAAAAAAGTTACTATTGATTGTAATTTCTTTATACATACAAAATCAAAAATAGTGTGTAACAATGCAAGAAATACAAGATTAGTACTAAAGTCGGATCCACTAGCAATCGGAACATGCACAGGCAAATGGAAAGGAGAAAAATAAATGCTTGCAAAAGAAATAAAACTTGTAAACAAATTAAAGTTATGAGTCGAAGTAACAGCACAATTAAGTATAGTCGAGCAGTAAAAAAAAAAAAAAAGGAGAGAGATACCATATAGCAGCTGAAATGGCATTCAAGTGATACGGCATGAGAAAGCGCTGCATTTCTTTGCTATAGTTGGTGCGTGTGTGTGCATGGAATAAACTGTGTGAATGAAACGAGTGTTATAAAGAACTTAGGTCGGCAATAGTTCCTAAAGTTGTCACCTTTCGATCCTGCTAGGTAGCGTTAGAATTCCGATAGATTCATGTCACTAAGAATGGGGGTGGTGGAACTGTGATAATCATACATTCCTTCTTTTTTTTCTCTCAGTTTCCACTTCCCTGCTGGACAGTATGAAAGCAGCCACTGTGAAAAAGCGGAGCCCCATCTTAATCCAGCCTCCTGAACGAGGCCGCCCATCAAAGAATGATGCAGCTACCAACACCACACCATGTCCTGCCGCTACTCCTGATCATGATTATTGCACAGTGGCCAAGGGGGGCTCCAGGGCTGAAAACAATGCAGGAAAACAAAATCGTGCTGTGGTGCAACCTGTGTCCAGATCACCGTCTGTATCTAGGAGCTACCGCCTACAGAAATCCAGAGTGTCAAGACGGCCTTCACGATCGCCTAGGCGGCGGCGTTCTCGTTCCAGTTCCATTTCTTCTGGAAGTTCTTGTGAATCGTCCGATGATTCAGTGCGGCGGCGCTCTAAGTCATCTCGCCGTTCTCGTGACTGCCATACTACCTGGCCATCACAGCACTGCCAGAAGACTCCACGAAGGTTCATGCCTACCCCACCGCGTCGACGAATTCCAGATCACAAGGTGCATGGTTTATCTACAAGTTGTATCACATCATGTTTACAAAACAGATAAAGTTTAAGCACAAACATTTTGGTTAGCATTCTGGATCTATTCAATAGCAACTTAATGTTTATTTAAATGTACTGCAGCACTGTAGGAGCACTAATCCACGAGTCAGTTAAGTAGTGAATGAGATAACAAAAATAACAGCAATATTCATACTGAGTATAGGTAATAGAAAAGAATAATTAGCTGTTGAACACTGAAGCAGTGGAAAAGAATAAATAGCACTGAAACACTGGAGTAATACAGTATTCAAAGAGTGATTCTGAGCACTTTAAAGGGTCCCTGAATCATTTTTTTTACATTCCATTTTTGATTAGACCACTACTAGTGCCGTGTTATACAGTTTAGTTGATGTGTCTTCATTGTTTTTTCCTTCATTGTTTTGTGTTACACTGCCAACTACTAAGCTCCTCATCAGCTGAAGTGTCTCTCCCTCATTCATGCCCTTATTCTGTTTTTCTCTCGCTGTCACATGGGTGACTTTAGTCATTTTGATGAGTGTAGCAAAAAAAAATTGGCCCGTATCTGCAAATGCCGTCGAAAGAAGATAGTCTTGCGTATGGAGAGAGTGCACAAGACATTTACTTGATGTTCTGCGCAAGAAAATCTGTGTATGGTATTCTGGAGGCGCTGCATTAGAGTGCCTTGAGCGTGCAGCAGAGGCGAACAAGCGCATCAAGTCACGTCGCACGTAAGACATGAACGCCATCTAGCAGTTTTCTAAGAAAACAAAGTGCATGGCTCTGAGACTGGTGTACACGCCCATCTCAGAGGTGATAAGGTGTAGAACGCAAGGCGACGGGTAGGTGCCACCACCGTCTCGTCTTAGCACAGCATTGGAAACACTCGCTTTTCCGTGCAAGCGTTGCATGGTCAGCGCAGCGTGATAAGCGCTACGGTATGCCTATGTATGCCTTTTGTAGTAAAAGACGCACATGCAGAATATATACATGTTATGGTGCCCTAGACATGTGCAATAAGTGATTTTTAATTGACAATTTCACAAGCATGAACGCTCAACCTTGAGCAACATTGGTGGCCACTGCGGATGGGGTTAGCCGTTTCAAGTACCAGATGCTGTTAAAAGTGGACAAACAGACAAATGTACAGACAGACAAAAATTTTTGCGTAGAAGGCCCCAAGAAAAACTATCATCTTGAAAAAACTGTGCTATTACAGCAATTCAGCAGTTTATATGTGGTAAAATGACCTCTGTAATAGCCGTTAACTAAAGCCTCACATTTCATGCATTTCAAGCACAAATGCGGAAATATTGTATTTTCTTATATTATTGCTCGGAATCACGATTAGCAGCACCTCCTATACTGCATTCAATGTTTTACTCGTTCAGCCAGAAGTGGTTTTCATATGCAGCCAGTAATTGTACCTTGAGTCGTTGAATTAGAGTACTGGGAAGTGGCAGGAGAGCAAAGGAGCATGGTGTTGTTTGTTATTGTGGCAGATATCGTGGCCACAAGGCATGAGCATAGTCGCATTATGAAATTATTGCAGAGGTCATGTTGATAAGCCTTGTCACCTAGCTAAAACACCACAGTGTATTGCAGGAAACGTGGAACAGTATCACATTTTGTTTAACGCAGCTTTAGTTTGCTTTGGTAACTGTCCACGACTTCATTCAACAGTGCTTCACCACGTGATGTGGAGACAGGGGGTTATTGTTTAGAGGAACATTATGGAACCTGGCCAATATTCAGTAATTATTTTTGTTCAGGGTATGGTTGCAGTATCAATGAAAAAAAAAAAATTGCCTGATGATGTGAGAGCAGATGTCATTGGCAAAGGCTTGTGAAAAGGCTGCAGGTAGGCACTACAGTAGAAGTGTTCTATTGAGATTACAACATTTGTAAGATGTAATAAACTTCTTGTTGCAGCTTGCTTTAGTGAGAGTAAGTGGATGTGTTCTCCATTAAGAGAGTTACACAGATGATTGTCTTTTACGCTATATGAATTATTGTGGGAGAACAACCCACCTTGTTCTATTATCCATGCTGAACATAGAGGAAGCAACAAATGCACACAGTGATGAAAGTGGTGCTCCAAACTGCTCTAAGGGAGAAATGTTGCTCCGAACAGTAATTTTTGCTGGTAATTGCTCCAAACCTGCTCCGAAATGACAGCGAGAGAAAGAGAATGACTAACTTTTACTCTTTGACTGACTCATAAGTCCTAGAGAAACTGAAAAGTCTGTGTACTGTCATGCTAGTGTACAACTAGTGTGCAGCATTATTGGTTCTGATCTCATTTGTGTTACAAAAACTGGCATATTAAGCATATAGCTCATTTCCTTATTTTTTTTTTCTCAGCTAAACATACAGGCTGGTGTGGTGAAAATGTGCAAATAAACAGGATTGCTTTCATGTCATACCGACGATTTACTGCTTATGTGGTAACAGTTATATGGGACTGTGGTTACTTCTAAAATGTGGCGCTCAGCCTTTCCGGTTTGATTTGATTTCTCCCACAAGTACTAGTATTTTAAAAGAGCACAGATATCAAATTTCAAAATATAGATGTGCCCTTCATTCGATTGCTTGGTGTGCGTAGGTCCTCTTGGCCAAACTTGAATCACATCCGTCACGTGGAAGTTATTGTATTTCAACGGCAAACAGCGAACGAGAGCTTAATGGAAAATGGAGTGCCCCTGCGACATCGACACTAGCGCTACATGTTCGGTGTGATACATTGCACACATGCCATCTTGAGTGACTATGTGCTACTAACGATGACATCAAAATTCACGTGTTCTTATTGTGGCACCCACTGGCGCCGTAGCCTGGAAGCGCTCACTCTCGTCAATCCTGATCTTTGCTGCACTGCATTGAATAATTTCATGAAGTTACCAAGATACAAACCACCCATAAAAGATTGGTGAAAGAAGAGAGCGCGATTCAACATGTGCTCATCAGTCAACATGTCGAGGAATCGTTGAGTTGCAGTCGACCGGTTAGAAGCGTGGAAAAAGCGCAATGGGGGTATCTTTTCATTACATGTATGTTACACGCCAACACGACCACAAGCTATCAAAGTGGAGTAGCTTATAGATAGACATTATCACTAACAAGTAACACAAAGGTATCCTAAATAGTGAATTTAAGTTTGTCCGTAGACTTTCTTGCATCCGTGTAATACCGGATTGCTGCCGCTGGATAGGCGAGGTCAGATAGGTAGGGCCATCTGGAGATGCCAAGAATAATCTGGCAAACAGGGAACGGTATTCTATTTCTCCGCTGGTGCGTATTCTTTATACCTATACAGTCGAGCCCACATATAACGGCCCCACTTAAAATGAACTTTCGCCTAAAATGAAGATCTGCATGACCGTGAAAATATACGTTATTTCAATGACACAAAATCGCATTTACAACGAACGTCTCCGAGCGCCGCCGATCGGTTACAGCGAACAAAGTCGGCACTCTGCCGACTTCCAGGGAAACCACTTTCAACCACGGATGAGGCATCGGCAAGGTGCCCATAGATTCTTATTGTTAAACGCCGACCCTGCCTCCGCGCCTCTGTAGTTGCCGCTCTCCCCACATCGCCAAGCGCCGCCCGTGCTTTCACACTGCCACCCATCTTTCGAAGATCAGTCGGCAGTCTCCCCTGGTTTTGATAGCTGGTACTGTCGTTCACGTCGCCAGCCTGGAGTGACCAGACCATTTGCCAGCATCCTCTGTATCTGATCGTCTGCGTCTTATCGTATCGTTCTAGTGCACACGCGTACGCTACCCCACCCGCTCTGATAATTCGCGATTCTTTTCGTGTTTAGGACCTGTTCTCGCTCACTTCGCACTCGGCTCAGCATGCCCTCCGCACACGCGCGGAAGCGTAAAAACGTCTGTTAATTTGCGCGGAACGAATCGCGAAATATCGAAGTCGGTGAGGCCACACCAACTAGCCGGCGCAACACAACGATTCTTTGACGGCGGCTGCCAATTTTTTTAATACTACCGCGTGCGCCGATCCAGGCGGTCGTGCTGAGACCTCTGCATGCGCAAACACTTTTTGAATTTTTTCTACGCGCGAGTTGTGCGTGGACCTTTCAAGCAAGCTGCCTGACCTGCCTCCTCCCGTTTGTTTTGGTTTTCAAGGTCGCCTTCCCGCCGTATTCTTCCCTCCCTTCACTCTATCGCAACTCCTTGTACTCTCGCAAATCGGCTCTTCTCTCTCGACACAACTCCTTTGCCCGTCTCCACCGCTCCGCGACGCCAGCCACGCTGACTCGAATTCAGAAGTTTTTTTTTCTGACTAGAAACGGGTCCAGAGCTGTACCACGCGTTCTGGCATGTGTGTTGCATGTGCGCGTCTTGCTCGCTCTCGGTGTGCGTGTGTGGTCAGGATCGCGGACGGGAGGCCTTGGATGCTTTTTCCTGCCGCTCAACAAAATGTCGAAAGTGTGACCGCTTGGCTTTGGCGAAATCTGCGTATTAGGTGCCGCATTGCGGAGCGCTTGCTCATAGCTGTTGACCACCTGGCAGCCAACTTGCCGCTTCGGGTGTCCCGGTGTTCAGCTGTGGAGATGGTGAATATTGCGTGGGCGGCGGTGACGGCTACATACGCGTGAAATTGTTTTCGCGAGGGTGACTTCGTCGACGTCGGGCACGATGCCGAGTGTGAAGCTTCCGAACAGGACGACTGCGGCGGCAATTTATGGCAAGGCGTCGTCGACTCCGACGTGGCAGTGCGGGTGGGACATCTTTTGCGATGCTTTAATTACGGCCAATGCTAATGCCGACACCACAGAACCGTGCACGAATTAGGGCATTGTGAATTAAGTATGCGGCAAGAGCAATTTGGAGGAATCCGATTGCGAGAACAACGAAACTTTGGAGCCAGTGCCTCATGCAGCTTATGCCACGGGCCTCGGCGAAGAGCACGCTGCTGTTTGAAATAAACTGAAGACCGCCCTTATCGCTTCTGCTCTTCGAAACACTAGCATCACGGACTTTTTTGGGCAAAAAATTTTGTGTTCTCACTCACAAGTTTTTTAAAAGCTGTGTTTCATTTACTACGAACTTTGGGATACAGCGAACGGATGCCGCCTCAGGATCAGGTTCGTTATAAGTGGGCTCGACTGTATTTTATTGACGCCCTTGCATATACCTGAATGCTGTACACGTCAAAACATACGAATATAGTTAATTGAGACACACGAGGGAGCATGGTTGAAGCATGCATCTTCGGGCACCTCCTCATTGCTGCTTGGAACTTGGAACGACGTCCATTTTAGAATGGCTATTCTGCAAGGGGTCAATCGAAGCAAACATTATTCACGACTTCGCGAATCACGGCAATTCCAAGCTCCAGACTGTTGTATTCAACCTTAGTTGGCACTTTGTACGGCGAAGACGACAATGCGGGTGACAAGGCATGACTGAATGTGTGGACCCAGCAGACGAAATGTTTGCGGAGCAGCTGATCCTCATGTCATTCTTTTCTGTGGAGAAGTAGTAAGCTGTGGCGCAATTAAAAGTGACCGCGAGGTAGTGCCACTGGTAGCGCTCCCATGACACATACCAGTGATACCACGATAAATACCAGTAATATAAATCAATAAAAGTGATAGTTATTCGTCCCTGAGTTGCATTATAGGTCGCAAATCGCTACTAGGGGGTTGATAGCTACTCGATGCAAAAATCATGACATAAGTAAATTTGATGTCAGTGCTCCTTTAAATTGCAGGTCATTTAGTAGCACATTTTTGGCAACCTGCCATTGTTTGCTTCATGAAGTTTACATTGTTGTATGTTACATATATTTCATGATAAATATTGATTATGTGATGCTTTGACAATGCTCTGAACTACAGTTAATGTATAGCAAATTTAGTGTATGCTCCTGAAACACCGGTAGCTGCTCTAAACTAGCATTTTTTCTTGCTCCGAAAACATTTATGGCTGCTCCAAAGTAGTACGTTTCCTGCTCAAAGTATGCTCAAAGAAGTAAAAAGTCACTTCCATCACTGTGCACATTCTAGCAGCTTTCTTTTGGAACTTTCAGGTATACTGCATGGCAAATTGCACTCCTGTGTGTGCTAGCGCGTGGTCTTGTATGGGATCCTTTGACACACAGTGGTGATATTGCTCTCTACCAGTGCAGCGTAAATGGAGACAGTGAAGGCTGTGTGCTTATTATTATATGTCGTCCTTCAACTCGTCCTTAGTGGTGTGCACCGAATTGGGACAATATCTGTATATAGAATAGGCATTGTAGAAGCAGTAAAAGTTTTGGTATGCAACTACTCTCGCAAAAAAAACTGATGTCTACCATCTGTCCTTTTCTTTCAGGAAGAGAGACGTGTGATATATGTTGGAAACATCCCAGAAGGGACTACTCGACTTGCACTGCGAGAAAGATTTGCTCGATTTGGTCACATAGAGGAAGTCAGTGTGCACTTCCGAGACCATGGGTTAGTTTTAGTTTTTTGATTGCTTGCTGCCTTCTGTTGTGCAAGGATATTTCTAAGCACAAAGTTTGTCTGTTTTGAATGCAGGGATAACTACGGGTTTGTAACATTTCTGCGAGGCTCTGATGCTTATGAGGCTGTTGAACGTAAGTCTTCTTTTGAGTGGTTATCTTGTGCAGTTAACTAAATGCACATGTATTCACCACAGACGGCAACGATGATCCCAAGCTTCCTCGCTTTGACCTCTGCTTTGGTGGGCGCCGACAGTTCTGTCGAACCAACTGGGCCGACCTAGGTCAGTTACAGCCATTCCTTATGCCGTGCATTCTTGTCTAGCATGATGTACCTGTTTAATTGAGTTGATAAATCTTTTTGAAAGGTAGGACAGCCTTTGGGTAGTTGTGGATTGATGATGGGCTGGCTTGATGGCGGGAGTACAAGGCGATCTTGAAAAACAGGCACAGACAAGCTATACAGCGACGTGACGAAAGAGTAGCGAGGTTAGCACAAATTTGGTCACACTTGACTGATATAAATAATCCCAGAAGATGAATCTTGTTGCCTGGCTTTGCACTGTTTCATGTGTTTTAGTATTGTTACTCTGGTGCTTACACTGATGTATGTTAACAGCCACATATGTTTCACATAAGCAGTTGTTAACAGTTGAGTAACATGCAATGCCAGGAGCGGTAAGCTGATATGAAGTGCTCGTGAGGATGGTATTCCTGGACACTGCTACATAAATCAAATTCAGCAGATGGTGGCTGTATCATAGGGGCACATATGTAATCTTTATAAAGTTCGCCAGCACTGTAACCGCAATTGACGTTTCATTAGCATTAGGGCCTATTCGTTACAAAACGTGGCGTGGCTTTGTGGTAGAACACCTGAATGCCACACAAAATGCTGGGGTACGATTCTTGCTGGGACCCTGATATTTATTCTTAGCATTCGTAGGGTCTACACTGCTGTGCCAGTGCTTTTTTTTTTTTAATGCTCACGCGTTAAAATTACCCTTGTCTCTTTTCACCGTTCCTGGGTAGATATAAACTGTCAATTACCTGTGGAACATACCCGTGCCACGTTTGGTGGAAAGGGTTTGATGACGTACGCAACAGAATTGTGACATTATGCAGCGAGTCATATTTGTGAAACCATCTTTTTTTCCCCTTCCCTACTAATTTTGGTTTAATTACCTGTGGAACATACCCGTGCCACGTTTGGTGGAAAGGGTTTGATGACGTAAGCAACAGAATTGGGACATTATGCAGCGAGTCATATTTGTGAAACCATCTTTTTTCCCCTTCCCTACTAATTTTGGTTTAATTACCTGTGGAACATACCCGTGCCACGTTTGGTGGAAAGGGTTTGATGACGTATGCAACAGAATTGTGACATTATGCAGCGAGTCATATTTGTGAAACCATCTTTTTTCCCCTTCCCTACTAATTTTGGTTTAATTACCTGTGGAACATACCCGTGCCACGTTTGGTGGAAAGGGCTTGATGACGTATGCAACAGAATTGTGACATTATGCAGCGAGTCATATTTGTGAAACCATCTTTTTTCCCCTTCCCTACTAATTTTGGTTTAATTACCTGTGGAACATACCCGTGCCACGTTTGGTGGAAAGGGTTTGATGACGTATGCAACAGAATTGTGACATTATGCAGCGAGTCATATTTGTGAAACCATCTTTTTTCCCCTTCCCTACAAATTTTGGTTTACCCAAAGTTGAGGGGGTGATCACGAGAGCATGCAGGCATAGGCAGCTAGAAAGATAGATAGATAGGCATATAAATAGACGCTCATAGTGCCTGCAATATGAAAAAAAAATTTCGCATTTGAAGACTTTTTGCTTAACGGTACTCTGCTAAAGCAAAGCCCCTAGCTCCATTGCACCGCAGTGATTCCTGATGGGCAGTAAAGCGAGTAAATGGCAAGCATGGCTATATCAGAAAGCCATTTTGAGAGGTGACCGGTTTGATTTGCGACAACCGTATGCCAACCACGTAAGCGTGATTTTTCTTTAAACTGGTTTCCTTGGCGGGAAGGAAACAAGCAATACAAGTTTTCTGGGAAGGTTCATAATCAATCCATGTGAGCTTATTATGTGTTGCCTTTAGTATCCTTTTTTAAGAGACAAAAATTGGAGCTGGGCAGGTTACAGAATTTATACCAAGGAACGGGAAATGCTGCTAAGAGCAGCAGAGAGTGAGTTGGGGTTATCAAATTTAGTTTGCATATGTAATTCTAGTCCTGATGAGTGCGTAATCTTAAACAGGAAAAAAAAAAACTTTCCATTCATTAATAGCCTGAACTTTTTATGCAGACTCACAGTACGAGAGGTATTACTACATTCAGCGAGAGCCACACCATAGCAACCTCGACTTCGACAGCTTGCTGCAAGCAGCAAAGTCCAAAGTTCAAGGTTCCCAACGCTACTGACATCTGTGGACCTTATGGTGTTTTTCTTTTAATGGCACCATACCCTTAGAGGTTTGGTTTGTGCCTGGACTGCTATTAACTTATTCTTCGGACGTGAGGTGCTATATAGGAATGATATTTAATGTGTACAGAATCCTAAGTGGGCTAGGAAAGTGTAGATATGTGCAAGGTTCCATTTTAATTATTTGTGATCTTCGTATATTGAATTGTGCTGAAGATGATGGTCAAGCTTGGAAATCCTTTCATATCCTTGCTAGTTACTATTTCTATGCTTTGTTATTTCATGCAACACATGTTTCCTTCTTGTTTAGCGCTGTAGCATATTTGTGGCCATCGTTGAGAGATTGGAGTGTTATGTTTTACAACTTGTGTAAAGTGCAGTGTTTTTGCTTACTTGTGTTTTATTGTTTCACCGTGCAAACATGGAACATTGTACCTTTACAATGTGGGGCAGGCTTAAGTGGGCAGTTTTTTGTTCATGTACATATCCATGTATTATAACGCGAATGACTGATTTTATGTTAAAACCTTTTAGCATGCAGGATGACTGTGTTTTAGCTAGTAGATATTCGTTTTATTTGAACATTTATGTACACCACTGCATGTCCCTTCGTGTTCAACACGAGCTGTTTAAATTGGTCTTGATAATTAACCATTCAACATCTGCTCAGGTAAACTCTGGCGATTTTTCATGTTCACTGGATTTCGGTGAAGTTCAAAAAGTACAGTACCCTGCACACTTCCCTCATTTTGTTTGAAACAGGCATGAGAGTTGCACAGATTTTTACAAATGACTTTTATCAATCGCATTGAACAACACCCTTGATTCCTCCGTGTTAATGGCTGCGCTTTGCTGTGATACATGGTGAACTCTCTTCAACTCATTGCTGTTCTAAGCTGTCGCCTCCATTTTTGCCATTCAGGTCGGAAAATATTTTGCCACTGCAAAATATTTGTGCTGCAGGAAAAAAATGACTTTGCAATGTAAGCACGGATGATATCTTTGCTTTTCAAGCCCAAGTCGGTCATTGATATTTGGGCAACGTGTGTAAGAGCTCAAAACACTCTCCTGGATGCAGGGTTGGATTTTGGTCTGCAAGTTTGGCAGACGAGCGCTTTTTTTTTCTTTGCTGCTTTGGTTGGGGGGCTTGTCAATAAAGTGAGGCTTCTCATCCAGCCTATCTTCACAATCCAAGCATGCAAGTGGGCGAGCAGTCTCGTCCACCAGCCGCTTGATCAGATTCCTACTGTATGTACTGCAGGTGTTGCTGCTCTTTATGTCCCTGCTTCAGCTGTTGCATTTATAGCTCAAAAAGGCAAAGTCTCTTGATTAATCCATGTAGGTTCTCCTGTTCATAGCATATGGTCGCATGTTGTTGCTTTGTGTGTCACCAGAGATGCTGTCTTCACCATCATCATAATCTTTGTGACTTTAGTGGAATCACCATCTCTGTCATGCCGTGTTGGAATTACTGTGCCAAGACCTGCTGCCTCAAAATTTTCTTTTTTTTCCTTCTCTAATTGCTTCATATCTGCCCTAAAAACACCACCAGTGAAAAAAAAGCAAGTGAAGGCAACTTATCCTGTTAACAATGAGGAAGTGGTGTTTAGCATTGCCGATATTTAATTTGCTGTATAGGGAACTACGAGCACGAAGACATTCACCTGCAGCCATTTTCTAGATTCTAAGACCAGAAGTTTACTGGTTCGAAAGTGGTCTCTACAACTGTAAGCCCGCACAGTGGCTGAAATGTCATCTAAACTGAACAATCGCAAGTTTTTTAGTGTGTTTTTTGTCTCTAGTGGCAACAGTACACATACTGTCATAATTTTAAATAACTCAGTATTGTGTCTGCTTCGAAGTTTATGAGGGAATTGACTGTGTGCATACACTAGCATGTTGGGAATGAATAACAGCCGGCAGCATCGAAGAGTCTACATTCGTGTTCAGTGCAGTGTGTTGCTAAGAATGGTGTTTGACAACCACCTGTTTGTAGCTGGAAGCCACAAGGAAACTCATACATACAAATTCTTTAGAAGTATAGCTTCTTAGTTGCTAAAGAATTGTCATAGGTTACGGATAAACTTTGGGAGCACCTTTCTGGTAGCTCTACCAATCGAGCTAATTAGAGAGCTTGCAGTTAGCAGTGTTGAGGCAGAGTAATCAAGAACGCAAAGTACATACGTAGATTTCTGTAGAAATTTAGCTCAATTGTAGCTTGTATTATGATTTTTAAGGGACACTATAAGGAAATAACAAATTATGTTAAGGTGAAAGATCTGTGTTTGAGAATGTCTAATATGTCAATATTATCAACAGCAGTTCTCTACTAATCAAGAAATTCAGGTAAATATACGACATTATATGCGCCACGAGTGCGACAGTTTGAAATGATGCCAATGACGTCAAGAGTCCCGTGATTAAACAGGTTGCAATAAAAATAAAAGCACATTTCGTGCATTACAATAAGTAATACAATTCGGCTCGTTGATTCATGAAAAGAAAGGACTGCTTGGTCTTACCATGGAGAACACCACGAGTAGTTCAAAAGTTCTGTTTACACAAAACTGCACTTCACTCATGCACCTCAGTGGTTATCGCATACTGCTGAGTGCTTTTCGCGATTGTGAAAATCACTGACTGAAATTTCAACAAAATACTACAGTCATGCGATGTTTCTGGATGCCCAAACGGTGTAGTTGCTTGTGCTGTGCTTAAGAAACAGACGTGACTTTCTACAGGGTGCTGCAAAACAAACCCCTACGCTGGAACCGGCTTAGTACCATGCCTCTGTGCCAGTATACAAAATGGTAAAAAAAAAAAAAAAACTGCGTGTGTGCTTGCCACACCCACAACTTGGGCAACGCTCGCAATGTGCCCTTGCAACCAGTGCTACACTGCTACTAGTGTTGGTGGTCATGCAGTGAAGGCTGGCAACATTAGGCATTCAGGGGGCGATTTGAAGTTCTGTGTGGACCACAAGTAATCTTATTTCATAATAAGCATTTTTTGGCATAAAAGTAGTGCTATGTGGTTTCTGGGTCGTCATTTCAATAACCAACATTGACTTAATATTTGCCTTTAGTGTTCCTTTAAGCAAATCATGACCATTTGCTGTATGTGTTGACACGAACAAATGTGCGGGTTGGCCTGAACTGTCGCTATTCAGGGTAAATTTTGCAATGGGTAACAAAGTAAAAAACTGCATAACGCAGGACAGCGACAGAGACAGACAAAGTGCTGATGTCAGTCACTGTCCTGTGTTACGCGCTATTTTTTCACTTCGTTGATCATGTACCAACCGGCCCAAATAAGGACTTTATTGCAATGGGTAGAAAGCAGCACTGAGAGATGTTACTGTGAGTATACCGTGGTTAGGGTTATTCTTGGTCTTCATTTAAAACGTGATGTTTTGCGTTGGCTTACTGGTGTTCTCAGCACCTGGCTTACACTGCGGCAGATTGAATGCTAGTGGCAGTTATTGCCTCTTGAATTATCGAAATCACTGCTACTACATTGCTCAAACAGTTGCATACACATGGTCCCCTTATTTGTCATATGCACAAATAGCCTAAGCATCTGCTAGCTCTTCACATCGGCCGCGTCACATTTGTTCTTCATAATGGTGGAACTGGCATGCCTGACCAGTTTTTAAACTCGCAAATGTGTCACACAAATGGAGTATTGCTCATTAAGGTGTTGGTTTCATTTATCTTGCTTCTCTTGAGTATTTTACATTACTTTGGGACTGAGCATTTCCACACATGGCGGGAGCATCGCAGGAATTATGGTGACATGGTGAAAAAATCGCTAGAGTTACTTTTGGTAGGGTAGCTGTGGTAATATTTTCAGTTTAGTCATTGCATCTTGAAATTTTTGTTCCATGCAGTGCATAAACATTTAAAACTCAATGTGGTTGAAATTGTTTCAATATGTTGCTTGTAGCACTGATGTTGCCATTGCAGTGTACTCTCTGGGCTTCGTCTTGTTCTAGTTTTAATTAGTTGTTTTCTCCTTAGTTGAAGAATATATTGTCAATCCTCGACATATCGTATTCATTATGCAACAAGTTTCATTATCTGTTCTACAGACAGCCATGCTTTTTGCTTGTGTATGTGTGATTAACCTTCTGCAATTCCGATTTAATGAAATTTTTATACATCTGTGTGCACTGGGTCAGTCTGTGACAACGAAAGATGGGTAAACATCATGTGAGCCAGAATAAATTTTTTGCGGTTCTTTCGCACGGGAACATTTGCCTGCGAACATCAATAAACACCACCAGGCAAATAGAACGAAACACATCTATGCTATGAATGGAACACATCTCTGCATTAAACCTTCGAGGTGCAAAATTTTCTCACAAAGTGTATCCCCAGTGACAATATATTTTTATTTCATATTTATATCTTGAGAGTGACCTTTTTTCTAATACTTTCACAAATATCTTTAGTGGCTATAATCCAACATAAGTGTTTTCCTTGGGTATGGATACATTGTTTATTAATGAATAAAAATAAAGAAACTTTATTGTTTACACAATGTATGCTACTAGAATAAATCTTTCACAGGCACAGGAAATGTGGATATCAGGGAAAAAAATGTGCTGACGTGGTAGCATTATCCATATATGCTGGTGTCATTTCTATACAACAGCATCTGCAGGAAAACAGTTAAAACTGCACCCCTTTGGCCACCAGCAAATGAGCTAGTATCAAACAGTTACCCTTTGAGAGGTTAGAAGTCAGATAGATATCAGTTTTTATAAGTGCAACAATTAGAAACTACCTTCAAGACAAAAAAAAATCGCAGCATATCCACGAAATGAATGATGGTGAGTGGGCAAAGCTCCCGAGTTCGTTAACCCCCTATGTTCTTTCACAACTAAGTGCACTTCATGACCATAAGAGAGAGAGAGAAAGCCGGAAGCCAGCGTGTTCTATAGCTTTTGGGCCACTGCAGCGAAAGAAACGGCATGCCACGCTCGCGGCTGGCGCTCCCAGTGCGTACAAGCCAGGACAATGGACATAGTGTGTCACGCCGACGAAGAGATAAGGCTCGACCCTAAGGAGCTTCGCTCTTAAAATGAGTTTACTGCTGTGCACATGTAAATGTTCGTGCGACGGTCAACGTACCAGCTTAAGCGAGCCTTGGAGTGCAAACAATCTGCAGCAACGAAAGCGGTGCAGCATTGTGTGCATACTAGACATACCACACCTGTTCATGGCCAGGAGTGATGCAGGCATGACAAAAACGTGTCCCTTTCTTTCTCTTGCAGATATGTGTATGGTGCTGCAAGTTTATTATGAACGAGCGTGATAAGCAATGACGATGCCATCAGTTGGTTGGTTGGTTGCAAAACTTTATTGAGGTCCTGCTAGGCGCGCGCAGCGGGCGACTCCCCCGTCGGGACCGTTAGGTCATCAGTGACACCACATTATTTGTCATGTCATAAAATTAGGTGTGATATGTAGCATCATGACTTTTTGCATCACTAGTGTTGATGCCAAGGGTCCCTTCTCACATTCGATAAGACATCTGAGGCCTGTGTCTTGATGAAGTGGCGCCTGATTTCGCTCAGTGGCAGATCTCTGTAAATATGCTGCCATGCATATGGGAAAGGTGGGTGAATCATCTGGTCTACTGGCATGTTTGCTTTAATAGTTTAAAAGCACTCCTTAGTATTGCCACTGTGCCTTATCCTACAATTGTACAACTGGCTTGCTGTGTGTCCCATGGGAAGCAGTCTCTACTCTTTGAAATGCAACCCTTCAGTGCACTTACTGATGAGATGTACATCAAAATTGTTTGGGTAATTTGAGAATATATTTGCTGTTTAAACATAGGAACCTTGACTTCATGAAATTTGTGATATAGTGGTTATGCTGCAAGTATGACTTCGTTATATCGAGGGGGAAATTTCATGTGCGTTACCAAACTTGCGAACCCACTGGTCTTAGGTTTGATTCCTGGGCCAAGACAAACTTTTCTTTACTGTGAAGCTTTGTTTTTTGAAAACTTCTAGGGATTTTGTTTGCTTTGAGCTGATAACAGTTGTCTTTTGAAATTCTCTCACGTGGTGGTCTTTTTCTATATGTGGTTACAAAGAATAACTAGAGTTGCCCTTCGATGTTTGCAGAGTTCATTTGGATTAACCCATGTGTCGGTGTGAAAAGCAAACCTTGCTATTTTAGCGTATAAAACATCTTGCTACTTGGGCTGCTGTGTGAGCTGCTAACACTTAGTGCCATTTTCATCTGGTTTGCTTGGGCAACTGCTTATGCCGCCTGTTAAAGTAAATTTGCAACATATGTTATAGTCACTGTTTAAGCAATAAATTACTTTATATACCTCGCTACCTGCATGGTGCTCGTCATTCCTATATTCTGCAAAGTAGTTATTGCAATAAAGATGGACATTGAGTCTCACCCACTTTATACGCCATCTCTGGTTTTTGGTAAATGTCACATTCTTAGCACCATTTGCTGCACCACTGTTGATCTAACGAGACAGCATATTTCAGTCAAACATGAGGTGGTATTTCATGGTCTCCAAGTGTGACCCATAGCGACAGTGTGAACAGTGCTACACAATCTGTATTACTCTCATGCGACTAGTCCATACCTGGAGGTTACAGTAGGAAGGACAACCGAAATTTTAAATGCACATCTTTATACGCCAAGGCTGCACTGTGCAGCAGATTCCCCACCTGCAAGGACGGCAGTTGAAGGGCCACTCACCAGGCCCCATACTGAATTTTAGTTGGACAGTGGAAGTTGTTGGGTGTCCGATGAAGAACCTTTTGCCACAAAAATTTTTCGAATCGGTTCCTCACGAGCGGAAAAAACAGATTTTTTGAAGCGGCGCGAAATGATGATGAAAGGAGGCGAGCTCGATACCCTTGCCGCTCCTCCACGTAGCCTTCGCAAGCCAAATCTCTTCCCCACCCTCTCCGGCATCCGACAATGAGGTGACGTGCGTATTACGTGACCAAGCAAGTCTAACCCCCGAGCACGCGAGCTGTGTTGCTTTGTTGACCAGCGTTTTGTGGTCTTCTGTCTGTTTCTGCGAGATGGTTTGGAAACGCTGTCTTAGACGCGGTGGGATAGATGAGCACAATGAGTGCGCGAACGCATAGGAGTGTTCCACGGCGGTCGTCTGCTCAATGCGCTGACCGGGGGGACACGAACGCATGCGAAACGCTGTCACATTAGCTGTGCTTCTCGTAGCATTTCACAGGCAAAAATGAAAGAAAAACGCGCACAATTTTTTATTGCATCTCATTATTGATTTCAAGTTTTATTAATTGCTTAAAGCAACAAATACATAAACTATGCATGTTGTGTTAAATAATTTTTGCCATGTCACGTGGTATACTGTTGACGTCAGAGCAGAGTCGTCTACGTAGAGGGCCTACGCCATTGCATTGCCGTGTACGTAGGCATTCATACGTCCACGTCATGCCCTCATTCTCTAGGCGTGCGCCGGCAGAGGGGAGGGGCAGCAGCGTTCATCTTGAAATTTGACCTGTTTCTGCGGTGCGTAGTGTTGCAAATTTTGGCAGACGGGGCCATGGACGTTTTGTCTACACATTGTGCTTGTCAGCTCAAAATTGTCAAACCTGGTGAGTGGCCCTTTAAGAAGCATTCAAAACATTAATTGCGTCGGTGCATTGCTAGATGTTATCTAGAAGATATAAGTTAAGACTTGTGAAGAATCATTATTCCTGCAGGCAAGGACTAAAGCACTAGATGGGTTTAAACAGAACCCTTGACCAATACAAGTGAAGGTTCTATGGTCAGCCACTAAGGAAATTCTCATGCATGATTAGGACGGAGGTCAAAAAAAGAGGTTACGAGAGGACTGCGCTGAGTTGCAGATTCCATTTTGAAAAAAACCAAGTATAAATTCATACGGTGCGATCTGGCAGACAAAACAAATGTCTGCCGTGGCGTGCTAAACTGGTAGCGTAGCCATGGGTGCGCTCCCCCTCCGGGAAGATTTCTGGCAACGCACCACCTCTATATATAATTGTTATTGACACGTCTTCACATTTATGCCTTCGGAAGGCTGCAGTGAATGTGTGTGTGGGGGGGGGGGGGGGTACAGGAATACAGGAAGACGCAAGCATCGCATTTTGTGCTCTAAATAATGGTGACATTTACCCACGGACTAAGATAAGAGAGGCGCACCGACTCCGCTCATCTGGAAGGTACACATCTTGCAACGCCGCTTCATGTTTCGCAGTTGGTCTGCCAGGTGCCGCTACGAATGGAGGAAAGCAGTGGAACCATCTAAACTGCCTAAGAAATGAGACAAGCCTAGAGAAGAGGTTTATAACTCGAGCTCAAGGAGTTAGGCTAGAAGGGGATGAAGATATTGAATATATAAGAACAAACGTGACAGAAACATTTCAACAAAAAAGTGCCCTATACACCTTAGTAGACAAGGATAGATTAAGTGGCGCAGAGGCTCCATTTTCACAATGAGAGGGGGAAAGGGCTGAGAAGAGGGTTCCTAGTAGTACATCAACAGACTTGGATGGCATCCCAATTAAGCTGATAAAGGCACTGGGATCCAAGTCTAAGCAGACTTTGAGAGAGGCAGCGATCAAAACAATAATCGATGGTGAAGTCACAGAGGGATGGAAACTTAGCAGGATGAGCATGATCTATAAAGGAAAGGGGTAGAAAGCTGGCATAAACAACTACTGTCCTATAACAGGGACATCAGTGGTCTACAGGCTGGCGATGCAGATTATAAAGAAAAGACAACAGGCATGGATTGAGGATGAAAGGATGCTGGAGGAACTCCAGAATGGATTTCGGAAACACAGGAGGTTAAAAGACAATCTGTTTTCTCTGACGCAGTGCATCGAAATAGCAGAAAAGAAACACGGGCCCCTGTGGCTAGCATTTTTGGATATCATGGGAGCGTACGATAGCGTGGTTCAAGAGGACTTGTGGGGAATACTGAACACACTAAGTGTGGAAGATGGAGTAACTAATCTTTCAAAGGATATCTATAAAAAAAAAAAAGGTAGTTATAAAATGGGAAAAACAGGTATCCAAGTCAACAGAGATAAAATGGGTGCTTAGGCAGGGGTGTCCTCTATTACCCTTGTTAATTATTATGTACCTACAAGGATTAGAGGCCAAGTTAGAGGGGGAGTAGACTTGGCTTCAACCTCTCTTTTATCAAACAAGGAAAACTCATTGAACAGGCACACCAGCATTGATGTACACAGATGATATACTAGTGCTAATGTACGACAACAAGGAAGATTTGCAGAGATTGGACATCTGCGGTAATGAGAGAGATAGGTTAGATTTCAGATTCAGTAAGAAAAAATCAGCAGTCACGATTTTTAGTGATAATGAAGATAGTGAGCTTAGGATACAGGAGGTCACGCTAGAAATAACAGATAAATACAAGTATCTGGGTGTATAGATAAGCAATGAACCCGAGTACCTAAGGGAACATGAAATATACGTAACGACTAAAGGTAACAGGAATGCAGCGGTGATGAAAAATAGGGCACTGTGGAATTACAATAGGTATGATGTTGCGAGAGGAATATGGAAAGGGGTCATGGTTCCTGGTCCGACTTTCGGCAATGCGGTCTTGTGCATGAGATCAGAGGTTCAAGCAAGATTAAAAATTAAGCAACGTAGAATAGATAGGCTTGCCTTGGGAGCTGTTGGGAATACACCAAATCAGGGAGTATAAGGTGATATAGGATGGACATCATTTGAGGGCAGGGAAGCTAGTAGCATGATAAAATTTTAGAAGCAATGGAGAGAAATAGGGGAGGAGCGTTGGGCTAGGAAGGTTTCCAGCTACTTGTACATGAGGAATGTCGATACAAAATGGAGGAACCGAACCAGAAAATTGACGGGTAAGTACTTAGAAATGAGCAGGGGGCCAAACCAAAAAGAACTATCTGTTAAGCAAGGTGAAGGAAACGGAGATCGATATGTGAAAAATTGGCATGATTAAAAAGTCCACAATAGAGATCTATCGAACTTTTAAGTAGGAAATTGCCAAGGAAAGGATCTATGATAATACTCGGGGTAGATCTCCACTGTTTGAGGCTAGGATGGGAATATTGTGAACCAAGACTTATCGGGCCAAATACAAAGGGGTAGACACAGTATGCAGTGCGTGTGGAGAGGAGGAAACTGCAAACACCTGATAATGTTATGTAAAGGGCTTTACCCTATATAGTTCAGGATGATGGCGCAGAGTTTTTCAAAGCACTGGGATTTAAGGACAGCGAGGGCAAAATAGACTTTAAGTGGGTAGAAATAACTAGAAGGAGGTTATCTGATTGGTGGCTGAAATCAAGGCACGAGTGAAAATTAAATCCTTCACTGCAAAGTACCAGTCCTCAACTTCACCATTTAAAGGAAAAAAAAGATAAATCTGGTTGTTGGTTCACTAAGCAATACAGATAGGTGGCGTTAGCCGCCGCCCAATCTAAAGGGTACAGCCATATCAATCCATCCATCCAGCACTGGAGGAGAGCTGCTGCCATGGAGGAAGGAAGGAAAGTTGTTTCCTTCCTCCATGGTTCAGCGAGTTCAGTGACCATGGGAATGATGGGTAGTACACGAGGAGATGATTTAGACTCCAACCAAAAGTTTTCAAGAAACGTGATGTTTTGAAACTTGCTTCCTTCCTCAGGGTTGATTGTGAGGACTACGTAGCAGCGGCGTCTTCAAAGCACTCGCGGGGCGGATAATGACCCCCCTCTTTCTCTTGTTTTGCTGTGGAGCGCAGTTCATGTGTATACACCGGGGGAAGGGTTCCGAGAGAACAGTTGATATTATGGGCTGTCCTCTGTATAGGCCACGACTCGAGTAATAACCTTCTCCAGTTCGGCTCGCTTTCAAGGATGGCCGTCGTTTCAAAATTTATTCGGTAATCCAACGTTTCAGCATGTTCAGCGACTGCGCTGCACTCTTTGTAGAGCTTCCACACATCGTTGGTGTGTTGCTTCAGTCGTTCCGGTAGGTTTTTTGTCTCCCCGATATACGAAGGGGGGCACTCGGCGCACGGAATTTTGTAAACAGGAGTCCTGTGCCCGTTGCACAGGACCAGGGGTCCTGTCGATTGTTGGACTGTCTTTCGGGTGGGGGAGGAGGCGGCCCAGCGTACACAAAGGCATGTGCGCGATGCGAACCCCTTCCTTCTTCAAGATCCGCACCAACATCTCACTGGTTCCCTGAACATATGAAACTGGTACGCGTTTCGGGGGGCTGCCTATTAAGGTTGGTTGGGGTTTTCGTATCTTCTGTCGGTCTGCGCGGCGACTCAAATGAAGTTTTTTGGGTATCCGTTTTTTCTGAGGTACGCAATTACGCGGGCCTCTTCTTTCTTTCGCTTCGTGTCATTGAAGCGTAAGTTCTTAGCTCTTTGGAGTAGCGTGGTCACAACTGAGGCCTTGTGGCAGGCAGGGTGGGAAGAATCAAATTGAAGGTAGCGGCCAGTGTGCGTTGGCTTCCTGTGAACGGAGAACTCCAGGCCATTGCTGTTTCTTGCCACCTGGACGTCAAGAAAGGGCAGACAGTGGTCTCTTTCACACTCGGTCATGAATTGTATGGCTGGGTGCACAGAATTTAGGTGCCGTATGATGTTTTCAACTTCAGACGTCTTCATGACGCAAAAGCAATCGTCCAGATAACGAAGAAAAAGCTTGGGTCGCGGCGAGAAGGAGCTGATTGCTTTCTCTTTTATGTACTCTATGGTCAAGTTTGCCATCGTGACGGAGATGGAAGCTCCTATCGCGGTTCCACTGTTCTGTCTGAAAATGGTTTTTTTGTAGGAGAAGTACGTACTGGACAGGCAGAACTCCAGTAGATGGTAGAGCTCGTCAACCGCCAAAGAAGTCCTTTCACTTAGGCTTGCGTCCCCATTAAGCACAGAACGGGCAGAGGAGACAGCTAAGGGAACTGGCACATTGGTGAACAATGAAACGACGTCAAATGAGACCAGGCCCTCGTCATCGTCAATGCTCACATCTGACGCTAGCTGCACGAAGTGGCTGGAGTCATGGACATAAGTTGGTGTCTTCCGGGTTAGGGGGGCGAAGATTCGGTATAGAAAATTTGAAAGGGCTCTGCATGGGGAGGAAGTGAAGTGTACAATCGGTCGGAGGGGGACGTCAGGCTTGTGAATTTTTGGTAGTCCATAGAAACTCGGTGCGGATCCATTACGGCAGATTAGTCGCAAGTAAAGTGTTTTGAGATCTGGGTAATGCTTCAAGATTTCCGCGAGTAGCTTGTTTAGCTGTATCTGTGTTCGCTTCGTTGGGTCCTTTACTAGCTGCGTGTATGCGTCCCCTTCTATAAGAGCTGAAACCTTCCGATTGTAGTCCCCGCTGTCCAACACCACCGTCGAATCGCCCTTGTCGGCGGCCAAGATTACAAAGCTCCGATCCCGTCGGAGTAGCCGAAATGCCTGGTTCTCCTCTGTGGTCAAGCTCTTTTCTTTTGTAACGGTAATTTCGAAAGGATCCCAATTGATTTCAGCCTAATTTCTTCTCTGGCACCCGGCCTCACGCTCTGGACGGCTTCCTCTACAGCCACGACAAGTTTCGGTAGACGGGGCGTCGTTGACATGTTATAGCCGTGCCCCTTTGCCAGAACAGAAGTTTCCCGATCAGTGAGTGGACGAGATGAAAGATTGGTGACAAACCTGGAATTTCGGATGCTTTGGGTGGAACTCCGGTCCAACAGGTAGGAGAGTTTCTTATCCTGAGAGGTCCGATGCTTTTTTGCCGTCGATGCCACAACGGAGTCAGCGAACGCGTCAACCGCATACATCAACTCGGGGATGCGTTGCTCAAGTATACGCTTGGCGAAGAACAGGACCAATTCTTTTTTCCATAGAGGCGTTAATTTCATGAAGGCGGGCGCTGATCAGTCGCTGTTCGGCTCTCGTGACGACTTCGAAGCCTTCAGGGGCCGAAACAGGTCGTTTTAGGCGCAGACTTTGAGGAACGACTTTCTTTGCAGGTGCGGCTGAAGTCGAGATGAGTCTTGCAAGACTAAGATGCCTTCCTTGACGAGCTGCATAATATCGTGTCCGAAGTCTTGGCTGATTGACTTGAATGTAAACATTCGACAGAAGTATGTATGGTTGGGTATGAAACTGGGAGATGATTTAGACTCCAACCAAAAGTTTTGAAGAAACCCGACGTTTCGAAACCAACTCGATTCCTTCCATTTGCCTGGTCTTCGTACTTGCGGGCGGCGAATCGTACTTGCGGCTTTGTTTATTGCAGTGTTTCGGTTTTCTTTTAAAAAAAATTGAACACTTTTGAATTTTGTGGCCCAATTTAAAAAGATGAGTATAAAAAAATAAGGTGTTAAATTGTAACCGCTGAACATTTGCTGATTTTTGTTTCGTGAGAAAACAGCTCCAAGCCCCACGAACACACACGGAGCCAAAAGCAGGCCAGAAGTACGAAAATTAGACAAATGTGTGTACTACTATAGTGCCTAGAATATATTCTAGGCACTATAGTACTACCCTGGCTAGTGGCTACCACGGTCGTGGTACTACCTCAACGCCTCCTGGTAGTGTATAGGTGTGCTGTGGAAAAACTATGCCTGGAACGTGGCTAGGGTGGCTAGAATGGGGAGGTGTGATGAGCGGGGCGCCTTTCGCTTGGCGGAGAGGGTCCTTCGGCGCGCCGATGCCGCTAGGGGCGCTGATGGCAGCGGCGCGGGTAGTGAGCGGCGCACTTCGCTGGGTTTGCTTCAGTCGCGCCATAATTTTTTTCGTTAGCAGTCGCACTGTCTTACAAGTATGTCGTCGATCGGTGATTGCGTTGAGTCTCTCTGAAATGTCCGAAGATGTCAACGACAAAAAAGAAGACGCAACGTTGGTGCTTTGTGCCTGGCTGCAACACTGGATATTATAATTCTTCAGGAGAGAAAGTTTCCCTTTTCCGAGCTCCCACGTGTAGTGTGCTGTTCGACAAATGGATTCGTGCTATTCCAAGAGCGGACAAACAGCTTGACGAGAACTCCGCAGTGTGCGAGAAGCACTTCGACCCAAGGTATGTACAAAAAATAGAAGGCACGGTGTTCGCACACCCGAGCAAGAGACCAATTTTGCTTACTTGCGTTCCACGTGTCACATGCTGCATTGCAACATAACCAATTGGCTGTCCTTTTCTCTTTTCTTTTTCACAGATTTGTCGTGCGTACGTTCAAACATAGGATTAATGGTGAAGATGTATACATGCCGCGCGCTGTGCCGACCTTAACAAATGACGCCGTGCCGACGATTTTTCCTAATTTGCCTAAATACTTGACGAAAGCTCTGCCCAAGGAGAGAAAGAGACGGAAAAGCGTGGCTGAAAGTGCTGTTTCGAGTAAAAGAATTAGTGTGAACCACGACAATGTCGAAGAAGGCTCAGCGATTGACCATGACGTGATCGTTTCAGAACAGAACGTCATGTTGACCGAACAGCTGCATTCCTTAAGTGCTATGCTTCACCGTCCTAGCGAGTTGTGGTCGATGCAGAAGTTCGAGCAAACGAATGCATTATGCTACCAGACCGCTAAATTGGACAGAGATTTAACACCTCCTGTTATTCACAACAAGATAGTGTTGTTTGAAGCTGAGGAAGGAGCAGCTGCTCAGTGCAGCATCTTTCTGAACGGGTTCCTATTCAAAAAAAGTGGCTGTCAGACAGTGAGCCAAGCACAGGATCTTCTCAAGTATGCAGACACATTGACACCCTGCGTAGGAATTGGGACAATGGAAGAGTTCCAACCACTGAATTTGGAAAGCAAGGCGAAGCTATCTCAAAATCGTGTCTTCTCCCTTTCTTGCGATGGTTCCTCATCGATTTCGCTACAAGGTATTATGAGATATCGCAGTTGCGCAAACCCTGCCTAAAATATTTTATTTGAGCCTGTAGATACCTGTCCCTGCTTTGGTTAGACTTATCCACCGATTATGGTACACTTTACAGATGGCTCATCTGGACGTTGTACTGCCTGCAGAAAATGCAGAAACCTTCTGAAGGCTCGTCTGCTCCGTCTAAAAAAAAAAAAGACTAAGCGGCCACTTGCAAGAACAGCTGCACAACGACTGAAATGGGCTGTTCGTACGTTGAAGAAAAAGAAAATGAAGCTGCTTACCTTGCAGGATGCCCTGAAGAAGATGCGAGAAAAGACTTCACAAATCATTGCATCTGTGTTAGAGGAAAAGGTACACTGTCCCATTAAGTTGTTATAGATTCATTACTAATAGCTTCTTAATTATTTCAGCTGAAACTTCTTCCAAAAAAGCAACGGGCTGCGGTGCAGGCTTGTTTTGACGCTGCCAAACGAAGGTCCTTGCGCGGATATAACTACAATAAAGAATGGCTCCTTGAGTGCATCATCCTCAGAATGAAAAGTGCACGACTGTATGAGCATCTTAGAGCACACAGAATTCTTGTCCTGCCAAGCCGTGCTTGCCTTCAAAAATACATCAAGGTATGTGATTGCATATGGTGTGCAGTATAGAGATGGTTCCTAATGTTTTTATCTACAGGGATTCGCTGCTGCTTATGGGTTTAATACCAAACTCCTGAGCTGTCTGAAGAAAAAAGTTAAAGACATGGATGAAATGGAGAGGCATGGGGGCATAGTAGTGGATGAAATGAAACTCTCTGCTCATCTGGACTTGCAGTCGTCCAGCAATATTGAAGGCTTTGTCGACCTCGGCAAGTTTACCGATGCCAATGAAAGACACCGCAAAGCTGACCATGGGCTTGTCATAATGTTCCAACCATTTGTGGGGAAATGGACACAAATCATTGGTAATATATTTTTTGCACTGTTAAGGCACATATGCCGAAGCGTTTTGTAATGCTCTATTTCTCTTCAGGTGTGTTTTCATCCAGCGGGAACGTAAAAGCCAGGCTGTTGACAAAACTTTTGGTAGAAGCTACAATTTTGTGTGAGCAAGCCGGCCTCTACGTGGATTACATTTGCTGTGATGGTGCGCCCTGGAACAGATCTATGTGGAACATCCTGGGGATACGCGCCACCCTCAATGACATTCAGTGCAGAGTTGTTCATCCGTGCAACAAACACCGATTTTTGTACTTTATATCGGACTTCCCTCACCTCATGAAGTGCGTGAGAAACACAATGATGAAGCAGGGCTTCAACACCCACAACGGAAGGGCAAGTTGGCTCTAATATTTCTGTGGAATTTTTATGCATAATGCGTACTTCTCAATGCTAATTTGAATCCTTAACAGTTCCTGATGCAATGTGGAAATTTTACAGGCCCACTGGGATCATGTGTCAACCATGTGGAAACTTGACAGCAGTGCCATCACCTTGAAAGTGGCACCAAAGCTGACTCGATCACATATCTTTCCAAATGGATTCGAGAAAATGCGTGTGGACTTAACATTTCATGTTTTCAGTGCCCAAGTGACTCGGTGCTTAGATTTTTACAAAGATCAGATCGAGGAGCAATACACAAATGTTGAGCCAACAAGACTCGTTATTGGTCTCATGGCGGAACTAATCGAGGTGATGACATCCAGGTTTCCAGCAGAAGCTTTACGGTAAGAGTGAAATATTTACCCTGTCGATAATTAGTCCAGACAAAGTTTCTACGCTTCATACATAAACATTATTTCAGGCTTCACAGCCGAAAGGAAGCTGTGCTTGACCAGGCACTAAAGTTCCTCGATTTGTGGGAAGCTCACGCAAGAGGACTTGGCTTTCTAAGCAAAAGTACCGCAGTGGGTTTGCGTGTGACGTTGAAAAGTACGAAGCACCTCCTGGAGTACCTGTGTGAGGAAGTACATTTCAAGTATCTCATGACGGCTCGCCTAAGCCAAGACTGCCTTGAGCGCTGTTTCGGAATCGTGCGGCAGGCAGGTGGTGGCAATGATCACCCAACCCCTGCACAGTTTGTTGTTATCACGAGGTATTTTATTATCAAATTTTACGCCTTATGTTGCATGTCGTATAAACTTGTTACGCATCTGATTATGTTTGACTGCTGTTGTGAGTAAAATATGCATTGTTTATTTATAGATGCCTCAGCTTCTATAGCCTGGCAAAGAGTCCGAAGGGTGGCAATGTAGCTGACGGAGTGGTGGAATCTCTTCTCTCTCTGGAAGAAATGCTGCACGAGGTGGAAGATCACAACGAAGACAACGAAAGACTTTCATCTGACGTGCTAGAAGTGTCTGTAGATCATGCGTCATACACTGTTGAGCGAAGTGACGCCCGCCTTGTGTATTATGTCGCAGGTTATGTCGCAAGAAAGCGTGTACTTCGTAGTAATTGTGATGATTGCAAGAACGCCTGCCTTGCTTCTAAAGAAAATGTGCCAGGAAATCTCCCAGCCCAGGCAAGCAAGCTGTGGGATCTCGGAGGACTTTTGTATCCGTCGAATTCCTTCTATAACCTGATATTATCCCTTGAGAACAAAATCACTCGCTTCTTGAGCACATCACGTCTTCATGCCAAATCGGCCGTTGAGATGATGAAGGGGATAGGCGAGACGCAACAAATTGGTTGCGCAAAGCATGCTGCTTTTTTGACGAAAAGTGTGGTGCGATTTTATTGCCTCACTCGTGTCCACTTTTTTTTGAAAGGGATGAACCAAAAGGAAGACGAAAAGAAAGGGCGGAGAGTAAAGCCATGCGTACTCTAGTGGCAGTGCATGAATGGCATGCGTGGAAATAAAGTTGTGTTTTTGTGAAAAAGTGTCTGCTAAATTTATGCTGCTGGGAACAATTCTCAAGTCACACGCTTAGCGGTATAGGTAAATTTTGGCGCTCTTAATGCGTGACTCATCTGAGTTAATGTATACATTAACTCAGATGAGTTTTAGCTGCCTATAGGCAGCTAAAACTGCTTCGTTTTTCTGCGGCGAGCAGCGCGCTGCGGCGAGCAGCGCGCGCTCATTCGTACATCGCCTGCGAAAGGCTACCCGCGCCGGTGCGTGCAGCGCCCCAAGCGGCATCGGCGCGCCTTGGGGACCGGTTTCTGCGGCCGCTTTTCACACCTCATATTCTAGCCACCCTAACGTGGCTCTCTTTTGATTTGATTGATATGTAGGGTTTAACGTCCCAAAACCACTATATGATTATGAGAGACGCCGTAGTGGAGGGCTCCGGAAATTTAGACCACCTGGGGTTCTTTAACGTGCACCCAAATCTGAGCACACGGGCCTACAACATTTCCGCCTCCATCGGAAATGCAGCCGCCGCAGCCGGGATTCGAACCCGCGCCCTGCGGGTCAGCAGCCGAGTACCTTAGCCACTAGACCACCGCGGCGGGGCAGTGGCTCTTTTTTTCAATTGAGAGCGATGAAGATTGTAAAGGAAAGACTGCAGGCATGGATAGAGAATGATGGGGTGCTGGGGGAACTGCAGAATGGGTTTCGGAAACACAGGATGTTGGAAGACAATCTGTTCTCACTGACGCAGTGCAATGAAATAGCAGAAAAGAAACACAGGCCCCTGTGGCTGGCATTTTTGGATATCAAGGGAGCGTACGATAGCGTGGTTAAAGAGGACTTGTGGGGAATACTGGACACACTAGGTGTGGAAGATGGAGTCAGTAATCTTTTAAAGGATATCTATAAAGGTAACAAGGCAGTTATAAAGTGGGAAAAACCGGTATCGAGGACTGCAGAGGTAAAACGGGGGCTTAGGCAGGAGTGTCATCTGTCACCCCTGTTATTCATGATGTACCTGCAAGGATTAGAGGCCGAATTAGAGGGAAGCGGACTGGGCTTCAACCTCTCTTTCGCCAAACAAGGGAAACTCATTGAGCAGGCACTACCAGCATTGATGTACGCAGATGACATAGTGCTAATGTACGACAACAAGGAAGATTTGCAGAGATTGATGGAGATCTGCGCTAATGAGGGAGATAGGTTAGATTCCAGATTTAGTAAGGAAAAATCAGCAGTCATGATTTTTAATGATAATGAAGGTAGTGAGCTTAATTAGAATACAGGAGCTCATGCTAGAGATAACAGGTAAATACAATTAAATATCTGGGCTTATTGATAAGCAATGAGACCGAGTACCTAAGGGAACACGAAATATACGTGACGACTAATTGTAACTAATGCAGCGGCGATGAAAAGCAGGGCACTGTGGAATTACAATAGGTATGATGTTGTGAAGTTGGTGAACAATAGGTGAAGTTGTAAAAGACTATGTCTACTTTGTTGGGTTAGTCACACGTTGTTGGGTTAGTCCGGCGCCGAGTCACGGAAAAAGCGGTGACCCCTTTTCTCTTCCTCCTAATACAAGGAACAGGTCGCCGGAGGGCTGTGCACCTGCTGATGGCTGTCCAAATATGTGCTCTCGACATGGGATGTGGGGCACCATGCAGCCCTACGAGGCAAGGAATTGAACGAAAACTAATGCAATGGTTCCCGGCTTTCTGGTCACAACGCCCTGCTTGACGAGAGCGGTGTCACGGCGGATGACAACCAGCCTCGATAATTGATTGTGGCGAGCGGTGGTCCTTTTTTTTTGCTCCATTGCACGCCTTCTCACATCAAGAAAGGGACACGTTAAAATGTGGTGACAATGCCTATTTAAAAGTGTCGACCTGCAGGCGGGAGTGGGCGCGAGACGATAAATGCAGGAGAACGATCCTCAGGTCATGTGGGCATAAATTCATGTGATCAAAGCGATAGCTCATCTAAGTACTTCTTCACCTAGGAGCAGAGAGTGTGTCTAGGGATGGTAAAGTTGCTAGTAAGCTAGTAAAGTTGCGTTAATTTGTTACCACTTAAAGCGTGGGAGGCTGTTTCAACCACACGTCCTCATTAGCACTGAAACCGACTCTTGGGAAAAGAAATACAGGCAAGTGAGATATGAAAACGCAATGTGAAGTGCTAATTGCTGAGAAAGCACCTATGAACCAAATGCACTGGCAACAGCTAGGTTGAGGCATTTTAATTGGTCTCTCTATTGATGTGTGTCATGTGGGCTGACTCTACATAGTTTCCGTGAATGGTTTGAGTAGTGTTTTGCATTTTTTTCTCTTCATGTATTGCATGCAGCTGCATATATTTTAAGTGTCCCGTAGAAATACTTGCACGCAAGAAGAGTAGCTTGGGCTTGTTCGTGTACATACATAACGCAAGCGGGATAGCTCACACCGAGGCAGGGAAGGTGTAAGCAAGTTGACGCGAGAGCATGTGGTGTTTCGCTTGCTCCGTCGCTGTCTCAGTATGTGCTATTCCGCTTGCTTGTGCTAGGTCTAAGTTATTGGCAGATGCGAACATGTACGGTATATGTATTTTGCAGACATGAGTACCAGTAGCGCTGTGCAGTAGAAAATGTCCAAGGTAGTGCATCTGGTGATGCACAGACATAACAAGTGCTTCATGACCAGCTTACTTTGAAGGACTTCATACGTTACGCCTTGCTTCCGATACAGTTTAACCGGTCGTTTACTGAGAAGCTTTATATGGGCACTTAATTAAATGCTTACAATAAGCGACACTGCAAATCCAAAGCATACAATAAAAAATGTCACTTGAGTTGGTACAATCAGCGAGTGCAATGCTTCCAAGCAGTAAATAATCCATGTGGAATGTCAGTAGTATACTTTCAAAATCCCACTCTCTTTCACAGTGTAGTAATTAATGGAGCATGGGGTAAAAAAATCTTGATTATTATAAAGCTTCGAAAAACTAATGGTGCAAAGAATGGGCTGATTTTGGGCTAATGCGGGTCGACGTGCCATAGCATTCCCCGAACTTTCATAATTAATGTTGGCTTTGCAACGCTGATTGGCCTTTTCTATGCTGAGAATTGTAAAAATTTGAAAAACTAATGGTGCAAAGAATGGGTTGATTTAGAGCTAATGCTGGTCAGCGTGCCATATAGAATTCTTTCATAATCAATGCTGGCCTCGCAACACATCTTGGCCTTTTTGCGTTGAGAAGTGCCAATGAACCAAATGTACTGGCAACAGCTAGGTTGAGGCATTTTTATTGGTCTCTCTATTGATGTGTGCCAGCAGTGTCATGTGTGCTGAGTACAGCAACAGCTCATTTTTGCAAACCTAAGGCGTGTATATTCTCCTGTTGCTGTTTTTGTTGCAATCTGAGATACAGATGCATATTGTGCTGGTTAGCGCACATGTTGAGAAGCGTATGAATTGCACAGGTGGTGAAATGAACCTCATAGCTCAGCCCAACTAGTGCTTATGTGAGTTAGGCTCCAGCCAACAAGGCCACTCTTGCTTAGAATCATAGGTGTCCGGAAAAAGATGCAAGGGGCGAAGGGTGCATGCACCCTTTCTGAAATTTTATATATATATACTTTTGTAAAGTAGCTAAACTACACAGCTTTATTAGTGCACTCAGGTCTTGGCCTTCATGATTTCTATTCAATTTCGCACTATCGACTAATCTTGCCTATCATGTGTCTGCAGTGAAAGAAATGCTGCAGTGCTGGATGCCCCTCCCCTTGTGGATGCACCACCCTAATTAAGTTCCGCAGATGCCCCTACTTAGAATGGAAGAAAGAAACTTGAGCTAATTGGTAGGTATTTGTCACAAAAGAAAGTGGGGGCAGAAAAGCATGAGACCTCACAAGTGGTGTTTGTGTAGTGTAGTTCTTTCACTGTGTCCGTGTTTGCATGCCAACCGCTATTAGTAAAGCACTCTGGCTTTTCTATTGATTGTAGCCTTCCCTCTGTCAAAAAATGTGCATATATATATATATATATATATATATATATATATATATATATATATATATATATATATATATATATATATATATATATATATATACATATATATATATATATATATATATATATATATATATATATATATATATATACATACATATATACATATATATATATATATATATATATATATATATATATATATATATATATATATATATATATATATATATATATATATATATATATATATGTGTGTGTGTGTGTGTGTGTTAGCAGTGTTTTGTAATGTAATTAATTTAATGCAGTGTGATTAAACTACTGTTAGGGCAGTTCGATTTCCTGTTATATACACATGAAGATAATATACATTTACACTGATGAGGCTAATGAATAAAGTGGCATTTTAACCAGTTCCATGGTGCTCAACAGTATCTAATCGAGGCTTAGCTCTAAGGATAGGTCCCAAAAGTAATGTCAACAAGTTGATTAAAAAATATATATTCATTATATCATATAACACAAAGGTTCTCTTGTGCCAATACATGGGTTCCAGGGAGATTTCCAGGCACCGAAGGCATCACGGCAGGCCTCCTACAGAATGTCCATGAGAGCCTTGGTGCAAGCCTCTGATTTTATCAACTGTCCCAAAATTATGCCGTTTCATTGGAGTTTTCAAGGGTGAAATAAATAGAAGGCAGGGTGAAGTCATGCCAGAACTGTTGGACGCTTGTGAACCTTTGGCACCTTTGAATAGACCAGGAAGTGGGTGACGACATGGGTGGTGCGGGCCAAAACGTTTTTGTTGCCGATGGTTGTTGACGGCTGTCCACCGTGGGCTCATCGCTGAGTTTTTTGTGTTCTTAAAAAGGCCTTGTGCTACTGGTGCACTTGACGCTCTAACAATTATCACTAAATGCTGTCTTTATTGCTGGACATGTTTACACTTTCGACTTGCCTAGTTTCACACTACTTTGTCAATCCTTTCTCCCACTGAAAGGATTATCCATTTTTGATGCTCATCTTTTCTCCAAATGAGTGCTTCATTGTGGTTTGCTTGAGAAATGAAAAAGCGTTTCAGGTAAAAGTCTGTACTCATTTTCTATATGGTAGCAGACAACAGTGTGACCATGACTGCTGTGGTGGAGCAGTGCTTATAATGCCTAACTGCTGACCCGAAGGTTGTGTGCTCAATCCGGGCCGCAGTGGTTGCGTTTCGGTGGCAGCAAAACGGTAGTGGTCTCTGTACTGTGTGATGTGAGTGCACGTTAAAGAACCCGAGATGGTCGAAATTTCCGGAGCCCTCCTCTACGGCTTCTCTCCTCATCATATCATGTTTTAGGGACATAAAACTACAGTTATGTATGTCAACAGGTTTTGTGCGTTGTGAGGTATAGACAGACACTTTACAACATAATAATTGACATTAATTTTTAAACAGTCCCTGTATAACAACTATCATCATGGTTATAATGGTAGCTCATCATACAACGGCCCCTAAACCACCTCCGATTTTTTTTTTACCATTTTAGGTGAACATGTACATCTTCAGAATGATGTCGCAATCAACAGTGCCAAGCATGGCATTGCTGTTAGCCCTAGGCGCACCGCCTAAACTAAACAGTCCTGTGCTTTTCTTTGGAACCAGCAACTTTATTGAGTAAAAGAGTGCATACAGTAATGTCATGGTATGCAAGATAAGTGAAGTGCTCAGTTTTATTTGGCAATTATAGTATCATAGATAAATAATTTAAGGACACGGTAGATTAAAATTGTTAATAATCTAAATTTGTTTTTATGTTTGTTTGGAATAAGACATTCTCTAACAATATCCAGTGCCCCACTTATTTTTGTGCACTTTGATTCAGCCATAAGGATCAGGTTTTCGAGACCAACTGACGGGCAGCCAAGCCCCCTTATCTCAGACCATGCACAACCAGAGCTTTCTGCCTCAAGTAAACATTTGAAAATCGAAACCAGTAGTTTATCTGAGCTTAGCAGGTTTATATGAAAGCATTCTGGCTACCTAAAGGCACATGGTGGAGTTTTTTTTTAACATGTGTGGCCTTTACAGAGTCCACTTGCTTTGTGTGTGAGACGCACATGGGGACAGGGTTCTGTGCATTTATTTTGAGTTTAGTTGTGCCTTTCTTGAATTGGTTGTGGCCACAATATGTATTCTTTTGTTCCTAAATCAATGAAACTGTTTAGAAAGTACACTATGATCAGAAATCGATACGCTTCAGCTACTAACAAATACGAGACAGGGAGGACTTGTGTGAATACTTCAGCAAATAAAGTTTGTCATCCCTCATTCTGTGTTGTTGCCAGGACAAAACGTTACCTGTAGAGGAATTTAAATGCTTGCATTGATGTGGATCTTCTACAAACCATGATTATGGGAAATTGTGTCTGCACAGTATATGGAGGAACTGTGGGACTTGTAGAGAACACAATAGATAATGTTCCTTGGAATGTAAACCCTCAGAACTGCCACCTTTGAACTCGTTCTAAATTTTAAAAAGGCATGCATGGCTTGAGTGCACTTTCTCGATGCCATTAGGCATATCACTGAGGGTCAACACTGCGCTATGGTTGGGTGAGATCAACAGCATTTAGCTAACAAAGACACACAAGATATGACAAAACGAGCCAATAAAGTAAGAGAACAGAAAAGCATCATCTGACATAAATGCCTGGCACTGCATGACACCAACCTTTTTTTCGAATGGCTTCAAAAAATGTTGCCATAGTTTCTGTGTTCACCCTCTTAGATATGAGGCAAGCACATGGGATTCCAGATCCATCTTCAGCTATGGTGATCAAGGTTGTTAATTGAAAGTGATATCTGTTTGTTCCATGTGTGGAATTAATGCACAGTTTTTGTGTGCCTAGCTTGCGCAGGAGTTGCATCTGTAGGAAGGTCATTAAAGCAAGCTCTAAGTTTCTGTCATTCACCCTTGGGTCACCTACCTTCTTGTAGTAAAAAAGAGGACAGTGTCTATCTTCCTGACTGGCTTCATCTAAGTCTACTAAGTCATTATTTGCCCCCTTTGCCCCAATATTTTCAGTCATTTCAGCTATCCACATTTCAACACTTATAAGGTCATCTGGATGTCGCTGCTCTTGCTTTGTGTTCTTGAATTTTTCGCTGATGTTCCGGAGGTCCTCTCTTGTGACTAGATTCATCCAGTCACTGTTTGTGGATGAAGACGCCTGGATTTTCTGCAGAATGATTTTGGGAGGCACTCCTTGTCCAAGTTTTCCTGTGAATTTGAAAAAAGTTTGAATAACCTCATGAGAAACCATGTGTGCTTCAAGTTTATTTGGATTTAGCCATATGTGCTTTATGAAGGGTCATTGCAAAATGAAAGTGATCATGAAAGCAGACATGCCATGCATTTCAAATGATTCCATCTATAAAATGCTTTAAAAGTGCATATTATTGCACGTGTGATAAGAGCAAGTTGTCATACAAATTTGAACATTCATGCTAAGATATTTTGATTATTTGGAATGTGAAAGCAGTAAAATCTTGTTTTATAAAGATGAGAAATAACTTTTGTTCTATCCGAATGGCCACTTTAATTGTAACTATAGTAATCTATTTTTCCCTCTAGGTCAAATTTTCCTAAATGCAAGTGTCCTTTTTTTTTATTTACATAAGCTCAAAGAAGTCCAGGCATTATTTTCTTCTGTGTCTGTCGGAACATTTTGAAAGCAGGCGAATTCTTTGTAGTGATCTTTTCTCCCATTAGTGCACTAGTAGTTAAGTGAAGTTGAGCCATCACATGACGAACTGGTATTTGGGACAAAATATTTCTCTTTCCACATTCTACATTCTCTATAAATGAATAACTGAAAATTGCAATTAAGAATTCTACACTTTTGTCGGTGCATTGCAAATATGAGCATAAACAATTATGATATAACGCAATGGAGTACTACAAAAACTGCAAAGAGAGTGTGCATAGTGCCCATAAGCCAAGTTCCGCTAAAGGAGCTTGCTCCTTGTGCTCATGGCAATATTCCCAACATGACCCCAATTTTTTCTTTTTGCTGGACTTCACAGATTGTCACACGACACTCAGTCCTAGTTCCTTTTTCTCATCCTCCCTGATAGACATACAGTTCATACAAACATTTTCATTGAGCTATGAATCATAGATCATGCCAGGTCAAGACAAGCTTTTGACCATATGCAGGGCCATTCAAAACATTTGAGAGAAGCCAGCCGAAGAAGTTCCTGATATCGTAAAATATTCAAAAAATTAATAAATATCAAAAAATAAAGTCAAAACCTCTGGACTAGCTTTGTGCCTTCAGCAAAGGCAACTGTAAAGTTACACGGAGTTTATTTTTAAAGGGACACTAAGAGATGTTGACTTTGGCTAAATCCACAGACAAATGCTCAACAGCTTCAACGATCAAGATCACTGAAAACAGTGCTCTGATAAGTGATAAAGTAAGGTGAACATAAGCGAAAAATGAGCCCTTACCAGTAAATTTCACCACCATGCACAATGTGCTACGCTATCCTTGTTCAAATAGTCATTGGTAGTCAACCACTGGTAGTCAATGGAGGAGCTGCTATCTCATCATCTAAAAGCATATCACTTGTGGCACACTTTAAAATTTCACCACTTTCGCAGTGGTACATGGTACAGACTAGATGGTACATGGACTGTGTTAATATGATTCTCCTTTTGGTCTCGAAGACATTTCTACTAATTTCAGGAGGTGCAACACAATATTTTCTGTAAATACTGCTTAGCTGAACTTGAAGCATATGCCTTGTCAGTGAAGACAATGAGATAGCCCTGGAGAGTCTCTGTGCCCTCTCATGTCCTTTTCCTTCTGACACATTGGTACTCTTCAAATACTTTCAATAGCCCATTGATGCCATTTTCCGATGTCATGATTCTCTGTGGGGCAAACCAAATGCTTGCTACTAACCAACCGACGTACCCTATGACTTTGTGCCATGGTGTCTTGATTGCAAACACTGAGTGTGTGCATACCATTTTTTTTGCAGAGCCTCGTGGCAGTAGTGGTTCCAAGATGGGCGGCCTAGTTACCAGTCCAACCTTGGCCACTCTCCCAATTCCTGCACTTAGTTTAGCCATTAGTGTCCCACCTATGTTAACTGAATACGACCGGCTTCTCAGACTTCTCTAAAAGTGCATATCAGCTTCTATTTGACTGGTTGCAATAATTTTCAGGACTGACTACACACACATCAATTGTGTGTGTGTGGTGATTTTTATTAAAGCACACACTCTTATTCTAAAAGCAGCATTAGTTGCTGTCTGCTTTAGGTGTAGCTAATTACTCCTATTATGAGGTCACCTTAGCCAATGTATATCTGTCGCAGGTCCCCTTCACGTGGGCTAGGCATAATTGTACAGCAGCTAGCTGTGCAGCAAATGCCAAGTTCATCTTGCATTGAATGCTTGAAACAATCTAAATGTAAACAGCCTCCTTGAATTAAAAAATAATTTTCATGGACATTAAGTTTTTCATTTGACTATGCCCGAGAACAACAGTACAGATTCGTACTGCTTTTCATGCCCGCAAATAAAGACAGTGGTATGTACCACTTCTTTCTCAGGATCTATTCTGCTGAGTTTCTTGAGAATAATGTAAAACATTTTCTTAATTCATTCTAGATGTGGTTCTGCAGATTTTAAGAAAAAACTCAACTTGAAGGTAGAGCCTCATAAAGAGTTAATCAAGCATTGTCGTTTGCACTTTGAAATAACTGCGCCTCTCCAAACACACTTTTTAGCTTCTACTTTTGTCACCAAAGGCTTTTAAAAGCATTTCCGGTATATCAGGTACTGTTTTCCCCCAACTGCTTCATTTATGCTGTTCAAAAAATTTCAAACCAGTCAATGCTTTGTTTATTCAGTGACTGTAGCTTTTTTATTAGCAGTGATTAGTGATGCAGCTAGAAGCATTGTGCGACTGAATTTTACTATTGTTTACTGCCTCAACTCTCATTGTGTTCCACTCAGGTTTAGGCACTGCTTGTTTTCAGTGTGTTTTTGATCATGCTTCATAATATGCAGTGGAATGCTCAAGCCCCCTTCCCACTTCAGCCTCTGGGCCACCCCAAATCGTGAAGAAAAATGGTGCATTATCTGCAAGCACTGTAGTTTCAGCAACGGAGAGCCTCTGGTGTGAGACATACATCAAATGGCTGTAGTGCTGCCTCTGAAATTCTGCGAAGACTTGGTTGCCTTTATCTGTGACATCAAGTGTTACAAAACAATGCTTGTCTATGTTGCAGCTGCCATGCTGTTTCTTTTGCCGTTGACGCTTTTCTGTTGGAACTTCTGCATATATCCCTGAACGATGACATCGGAGGTAGTGCTTAAAGACGCCGGGTGAATTTTTTTTCGTTCCTGTGGAGGCAACAAAATGGCTGCAAGTTTCTCTTTCCATTTATTCCTTCCAGGATAGGAACTCTGAAAATAAAAGGTCAAAGAAATATCATGTTATTGTGCCTTCAATTTCATCTTGCAGGTTTCTTTGCTAAATGATTACAATCTTTGTCTGTTTACATGTAGAACGCTTGCTGTCCAAGATCAGCAGTTTCGTTTTTTTAATTGAAATAAAAAATAAACGAAGGAGTTGTTGTCACCGAGACTTGGTGATGGCTACCCCTTTACACTTGATTTACAAATAAAGAATTAAAAACAAAATACCATATATGCATATAAACAGTCCCATATAGGTGAGTCCAAAACTTCGCATTCGGGCGGTACAAACACGTAGCCGCCACGCTCACTTTTAACGTAGCCTGCGCGGTAGTAATCACAAATTCTTGTCTTCAAGAAAAAAAAAAAAACGTTGCAGCACCTTCATTGCTTTGTGATTTGTTCTAGATGGTTACGGGCCTAGTATTTTTTCCAATGTAAACGTTCCCTGCGAATGTAGAGTATGGAATTCCTGTTCGAGTCGCCGTCGGTGTGTGTCGTGTTTCGGACAGTCGAGCAATATGCGATAGATATCGTCGTAGCCGCACAAACGTGCTAACAATGTTGCACGCTGAATCCGAAGTAGAAAGTGCTTTGTGTAAGCAGTTCAGAGTCTCGGGCGATGTAAGAGAGTGTGGATACACCTTGGGAGATGAAGATCTAATTGGCCCTCAAAATTAGGATCAACAGCATATAGGATTGATTCCTTTGTTTTGTTTGTGAACCAGGTAGACAAGCAGAGTTCACGTTTCACTGTTCTTAAAGTTCTGTTTATATAACACTGAGATACAGGAATGAAGTGGCCCCACCGTGGTGCGCTAGTGGCTAAGGTACTCTGCTCCTGACCCGCAGGTCGGGGGATCGAATCCCGGCTGCGGCGGCTGCATTTCTGATCAAGGCAGAAATTTTGTAGGCCCGTGTGCTCAGATTTGAGTGCACGTTAAAGAACTCCAGGTGGTCGAAATTTCCGGAGCCCTCCACTGCGGCATCTCTCATAATCATTTGGTGGTTTGGGGATGTTAAACCCCACATATCAATCAAGGAATGAGGCAAATTTGCATATGATGAGCAGTTTTTTCCAACTTGGCTACCATTTCATTTGCCTTGATGACTGGGGACTCACTGATATGCCACTCCATGATTCGACTTTGTAGCTCTAAAAGCTTTTTTAATATCACGTATACTGTATGCACATTGTAGCGATCGGGCTATGCCTTGACCCAGCGAGTCATTTGCCACGCCGGATTAGTGCAAAAAGGACAGTCTCGCCACGTCTGGACGGAGGAAGCAACAGAGGCCGGCCCCACGACACGTCGCCTGCTGATTGACAGCGGCGCCAACGGGATGGAATGTCGCCAAAGAGGGTTTTGGAGCCGCCACTCTATCTCCGGCCTGGGCCAGTCACGCATCGTTAGCGCGTTAACCGGCAGACGACGACGGCGCTGGTCAAAGGGCTCTACCCAGAGAATTCCACGAACCTGGCACCTCTCAAAAGGCCGCTCTAAGATCTCCTCGTGGGAACGCAGCCCGCGGCCGGCATCAAAGGGGTCGAGGCGCCCGTGCGTCTTCCGCCCTCCCCCTCCCTGTTCTACGGCAGCGCTGCGACTAGTGGCAAGAGTGTGTGTGTATGTGCAAGCCTGTGTTGTGCCTCTATGAACAGACATGATGGGCGGTACTTCAATGAGAGGAACTGCCACATCACCATTGGTCCGCATTGTTTTATATAGTGATCCCCAACCTAAGGACCTAGGGAACGGGGGTCAACAAAAAGGGCGTGGAGTGCCTCGCCCAACGTTCTTCTCTTCTCTTCTGTCATCTCGACAACTCCCTGTAAAGATGTAAATAAATCCGTTAAGTTTGCTCAAAGCTCTCCCCTAGTCCTTGGCTCGACGGAGCGACGGCGATCGGCCCCGCTACCCGCAGACTGCGGTCGCCGCGACTCGCAACAACTGGATGGCAAGCGGTTGGATATCTGGAGGACGGAGAATGAACAACACGCCGAGATCATGGAGACTGGCAGCTGTGGACTGGTGAGTGCTGGCTTTGGTTTTTTGGTTGCCAGGCTGATAAGATAGAAGTGCAATCTTTTCGCTGGTAGATGCTACCACAGAAGCAGTTGTTTACGGAACTTCTGGGTAGAGAGTGAGCTGCACCACACTAGTTCTCTGTCATGGATTTGAAGCGTTTGTTGAAGAATCAGCTCCTGATTCTGGGGGAGGAGCTGGGAGCAGAAGTAAATGCGGGGATGAAGAAAGACGCAATTGTTAGCGCTATCGATGGCTTGAATCTGAGCAGTGAAGATATTAAAGAAATGTGGAGCGAGATTCAAAAGCGTGAGGAACAGGAACGCCAAGAAAGGCGTGAGGAACAGGAGCGTCAGCTAAGGCAAAAAGAAATGGAGATAGAACAGTTGCGACTCGAAGTGGAAATGAGGAAGATGGCAGGGGTCCAAGGAGTGGAGGTAGAAGGCAGACAAAATCTTTGTGATTTATCTAAACAAATGCAACCCTTCAAAATAGGGCAAGATGTGGGCCTCTTTCTTGTGAACTTTGAGAGAACCTGTGAAAAATCGAAGCTTGGTCGTAGCACATGGGCTCGACATTTGTTAAGTTTGCTGCCATGTGAAGCAGCGGATGTAATCGCGCGGCTTCCGGTGGAGGATGCGGACAACTATGACAAAGTGAAGGATAGCATTCTAAAGAGGTTCCGACTTTCGCCAGACGCGTTCCGCCAGCGGTTTCGCAATCTGACAAAGAAGCAGGGCAGCACGTATTCTGAGTTTGCCTACGAGTTGAAGGTCAACTTAATAGAATGGATGCAAGGAGCCAACGCTTTTGGGAACTTCGAAATGGCTCTTGAAGTAGTGGCTCTCGAACAGTTTTTTTTCAAAACTTTCCGAGCCAATGAAGCTCTGGATCCAAGATAGAACCGGCGTAAAAACAATACAGGCAGCGGCCGACTTTGCTGACGAGTACGCGTCACGCCGGGGAGAAAGAGACGAGGTTCCTCCAACAAAAGCGGGAGATAAAGGGAAACCTTGGACGGCGAAGCAGGGAGCTGGCGCAGGTACGACTGCACAGAAAAAGACAGACTTCGCTGCAAGTGGTCAAGGATCACAAAACAAACAGGAGTGAAAGGTTTCGGGGGATTCTTCCAAAAAGAGTCCTTTTGAGGCTCGGAAACCACCTACTTGCTACAAATGTATGGAGGAAGGGCATATTGCCGTAGGCTGTCGTAGGCCCAGGACAGCCCTTTCGTACACTTCTGACTCAGCCACTAGCGAGGAGCTTCTTAGTCCGTACCTTTTTAACCTAACAGTGAACGGAAAGCCGTGCCGCGTCTTACGAGACAGTGGGGCAACCATGGATCTGGTGCACCCGGACTATGTGGCACAAGCAGACTACAATGGCAAGTGCGCATGGATTAAACCAGTTTTGGAAGATGGAAGCATTTGTCTTCCGGTAGCTCGAGTAATTCTGACAGGGCCGTTCGGAGAAGTGGAGACGGAAGCGGCGGTGTCAGACAAGCTGCAGAAGCGTACGCATTTGGGCTGGTTGGTTCATGTTCACAGAAGTTAAAAAACAGCGCTAAAAAGACATCGCCCCCATTCTGAGTGACCTTTTATTGGCTAGCTTTGACCGCAATCTAGAGAGCAAGCTAGATCAGACGAGCACGGTAAAAGTGATGCGCTACGTGGATGATTTTTTAATTTTTTACCGCACTAACCCACCTGACGCGCAGCCTGCTGCTTCTAAAATAATTGACGTGTTCCGCGCAGAATTAAGTTCTTTTGAATTGAAGACTGAGCATCCTTCAAATAACAAACTACGCTTTTTAGACTTAGAACTGTCGTTCTCAAACAGCCACGTGTGTTGGGGTTACGCACCCAGGTCAAAAAAGGCCCTTCTTCCCTTTTCTTCGGCGCACTCAAAAATTGTTAAACGTGGCATTGCAAGAGCTTGCATGAAGGCGGCGCTCTACAGGTCCTGTGACCACCAAGTTGAAAAGTGTTTCTTTTCGCAAGTTGACCGCCTGAAGCTTGCAGGTTTTCCTGCAACGCTTTTGACTAGTATTGCTGAAAGCCTAGTAGCAGTCTGTAAGGACAAGCGCCTGGCCACTGTGCAGTCTGAAAATAGCCGGCTAAAAAGCGTAGCAGTTATCCCCTATGTGCACAAGGTAGCGCACAATTTAAAAAAAGTTGTCGCCAGGGCAGGCATTAAGCTGCTATTTTCTGCCCAAAATAAGCTAGGCAGCTTATGCCAGCATGTTAATCGTGAGGCACCGTACAAAAAAGGATGTACTAAGAAGCACAGGCACAAGTTTGTGAAATGTCGTCATGGCGTTGTCTACAAGATTCCTCTTTCCTGTGGTCGGTGTTATATAGGGCAAACGGGCCGTTGTGCTAATGACCGCTTGCGCGAGCATTCAAACAAAGTTCATAATCGCGCTACAGATAGTCAGCTTTCCCTTCACTGTAACAACTGCGGTTGCCACCCATCTTTTAAAGATACCATTTTCTTATCATACTACCACGATGAACGTGCACGTCTCATTTCGGAAGCTTTTCACATTCATAACAGTGGTGAGGCATGTGTTAGCCTCCCTTCCATTTCCCTCCTTCCGAAGGAAATCAATTTTCTGTCAAACTAATTTTTTGGAATGCCTCTGCGCAGGCTCACTTGCCGCTGCGTAGGCTGTTTTTTGCGATAGTGCGGTGGTATATATGTATGCTGACTGAAGAAATAAACATATTTGGTTGCTAGTCAGCGCCCTGTCCTGTTGTCCTTTCTTTTCTTGTCCCGTCTTTTTAGCGCTGTTTTTTAACTTCTGTGAGACAAGCTGCCCCCGCAGTACCCCTATTTGTTCTCGAATCGGACCGACCGTCTGCTGAGAGAACAAGGGAAAAGTTTTCACGAGGGAACAGTACAAGCCTTGACACGAGCTAAAGCACGATCGTTAGCAGCCGAACTAGAGCGGCAAGAACCGAGTTTTACCGAAAGTCCCGCAACACCAGCTAGAGTCAGCGCAGTTGAGCCTGTTATCCCGTCGCCTACTGAAAAAGAAAGAGAGGGGCCAGAGAAGCAGACTAGCACTGATACAACGGAAAGGGAATCGAAGGAGGGGCTGCTCGCGTTGCCGGTATCAAAAGCACTAAGCAATGTACTGGGGAAAGTGACAAGAGACGAGCTCATCGAGCAGCAAAAAAGCGATCCCAGCCTTAAAGAAATTTGGAACATCGTCAGGGAAGGGGTGGCGAGGAAGAATGTCAGTTTTCCTGTAAAAAATGGCATCTTGTACCGCCACTACCGGACTGCAAAAGGTCGCACGTTTGACCAGATTGTAGTGCCGGCTAAGTATCGGTCTGACATTTTGGATCTCTGTCACGGAGTTGGTTTGTCGGGGCATTTAGGAGCTCGGAAGACCAAAAATAGGCTCCTCACGGAGTTTTATTGGCCAGGATGCTTCAAAGAAGTTGAGAACCACGTAAGAGCGTGTGACACCTGCCAGAGAGTGGGAAAACCGCACGAGAAGGAAAAGGCACCACATAAGCTTGTTCCGCTCATTTCGGAGCCATTTCGCCGGCTGGTAATAGACGTTGTGGGACCACTCCCAGTGACAAAGTCAGGATACCGGTATTCGCTTACCGCCGTTTGTCCAGCAACCAAATTTCCTGAGACAATCCCAATGAAGGAGCAAAGCTCCGTAGAGGTAGTCAACGCACTACTGTCTATTTTTTGAGAGTGGGCTTTCCTCAGGAGATACAGTGAGACCAGGGCTCAGTATTCACCAGCGTTCTCACTACGGGATTCCTGGAAAAGTGTGAAATGAAAATAATCCACAGTTCCGTGTACCACCCGCAGTCCAATAGTGTAGAGCGGTGTCATTCCGTGATGAAACGAGTTCTGCGAGCCCTTATATTTGAAAGGAAGTGCCAGTGGGATGCTTGTTTTCCGGCAATGCTGTTTGCGCTGAGATCGATCACTCATGAAGTGACGGGTTTCAGCCTCGCGGAGCTGGTTTACGGACGGACGCTCAGGTCTCCATTGCGACTTTTGCGCGAAACCTGGGAGTCGAAGAGTACCGACCCTACGGTGGTCGAGTACATTCTGGAATTACTGGAAAGGCTGTGGTGTGCTCGCGACATTGCTGAGGCGAACATGGGAGAGGCGCAAAGTAGAGCCAAGAGCTACTGCGATGGAAACACGAAACTGAGAGCTAATCAGGAAGGCGATCAGGTAATGGTCTTGCACCCCTCGCGAGCAAATAAGCTGGAGATTCAATGGGAGGGGCCCTTTCGGGTTGTGAAAAAGCTCTCGGACACAAATTACGCACTGGAACGTAAAGGAAGACGCCGAGAGGTTGTCATTTACCACCACAATTTAATGAAGAGTTATGTGGGAGAAGTGCAGAAAGTGAACTTGGCTCTTAACAGCACGGAGGAGCTTGCACCTGAAATTCCAGGCTTGGTGGGGGTTGAAAGATCAATGGATGTTACCGATGTCATGAAAGCCGTAGCACCGGCCGAGGGCTTGACTGAGAGGCAGAAAGTCGACTTACGCAACTTATTGTCAGAACACATCACTGTTTTCTCGGAAAGGCCAGGGCGAACTGAGGTTATCACTCATGACATTGAGCTAACTTCTGACACCACTGTGAAGTCGAGGCCGTATAGACTAGCCCCGCGACAGCAGGAGATCTTGAAAAAAGAAGTAGATCGAATGCTCGAGCTTAAGCTTATCGAACCTTGCGAAAGCACCTGCACGTCCCCTATGATTCTCGTTGAGGTTCCGGGAAAGGATCCACGGCCTTGCGTGGATTACCGCAAACTTAACGCGATCACGAAGGACCAAACCTATCCTATACCCAACGTAGAGGAGCTGGTGGAAAAAGTGAGCGCCGCTAAATACGTCTCGACTTTGAACTTAGTAAGAGGCTATTGGCAAGTTCCAATGACTAAACGAGCTAGTGAATATGCGGCCTTTGTGGCGCCGACGGGCACATTTAGGCCCCTAGTTCTGAGCTTTGGCCTTAAGAACGCCCCCTTTTGCTTTTCAAGGCTAATGAACCGAGTTCTGCAGGGGGCTGAAGGCTACGCTGATCCCTACTTAGACGACATCGCTATTTATTCCAATACATGGGAAGATCACCTGTACCATCTTAGCGATGTCCTTAGACGTTTGACGCACGCTGGACTGACAGTGAAGCCTGCTAAGTGCCAGCTAGCTCGCGCCGAAGTACGGTACCTAGGGCACGTGGTAGGGCAGGGCAGGAGGCGACCTGATGAGTTGAAAGTAGAGGCGGTTAGCGAGTTCCCGCAACCAGAAAGCAAGACGGCTATCCGCTCCTTTTTAGGCCTCACAGGGTATTATCAGCGCTACATCCCTCAGTACTCGGAGGTAGCCGCTCCGTTAACGGATGCACTGCGCAAGAATGCTCCAGAAAAGGTAGTTTGGAGTGCGGAAATGGAGGGCGCCTTCCAGGGGCTCAAAGCGGCTCTTGTTAGCTCACCCGTACTGCATGCACCGAACTATGATCGTCCCTTTATTGTGCAGTGCGATGCCAGCAACAGAGGCTTAGGAGTAATACTGTGCCAGGAGGATGAGAACGGGAACGAGCACCCTGTGTTGTACGCCAGCAGGAAACTCTCTGTTCGTGAGGAGGCCTACAGTGCTTCGGAAAAAGAATGTGCCTGCATTGTGTGGGCTACCCAAAAATTAGCCTGCTACCTCTACGGAACTTCTTTTGTATTCGTCACTGACCACTGCCCACTGACATGGCTATCGCAAATGTCGGGAAAGAATCCACGACTACTACGTTGGAGCCTTGCGCTTCAGGAGCTTAACTTCACTGTGAAGTATAAGAAGGGTTTCGCAAACGCCAATGTTGACACATTAAGCAGAGCTTTTTAGCTTTTCTTTTGCTTTTGCTTTCTTTTGTGTTCAGTTGAGGGGCGTTTTTCCGTAATGAATTAAGGGGTAATTGGAGTAATCGAAATTTTTTAGCTATGGGCAAGAGTATTAGTGTGGTTGCCATTAAAAAAAAAGCGTAGGTGCATTGTGGCACATTTGAAAGACCGGCCTGGTTGCCGAAAACTCATTGCCGGCGCTTGCTGGTTCTAGCGGTGGGTCTTTGTGGTTTAAATGGTGTTGGGAGACTGCGGTTACTGTGATCTCTCCCGTCGAGCAGCTGATACTACCCGACGTCCGAGATCTTCCCGTCGGCGGAGGAGCTGTAGCGATCGGGCTATGCCTTGACCCAGCGAGTCATTTGCCACGCCGGATTAGTGCAAAAAGGACAGTCTCGCCACGTCTGGACGGAGGAAGCAACAGAGGCCGGCCCCACGACACGTCGCCTGCTGATTGACAGCGGCGCCAACGGGATGGAATGTCGCCAAAGAGGGTTTTGGAGCCGCCACTCTATCTCCGGCCTGGGCCAGTCACGCATCGTTAGCGCGTTAACCGGCAGACGACGACGGCGCTGGTCAAAGGGCTCTCCCCAGAGAATTCCACGAACCTGGCACCTCTCAAAAGGCCGCTCTAAGATCTCCTCGTGGGAACGCAGCCCGCGGCCGGCATCAAAGGGGTCGAGGCGCCCGTGCGTCTTCCGCCCTCCCCCTCCCTGTTCTACGGCAGCGCTGCGACTAGTGGCAAGAGTGTGTGTGTATGTGCAAGCCTGTGTTGTGCCTCTATGAACAGACATGATGGGCGGTACTTCAATGAGAGGAACTGCCACATCACCATTGGTCCGCATTGTTTTATATAGTGATCCCCAACCTAAGGACCTAGGGAACGGGGGTCAACAAAAAGGGCGTGGAGTGCCTCGCCCAACGTTCTTCTCTTCTCTTCTGTCATCTCGACAACTCCCTGTAAAGATGTAAATAAATCCATTAAGTTTGCTCAAAGCTCTCCCCTAGTCCTTGGCTCGACGGAGCGACGGCGATCGGCCCCGCTACCCCCAGACTGCGGTCGCCGCGACTCGCAACAACATTACGTCTTGAAAGTGGAAATTTCCACACATGCAAGTGCCACCAGAGAATCTGTAATTATGACCTACTTTTTTGGTGTCATTGATATAATAAAGCTTATGGCTAACAAAGTTGCTATGAGCTTCAGTGTTGTTGAAGAGGAGAAATGCATATTCTTCACGTAACTCCGGAATATTAAATGCTGATGTCCCAGTCTTTTTGGCGACGGGGCCGTCGGTGTACACATGATGTGATGTCAACTGCTGTGCGGCAATGATTGGCACTTCATGCTTGCTGCGAAGTCCTTTTGTTGACGTTTCAATAGTTGGAAGCTCAAGCAGCCATGGCGGGTAATTTAGGTCTATTTGCCAATGTGCTCACACAGAAAGTCGTGAAATGTAGTGTTGGTACCATAGTATATCTGCACTCCGGCGCAGTTCTCAATATTTCGTATGAGTGGATGTGAAGGGTGTTGCGTGTCTAGGCAAAACAGGTTCCGACAGGTCTCCACATTTCGAATTGCTATAAAGTTGGCTTCTCATGCCTCTGCCCATGTCATAGAACTTGATGTTGCCTGTGAAACCCCCAGACATATGCGTAAGCTTCGTGCTTGTAACAGCTGAAGTCGGTGTAGAGACGTCTGAGAGATGTTGTGGAGAACTGGCATGACGTAGGAAATCTTCAGTCAGATGACTGCAGAATGGATGTGGAATAGAAACGCAGATGTACCACCCCATTTTGTTCCCGCTATGCGATGAATAACATTTATGGTAGAGTTCACTTGATTTGCTAGATCAGCAACATGCAGACTCCATCTGAGTAGGTGGTCTAAGATAGCACCAAGGAAGCAGTCTCAATGCCCTTATGTTTCTAAATTTAATACGTTCTCAGGCAAGCGGTACGACAGCCACCATCTGCAATTCCTGCCATGAGTGATATCAGAATCTTGTAATACCTCTGGGAATATTCCCAAGCGAAGTTTTGTTATATGTTTGAAGCAATTAAAGTGGATGAAAAATCGCTGCTATTTTTCGTCCACTTTAATTCCTTTCAATTTAAGAAAATTATTGTACTCTGGTTAAAAAAACAAACAAATAATGCCCCGTATGCATTCCTTAGGTAATTTGTTTCTTTAATAATGCAAAACAGTGGTGGCAATAGGACTAAATACGATTGTTCTTGAACACCCTTATTTTAAGTGGTTGGGAGGTTGGACAAGAATGACAGCTGTTTACAAATTTTACATAATTGAGAGACTTCTACTCTAGCCAGAACAATTTTGCGTCAATATCGCGTGCCAGCTTGCAGTGCATTTTCATGGGATTAGGTCCGAACGTCCAGGCCACACTGTCAATTTTTTAACGTGCTCCGTCAAAACAGTATCTGTCAGGTCGTAAATGCGGTGTACATGGCAACTACGTATGTGGAAATAGAAGTTATGGCGAGTAACAGAAAAGTGTCGGTGCAGCTAAAACTCCTAGCAAGCTCACCGAGCCCCTTATTTAAATAGTTACGCAACAATGCTCATAAAGGCACCATTATTTGGTGTGCACCACTTGGCAGAATCAGTGCGTCATTATTAATTTAAAAAACTTACAATAATCATTTTTGCACTTAGAGTTACTGTATATGCTACCTTTAAAGTAACATATACAGTAACTCTATTTGCGTCACGGTGTAGGAAGGAGAGCTGACTCAACGCGGCGGGCAAGCGCGGCAAAACTTGGTTCGGCCGGACGTGTGCGCTCGTAGGTGGCGCATCGCGAACAGGGGCCATGTACTGCGGGTCTTCAGTTGCCACGGGCATGAAATGCGCCTCGCACTGTTCCGTACACAGTGCGTGCTTGAATTTTGGTAGCATAAATTCAGGGTCGCTTCAAATGAAAATACCATTTCAAAAGAACTGAGGTTCTTTGGGACGTCTCGAGTTGGTATGTGAATTTTAAGGCCGAAGCGCATGCACGCAATTTGGGACGCGACAGCGACTGTAGCTTCAACAATTTTTCGCGAAGAGGCAACCACCTCTGCGAGTAACTTAAACAGCAATAGGGGCAATTAAATGTTGCGGTGCACCAGTGCTATCTACCACGGTCACGGTGACTTCGGCATACGAAGAAAATTTTAATTTCGCTGAACTAGGGCACACACATGAATCGGATATCTACTTCAGTTTTGCGTTGTTACTTTTTAAACATGTTTTTACAGTTATTCATGCCCAATAAGCTTGTTCGCACATATACATGTTTATTGCACTGTTTTACAGAAAAATGTACGCAACAAGAAAGGTTGAGGAAATCACACACATTCAAACACCAAGCCAAATACTCTGTTTAGGACGCTTGTGCAGTCACAAGTGTTGACAGTTTTCTGAGCTTGTGTATCTTGTTTTCCTTTTCTTTTCTCTGCTAACAATACTGCCTCATCCGAAGACCCACATAATAATGCAAGATTTTAGCAATTACTTCATCTCTGTGGGTGATGCAAGGAAATGAGAGCCAGTTGTTATCTAATATATGATCAATGGTGAGCTCGTAAGCATTCCTTTGCGTGCAACTTCTTTGAAACTCTACTTCTACGCATGTCTTGATCAATGTCAAGCAGTTTCCACGGCACTATGTGGCTTGTGTCAGCAGCGCACTGCGGTTCTCGAACACGCCGAAATTCTGAGAACACAACATTGCGAAGCTCGTCAACCTGCAGTCGGTGAAAACCCCAAGTTGTGGACGGAAGCTCAACACATGCTGGCCTTCTAAACAGTTCATCAAAAGTCGACAGCACTGCGAGGGGTGCCGAGGTACAATCATGCAAGAGCATGTCCGAAGCAGTAGCACCACTTTCGGGGGGATCCGTAATAAAAAGCACTGAGAAAGCGAGCCACAGAGTTCCTGGCTTTGCTTTCAGTGCTTCTTGAAAGTCTCGTTAACGTGGTCTCTCGGCTGGCCTCTTGCGTTGTTTTTCCTCTTTCGAGAGATAGCTTGGGCAGTCCGGAGAAATACTGGGCACTGCATCTTCGGAGAGGGACGCTTTCCGGGGCGCAAGCTACGCGGCGCAAGCGTCAAACTGTTTCAGAACACGCGGAGAAGCGTTATATGTATTGTGCTGACACAGCTAGGGGAATCGTAGCGTCCCCGTCGTGGCACGCGGTTGACGCGGCACGATCAGCTGTGAAAAAAAAAGGGGGGGGGGGGCAGCGCACCGCCTGCTGCGACTCTATTCAGTTTTCCCCATCGTCCCTAATACTGAGCCGCAATCGCTCAATTGCACAGCTGCGCACATAGCAAGAGAACTGGCCCCGACTTCTGTAACGCGCGGTTCATTACGTTAATTACGTCGCACACACACTCGCGAAAAAGTTCATCGCACTCGCGAAATGCACGGCGGACGACGCGTCGTTGATTCCCTAACTCTGAGACACGATCTCTTAATTGCACAACAGCGCACACAGCTAGAGAACGCGCCCCGACTTCTGGAACACTCGTTTTACGTTCATTTTGTTAATTAAAACGGCCAACGTAGCTCACGCACTTGCAAAATGCACCGCGGACGACACCAAACCCTCACGGAGAAGCCACAACTACAGAAGCAAATTTATTCACTAAATTTGGTGGCAGTCTGGCAACAACCACCCCAAAGTCTGGCATTATGCAACAACCTTGCCTTAAAAGATTAAACAAAAGTTTTTTTTTCTTGTAAATTTGTTGCTTTGGCACTTATAATAGGGCATTAGGTGACGTGAGCTACCGTCTAATCAAAGCCTTATCCATCCATACGTTCAATAACGAAGAGAGAAAAGCGCGCGAAGCTAAAGTAGCGAAACCGTCTAAATTTGACACCTTTTTATTACTACCTATATTACCTAAGTAATACAACCCTCTCTTTCAAGAAGTGAAATAATTTGAAAAGCAAGGCACCGTCCCATTCATGGCCTATCCCCCTAGGTGGGTTGCGCCAAGGTGTTGAGGAACCAACCAACCAACCAACCGTCTGTTGCGCAAATATGCCCAACGAAAGTTCCAAGACGCGTTTCGATGCTTTGTGCCCTTGCTCTGACATCACGTTGTCATCAGAATGTCACAACATAATGGATCTTCGACGCGCCAACGAGTATAACATGACAACTAAGCTAGTAAGTACAAACATGTGATTTGATGAACCTCGTCCGACTTGGATGCGTTTAATGTTGATTTTCTCAGGGACGTGATTCTCGCAAACTCTGCGAACTATTTGTACTCTCAATGTAAGTGCTCAATGTATGCTCGACTGCATTAACGCGTTCGTTTAGAAAGGTGGCGATTAGTTTGAGTGAATGGCTAACAGAAAGCGACGACCTGCCGATCAGACGACAGCATGCATACAACATGCAAACACACTGTTCGCGGCTGAGGTCGTTGGCAGCGTCCGCAGCTGCCACCTCGCATAAAGCTTCCTCTCATGCTTGATGTATTGCACAACGTCCTAGCTTGGCGTATGATTATTTTTTATATAATAACGGAGTCGGTGTTCACACAATTGTGGCTTAAGCGGCCGACTGGTTGCCCTAGACAAGTGTGATTTGGACTGTATACAGTCGTCAGCAAGTTTAACATGAATGCTTCTCCGCGTGTTCTGAAACAGTTTGACGCTTGCGCCGCGTAGCTTTTGGTTCTGCTGCCGATACTTTACCAATTAATGCCGAAATACATTCCAAGCATACCTCGCTAATACCTCGGCAACAGCGCTTCGCGGCTGGCATTAGTCAAAGTAGTCCAGGTAACGGATCTGAGCGTTCGTGATAAGCTTGCTGACGACTGTACATTGATGCTTTGGTCACAGCCGTGGTTGGTTGAAGACGCAGACAGCATGGCTGTAGTATATTCTCGTCTGCGTGTCTTTAAAAAAAACAGTGTGAGAGAGAAAAAACATTTATTTGGTCCAGAGTGAACAGTACGAGGCATTTATACATCTAAAATTCGGCTGATTCCATGTGAGAACGGGAATGCCGAGCCGCTCTGCCATGTCCGGTCCTTCACAACACAACAGCCAGGATCTAGTTGCAATAGCTGGTGTCGTTGATTGCAGCAGTCCACCAGTCTCCATGACTGCAGACCTGCAATGCAAGGCATTGCCAGAGCATGTGTTTGAATGAGCTACCACTCTGCAATCTGTTGAGTCTATGTTGAGTTCATCTCCATATGTATCATACTCGGGAAGCTCCTTCAAGGATATCAACCGGTTTGCAGCATTTCGAATTTAACTGGATAGTGGTCTGCTAAGCTCATGGTGAAGAGATGGAACACCCAGCTAGTCTCCCTGTAGTGCAAGGTAATCTCATGAAAGTAAACTAGCGGATCGCCTAACTCTGGCTGTTTTCGAACCATTACCGGGCCCCACGCTGCCGCAGCACGATTATGAATCCTCATGCTCGATTATGAGCGATCTAATAGGGGTTCAGTTCAATTGGCATTACGTCCAGACACTAGTAAGCTGAGAACTAGAGAATTTAATGAATTTCATCCTGTAAAGGCCTGCATTAAGGACCCTCATGTCATTTTTGAGATGACCTGATTGAATGCCCTGATGGCAGCTCGTGATCCAGTGTAATGAGGCAGTGTAAACAGTGGTGTGTTCATAGTCTAGTAGTGCTATAGAGATTTGTTTACTTTCCGACGCCAGAGTTCTATTATGCTTACATATTTGCAATGTTCACTTTTTGTTTACAAACTCACCACAATGGTCTACTGGTTATGGTACTTGACTGCTAACCCGCAGGTCACAGGATCGAGTCATGGCTGCAGCAGCCTCATTTTTTATAGAGGTAAAAATGCTTGAGGCCCGTGTACTTAGATTTAAGTGCATTTTAAAGAACCTCAGGTGGCCGAAATTTACAGAGCCCTCGACTACGGCCTCTCTAATAATCATATTGCGGTTTTGGAACATCAAACCCCAATAATTAATACTGTTTGTTTACAGCACACATGGACATTACTCATATACCTGAATAACAGTGTGGACAATGTATCGATCAATGTTCAGCTAGTTCCAGAACTCCGGTGGAATGGAGGGACCTTGTCATGAATACCGATGGTCTGAAGCAGGCCGAGACATTTCATATGTTACTGACAGGACTATCCACCTGAAGGTACAGTCTGATGATAAACACTTGGTATTTTGAGAAATCTGTTGGTTCTGACGAAGCAGGGGTAATTCTTGCACAAGTGGTGTCAAAAAGAATGTCTCCGAAAAACTGGTCTAATAGCGATCTAATACAAGAGTGCCTTTGAGGGAAATTCCTTTTGATACTGTGCATGCAGCCACACTCATTGCAACAGAATTGAAAGTTGGGCTAGTTGGATATGCATGGTGTAACTGTGGGTTAAGCGCACGAAGAAACACAAAGCGCTTGTTCCGTGTTCTTTTATGTTCCTTCGTGCTCTAAAACCACAGTTACACCACTATCATTGATTTAAATTCAGTGTCTCTGCAGATGTCAACTTTTAAGCAACAAACAGGATTGCTAAAGTGCTCGGCACTGACTTTTGGAATGACATACTGCTCTGGAAACCTTTCATTCACTTTCTATCACAATAGCAGCACCAAAGGCACATGGTTTTTACACAGACCTCGAGAAGTTCAGCTCAAGCTCATTTTCCCAAGCTTGGTGCTTATCTAACTGGCTGCAAACATAATTGATCATAATTCATCCTCTGGAATGTACTGAACATGATTTTACCAATTGTAACAAAGCTTCAAAAATGAGATAAAAAAGCTGATGCATACAATATCATTCACACAATCATCACTTATCTCAAGTCCGTGCACAAACTTATCGACATGGAGTTCTGCAAGTGATTTCAGATGGCTGATGTACTAACTCTGCCAACACAGGCTTCACAACGCTACAAGTTGGCTTTTCATCATAATGTGTGAACGTGTCATTTTGGGATGCAAGCCTTTCTCAATAATGTGATCTAAGAGACAAACTCGTTTCACCAAAAGTACTTAGAGAGGAGTGCACCGCTGTGAATGTTGTTGTCTGTTATTAGCTCTGTTGATCTAGAGAAGCTAAGGCAGCACTTGCTCATTAAGGAAATAGACCTGCCGTCACTCAATATAGGGTTGTAAAAATGGTACCACTATTTAATGCAAGAGGAATGCACAGACAGCAAAACATTGGCATTTTGATCAGCAATACTGATAAAGATGTTTCTGAACTGTAAGACCGCCTTGTGCAGTGGAGGGATTGTACTATGTATAGGTGTTGAGATAGAGACGAGCTTTTCCTCCTTGCATCACACTATAACTTTCCCACCATTGACACAGACAGGTGAAAGTCTGGTGGGGATCCTTCCGCTTTGTATCTACTGAAGCATGGGCACTGATTCAGAAGTCTTGAGCTAGTTTACTAAGAGACATTGCTGCAGTATGTTTGAAAGGTATCTCTCTTACAATTAAGATCTGATGGAGACTCTAGCATTGTCAGTGACCCACCTTTGTAGCTGTGTGAAAGTGGTGAAACTGAAGAAAGCGCCCCAAAAGATGACTCCTTCATCTCTTTGTGTCAGTGTTTTGCACTGCTTCGCTTGTTGGCTTAATTGGGCTGGAAGATTCTGAGAACTGCTGAAGTCTTGTCATTACATTATTGTGATACAGGCATGCCTTCACTGGCATGTATATGTTTCATGAGTTAACATTTCAACAATATTTTTCAAATGTCATATGGTAAATTTCTCATGCCAATAAAGTGATGATCTTCTGGACCTGTACTGTTTGGTATTAAAACACCGCAAAAGCTTTGAGACTTGAACTTCTTGACATTGTGTTATCAGTGCCACATTTCAACTCTGAAAACGCAAAGCATTTTGATAGGTATGTCTGCTAGTAAACGTAGTGAACTGTGTGTTTTCCTGTAGCACAATCCATAGAATGTCTGTCGAAGCCTCATTTAATCTACAGGGACAGTAAGGAGCTCTATAAAAATGTCTATTTAGCTATGTTACCCACACGCATTACGATCCACGGCCTTTATTGCCATAACATGTTATCTAATTTAGAGAATCAAACACAGTTTTTTTGTACTTCAAAAGAAGACCCTTGTTTACTTTTGAAATATCACTATTTCGATGGCGTGAGGACATACACATAATTGGTTTTAAGAAGCTTTTTATAGTCTTCTATAAGTAGGGCTACTTTCTCCTTTTTGAGGGAAGTGATGTTTAATGCAATTTTTTTTTCAATTCATGTTGATCTAGCTGAAACAAGCCATCCCTATGCTCTGCCTAGTTGCTTTGCGGCACCTAACGTAAAATAGTTCACAGTGAAAACAAGCGTCGGCACTTCTCGTGTATGAAATATTCGCGACATAAAAACAATCGTAGCTTTTCTGAACAGTCTCGGTGGTCTGCTGAGACAGACATCAGCATGAGGTTCAAGGTGCAAGGAGGCACGTGCAGAGCAGCCAAAAGTTTCCAGATGGTGCTCTCGTACAAAGTATCAGCGCCCATCTCATAGCGCGAGATATATCGTGCAGGCCGCCCTCAACACCGAGTAATGACGAACAAAACACGCGCATATTTATGAGCCAAGCCTAAATGACATTGTTGCATGCCATGCATGGCCCCCTGTATATTTTACGAGCGCAATTTACATTTTGCCAACGCAAACCCTACATTCTTGCACAGGGGGTCCCACATTTCTTGTCCCTACTGCAGTAGGGACATTTCTTGTCCCTACTGCAGAGGGGTCAGAGACGTACCCTCCTAATATGCTAAAGAAAAAGGAAGTGCGTTTAGCTGATGCATGCACATGTGGCTCGACATTCACGGTGTGGGTTTCTTACCTTTATACGAGTCAAACGTGAAGTTCTGTACTTCTTCTTTAAATCGATGTTCGTGAACATGGTGCTGCCGAAGATCTAGAAGCTTCAAAAAAAACTTTGGACACAAGTCGCACGCGATAGTCCTTCCTTCACCGCACTCCTTTGTTTTTGCTGTTGCCAAGGCCTCTTCTCCGTGGACATTTTTTTATGTGCCTTTTTAAATTGCTTGCAGTTGAAAAAGCCTTGTCGCAGAAAGTGCAGATCTTGTCAAGTCTCGTGGAGGTGCTAGCGCGCGCCCCGGCGCTTTCACTGCCGTCCATCGAGAGCGTTCGACAGAAAACAACTCGGGAGATGGGAACGCGAAGCTCACTTGTTGCGAGATCGGCAGGAACTGTAGGTAAACTGGGAAAACTTGGCATCGCCTCATAGGGAATAATCGAGCTCATGATTTCTCGTGGTTGACGCTGCACCGTCCCTAGAATTCCCCAGAAAGCGATGTTGTACGGAGCGTTGACGTGTGCATCAAAGTAGTCAATGTGAGCGAGAATCACCCTCCTGGAGTTATTGCTTCGCGGCGAGGGCTCAGTGGAGACATCTTCGTCTGGTTTCACGATATGTCCGTCATGTAGCAAAATGCTTGTCTTGTAATTATTCTAAATAAACATCAAGTTTCCTTCTACTGAAGGAAATTCAGTATCTTCAAGCTGCCTCGACCCCATCTTTACGAATCTCCTGTGCCAGAACAACAGACACAACACTTCAACAACCTCTAGAACCGCTGATATATCTCTACAGAGTTTAATGCCGTTTCGTAATCTGTCATATAGGGGGTTCTTTTTTTATTTGGCATTTTTATCAACTCTTTGATTACTCGCGTAACTATGATCTACGGTAAAACACTATGCACAATTCAGATTATCTTTCTGAATATTTCGTACAAATTCTGAAAGGAGGTCGATCGGTCTGTATAGTTTGTGGAAGAATGGTGAAACAGATCACGTTGTGCATTAATGAAGTCAATTCGTATATTCGCATGATAGGAAGTTATCGGGAGAAGAGGAAGGGTGTGAGGACAGTTGTTACGTCACTCGCATGACGATAGAAGTGATGGTCTTTAGCGAACTATGCTTTATAAGAAACCATCCAAAAGCACGAAAACAGCGAAGGAACCAGACAGGACAAGTGCTGGACTGACAACTAAATATTTAATAAAGAAATCCCCCACACCCATGAACCATCAGCACATGCATAAATGGGCTACCTGAGCCTAGTATATGTGTTGCACATTTAATAATACAAACCAAGAATTAAGCATGTCAAGGTGTCGCAAACAGCGCATTTACACAAAGCCAAAATATCAACGCAACGTGCGCTCGTTGACTAAAAGCTGGGGGGCTCGCATCACATATGTCACATTGCCTTTTTATTATATTGATACGCTTTGCAACTTTCATAGTAATTGTTATTTCTCAATTTCTCTTTTTTGACACCCTGATTTGAAATCAGGGGCGCGCAGCTACAGCCTTTGCAGCGCAGACGTACGTGAGTTTCAAAATTTCCTTGTCATGCGGCTGTGTCTACAAAGGTTAGAAGAGCCGATCAGCTTCAATGACAGACTGCGTGAACACCGCATTATACTCCCTACAAGTACTTGTGGAAACTCACCTCTGCACTGCAATGGCTCTACATTCCTGATTTCAAATCAATAAGTGTGAAACACTTATTGATTTGTTGAGTCGTTGGCAAAGGAATAAAAAATAAGCATGAATGTAAAGTATTTAAAACCTTCAAAATAAAACAAAACATTGCAAAGCGTCATGTGTAAATCATCCATCAGTTTTCCTTACAAATAGAGAATTTGCGTTGCTACATAGTTATTGCACAGTAGCGTCGATACTCCTGCGTTTCATGATAATGTGCTATTTGTTACACCTTAACACTTGTGCACTGTTAGGTGTGCAACTGTGAAATCACTCAGATAGCCCATTTATGCATGCATTGCTGGGTTCTGTGTGAGGGGGCTTTCTGCAATAAACATTGTGTTCGAAGTCCAGCGCTTGTTCTCTGTGGTTGTTCTCCTTTGCTGTATTCGTGTCTTTCGTTGGATTCCTCTTCTGAATACCATGAAGGAACTCGCACAGCAAGCTGCCTTAGTGGTGTACTGTTTCAAACACTGTTCTGAAAAATCGGCATCTAGATCTAGTTTGTTGAATTTAGTCGAAGATAGAAAACGGGCAAAGTAAGGCGCAGATTACTCGGTTTGATTGTCTGGCGAGTGCATGACAAAGCGGAGGAAATACAAGACATTACGTACTTAGCATTTTATCCGCATGCTGCATTCATGTTCTGTGCAGTACTTTACACGTAGTTGATGATGATCCTAATCTCGCCCAATGGTCGACCTTGCTGAACCTGCCAACTGGATCAATCGTTTGATAGAGCATACTTCATCTGTTGTGTTGATCGTCTCTTTCTCTGGCTGTGTTACAATTCCTTAATGGATTATTTCAAAATATGCATGTCACAAACAGCTGGCTCCTGCGTGTTTATAAGCAACTATAAGGAACTGCTTTCATACGCATTCAGTTCAGTTCACTTTATTACCCTAATGGTCCCCCTTTTCTTGGATGGGCATTACATAAGGGGCCTTCTACATTAACTAGCACCGATCTTCTCCTTTGAACTGTAAATGTTCCTTCACTCGCTTTCACAGTCGTATTGATTGTTATTTCAGTACCAACTTTCCACACCTTTATTCATACATATTGTGTGGAAGGGAGTACGTAGACTCGATCGTCATCCAGAATATGTTGGCATATAGTACTCTCGAAACACCGTCGTCGGCACTGTCACCGACCTGTATTCGCTTAATCAAAGTGAGCTTGAAAATAGCTTAAAATTACCGTTTATTTTGAGTCCAACACAACCTTCCTACATTATTAGCAGTACTGAACAAGTTTTACAGTGAAAGTTGTTATTAGATCACAACTTGGGTCACGTGAGTACAGTTGTCCGTTGCTACCGCTGTCCGTAACCACATCGCACGAAATTAGAAAGCACCAATGACACAATGGGGCTAGAACCTGAGTCCGCTGGGTGCCTTCCCAGTATTTTACCACTGAGCCACACCGGTGCTTGGGACTTGTTGGCAAAATTGTCTTAGGCACGGTTGATGTCGGGAAAGCAATCGCGTTAATACAACTTATAAATCGTTTTAAAACAGCGAAAGAACAACCAGTCGTCGCACAATGCAAATAGCGTAATGAGTTGGTCATCCAATGCTCCAACCTACTACAAAAGATTGTTCTTGTTCAGCTATGATGATGATGACGATGATGATGGTCCTTGTTATTCTGGTGCACACCCACAAAGAGGGATCGGCCAAGAACTGGGCGGCAGGATCTTTAAGTAAAAGGCTTATGGTTTTACAAACACAAAGTAATTTTGGACTGAAAAAAATATATATATATAGAAAGAAAAGCCAAGAGTTGAAAAAGGAGTATATTTGAGCAGGGATCGCTGCAGGCTATCAGATGTGATTTGAGACAGAGGTAATGGTGGGTCTAAAACAAATGATATATATATAAAAAGGCACTTCAACATGGCAATCGCTTTGTTTTAATTATGTAGTCAAATATGTACTGCAAAGCAGACGTCCCTGTGGCTATAACCAAATTTAATGCGGCCAAACGATAAAATTACTGCCACATTCAATTCTAATCCTAATTTTTCAAGTGGAGTAACCAGGTATCTTTTCCGCTGATGAGAATATCGGCGACAGAATAAAAAAGAATGATCTATTGTTTCCATTTCTTTGCAAACCTGACATAAAGGTGACGCCTTTAGACCAACTTTATGCAAATAATAATTTGGTTGCGAAATTCTACAACACAATCTGGTATATAAGTAACTTCCCATTGTCGTATTGCACACCACTGTCTATTCCAGCAGCATCTTAGATGTGCAAAATATCGAAATTTATCCAATAAGTAGGAGTTGAATTCATGCAAACAGAGGTTTCTGAATCTTATTACTATCGCATGAGCCGTATCAGGCAAAATCGGGATATGGGGACCGCTAAGAGATACTGTGGCTAGTGCATCCGCCATCTCATTGAGATATATGCCACGATGGCCTGGTACCCATAACAGCTGCAGTTTTTGCAAGTTAGTCGGTATGAGTTGTCGAAACATGTGCATATTATAAGTGTTAAGTTGGCTCCCGAAGACAGAGGAGCAAATACCGAAAAAGAATATGTAATTACGACTGCTTCTGATTTGCCCAAAAGAAGTTTCCGTTGTGCCAGTACAATAGCAAATAATTCTGCTATAAATATTGATGAATGTGGAAGTCTACCGAAAAGGACCAGTCAAGGGAACGTGAGAAGATTACTGCCCCAGCCTTTTCATTTGATACGGATGCATCAGTCATAATTATGTTGTTCATGTTCACGTGTGCCAAGTAATCCTGAAGCCGATCATTTAAATATTAAAATGGCATTTGCTTCGCGTTAGGGGGCTAAATATTCTCAGATTCTATCTGAAGATCTAAAAGTTGCTTGTTGAGAAAATATGTTTGATTTTGACGTTCAGTGGTTCTAGCAACGCTTGAACAAACATGATCTGTGGGTAGTAAAATTGCGACCACCGAGTTTCAAAAAAAATAAGCTTGGCTCTTCAATAAAAACATAGAACGATTCTCTCTGGGGCAAAGTGTATAGTTTTAAAAATGTTTGGATATTAAGTATTTTGAACCTATTCAACAATGAAGGCAGACGCGCTTTTATGTATAGCACATTGTTCGCAACAAACTTGGGCAGTCCAAGGCACAATCGTAAAGCTTCCCTTTCTAATAGTATTAGCGGTCTCATTTTATATGTGGCACTGCCCGAAAATAAGACACAGCCGAATTCCATGATAGGACGAATGTACATTTTATAGACCATCACCAGTGTATTTCTTCGCAACCCCCTTTTTATGTTGCTGAGCTTGTGTAACCACCCCATGGCTCGTGTTGCTTTGGACCCAATGTGATCGATGTGACTTTTCCAATTTAACGAGCTGTTATATACAATGCCTAAGTATTTGAGTGAATCGACCTGGGGAATGAGCTCTGTGCCATACATCAAGGAGATGTTGACAGGATCCATGAACGAGAACGCTAGAAACGCACTTTTGTTTATGTTTAAAGACATTCGAATTTTTTCAAGCCATTCCTCTATCATATTTAGGTAATTCTGTAATGTCTGATAAAGTAATTGCAGATCACTGTTTGTCGCAAAGAAAGCAATGTCATCTGCATACACATATAAATGAATATCGCTATGTGTTGGAAGCGAACTGAGGAAGATGTTAAACAACAACGGTGAGAGCACTGCCCCCTGTGGTACGCCACGGTATTGCCGATATCTGTTAGAAAAAGTGCTTTTCGGTTGTTTGACTTTGAAAGATAGCTGGATTTATTAGTGTCATAGTCATCTTTTGCTTTTTGTATTGTACATTTAAAATCTGCTGCCACGTATTTATAGTCACACCAGTTTTTTGGGCATTGGTTGTAAATAAGTTGCTTCCATGCCGCTTTTCGTTTTCTATACCCCCTCATACAATCAGCGTTCCACCATGGGCTAAACGATCCTCCTGTGCCTGAGGTTATTGTAAAAGTTGACTTTTTTATTGCTCTTTTCAATACCGCACGCAGACTCATAGCCCGAATGTCTTCCTGCATGTCCTTGGAAAGAATCAAAAGTAGACTTTAAGTCTTTTTGTAAACGCTCATGATTTACAAACAAGCCAATTTTATCAATTAAAAATATCCTGGGAAAGTTGAAATCAAAGCTAATAGGAAGGTGGTCACTGTTTGTTGCGCAATCTAAAGTTTTCCATGACGAAATGCTTAGTGAGGAGCTGGAGAAGGTCAGATCTATAGCTGACTTTGATTGTCTCCTAACAAACGTGACAGTGGGGAAATTTACACAAGATAATTGATCATCAACAGTCCATTCCCACAAGCGCCTTCCACTTACATCAATCTTGAGACCACAAGACACGTGGTGTGAATTGAAGTCACCAGTTAATATTACATCCTTCCTGCAGGAAGCTAACATCGCATCTAAGCATCATGTGTCCTGCAGTCCTGCCGGAAAGTATGCGTTAACAAAAGAAAAAGGGGAACAGCCTGGCAGAGTGATGTCTAATATCATAACTTCATAGTTAGTATCCATGCACAGGTAGTTAAATCTTAGCTCTATGACTAAATTTAGTTGATATAAAAACAGCAAGTCCACCACCGCTGCTAGGTCTGTCTAAACGAAATCAGCGATAATTTTTTGGGTAACATTTTTGTCCATTTGTAAGCCAGGTTTCTTGTAAAGTGATAATATCTGGGAAATTTGCAAAGAAATATACGATAAATCTGTGTTAGCTGACCCTATTTATCGACAATTCTACTGTAATACTTTTAGGGAGCCTATTTTGACACTATAAACCCGTCGCAGAGACTGCTTGATCCAAAAGATCTTTCTTCAAAAAGTCTTTTTTGGAGAGGTTCTCAAAAAAGTCTTTCTTTGACAGGTATTTTTTAGATTTTGTTTTCTGTGAAGACTTTTTCGGTAGGGGAGATCTGGCACGCTTCAAGGAATTTTGAGATTCCGCATCCATATTTGTGAATTCATCGGAGTCATCTGATATAGGTTCTGGATCTGTCCGCAGTATCTTATTGGAGTATCCTGCTTGAGGAGATGCGCATTGTGTAGGAAATATCGGGTTTTCTGTCCCTGCACACCTTGAAACTTCCAAATCTTGGAAAGTTTGATTTTTCATAGACACTGAAGCAAGGATTTGGGTCAACTGAGATGTTAACAATTCAGCCACGACTCCAATAATATTGCTGGAAAGAAGCTCTGCTCCATTGCCTGTTTCGTTGCATTCTCTATGGTCTCTGCTATAGATTTTGCTAATGATGCATTCGCAGAAGCGGTATGTCATGCTGTTACGCTTGCGTAGCCTTTTGAGCGTTCTTGAAATTCCTTGAGCTTTCGAGCGTTCTTGAAATTCCCTGAGCTTCCCTTCGGGAGCGACACCTGCGTTCCACAATTTCCAGTAGCCTAGCTTCTCGCTCTATCGCCTCGCAATCTAAAGGGTCTGCAGGATGCGCTTCATGACATAAACAGCACTTCGCTTCCGCCGAATTGCACTTACGGCTGTCATGATTTTCTCCACATATTCGACATCTGGCAGTTGATCTGCACACTTTTGCGTTGGGGCCATATCTCCAACAATTCGAGCACTGCAGTGGCTTAGAGGATAGAGGCTCTACCCTATAGATAAGAGGCCAAGCAATAATTTCAGATGGCCTTATCATTCCCGCAAAGGTTACTATCACCGATTCGGTAGGTGATTTTTTTTTGTCAACCAGGCCTGTATTACTGACACTGCACCTGCTACCGAAAATAAATCCATAATTTCTGCAGGGGTCAGGCTCGTATCTACACCACGGACTATGCTTTCGAACATGCAAGATGTGCTGGAATAAACGGGCTCACTGGCTGCGCTGCAAATTCGGAACAATTGAGAAGCTCTTGGACACACTCCTGATCGGCAGGGCAGCAGAAAATACCATCATGCCCGAAATGCTGAATCTCGGTGATCTTTTCAGAGTGTGATGTGGCTTTCCGAAGCTCCATTTGAATCACCTTCGGATTCTTCATAGGTATCGTACCTCCATTGGTCGGTACCAGAGCCACGGGGACGTTGGTGACCCCACTGCAAAGAACAGAATCAATTGGCCAATTTTCGGCCCGTATAGATGCTAGCTAAGGGGAAGGTCCTTGACCAGGTGAAGAAACCGACATCGAGATAGCCTGAGTCGCTTGAACTCAGAAAATAAAATGGCACAAACCACAAACCAAAGTGCCAAAATAGCACTAAAAACCACAAAGAATCAAACGTTAAACTCAAGTGCAATCCTGCCGCCCGTTGTTACAGCCGTTTCAACAGCTTCCAACAGGACCGGAAGACAACCGTGACGCTGAAGCTTTGCTTTGCTTTGCTATCGTAGATACATGGCACATAGCCATCTTGGGGGATTGGCCAAGAATGCAACGTAGAGACTGGTAAATGTTATTTTAGATAAGCTATGAAATTTAAAACCAAAAATAAAGAAACGAAATGGCAAATATATGAAAAATATTAAATTTAACTACAAGTAATATGCTTTTGAGCTTGTATTCCAGACTGCCGCAATAACCTGATGGGAATAATTTTGAAAACTTAAGTTTTAACCTAACGAAATGACGAATAATTTTAAATACCAGGTTAAAACGGTACTCGTTGAGTATTTATAATGAAATTACACACGGCATCAAAGGCATCCTTCTGGTAGTATCCCAAGCCCGAGGCACCGAAGCTTAAAATATTTTCTCCGATAACGTCAAGCCTATTTTTGTAAAAGGAGCAATTAGAAATCGAGTTCTGATACGAAAATATCTTGCACATGTCGAAAAGTAATGTGCGATATTTTCCAGTTCTCCGCAGAATTGGCAGACGGGTGATATCGTCAGACCAGCCTGTACCGATAAAAGTTTAATGGGGGGACATGACATCGAAATCTGGGGATCATCACTTCTGATTGTCGAGAATGGCTGCACTGTGATTTCCATGGATATTTTAGGTAATTATATTCCATCCACGTGGTTATTGCTTCCATCCTATCTGTGTGGATAGCTGATCTTCTAAACCTGATTGCGGTGAAGTATTCAACCACCGGGAGAACCTGAATTATTGGGAGATCTAGTTATGAGCGGGCTAAGGCGTCGGCCATTTCATTTAATGTTAACCCACAGTGACCTGGTACCCATACTAATTTTATGTACTTCAGCTGTGACGGAACTAAGGATCGTAGCGTCGTAATGGCACGAGAGGTATGAGAAGTTGTAAGAGCTGTGCATACCGAGAGCGAATCAGTAATTACTATTGCTCTGTTCTCATTCCACGCAAGTTTTCGCAGTGCCATGATGACTATCATTAACTCCGCCTCAAAAACAGGAGTGAAATCGGGTAGCCTCGCAGCAAATGACCAGCCAAGTGATTGGGAGACTATTCCTACGCCTGCCCTTTCCTTATTGACCGAAGCATCTGTGGCTATTACGTTACATGTCTGTGTACGCCTTAGGAAATCTGCTAGCCTGTTCTCTAAGAATTTGCGGGATTTAAATTTAGATTCTGGAGGAAAGATCTCATCATATTCTATGTTAAGAATATGGCTTGAGATATCAGATGCAATTACGTCACTAATGTTGACATTTATACTTGTCAGTTTCTTTTGTACATAGATTATCTGCGGTGTATGAAAACGAGGCCAATGAGCGAGAAAGAACAAATCTGGGTCACTGGTGAAAACGTATTCAGGTATTCTCACTGGTAAGCTGTAATATTTTAGAAATATCTGTACCGCTAACAAGCGGAATTGACAGAGCAATGTAGGAAGACCCGCTTCCTAATAAATAACATTGATTGCTGTAAACCTAGGGAGCCCCATACACAAGCGCAGAGCTTCCCGCTTCAAGAGAACCAACAGCTTAGTTTTGTACGCAGGTCCTCCTGAAAACAAGACACATCCGAATTCTAATATTGGGCGCATATACATTTTGTATATCATTAACATGGTGTTTCTACGTACGCCAAATTTGCGATTACTCATTCTTCGCAGTGAGCCTAAAGCCCGTTGAGCCTTAGCCGCAATGTACTCTATATGTGGACTCCAGTTAAGTTTTTCATTGTACAAAACACCCAAATATTCAAGGGAGTCTACTTACGGAATGGGTCCCTGATTATATACAATGCCGATTGAAATAGAATCGGCTATGGGAAATGCCAAGAGAGCGCTCTTTCTTACATTTAAAGCCATTGAAATTGACTGCACCCATCTTTCTAGCATGTTCAAGTATATTTGTAATTTTTGCTGTAGAGCATAAATATCATTGTCAGCAGAAAAGAAGGCTATATCATCAGCATACACATAGACATAGATATCCTGGCAGTTCGGTATGGAACTCATCCATATAATAAATAGAAGAGGTGAAAGAAGTGCTCCTTGGGGAACTCCACGGTTCTGTTTGTATCTAGATGACGAGCATCCATCCTTGACTCAATAAAATTCCCGTGAGGTCAAAAACTCTGCTAACCACACCGTCATGTACTGTGGGAAGTTTAAAGTCATTAGTGTATTCAGGAAAATCGAATGTTCAACACTATCATAGGTTTTTGCAATGTCAAAAGTCACTAGTGCCGCGTATTGTCTTCCTTTTTTTTAGCAAGCTGTATTCGGCTCTCTAAGTCCGCATGGGCACACCAGATTGAACAATCGGATCTAAAGCCAATTTGTTGAGGTTTTAGTATTGACTTGCCTTCTATCCAACTAGTGATACTGCCATGCAGAACCCACTCTATGAGTTTGACCATGTCAGAAGTTAAGGATATAGTTCTTATATTTTCTATGTTGAATCCTGATGCCTGTTTCTCATTTTTTTCCTAGTTTTTCATAGTTTATCATTTACAACAGAAATGCTTACATCAAGAAAAAAAGCGTTATGTGGAATAGGTGTGAGAAAATGATATTGATGGATGGGCATCATTAAAGTCAGATATGAAGGAAAGCAACTCCTGTTCACCATGCAGCCAAATAAGGAAAAATGTCATCGATATAACATTTATAATAAAAATGTTTCTGTGCGCGGGTTCGCAAAAATTCACTTTCAAGCTGGCCCATGAATATATTGGCGTAGTTGGGTCCGATACGCGTACCCATTGACGTGCCGCTAGCTTGGACATGGTGTTGCCCTTCAAATTGAAAGTTATTTAGCTCTAAAATGAGCCTGAGCAAAACTGCTAATGTGTTGCTGTCGATAAATTTACCCGGTGTTGCTGCTTCTTAGGACGTGGCAACTGCCGCTATTCTGTCTGCATGCGGAATGTTGGTGTGTAAAGACACTACGTCTAGCGTAACAAAAAAGAACCCTGAGGAATAATCAGATCAATTATACCAGAAACAAAGTCAGTAGTGTCCCTTACGTAAGACGGAAGTTATGCTGGGATACTACTGATCACATAATCGACATAGCTGGACAATTTTTCTGTGACAGTACCTATAGAAGGGCCTTTTAGACTGCGTTTTTAACAACCATAAATCTCATGCTAACACCTTGCCCCACTTGCTCATTTCAAGACACGTGCACCTCCCCGACCACTCTTTTGAAAACATACAGGTCACATTACTCGAATCAGGTTTCCGCACAAATTATGATAGAGAAGCCTGTGAATCATTCCTCATCTATAAGTTCGATGCCGTCGCGTCTGTTCTAAATGAAAACGTAGAAAAGCTTAGTTGCCTATCTGTATAGCCTGTATCACCCTGTCCACCTGTTCTCTACCTTGCTCAGCAAGTCGCGTTACATTGTCTGTATCGGTTGATTAAGTAGCAGCTTTGTAACGTCTTTTATATAGCTCTTTGTTATTTTTTATTATTTTATTATTTTTTCTTCTTTTTTCACCTTGCTATTACTACTCTTCATGTCATGCGCTTTATCTTTTATCTGTTTTATCTTTAATTTGTAAACAACGTGCTCGCGTATGGAAACGATATCTTTTTACTCGTGTATCAGGTGCCCTTCATATTGTGTGATTCACATTTATATATGCCCATATATCGCCTTTCATGTCAGTTCTTATATTTTTATCTTATTGATATGCATATGTATATAAACAGCACTCATGCCATAAACTGTATTTTGATGAAGGCCGGACTCGCAGCCGAAACGTCAATAAAATGCGTCTTCCTCACTGCGGATATATAAATATATATATATAATGAGATCTAACAGACAATAATGTCAAGGAATGTATAGGGGAAGTTATTAGACCCAGTGTTCTAATAACTTCACATAGCATCGAACGCGTTATTCGGAGGTCGTAGGTGCGATTCCTGCTCACGGCAAGTTATTTTTTCACCCACTTTTCTTTCTTCTTATTTACTTTACATTGGTTTTAATAACTTCCCGTATTCATTCCTTGGCATTATTGTCTGTTAGATCTCAATATATTGTGTCAAAACAAGGAAAATCGAGCCCTTAGGTATACACTTCTTTCACAGACACACACGCACACACACGCACGCACGCGCGATTCAAAAAAGAAATTCTGCGGGTCCGGTGCAAATATAATTGGGAATAAAGAAGCACACTTCCGAAAATTTGATAGTTGTTTACTCTACGTTTCGGCCAAGGCACGGCCTTCATTGGGATCATCCTGACGTAGGCCGTGCCTGGAGCATCCTGACGAAGGCCGTGCCACGGCCGAAATGTAGAGTAAACAACTATCAAATTTTTGGAAGTGTGCTCCTTTATTCCTAATTATATATATATATATATATGTATATATAGTGAGCATTTGTTATGCGCTTTTTCTCATATATGCATTATCATAATCATCATCATCCGTCTGGGTCTCTATCCTCATCTTCATTGGGTGTCACCACAATCATCATCGTATGTGTGCACGCTCTGTCTCCGACTGCCCGTTCGCTGCTGAGCCCTTGGGCTGAATAAACGCTGTCTCAACCCAGATGTCATACCTAGTGGAGGTGGATTTTCCGTCCTCGGTCCTCTCCCACCTCGCTCGACTCCCTGGAGCTTCGTTCAGGTCACTGTCCGGTAGCATGTCACATAACGAGCCTGCCGGCGCTGCTGCCATCTCTCTCCCGCCGTCTTCTGCAGCGACTCCTGTTTACGTACACAGCCACCAGCGTGATCCCCCTCTCTTCGCCGGTCTTCGCAGGGAAGACGTGGAGGACTGGCTCGATGAGTACAGCCGTGTGAGTGATGCTAATCGCTGGGACGATAGCACCAAGCTTCATCACGTCTCTTTCTACTTGACCAGTGTGGCGAAGACATGGTATTTCAACCACGTCATTGACTCACCCGACTAGGCGACCTTCCAGCACCACCTGCGACATGTTTTTGGGACACCAGCCATTCGTTCTGCCGTCGCGAAGACGACCCTCGATACTCGCCGACAACATCCCGGCGAATCTTACACTTCCTACATTAAGGACCTCCTTTCACTGTGCCGGCGTGCCAATTCATCTATGCCGGAATCGCACAAAGTACGCCACATCTTGAAATGCATTAGACCTGTTGCTTTTAATGGCCTCGCTTTGCAAAATCCAGCTACCATCGCTGATATCGTCGCGACATGCCAGCACCTTGATTTGCATAGACTCCGTTCGTCTCCAACCGGACATTCGCGACCAACGCTCCACGTCTCATGGGCATCTGTGTAACCTCATCTGGGACATTATACGCGAAGAATTGTGGTCTATGGGCTTCACACCTCCTTCACCGCGTTCAACACAGTCTTCGGGAGTTCCTTTGCGTGACCTCATTAGGGATGAACTTACATCCTGGACTGGCCCTGATCTCATACAGCCACCTGTTTCTCGCCCCATATCAACCTATTCTCAAGTCGCTGCCGCGCCTCCGAGTAACATACATGTGACATAGCCGCAACCATCCTACGCGCCGGTTGCTGCCGCTCCCCGGTCAACTACTGTTCGATGCCACCTGACCCTTCATCGGCCCACCTGACCGCGCTATCTCCAGGTGCCCCTAACGCCTTCTACTCCCCACCCTGGCGCTCGTCCCACACTGTCTGCTATTACTGCGGATATCGCGGCCTCATGTCTCGTTTCTGCCGAAAGCGCCAGCAAGATAAGCATCGGGGTTACGACATGCATGAACGAGATTGGTCCACTGAGACCTCTTATCAAGTTCAGCGTTATTTGTCTCCTCCGCACCGGTCTCCATCTCCACCGGCATCGAATGCACCGCGGAACAGCCGAAACACGAGATGCCGCTCACCTTCGCCTTTCCGCCGTTCCTCCTCTCCACTTCAGCCCGCCTCATTCTCCTCTAATAGTCATTCGGAAAACTAAATGATGCAGTTTGTGGAAGAGAAACTGCATTCGATATAGAACTGAAATTCCTCCATCAGGCCCGTGTAACATGGTTTCTGTGGAAATGGAAGGAGTGCGTGTCGATGCTCTGGTGGACACGGGTGCATTTTCTGTTATGCGTACTGTAGGCATTCATTAAGCACATCTACTATCTTTACACATATTCATCATCATGAGTGGTCATCATCTTCTTCTGCTGTGGGGACTTGGCTTGTCTGAGTTCTATGCCTTGGGCGTGGTCGCTTCATCGTGTCTTCTGGGCCTAATAAAGGTTGCCTTCACCAATACATCACAAGTGGTGGAGTGTGCTCTACGATCTTCCGTCCTCTCCCAGCCCGATCTGCCTCCTGGAGCTCCGCTCAGGTCGTCGTTTGTGCCAGGTGTCCGGTAACATGCCTCAGGACGAGCCAACTGGCGCTTCTGCGTCTACCTCCACGGCCCCGGCTACCACGGCCTATCCATCGTGGATCATCACCGCGCACCAGCGTGAGCCGCCCACGTTCGCCGGACTTCGAAGTGAAGGTGTGGAGGATTGGTTGGACCAGTTCAATCGAGCGAGTTCCACTAACAACTGGGATGATCCTACCAAGCTTCGCCGTGTTTCTTTCTATCTCACAGGCGTAGCGAAAACATGGTTTTTCAATCATGAAACGGACATTACGGACTGGACACGTTTCAAGCAACAGCTGCGCCAAATTTTCGGCACCCCGGTGATTCGTTCAGCTCTCGCGAAGAAGACACTGGATTCTAGCAAGCAACAATGCGGTGAGTCCTACACATCGTACATAGAGGATGTGCTTGCTCTCTGTCACTGTTTCAGCGCGTCCATGTCTGAATCAGAGAGAGTTCGTCATCTATTGAAAGGGATAGGCACGGTCGCGTTCAATGCCTTGGTCATTCAAAACCCGACTACAGTCGCTGAAGTTGTTGCCATGTGCCAACGCCTAGAGGAACATGAATCCCAACGGTTACCGCCGGACAGCGCTGAAAACACTACCACGACTGATGCCTCATTGCGTGCCATGATCCGTGCGATTATACGGGAAGAGCTGCAATCTTTCGGCCTCTTAATGACACCGAGTCCACCTCCCCCCTCCAACACTGTTTTGCGCGATGTTATCAAAGAGGAGTTGGCGTCCATGACCGGGCCAGCATATGTAGACTCTCCAGTACCTCGACTCCAGCCGACGTACGCACAAGTCCTCGGTGGCTCACCACCCGTCGTACAACCGATGCCCGCACACTCGACGCCTGTCCCGCTGGCTTCGTTGACTCCGAGTGTGACTAGCCAGCCCTTTCACCCACCGTGGCGGCCGCATCGTCCGATCTGTTATTACTGCGGCTATCAGGGCCACATTGCACCCGTCTGTCGGAAGCATCAGCAGGATGAGCGTCGTGGATTCGACACCTACGGACGGGATGATGGGACAAGCTGGTACGCTTTCCAACGACGTCCTTATGATCCGCCGCTACGCCGCTCACCGTCTCCAACTGCTACATCTGAGCCAACCAGTTCTTACCGCTCTACTAGACGCCGCTCACCCTCACCCCTCCGCCGTTCCACGTCTCCATTGCGACCTGTCTCGCAATTCACCAACCAACGCCCGGAAAACTAACCTCTGCAGCTTTTGGAGGAAAAGCTGCATCGAACGAAAAGACAAATTCCTCCAGTGCGTCCATATAATACGATATCTGTTTTAATAGAAGGTGTGTACGTGGACGCTTTAATAGACACTGGTGCTTGTTTGTCTGTGATTGATCGTTCTTTGTGCTCACGTCTGCGAAAAGTCACCACCCCTTATGATGGACCTACACTGCACGCTGCTCAAGGGGATGCCATTAGACCTGCCACTATGTGCACCGCTCGTGTTTTCATAGCTGGTCTTCTTCATTTTGTACAATTTGCTGTGGTGAGTTCGTGTGCCCACCAGATTATATTAGGCTGGGATTTTCTGTCTACGGCGAACGCTTCCATGTTCTGTCGAGAAAATGTTGTTCATATGATGGAAACTGACTATGCCCTGTATGCGGATGACAAGCCCGTTCACTTGCTCGCTACTGAAGAGACCAAGCTACCACCTGGTCGTCAGCGGATAGTTGCAATCACTTCTAATGTGATCGACTCTGGTGACGTGTTTGTCCAACCATCTGCACGCTGTCTCGCAAGAGGTATAGCCCTTGCTTCAGGTCTAGCGCGGTTCCACAATGGCTCCGGACTTCTCTACGCTACAAACCAGACTTCTGAGAAAATTCTCATTCCTAAAGGCACCACAATGGCTTGCGTTTCTGAATCTCAACCTGTCTCTGTTGTCCCGCTTATGCCAGCGTGTTCTGACCTTCCTTATATTGGATGTTCATCAAGCGTTTCTGTTGCTGCAACTATCAGTCCAGAACTGACCTCTTCACAGACAGATGAGTTGCTTGCCTTGCTACAAAAGCATAAGAGATTGCTTGATGCCCATTCCTCATCTCTGGGACAGACGTCCATTATTAGGCATCGTATCCAGACCGATGGCACTTCCATCGTACGCCGTCGACCATATCGCGTCTCTTCGTCCGAGCGTGAGATCATTGAACAAAATGTAGCCGATATGCTGCAACGGAACATTATACGTCCCTCCGCGAGTTCTTGGTCATCGCCTGTTGTTTTAGTCAGGAAAAAAGATGGCTCCGTGCGATTTTGCGTGGACTACAGAGCACTTAATAAGATTACCCACAAGGATGTTTACCCCATGCCGCGCATAGACGATGCTTTGGATTCACTGCAAGGTGCTGAGTACTTCTCAAGCCTAGACCTGCGTTCAGGTCACTGGCAAATACCCATGCACGAGGATGACAAAGAAAAGACAGCGTTTTCAACACCAGATGGGCTGTATGAATTCAACGTAATGCCATTCGGCCTTTGCAATGCTCCAGCAACATTCGAGCGGATGATCGATACAGTTTTACGAAGCTTGAAGTGGAAAACTTGCTTGTGCTATTTAGACGATATCGTTATTTTCTCGTCAACCTTCCCTCAGCACTTGCAATGACTGGAGGAAGTTCTTACGTGCCTTGCAAACGCAGGCCTTCAGCTGAACACCAAGAAGTGCCATTTTGCGAGCAAGACGATTAAAGTGTTAGGCCACATCGTAAGCAAGGACGGTATTCGTCCTGATCCCGACAAGATTTCCGCTGTCCAACACTTCCCGCGTCCTGAAAAAGCCAAAGATTTTCGCAGTTTCCTCGGCCTCGCTTCTTATTTTTGCCAATTTATTCGAGACTTCGCCTCAATAGCTTCACCATTGCACAAGTTGCTCGGATCAGGCGTCGCATTTGTGTGGTCTCCTGAATGTGAAGCGGCGTTTGCCCAACTGAAGTGTGCACTCACATCTGAACCAGTCCTCTGCCATTTCGACGAAACCGCGCCTACGCTCCTGCATACAGACGCTAGTGGTCGAGGCATTGGTGGAATTCTCCTACAGCGAGACAAATCTTCACGTGAGAAAGTCATCGCATACGCAAGCCGTGCACTGACCCCTGCCGAAAAGAATTATACCATCACCAAACAGGAGTGCCTAGCGGTCGTATGGTCGATACAAAAGTTTCGACCTTATCTCCATGGCCGCCACTTTACTGTGGTTACGGACTATCACGCCTTGTGCTGACTCTCGACAATCAAGAACTTGTCCGGCCGCCTTGGTCGCTGGATTCTTCGCTTACAAGAATATGACTTCACGATCACATACAAGTCGGGAAACAAGCATCAAGACGCCGACGCACTTTCGCGTTGCCCGCTCTCTTCGGAGCCGCTTAACAAACCCGCCACTGCCGCACTCGAGAAGCTTTCGGCCGTCTCTTCCCTACATGTTTCATCATTAACTTCTGTGGACCCAACTTCTCCAAGCGAGTGTGGTTTGTTCTTATCTCACCAACGTGCTGACCCTTACTGTCGCCGCATCATGGACCGTCTTGACGGGACTTGCCGGCCCCCCAACGCCCGTCTTCGCCGACAGCTGACGCAATTCAAGCTCAACAACCACGTCCTATACCGTCATATCTACCACCCTGATGGTCAACGCTGGGTGCCCGTTCTACCTCGCTCTCTTCGGGCTCAAGTCCTCAAGACATATCACGACGGCATGTCTGCTGGACACATGGGCTTCCAGAAAACGTATGACCGCATAAGATGTCACTACTACTGGCCGGGCTTGTTCACCTGTGTCGCGAAGTACGTTGCCTCATGCGCCCTTTGTCAGCGTCGCAAGCTACCTACATCAACTCGAAGTGGACAATGACAACCGCTCCCGTGTCCCCTGCAACCATTCGAGGTAGTTGGCATTGGCCTGTATGGTCCGCTTCCTATGACTGTCACGGGCAATCGATGGATAGTTACAGCTGTCGACCACCTGACCCACTACGCTGAAACGGCTCTCGTACCTTCTGCATCAGCTTCGGAAGTGGCCGACTTCATCCTCCGAGCAATAATCCTTCGACACGGAGCTCCTCGTGTAATCCTGAACCACCGTGGAAGAGTATTTCTTTCAGAACTCGTCGAAGAAGTGCTCAAGGCAGCCGGCACTACACACAAAACAAGCTCCAGTTACCATCCTCAGACGAACGGCCTGACTGAGCGCTTTCATCGTACACTGTCAGATATGATAGCGATGTATATTGAACCCGACCACAGAAACCGGGACACCATTTTGCCATTTGTCACTTGCGTATAATACCTCTGTACAGCACACAACCGGTTACTCGCCGTTCTACCTCGTCCACAGTCGCTTCCCCTCTTCTTTCCTCGATGTTTCGTTCTTCTCTGCACCTGTCAAACCATGTTCAAGCGAAGAATACGTGTCTCGTCGACTTCATTGCCGCCAGCTGGCTCGCGTCAACACTGAAGCCAAGCAACAGGATCGCAAGCTTGAATATGATGCCTCTCATCGTGCTGTGTCTTTCAGCCCTGGCGATGAAGTCCTCCTTCTTACACCCATTCGCACTCCCGGACTGTGCGAGAAGTTTCAATTACGTTTTATTGGCCCCTACACTGTCTTGGAGCAAACGTCTCCTGTGAATTATCGCGTGGCACCCGTTCTTCTTCCGACAGACCGCCGCTACAGGGCAGCAGAAATAGTCCACGTATCCCGCATGAAGCCTTTCATACGGCGTTCATCTTCGCTTTAAAATGCGGCCAAGAACGGCGGTCAGGATGACCGCTTTCACCTGGGGGGGGGGGGGGGAAGTTAGTGTAGGCATTCATTAAGCACATCTACTATCTTTACACATATTCATCATCATGAGTGGTCGTCATCTTCTTCTGCTGTGGGGACTTGGCTTGTCTGAGTTCTGTGCCTTGGGCGTGGTCGCTTCATCGTGTCTTCTGGGCCTAATAAAGGTTGCCTTCACCGTTACATCACAGTACTGATTTAGGTCAACGTCTGAAGAAAGTGATGACCCCTTACGATGGACCCACGTTGGTTGCTTCCCAGGAGTATAACATTTGCCCTTCCGCTTTCAGTACAGCCCGTGTTGTTATTGATGGTATCATTCAGTTTGCCGTCCTGACTGACTTCTCTCACCAAATAATTTTTGGATGGGATTTTCTTTCATCTGCCTCTGCGGCTATTTCCTGTGGCCAACGCGTCATCCACCTCACCGACACGGACTGCACGCTCAACTAAGACATCCAGAGGCCACTTCGTTTGACAGCTGCGGAGGATACCGAATTACCACCAGGTCAAGAGCGAATTGTAATGATTACTTCCAGAGACATCGACCATGGTGACGTCTTAGTCTCACCATCATTTAGTTGCGTCGGTAAAGCCATCGTTCTCGCTTCCGGTGTATTTCGTTTTCTCAATGGTTCCGCACTTCTCACCACCGTGAATACAGCATCTGAAAAAATTCTTCTTCTTCAGAACACCACGGTGGCCTGCGTGACCGTTCTCGAGCCGGCGTGCGTTGTACCACTTCATGCCATCTCCTCCAACGATCGCCCTAGCCAGTGGTGAGCCTGCATCTTCTTCCACATTTGCTGCAGCCATTAGTGATGACTTGACACCTTCACAAAAGCAACAGCTGCTCGCTTTGTTAAAGAAACACGCAAGTTATTTTGATGTTTACTCCTCGACATTGGGCCGCACTTTGCTACAACGCATTGAATCCACACAGTCGGAACATCTGTTGTACGCCGCCGGCCCTACCGCGTGTCTCCTGCTGAGAAAAAAATTATCGAAGAAAACGTAGCTGACATGCTCAAACGAGAGGTAATTCGCCCCCAATCTAGCCCTTGGTCATCGCCTGTGGTTCCGGTTCGTAAGAAGAATGGCTCCGTGCTCTTTTGCGTCAATTACAGTGCATTCAACAAGATCACTCGCAAGGATCTGTACCCAATGCCACGCATTGACGACGGCCTTGATTCTCTACAAGGCGTGAAATAATTTTCCAGCCTCGGCCTGCGTTCCGTATACTGGTAAATTCCTATGCATGAAGAGGATGAAGAGAAAATGGCATTCGCAACCCCCGACGGGCTATACGAATTCAACGTTATGCCTTTCGGGCTGTACGACGCGCCTGCTACTTTTGAGCGCATGATTGATACCGTGCTGCGCGCGGCCTCAAATGGAAGATCTGCCTCTGCTACTTGGACAACATCGTTATTTTTTCGACTACGTTGCCTCAGCACCTGCAACGTTTGGACAACGTTCTGACGCGCCTTGCCGCCACTGGTCTCCAACTCAACACCAAAAAATGCTGTTTCGCTACAAAAGCTATCAAGGTTTTGGGCCACGTCATCACCAAAGACAGGATTCGGATTCGGACAAAATTGCTGCGGTGCTTCACTTTCCGTGCCCCGAAAGGCTTAAGGAGTTGCGGAGTTTTCTTGTTCTTGCCTCTTATTTTCGCCGTTTTATACGGAACTTCGCATCAATATCAGCTACACTGCACCAACTTTTTGCTGCTGACATGCCCTTTCTGTGGTTGTAAGAATGTCAAACGGCATTCGACCTGTTAAAGTGTGCCCTCACGTCCGAACCTGTACTCTGCCACTTTGATGAGGCCTCACCGACCATCCTACATACAGACGCTAGCGGCCGCGGTATATGCCGCTCTGCTCCAACGCGACACCTTTTGACAAGAGAGAGTAGTTGCATATGCCAGTAGAAAATTAACCGCCACCTAGAAGAACTATACCATAACTGAGCAGGAGTGCTTGGCGGTGGTGTTGTCAGTGCAAAAGTTCTGTCCCTATCTCCACGGCCTTCATTTCGCGATCGTTACGGACCACCACGCCTTATGCTGGCTTTCCATGCTGAAGAACACCTCTGGACGCTTGGGTTGGTGGATTCTACATTTACAGGTGTATGACTTCGATATCATTTATAAGCTTGGTAGAAAACACCAAGACGCCGACGCTCTTTCGCGCTGCCCGCTACCACATACCCAGCTCAGCAATCGCTCAAAGTTCGGCCGTCACTTCAACCGCAGCATCTGTGCTCGCCTCAATAGACCAGCTATTCTCGGACAACAAGCGCACACTTCACTCCTGCCAGTTGTCTGATCCATATACTGTAGGCGTATTATGGACCGCCTCTCAGGAGCTTCTCATCCACCTAACGCTCGGCATCGTCACCAACTGTTGCGATTTAAGCTGGAAAATGGAGCTCTCTACCATCACATCTACCACCCTGATGGTCAACGTTGGGTTCCCGTGCTACCACGCTCTCTTCGACTTGACGTGCTTAAAGGCTTCTACAACGACTTGATTGCCGGCCATCTTTGTTTTCAAAAAACTCACAACCGCATTCGATGTCGTTTCTACTGGCCTGGTATTTCTACTAGCATCGAGCGCTACATCGTTTCTTGTGTCTCAAGCCAGCGTCGTAAAATCCAAACATCTGCACCGGCCGGGCCTCTGCAGCCAATTCCGTGCCCCACAACGCCATTTGAGGTTGTAGGTATCGTCCTTTACGACCCTCTTTCTGCCACATCTACTGGCAAATGATGGTAGTGACCACTGTATACCACCTGACACACTACGCAGAGACATCTGTGTCAACTGCCTCTGCTTCGGAAATTGCCATCTTCGTTCTGCACGCCATCATTCTGCACCACGGTGCCCCTCGTATATTGCTGAGTGACCGTGGAAGGGTGTTCCTGTTAGAAGTACTAAATGAAGTATTGCGTGCTTCTGGAATAACACATAAGACAGCTTCAAGCTATATATATATATATATATATATATATATATATATATATATATATATATATATATATATATATATATATATATTGCCACCATTGATGAACGAGCCGCTGTGGCTCATACCCGTTTTGGGCTACGAAGAGGAAGAGAACGTTTTCGTTGCTCTGGTTCGGGTGAACTCCTGGCTGCAGGTCTTGTTTTTGCTCGCGACATTACTGGTGGAGACGCTGGGTACGTGTACTTCGGCTGTGTCGGCCATCGTGGAGACAGCTACATCTCCCAGAGAAAGAAGCAGCCGCCGCCTGCGTGGGTTACCCCCTAAATTTGGTCCCTTGATATCGACAACCAGAAAGATGGCAACTATGATGACAAGCCAGGCGGTCCAAACCAGCGATGCCCATGGTTCTCTTCTCGCCCATGTTTTTCATGCGCCACAGACACCAAAGCCGTTCCATGGAGATATCTTCGAGGATGTTGATGACTGGCTCGACCACTTTAATCGGGTTGCCAGTATCAACGAATGGGACGATGTTCGCAAGCTGCGCCGAGTTTACTTTTACTTGGAGGATTCTGCGAAGACGTGGTACGAGAACCACGAGGGCTCCTTTGCAACCTGGCAAAAGTTTAGCCGTCAGCTCCGTGACGCCTTTCGGAACACTGAGAGGAAGGAGAGTGCTGAACAAGCCATATCCTGCAGAAACCAGCGGCCGAACGAACGAGTATCCATGTTTGTCGAGGACATGCTTCGGCTCTTCAAGCGCGCGGACCCTGCCATGCCCGAGGAAAAGAAGGTGAGGCATTTGATGCGCGGAGTAAAAGAACAGCTTTTCGCTGGGCTCGTGCGCAATCTACCAACGACAGTCGCCCAGTTCATCACCGCCCAGTTCAAAATGGCAGTCCTGCCTTGTTTATCTCGATGACGTCGTGATCTTTTCGGCCACCTTCGATCAGCATGTGGAACGACTACGGACTGTGCTCGAAGCGATCAGTTCAGCAGGGCTGTCGATAAAACCCAAAAAGTGCCATTTTGGTTTTTATGAACTGCTTTTCCTCGGTCATGTGGTTAGCTCTGAAGGCATTCGACCTGACTCCGAAAAAACGGCAGCTATAGAAAAGTTTCTTAGACCGACGGATAAAAGGGCTGTGAGACGATTCTTAGGACTTTGTGCCTATTACAGAAGATTCATCAAAGATTTTTCGAAGATTGCGGAATCACTAACCCGACTGACGAAAGAAGACACGCCTTTGACCTGGACAAGCGAGCACGAAAACGTGTTCAATGAGCTACGACAGCGACTCCTAAACCACCTTGTCCTTGCACATTTCTATGAAGAAGGCGAAACAGAGATTCACACGGACACAAAAAAATTAGGGACTAGGCGGCGTCCTCGTGCAACTGCAAAACGGAGAGGAACGAGTGGTCGCATATGCTAGTCGCACTCTTTCGAGAGCTGAAATAAATTATTCGGCGACGGAAAAAGAATATCTGGCGGTAATATGGGCCATACAGAAATTCCGACCGCACTTATATGGTAGACGATTTCGAGCAGTGAGCGACCATCACTCGCTGTGCTGGCTCGCAGGCCTGAAGGACCCTCCTGGGCGACTTACTAGATGGAGCCTCAGGTTGCAAGAATACGACATAACAGTCGTATACAAGTCGGGTCGCAAGCACAGCCATGCTGATTGCCTGTCACGTGCACCAGTGGAATCTGCACCGGTGGAAGATGGAGACGACTTTCCGTTTTTCAGAGCCGTCAGCACCGCAGACATGACTGAATATAAACGATCTGACGTGGAGTTGCTTCAACTGATCAAGCATCTGGAAGGGCAACCCGTGCGAGTTTTTCGAGTTTTCATCCGAGGATTGTCCTCGTACCTGATGAGAAACAACGTTTTATACAAGGGAAACTTCGAGCACAGCAGGGAAAAATTCCTAATTGTCATTCCTTCGGTCTTGCGACCAGAAATCCTGGAAGCCTGCCACGATGACCCAGCAGCAGGACACCTCGGAGTGAGTAGAACATTGGCTCGCATCCGCACCAAGTACTACTGGCTAAAGGTACTAGATGCTGTACAGCATTATGTCAAGACATGTAGAGATTGCCAGAGACGCAAAACTGATTGATTGATTGATATGTGGGGTTTAACGTCCCAAAACCACCATATGATTATGAGAGACGCCGTAGTGGAGGGCTCCGGAAATTTATACCACCTGGGGTTCTTTAACGTGCACCCAAATCTGAGCACACTGGCCTACAACATTTCCGCCTCCATTGGAAATGCAGCCGCGGCAGCCGGGATTCGAACCCGCGGCCTGCGGGTCAGCAGCCGAGTACCTTAGCCACTAGACCACCACGGCGGGGCATGAGAGACGCAAAACGCCTTCATTGAAACCTGCGGGATTTCTCCAACCAATAGAACCCCCTAAATTTCCATTTGAACAAGTAGGAATGGATCTACTTGGTCCATTTCCTACTTCATCAATGGGCAACCGATGGATAGTGGTGGCGACAGACTACTTAACCCGGTATGCCGAGAGAGCCTTTCTCACCAGGGGCACAGCTACAGAAGTCGCTGAATTTTTCGTCACTAACATTGTACTATGGCATGGTGCCCCAAAGGTGGTTATCACGGATCGAGGAACGGCACTCACAGTTGATCTGACATAGTCCATTATGAAACTTATCCACACATGTCATAAGAAAACAACGGCTTACCACCCCCAAACGAATGGGCTAACCGAGCGACTCAACAGAACTCTAACCGATATGTTGTCCATTTACAATGACTTGGAGCACCATACGTGGGACAAGATACTGCCGTACGCCACTTTCGCTTATAATACTGCTGCGCAAGGACTACTAAAGTGATGCCATTCCAGCTAGTCTATGGTCGAATGGTTACCACACCATTAGATGCAATACTGCCTGTAAGCGACAATACAGAGCACAAGCCTGACATCAGCGAATTCATTCAGCGAGCCGAGGAAGCACGGCAGTTGGCGCGACATCACATAAAACAATAACGCGTGGATGCAAACCGTTACAACCTTCGGCGGAGAGGAGTTGACTAAGCACCAGGCAACCGAGTTTGGATTTGGACTGCCGCGCAAACGCCTGGCCTCTCCAAAAAGCTTCTGCGCCGCTATTTCGGTCCTTACCGAGTCCTTCGTCGCATCAGCTCCTTGAACTATGAGGTGTCACCGGAAGGACAAGTGAGCTCATCAAGATGCCGAAGGAGCACAGAAATCGTGCATGTAGTCAGAATGAAGCCATACTATAACAGGCAATGAACATCGAACTATACACACGCGATCGCAAGGAATACCTGTTTCTCCAATAGAAACCATGCATTCAGACCATCTCAGCAACACTGCTTTTACGCATCGGGGCGATGTGTTTTTGGAGGAGGGATAATGACGTAAGACATACGCAGTATTCAAACTATGCGCGCTAGTTCATGGGCCCCCCAAGAGACCAGCGGCCCGATGATGAGACAAGAAAAGGCCGTGACGGCGCGCGCCTCCTCAGCACGGGATTTTGACGAAAAAGATGTGGGGCACCGCTCGAGGGCTTCTCGGAGATTGATTCCTTTTGCTGATCGCCTGTTGGAAACGCTTCTACATTTTCCTTTATTTTTCGGGCACAAGTTAGACCCATTAAACAGTTATTTTTACACCATTTGGATTGTGCGTAACAATATATATATATATATATATATATATATATATATATATATATATATATATATATATATATATATAAATATATATATATATATATATATATATATATATATATGAGATCTAACAGACAGTAGATCTCATTAATATTGTGTTAAAACACGGAAAAACGAGCCCTTAAATATACACTTCTTTCCCTTATATATATATATATATATATATATATATATAAATATATATATATATATATATATATATATATATATATATATATATATATATATATATATATATATATATATATATATATATATAGTGCGCTGCCGCGAACGACCATCGCTCACCTCTTGTAAATAAAACCATTTCATCACAGCTCGCTGTAACAGTTGTGGTGGGCGTGCTAGGTAATCAACACCCGAAGACGGAGGTTAAACCGCAAGTTCTTCGACAGAGCCGTCGCCTTGCTGAACTTCCACCAAATCCATCTGGGCTGGACATGTCGCACAACGCAGATGAACACCGACTCCTCTCGACTTCTGCGCCGACCAGTTCGGCTCCACAACTGAGAGATGCTCATCCCTTCGCCGGCAGACCAGATGAAGACGTCGAGGCTTGGCTCATCCATTACAAACGGTTGAGCGCCGCCAACAAATGGCATGCCACATCTCAGCTTTTGTACGTCGCGTTCTTTCTGACGGATACTGCATTAATGTGGTACGAGAATCGGGAGGAAACGCTAACGACGTTGGACAGATTTGTTTTTGAGATCAGAGAGCGTTTCGGCGACCCAACAACGAAAAAGAAAATGGCAGAACAGACGCTAATGCAACGCGCTCAAATGCCAAGTGAAACTTGCACGACCTACATTGAGGAAGTCATAAAGATATGTAGGATCATTGACTCCGGAATGCCTGGAAAGACAAAGTCGGGCACATTCTAAAAAAAATCGTCGTGGATGTTTAGTTTCCTCATCGCAAAAGACACCTTGACATCTGTGGCCGATGTCATTCGCCATTGTCGCACTTTTGAGCAACTAAAGATGAGGCGCATCACGCCGAAGTTCGGCAGGCTAGCCAATGTGACGACTATCGCGAGTAAGACAGCAACCAGGTGCTTGATCTTGCATCAAGGATCCGGCAAGTAGTATGTGAAGAACTCGGCCTGTACACGCAAGTGGCACACCATCCAAGCACTCATCCCCCCACCTGCACCGAGTGGCGGAGGGCATTGAGGATTCTGATGCCACACCTCAGTATCAGCCACGCCTCTACGATAGAAGCCCTGCCCATGACGCTCGATCACGACGAGGACAGCCGCGTTCTTATACTCAGGACTCTCAGCCGGACTACGTCCCGCTGTGTAGATGCAACTTATGATGAATATAATGAATTCCAGAGAGTGGCAGAAACTTGTTCTTCACGTGATAACGAACTTCCTCGCCGACAGCAGCGGCCCAGGATTCGTTCCGATGAATATAGTATATACCGTGACCCTCCCGTGTGCTACAACTGTGGTTTCACTGGGCATATCGCTCGGTATTGCAGCCAACAACGCCGCCAATCACGAAAGACACCAGCCATGTTTTCGCCGCCAAGACCCGGTGCTTCATATGACCTGCGGATAACAGACTTGTTTCCAAGGGACCTTTTTTCGCGCGAGACTAGACGCAGCGATTCGCCAGCATCCGAGCAGAGTTTGACACCACCATCTAACCGTTCTCGTCGCTCACCGTCTCCTCTGCGTCGTTCTTTTTCTCCGCTGCCAGGAAAGTAGCATCCGCGGCCAATGGAGGTAAGGTCGCTGGACGGTCTTTTCAAGATATACCTCTGCCTATTCTTACGCTCTCAAAAACAAAGTGAATGTGTTGATTGATGGAATACCGACGATGGCGTTAGCTGACACTGGGGCGACTGTGTCTGTGATGAGCCTCGCCTTCAGAAACCGCTTAGGTCGCAAAGTTATGTTTTCGTGGGTCGATGCAATCACCTTTCGTGGTGTAGGTGGCGAGTGGCTTAACCCTCTTCGTGTATATGTTGTTAGTGTTTCATTGGCTGGAAAAGTATTTGTATCCGAATTGCTGGTTCTATCTCGTTCGCACGATGTCATTCTTGGTATCAATTTTCTAGAGCAATGCGGTGCTTCCGTCGACTCTGGAAGTGGGGAAATAGCATTAAACAATTTGTTTGTAGCGTCACTTTCCGATGAAGATTACCGTGGCGAAGACAGGAACAAACTTTGTGTGATTGATGAAGTGATAGAACCATCTTGGTGCCTGACACCCGTTCGAGTCTCTTCCACAGCGGTTGATCCTGCTTGTGTTGACCTCCTAGTGGGGCCTCTATGCAAGAACTGTTCTAAGAAGGATATACTTGTGCCCTGTTCTGTTGTGTGCATGACAAAAGGAGTAGCAACATTGTGGGTGCTGAACTGTTCTGCCACGCCGGTTGTGCTTCCTCGCAAGATGAAGATAGCTTTCTTCGATGAAGCCTCATGCAGCTTGATAGCAGCACTAGTTACGGATCTCACCACCTCTTCCTCTCCTTGTGATATTCGCCATAATGAAGACCTAATACTCGGTATGATCAGCAAGACTCTCAGTACAACGGAATGACAAGCGCTGGTGCAGGTCCTTTCCCGGCATGTTACTGCTTTCGACTTCAAACATAGAGATGCACCCGTTCATTTACCCTTGTCCCGCGCTCGTCACAGATTATACACCGGCTCTGCACATCCCATCCGCCAAAAGCCCTACTGAGTTTCATTCTCTGAGCGCAAAGTTATCGCCGAACAAGTAAAGGACATGCTGAACAAAGGTGTCGTGCAAGAGTCGTCCAGCCCGTGGACAGCCCCGGTAATTCTTGTCGGGAAAAAGGATGGTTCCTGGAGATTCTGCGTAGATTACAGGCGTCTAAACACTGTGACAAAGAATGATGTATATCCCTTACCGCAGATTGATGACGTCATAGATTGCTTGCATGCCGCTTCCTATTTTTCAACGCTTGATTTGCGGTCTGATTATTGGCAAATACCTATAAAACCCGGCGACAAAGAAAAGATTGCTTTCGCAACTCCGGATGGCCTATTTGAATTTAATGTCATGCCTTTTTGCCTTTGTAATGCTCCGGCCACCTTTGAAATATTTGTGGACACAGTATTATGTGGTCTAAAATGGGAGATATGCATGTGCTACCTTGACGATGTTGTGATCTTTGGCCGTACGTTTGAGGAACATAATAACCGTCTCAGTCTTGTTCTCGACTGCATCGAAAAGGCAGGGCTGGTTCTGAATTTTAAAAAAATGTCGCTTTGGCGAACGTCAAACTCTGGCATTTGGTTGACAAGAATGGCGTCATAACCGACCCTCGCAAGATAGAAGCAATGAGCTGTTTTACCACCGCAGTCTGCACGAGAACTTCGCTCATTTGTCGGCCTATACTCATATTTTCGTCGTTTTATTCCATGATTTGGGGAGATCGTGTACCCGCTGACAAGTATCTTGCAACATGATGCAACCTTCAACTAGACATTAGAGTGTGACGCCGCATTCTCACAACTTAAGTTTGTACTAACGTCAGCTCCACTGTTGCGTCACTTCAATCCATCTTGCCCAACTGAGGTCACAATGGCACAGAGACTGTCGTGCCATATGCCAGCCGTTGCATGAGCGAATCTGAACGCAATTACACACTTACGGAACAGGAATGTGTGGCAGCTGTTTTTGCCGTACAGAAGTTGTATTGTTATCTTCACGGGAGGCCATTTAAGATAATTAACGATCACCATTCGTTATGTTGGCTGGTTGGTTTGCATGATCCTTCTGGCCGCTTCGCACATTGGGCGCTGCGACTTCAGGAATACGACTTAACGGTGTCGTACTAGAGTGGCCGTCGTCACGCTGACGCAAACTGCCTCTCCCAGATTCCTCTCGCGACTACCGACTGCGATGCAGAGAATTTTGACGACTGCCTTGCTGCTGTTACAAGCACGTTCCCCAACGCGGCTGACTTCCAGAGAGAACAACGCAATGATCTCAACCTAGATCCTCTCTTTGCCGTCGCACGTGCCTCCCAACACAGTGGTCGCTTTACGGTGCGAGACCAGTTGCTTCATAAAACTAACTACTCCAGACCTGGAGCATGGTTTCTTCTAGTTGTCCCCGAGAGCCTTCGCTCCGATGTTTTACATGCTATGCATGACGATGCGACATCTGGCCATTTCGGCTTCATACGAACGCTGAACCGCACGCAGGAAGGCTTTTACTAGCCCAAGATGTGCGAAACGAGGCGTTATGTCGCTAGCTGCGAGACGTGCCAACGTCGCAAGCGCCCGGCCACCGCTACACCTGGTCCCCTTCAGCCATTAACACCACCCAGCATGCCTTTTGAACAAGTAGGAATTGACATTATGGGTCCTTTTTCGTTTATCCAACGGTTCTAACAATAAAAACCGTTGGATAATTGTCTGCGTAGATCATTCTACGCGGTATGCCGAAACCGCAGCCATTCCCTCTTATACCGCAGCATCCATGGCAGTCTTCCTGCTTCACTCCGTGGTCCTTTGCCATGGCCCACCGCGTGTTATTATCAGTGACCGTGGCCGTCGGTTCACTGCTGATGCCGTTGAAGAATTACTACGCATGTGCACGACACAGTTCTGTCATTCCACACCGTATCATCCGCAGACGAATGGCCTCGTAGAACGGACAATCAGAACGCCGACAAACATGCTTGCCATGTACGTTTCTTCCAATCACAAGAATGGGATGAAGTGCTGCCTTTTATCATGTACGCGTACAACACGGCGAAACATGAAACAACAAACTTCAGCCCATTTTATCTGTTGTACGCCAGGTTGTCACTAAGCCCTTTAGACACTTTCTTACCCTTCATTCTACACAATGACGACTCTGTATCGAACACCCTGCGCCTCGCGTAAGAAGCCCGTTGAATCGCTCATCTTCGGACTCTGGCTTCTCAATGTCGTTCGAAGAAACGATACGACGAATGTCACGAACCGGTATTATTCGAAAAGGTGACTTGGTGTTACTTAGGACACCGCAACGCAAGCATGGATTGTGTCAAAAGCTTTTGTCGCGATATTCAGGCCCATTTGTAGTTTTGGAGCGTCTCAGCCAGCTCACTTACGTAATAGCTCGTCTTTTGTCCAATGGTCGATGATCGAGCAGAACGCAGCTCACTCGCATTGCTTGCCTGAAACCTTTCTACCCTCCCACCTTCCTTGTGCATCATAACTCACCCTACTGGCTTCGTCTGCTTGCGGGGGAATGTAACGGACTAGTAAAAGGCAGAGAAGAGAAGGAGAGAAAGACGAAGAGTCTTGGCACGAATCAGCTCGCTGTAATATATATATATATATATATATATATATATATATATATATATATATATATATATATATATATATATATATATATATATATATATATATATATATATATATATATATATATATATATATATATATATATATATATATATATATAGGGGGAGTAATAATTCAATGGGCCAGTTAGTCTTCGTGAATGTATGGGATATAGCACAACGGGAACGTTGTCAACAAGGATAAATACATTTATTTCCCAACAGTTTCGGGAGGGGTCCTCCCTTCATCAGGGATAGATATTATATATATATATATATATATATATATATATATATATATATATATATATATATATATATATATATATATATATATATATATATATATATATATATATATATATATATATATATATATATATATATATATATATATTGTGGGCATTCATTATGAACTTCTCATATATGAATTATCATAATCCTCATCATCATTGGGTGTCACCGCAATCATCATAGTGTGTGTGTGCGCACTGTCTCAGACTGCCCGTTCGCTGCTGAGCCCTTGGGCTGAATAAACGCTGTCTCAATCCAGACGTCATTATATATATATATATATATATATATATATATATATATATATATATATATATATATATATTCCGGCTGACGAGTGAAGTAGGTGTGCCTCCCTCCCTCCCCACTCGCGAGAGTTGATATGCTACTGCATACTTAGTAGGAATACATGGGATAGTGGCCTGGGAACTTTTGACCACCCCTGTACATACAATAAAACAGGTTAATTTTACAGCAAAAGCTGTTATGAGACCACAACTCAGGTCAAGAGCAGTTGTTTGCCACCGGTGCCCGTAACCACATCACGCAAAATTAAAAAAACAAAAAAACTAGCACTAATGACACAGTCAATTAAGTTCTCCATACCATACCAATGACACAGTGGGGCTCAAACCCGGAGACACTGGGTGCCAGCCCAGTGTTCTACCACTCAGCTACGCCGGTGCTTGCGACTTGTTGGCAAACTTGCCTTAAGCAGGCTTGATGTCGGGAAAGCAATCTCGTTAATACAACTTATAAAGCGTTTTAAAACAGCGAAAAAACGCTATCAAACGCTCCAACCCATTACATAAGCTTGTTCTTGTTCCCCTGTGGCGCATACCCACTTCAGCCATAATTCTTCATCGGCAGCCACAGCATGAACAATTGGCACAAAATTCCTTGCAAGTGTTTAGCGAATACCAGGCTTCTCAGAAGAATGTCGAAAAAACGCCAGGCCTGCGCGGTAGGCGCTGCACTGTCACAGCGAAAGCTAGAAAAGCAACATTTCAGATCCTTTTCAAAACACTCATTGGGTAACTACTTCAAGCATACTTGCTTGGTTTCCACTAGGGCATTAATAATAAAATTTTGGGTAGTAGGCCGTTATTCGCTATGCTACCTTTCGTCATTCTTCTGAGAAGCGTGGTATCCGCTAAACACCTGCAAGGAATTCATCTTGTACCAGTTGTCGACTCAGTGGCTGACGACGATGAGGAATTATGGCTGAAGTGGGTATGCACCACAGTTAAAGGAGAACAAGAACAAGCTTTTGTGATGGTTTGAATCATTGGACGACCCACTCGTTACACTATTCACATTGTGCGATGACTGGTTGTTCTTTCGCTGTTGTAAAACGCTTTATAAGTCGTATTAATGCGATTGCTTTCCCGACATCAAGCCTGCCTAAGGCAAGTTACAAATATATACACTACAAAATATACACTGGAACAGAGCTACAGTACGTTATCTTGGTGTGCCTCTTGATAACCACAGTAATAGTGGCCCTCATTAGCCACTATTACTGTGGCCAATGAAATTGAAGAACAAAATATATGCTCAACACTTCAACACCTCTTGTTTGATAGGTACTTCAGCGAAAACAAAGGAAACACTCTGCTGGACGTAAAGTACCTTGATTTCGAAAGGAAGCAATTCGTTCCATCTTTGGGGTAACCGCGGTTCAACCCAATGACGCTGAATACAAGGAGGAACCAACACACACCGGTGCTGCAGAGCAAGAAGACCTCAATTTGTCTACAACCCCATAAAGAGCGGGCGTGCTTCATTGCCTACAAAATGAAAATTCTCTGCCTTTCCTAAGAGAGGACTCCTTCAGTTGGTCGCCTGGCAAGTATCCAAGAAAAGACAACAGCTTGAGTGCGCCTTCTGACGAACAATGTGCGGCAGAAAGCGGCGCAAGTAGCTTTACTGCTATAAGCGACAACAGAGACCATGCTGCCACAAAGACTCTGTGCCCAGATCGAAGTTCACTTTCTCCATTGTTACCTCATGTATTGAGTTTATGTATATACTATGTTTATGTATATTGTTGTGGCATTGTATAATTATGTGTCAAAACGGATAGGCGAGCAGACCCATGAACGCGGCCAAGTGTGAGTTCGTGCTGTTGCTATAGCAACGACGAACGGAACCCCCACCCATAGCTCTACTCGAGGCCAGCGCCCACGGAGGAAGGAAAAAACCTAGGAGAGGCTCTGACGTCACTCGTTAAGCCATGGTGAAGCCGGAAGTCAGCCATATTTACTGGGCAAGTTCTCCTCTCTTGTTTACATCCGAATCACGGTGTAAGAAAGCTATTCTTAGACCGCGATCTGAATGTAAAACAGAAACCGCGACTCTCTTTCCAGCTCCGAGAGCAGGTCGGCTCCACAGCGCGCATGTTGTGTCGATCCGAAAATAATGGAATGGGGCTCAACCATGGGGGAAAGGAAAAGTTTTCCTTCTTTGATGGGCTCAACATTCTGGGCCAGAGCGACAGCTTCGGCGAAATAATTTAGTCCAAGTATTAACAGCGAGCTCGCCGACAATGAAGCAAGTACAAGAGAACGCGCACTAGATGCACTGACATCGACGAGTGTTTTCACGTCATTAATTCAGCAACTGTACAGACATCACGATCGGTCGTGTGCCTTCTTTTACGGTTGCATTCCGACATGAGGCCGACGCAGCGCCCGACCACTGTGCCCGTGTTCCGCGTGAAACTCATCGGCGTCAGCATTCTGCGACCGTGGTGACTTTGAGCACGGTGCAAGTGACACTTGAACGCGGTTGCTCTAACGCTGAGATTAGAATGCTGGGGGCGAGTATAACAAGTGGAACAAAAAAGGTGTTTTATTACGCACATGCAAGTTGTTACTGTACACATACCGAACACGAAACTACGTATGTGCACATGGTCCTCATTGCGTCTTGCTGAGCACAATAGTTTCGTCCGTTGCCACAAGCAAGAGCACTGCTCAACCGTCACTGACCTGAGAGGCGTTCGTCGTCAATCCGCTTCGTCATACCGCCATAACACTTTTCCTCACAGGAAACAGACGCAGTACCAACGAGGCTAACGTAAGCCTAAATTGTTGAGAGCGAAATTCAACGCAGCTACCACCTCAGATACAGCAGCGATGACCGACGATTCGTGTTTAATACGTTTTCGTCTTCAACTTTTCATTTAGAATGTTTGACAAAAACCATTTCTTGACATGCTTGAATTCCATAGTCATCATCATCAGTAAGCTCGTCAAAATTGAACACGGAACTTCAAAGCACCCAACAATGCCATTTCTTGCAAGGCTTCTCTCAAAATGGAGCAAAGGCACAGTCACGCGCATTCTCAGCACCGCCTTAGGACACTCGTATGCGAGGCCTGAGAACAAGAAAAAAATTGTGACATAGAGGAAATGAACAAAAACATAACTACATTGATTCCTAAAACACAACTGCAGTTAGGTAAAAGCACTAGGGCAAGAAGTAAGCAAACTCTCCCAAATCACAAAAACAAAACAAAAAAGGTAACAATCTACAAAAGCTACCCACTCAAGATCTAAAATTGAATTAACTGAGCTAAAGGGGCTGATTAACAAAAAAGAAAATTGCCGACATGGGGATTTATAGCACCAAAAAAATAGATGAAGAATTTAAAGATAGGACAGAGTATGACAGGAGGAAACTACTAACGAATGCACACTCCACCAGATAGAGTAACATAATCAGCAGTCTCAACATCTATAATAAGGTGGCAGAAGACATTTACTAGAGCTAACGAATAAGCCACCTAACAGAGAAAGAAGCCAAAGTTTAACAAAACACTTGAACTCTATGAGTGAGTATAAACAAAGTTATAGAGAAACATGAAATCAGAAGCCTAACCAGGAACGAATCTAGTTGGATACCCTACCCTGAGAGAATGGAATAGAGCCCTACAAAACATGACCCACGAAAAATCATGCAGCGAAATTGTTGACTGGATCAAAGATGAAGGAGATCTCGTTTTTGACAAGCTTGTGACACTTTCTGCACAATGCCTCACGTACAGGCGAATCAAATGTACCACCGAACTGTAAAAAATGTGAATACGAAACAAATATAAAAAAAAACGAGATATGAAAGATTTTAAGAATCATACACAGATCAACAGATGTCCCAATGTGGATCATAGCCATGGCTTTCAAATGAAAAATCTGCGGAACGTAACACATCCATTTAATTAGCTTGCAGAGACTACAAAAAGGCATTCGACTCAGTAGAGATACCAGCAGTCTTAGAGTAGCTAGTGCATAATGCGTACATAAATACCCTAGCCCATATCTACAGGAGTCCACAGCAGACAGACAGTGAACTTTATTAAGGTCCTGAGGGGCGACTAGAAAAGTCCCTTTATGGGGGAGGAGCCATCGCAGAGCAGAAAAATTTTATATGCGAAATGGATCTGGCAAAGAGACGAAATATGAGCAATATTTACAGCATGCTTAGCAGAAGTATTTGAGTCACCATGTTGATAAGAAACAAGAATAAACATTGACAAAGAATATCTCGGTACTTACACTTTGAAAATCACGTTTTGCTTTTCAGCAGTAGTGCCGATGAACTACAATGAACTGAGGTTCTAAACCGAGAAAGTGTTCAAGTAGGGTTCAAGTGTTCAAGCAGATAAGTAAAATACAAGGATATAATGTTAGGAGACCAAACAAAGGAGCGAGAGTTGGCAACGGCACACTAGAATCCTTACAATATAAATGTATTTAGGTCAGATATTCACAGGACACTATTCAAGAAAAGAAAATTCACCAAACAATATGGATGGGCTAGAGCTTTAATGACAGACATTCCCAAATCATAAAACGCAATTTACAACAGCCCCTAAAGCAGAAAGTGGTCAACTATTGTATGCTGCGAGTACTAACAAATTGTTACACGTAACTTATTTATTAAACTATATGCGATGCACAAAGCTCGGCGAACGACAGTCACCTGACAAACGACACGGTGCTGGCCAGTGTAACGTGACAGCAGTTTTTCAGAAAGGCCTACACGCTGAATGGGGGATCAGAGAAGGACAAGGGAAACCAGTGAAAAGTGCACGTTCCGATTATGGAAATCGTAGAGCTGTCTTTGGTGCTCCTGTGAGGCCTGTAGACGGCTGCGGGTGAGTTGGCATGCATGGTCGGCTCGTGCGATGGCTTCGCCGGCATATTCAGTGACCGAGGGCAGCAAGGTGTTAAAGGGTAGGGCGGGTTCTCGGCCGTATAGAAGATAGTATGGCGAATAGCCAGCAGTGTCATGATGCGACGAATTATATGCGAATGTCACAAATGGCAAATGGACGTCCCAGTCCTGGTGGTCGGCCGCTACGTATTCAGAAAGCATGTCAGTGTAAGACCATTCGTTTGCGGATGATACAAAAGGGCAAACTTGTGCTTGGCAGAGCAAGAGCGCAGGATTTCATCAACGACAGCTGACAGGAAGGTCCGGCCCCGGTCAGTGAGGAGTTGGCGGGGAGCTCCGTGTACTAAAATAATATTGTATATCAGAAAGTCCGCCACATCGGTTGCGCAACTCGTCAGAAGTGCTCATGTGATAGCGTACCGTGTCGCATAGTCAGTGGCGACAGCAATACATTTGTTGCCTGAGCTGGAGATCGGGAATGGGCCAAGTAGGTCGAGGCCAACTCGAAAAAAAAAAGGTTCAGTGGGAATGTCGATCGGCTGAAGGAATGCAGCTAGTAGAGAAGATCACTTTTTACGGCGCTGGCAGGACTCACAAGTGGCGACAAAGGGCCGAACAGAACGGGCAAGACCAGGCCAAAAGAAACGACAACGTACACGGTCGTATGTGCGAGAGACGCCCAAGTGGCCCGCCAAAGGAGCGTCATGAAGTTGGTTGAGGACAGTCGCACGAAGATGTGCTGGTATGACGGGGAGTAAGTCATGGCCATATGGATCGAGGTTATGGCGATAAAGGATCCAGTCTTTGAATAGGAACATTTGTAGAGATGCGTCGTGAGGCATTAATTCAAGCTTTTCAATGATGGCTCGCAGAGAAGCATCCCAGTGTTGTTCGTGGCCAAGGTTGAGTAGCTGCGTCACCGACAGGAGGACTGGAAAAGTGTCAGTATGGGCGGCATCTTCCACAGGGTAGCGGGATACACAATCCGCATCTTGATGCAACCGCCCTGCTTTGTACGTTACGGAGAAAGTGTATTCTTGCAAACGTTGGGCCCAACGAGCGAGACGTCCTGTGGGATCCCTGAATGAGGCCAGCCAGCAAAGCACGTGGTGATCGGTGACTGCTCGGAATGGACGCCCGTATAAGTATGGGCGAAACTTGGCGGCTGCCAAAACAAGAGAGAGGCATTCACGCTTCGTGATTGAATGGTTGCGCTCGACGGTAGATAGCAGTCGGCTTGCATGTGCTATAACACGGTTATGTCCGCGTTGGTGCTGCAATAGCATTGCTCCTATGCCGTGCCCACTAGCGTCAGTGCGAACCTCGGTTGAAGCTGATGGATCGAAATGAGCTAAAATTGAAGTTGTTGTAAGGAGGGTCGTGAGCTGGGAAAAAAATGAGGCTTGATCAGCGCCCCAGAAAAACGGGGCGTCCTTCTTCAGGAGGTTTGTGAGTGGGCGTGCAATGATCGCGAAGTCCTTAACAAAGCGTCGGAAATAGGAGCACAATCCCACAAAACCACGAACATCCTTTGTCATACTGCTTTGTCAGCTTTTATGTCACCACTTTATGTCACCACTTTATGTCACCACTTTTATGTCATACTGGGTAGCTAGGTCTGTAATAACGGGACGTCTGTAAATTAGCACATGTACATGGAAGGACTGAAATCTGGGCCGGTTGGCTACCCAGTATGATGCACCTTTTAGATGGGAGCTGCTGCAAAGCGCAGCAGCTCCCATCTAAAACAAGTCGTGCAGAGCTAGGTAAGTTTACGAGAGATATAATAATAATATTAATGTATTGCTGCGGCCCACGCCACCAATGTAGCAGCACTTCCCCCCCCCCCCCCCATGTTTTAAACAGTGCTGATGTTGAGCCTCTTTGATTGAAGTTTGTGGAAACAGCCGAGGAAAATATTAAGCGAGGCAGATAGAGACTTCGCGTGGTGCGTGCCGCGGTAATGCCGGTCATCACTTTTTTTTTTCGCATATGGTTTGACATCTTTTTCACCTTGTATTTTACTTTTTTTTTGTACGCAGAGTCCCTGAAAATGATGGAGACCGTGCTATGGAATTAATTGACCAACTTTTCAAAATCCCGACCCCCAAACTTGAAGCGATCGGCTATACTTCAAATGGAACTAATATTGTTTCGCATCCATTTTCACAGTTTGTTTCAATGCAATACTCTCCGCGATCGCCATCACGATTTTAACCGCCTCCCTGACAAGCTGATTGTGCACGCAGTGGTCGCGGACAAGTTTGTATGTACAGTATCTTGGTAAGCTATCTCTGTTTACAGCTAAGTGCTTGGCTATGGCACTTACCCGGAATGAAGTTACACCTCAAGACGCAAATATCACCGAGTTTCTTCTAGTAGTTTTTTTTTTGTTAATCCGTGCCAGCCAAACATACCGGTACTTTTCGGAAAATCCAAATGTGCATTCTCAATTTTAGGTAATAACTTTCGGCGAAGAAACAGCCCGAGGCTCCGCTCTCTCTTCGGGGACTACTAAATCAACTTGCCTCACCAGCAGCTGATAATTTCTCCAACTTGCATCGTGAGGCAAAACTAAACGGGCGCAAGCACGAGAAGACAACACGGCCGCGGTAGGCGACGGAGTCAGTAGGTACCCGGGCATGTCGGTGGCGCATTTCTGAAGTGACGAATCCGCGCTGCGTGACGCATGTGCACACTATGTATATGCTACCTTTAGGTGCCTATACAGTAACTCTATGCACGTGCGTCACGCAGCGCCCCTTCGTCACTTACGAAATGCGCCACCGACATGCCCGGGTACCTACCGACTCCGTGGCTGACCACTGCCATTTGTTTCCTCGTGCATGCGCCCGTTCAGTTTTGCCTAAGGATGCAGGTTGGAGAAATTATCAGCTGCTGGTGAGGCAAGTTGGTATAGCAGTCCACAAAGAGCGAGTAGAGCGTTGGGGTGTTCTCTTTGCCGAAAGTTATTACGTAAAATTGAGAACGCACATTGCACTTTTCCGAAAAGCACTGACATGTTTGGCTGGCGCAGATTAACAAAAACGACTTGAAGAACCGGTGATATTTGCGTCTTTAGGTGTAACTTCATTACGGGTAACTGCTATGTCCAAGCACGTACCTGCAAACAGAGATAGGTACTGTATATACAAACTTGTCCGCGACCGCTGCGTGCACAATCAGCGTGTCAGGGAGGCAGTTAAAATTGTGAAGGCGATCGCGGGAATTCGGATATTGCATTCAAACAAATTGTGAAATGTATGTGTGGTATTCGTTCACTTGCGATTTGAACTACAGCCGATCGGTTAGAGTTGGGGGCTCACGTTTTTTGAAAATTGGTCGATTGATTCCATAAAATGGTCTCTATCATTTTCAGGGACTCTACTGTACATTAGCTCACAACAACAAAAGTATTATACAAGGTAAAAAATGAGTCAAAACATACACGAAAAAAAAAAAAAAGTGACCGGCATCAGCGCGGCACGCACCACGCGAAGTGTCTACCTTGCATAATATATTCCTCGGCTGTTTCCACAAATTCCAATCAAAGACGCTCAACATCAGCACTGTTTCAAACACTCATAAAGCCGCACTGCTACTTTAGTGGTGTGGGCCACAGCAATATATTAAAATTGTTATTAATAATAAATCTCCTGTAAACTTGCCTCTGCACGATGACTCGTTTTTGATGGAAGCTGTGCGCTTCGCTCATCCACTTTTAAAATTGCGGCTCGAGTGACTTTGAGCTTTCCCTTGTTCTTAGACCACGCAATTTGTAGTGACAGTGAGATAATGGGCCCTCGTAGATCGTGGCGGGCAGCCGGTGTACGCGGTGGCTTCACACGTTTTGATTTTCTGATCTTGTATCGAGTGAACAAGCGAGGCCTTCCTGACCCGATGAGCTCGTTAAAGCATGGCAACGAAAAACCACACGGCTTTTCTTATAACATCGCGCACAGCAACAAATGGCGAGCTCCCGTGAGACAGTGGTGTTGTCAGTACAGTGCGTCAGACCCTAAATCTCATTCAGAAGTATGTCTGCACAAAACACCCGGCACCAAGTGCGTAATCACGCCTACGCGGGAGTAATTCAACGCTATGGCTCACACTAACCAGCCAAACTAACGTATCATCAAATGTTCAGGGAATTAAATTTGTCAAACAAACCACCGCACAGCACACACAAGACAGCCAGCACTTGAGCATATCACATCGACGCGGGATGTTGGTCATTTAACGCTACCGCTGGCACCCACGGCGCTCGATCTCCCCTTTGAAGGGTCGGTCGGCTGAAAATCACTACCGCATCACCAGATTCGCAAGCAATAATACCGCAATCCATACACACCGCCGCACCGGCGGCGCACCGCCAGTGGAGTGACATATCCATAGACCTAATGGGGATAAAAATGAGAAGCGTTGATAGCGCCGTCTGGATCGCGGCGGCAGTTGTACACACAGTAGAAATTTACTATTTTACTGACAACTGAACAAGTTTTGATTATATTCTTCTCTCAAATAGTTTTTTGAACAAATATTACCTAAAATATTGATTATATAATTTATAAATGCGTGTAAAACGAGATGGGTTTCAAAGCACCAGGGCGTTTAGACAGCGCCTCCTAGATAGGTGGCTTTAGTTTAGATAAGGCGGCTGGCTGTTCCCATAGCAGACGACACCGTCGTCACCATCGTCGTCTGCTTCTGATTCATGGCTGTCCCCCGATCGTTGGAGCAGCTCCCTGTCTCAATTTCTCTCGTTTCCACATAGTAGAATGCAGTAAACTACTTACCAGACGCTCACAAGTATCTTGCATGCTTACTTTAGTAAGTGAGTGATGCCGCATACAGGCCGAGCCAAATGACAACGCTGATCACACAAACTTGTGGCAATAAATTGTTTTATTGCAAGCCAATTGACGTTTACATGAAATAAAGGTCACGTATTAACGTTTTAGAATGTACAGCAGTGAACAATATGCGGGCATCAGCGTTCATGTGCAAACAAGGTACGTACTACGCATAGCTCCAACGCAGATGCCTGGGGCACAGAAGCTGTCCAGCGCTGGCTGATATATCCATCGCACTCCACGAAACGTTCGCTGCAGTAAATGTATACTGATAACATTCCAGCACTTCTGTAGGTGAAGGTGTCGTAACACCTCGTTGACAGTATTCGCAAGCTTTCTGTAATTAATATCAACGTATCCGCGTGCCTTTCATGAGCAGTGCGGCACGACTGTTTGCACGGAAGAAGGAAAGGTATTGTCACAGAACACCTGGTACTGTTTGTTTTGTGGTCCACGCTGCCATCTAAATTGCCTGACTTTCCAATTTTCCAGGCGTTAGCAGCATGCATGCTTCTGAATGCCTAAAATTAAATGAGAGACGGTTTTTTATGCTTGAACATTTTCAAATCTTACAAATAAAATTGTCAAAAAGAAAAGGCTTATGGCGTTTGTTTGTTGCCGCCGACGGTGCGCTGTCGTCGTTTCGATGGTGATGACGTCTCATGACGTGGACGCGAAGCTCCCACCAAGCCATGGGCCTGGCACCACTAAGGACTAAAGCGCCCAGAGATATTCGCGCGATTTGGTGCCTAGGCAGCGCGCGGTCGCCAGAAAAGCACCTAGCGCGCGGCTACAGTGTACTAGAATACTTTCCAGTGGCGCGTCCGCACCGCGCTTCCTGACGCACGTGGTGGTAGCTGCAGCGGCGGCGCTGCCATCGATTACTCTTGAAAACTCGCCCTGGCTCTGCTTGGCAGCGTACGTGGAACACGAGAGTGTAACGCTTGTTGGGTTACGCGCCGCCGCTGTTTTAACACTATTGTGGCTGGGTTTTCAATTATTCTTCGTGTATTTCATAACCGCATTGGTATGTTATGCTGTAAGTATGATTTCGCGTCCCTCAGCCAAGAAAAGCTGGTAGCTGTAGAAGGCTAGACGATGCTCTGTATTTTTTCCCCCGTAGTGCAGCATTCATGCAATGTGGCTATTTGGCGAGCATTAAAATTTTTGAAGCAAATGTTATCCGTGAAACCAAATATCCGCGTGATAATCGTCATAATGAAAAACGTAGAGAATGTCAACTATAAGGGGCACGTGCACTAAACTCGGGCACGATAATTTTTAAAACCCATGATACGCACGAAAACAAAAAAAAACGACCTCGAAAGCACTCTAACTGTCCCACTCGATTTTATGGCACGTGTTTTTCACTTGCACAAAAGTTTTTCGTGCACCTTGAATGCACAAAATTAACGGTGTAGAAGTACAGCTAAGTTATTAGCTTCAGGTGTTGCGCTGCCTTTCTCTTTGACAGCACGTTTGCCTTGCTCAAGCCGTTGATAAAAAAAATTAAGCCAAGTGGTGACATAAAAGCTGACTATGCGAGGAGTGAGACTGTCGGCGTGAGCGCTGCATCCCACCTTCAAAGGAGCGGCAGAATGAATCATGTGCAGAATGTCCATTGCGCTTTCCCGGTGAACTTTTCGTGCACTAAAGCAACTTGTGAAATATCTTCAAGTCTTGACATAAAGCGGAGGAGTTCGACCGATGGGTAGAGCAAACCACCTTGATCATTGTGGCGCACAAATTTTGCCGCATGCAAGCGGCGCCCTTCTTCTGTAGGGAGAAGGAGGCTGTCATTACATGCAGAACACTTGGTGGGAAGCACGCACTTTCTCGCCACATATCCGGAAATGTAATATGTCAGCCTTGAGTCGCTTCTCTGGATGTGGTACTCATGTTCCACAGCTTCACTTTCACATGAGCCTGAAAGTCCCGCTTGCTTTTCCGCGCAAAGCTTCATTTGGTCAATCAGCTGTTGCTTTGGAGTTTCTTCCCTGTCCCCAACATCAAGAAGAGAACTGATGACATCGCCCTCTGCATTCCCGCCTGCAACACTGTGTGCCAAATTATAGAAAGAGAGACAGTGAACAGTGAGCTGCTGTGGCGTCGGGTGTGAGTTGCAGCCGGAAAAAAGTCTGGCGATTCCGAAAAAGTTTTCCACTTTATCTTGGCTCAGCCTGGATGTCAACAAGTAGCGAAACCCATATTTCTCACGCAAATAGCGGAGGAGCTCTAGAGTACTTGTTAAAGTGACTTCTAAGCCCTCAGCACTTGACTCGCTGAGGAACTTCTTATCAGCATGACGCTCCCAGGCGTCCAGGAAACTGAGCATTTCCTTAATGCTTTTTTCACTTGCAGAGTTGGGTCTGAGAGCTTCGGCTGTGTGCCTTGCTGTCACCACAGCAATCAGTGACTTCATTCTCATGAGGAATTTCTCTGTCGCATCAATTTTACCGCAGATGCTTTCCAACTGAGTACGGTAAAGAAAAAATGCTCGCAAAGGACCATGCCCAAATAACTGGAACGCATAACTTGCCCGCATTTTTTCGAAATTGTTGGGGTTTATGGGGACGCTGGTAATCCCGGGCATTGCCTTCATTGTGACTGCATTACTGCCCAATTTGAGAGCTTCTCTTGCAAATTGCATCGAAACTTCGCCATCTGGGGTGTCAAAAGTTGTAGTAAGGAGCCTGTTTCGAACGTTCTTGACTACCGTAAAATGGGGTTACTTTGTGACTGCAGGGGTTACTTTGTGACACGCGCTCGGTTTTCTTTATTTTATATCTCGCGCCACAACCAGGCGCCGCCGAAAAGCTATGAGCCACTCAACAAGCTCGCCTGACATGCTGTGCCACCTAGCGCCAGCCGGCGGAAGTTCCCGCGCTCTGGAGCCACTCTAGACGCCCACGTGGTTAATGGTGTTTTAGCGCGCATTGTTGAAGCACCGTAAACTTTGTGTTCTCGACCCGTCCGCACGAGAAAAACAGCGATAACAGGTATGCACTTCTGATTGTTAATATGTAGGCTAAAATAAACTGTAATCAAAATTTATTCACGTCATCTTTGTTTAAGGTTATAGAAAGAAAACTGAAATGTTGATACTTCGCGGGGTAACTTTGTGACACGCCAACTGTCACAAAGTTACCCCACTCTTCCTCCGGTATCAGAGCTAGACGACCTAGGAAGAGGTCTTCTCTTGAGGATGACAGCGCAGAAGAAAGCAGTGACAGAGAATCGTCCTCAGATGGTCAGTACGGCGACAACAAAAGGTGGTCAGAACAAGGTACAAGTGATTCCGAGGTACTCTCCGGAAGTCTTGACAACCTATCGGACACAGACACTTCTAGCACTTCCGCGATTTCAAATACTAGCAACGTCCCAAAGGTCCGCTGTACGGGTTCCGGAGAAAGCACTTTCAAGAAGGATGACTTTGTCGTAGTTAACTTCGAAGGACAAGTTTTCCCTGGAAGAGTGACGGAAGTCAAACCTGAGGGGTACATCGTCAGCACTATAGAGAGGACCAAAAAGAATTGGAGATGGCCGGACCGCGAAGACGCTATTTTGTACTCAAAAGAAGAAATTTTGTACACAATTGAATCCCCAAGGCCGGTAGGCAAGTGAGGCATCTTTGAGGTAAAAGATCTTGATTGAGGTTGGACACGTATGAACAATTTGTAATACAATGTAACGTTTCCAGAGCAGAAACCAGTTGTAGATAACGCAAATAAACGTTTGATGGGGTAACTTCGTGCCAGACCTTTTTTCCCTATCATAATCAGCCACAAACAACGTTGTCACAAAGTTGCCCTACACGACGGGGCAACTTTGTGACAACTTTTATTCTAAATATAGCCGTTTGTGTTAAAGATGCGGATTTGTAGAACATACCGTCGTGTGAGGGGAGGTTTTAGCAACGTTATGCCACTATTCATTCGCGTTTATGTGGATAATTGTTCAGCGAGTGAATGAAAACGTACGAAATTTGTCACAACGTAACCCCATTTTACGGTAAATGAGGAAAATAAGAAAAAAAGTGTAGGAACCGATTGCTGTCAACAGGATGTGGTTTTTTGCACACCACTTCCTTTAAAGAAGCTTTAATGTTAAAGATGCGCCACATTTTCCGGTTCCAAACTGCTGCATCACATGTTATGTAGTCCACAAAGAGGCCGGCTCTTTCTGCTAGAACAATGGATTCCAGAATGATTTCGGCCAACAGGTTCCCTTTCACGTTCTCGCTGATCCCGAAAACACCAATTACTTGTGTCCAGCTGCCAACCAACGGCACAAACATTACGACGAGGCCATGATTGCATGGCAATGTTTTTGTCTTTTTCGGGCGTATACGGTCCGAGGTCCACAAAGCCTTCAATTTTCGCACCTGTGGTAACAGATAAATGTTCAGCTAGTTTCATTTCATCGATTATTAATCCACCATGTCGGTGGAACGCATCCAGGTGGGCAACTTTTTTTTGCAACACACTCAGCATCTTTTCATTGAACCCATTGCCGCTTCTGTGCTGAGCGGTATACTTAAGGAGGGTTGTGTCACTTGGGAGTGCCAAAATGTTCTGTCTTCGCATATACTGGTACAGCTTCAGGCTTCTCATTTTGAGTAAAATGCATTCAAGCATCCATTCTTTGTCGTACTTCATGCCCCGCAAGCTCTTCCTTTTGGATGCCTCAAAGCACTGCCTGACAGCCAGCTGCTGCTTTGGCGACAACAAACTTATCTTTTAGCGAGTACTTTACCAGCTGTCGCAGTGCACTCGCTTTTGATTTTCTTGATGTGTAAGGTTAGCTTGTCTACCTTCAATAAAAGTCGTTGATTTCTTCGGGTACAAGCTTGCAGCTTCTTCGAAACACGGCTACGGCACAGCGAGCTAACATTATGACTGTTCAGGCTCCCTCCTTGACGCCTTTTGAGGCGCCACTGCCGCCTAACAAGGGCTTTTCTTACGTATTTGCAAACGACGCAAGCCATTCCTTCTTTCGTTTCCCTGCCTTGGCAGTTAGTACTGTGAACTGCTCTGCCCTCGCACTTAATTTGGCCTTGCAATTTTATTGTTAAGTTGGTTGTGAGACTGCTTTCAGCTCGCAATGCTGCGCCTTTGCACATATGCATGTCATGGGCTTCCTGCAGAGTGGTTATAGCATCTTGAATTGTTGTCACTGACGCGCCAGCCACCTGTTTACCACACACGAACGTCTTCGAGTCCAAAGCACCGACACTGTTTGCAGAGAAGAATACGGCTTTTTCCACAGTGAATTCGCCTGAAAGCGAGTCGAGGGAACATGAGGTAAAGCACACTCCGTCGGCGTCGTAAAGTTCATGCAGCGCCCAGCGCTTCCCGGGCATTTCGATTTCCATCACCGCAGCGACAGTCGCGGCCGCAAAGACTTCACTGCCATTCGAAGGTTCGTCGACATCTGTCACCTCCGCAATCTCCCCACGCATCTTTTTCTGTTGTGGGACATCGTCATCGCACTTACTTTTTCGCTCATTTCTCTTCATAGTGGGCTGCTTGCTCAGGTAAGCTGGTAGGTTTGGCAAAATTGTGGGGACTGCGTCCGAAGTGAGCGTAGGCGTCCCACGTAGAATGCAAACTTCCTCACCATCTATTCGGTGTACGTAGTCCCTCACAATAAAAAGCTGCTCAAAATGGAGCTCACATACCGCGCAGTCCACGGTCAGCGCCTTGTCTGCTCTATGAAGGTTTCTTTCCCACGTGGATCTTCGTTCCGGGTCTGCAGGTGCCTTGAATAGCGACAGCTTCTTCGTGCTGTTAGTTCGCGCGTACCCTGTGCTGTACCCTGGAGCGTAGCAGTGATTGAAGCGTTTCTTTCCACTCATTGCCGCACGTGGCCACGTTCACATGAGAGTACACGCGTGGAACACAACCACACAGAACGAGAAGCCACCAAGAACACCACTGAAATAAGACGGTCGTGCGTATGCACGTGTGCACAAAACCGGTAGCTTTCAAGAGTGGCCGACGACAGCGCCGCCGCTTCGGGTGCCATTCAATGTGACGCGAGAAGCAAGGCGGCGCTCCCTCCGCTCATCGCACTAAATTCTTCTAGTAAACTGTAGCGCGGCTATAGTGGCTAGCCATAGCCACCATAGCACGGCTACTTCATGCCACAATAGCGCAGCCACTCGTATTAGTGCCATCACGGAGGAAGGCCATAGTTAGTGAGTGCCATAGTTATTGCCGTTGTCAGATAGGAAGGAACGTAGCCTCCTAGATTTCTCTTGCCTGCCGGATAAGCGCGAAACACCGGTCATCTACCGCAGCGCTGCCTACGTAGGGGTAAGGGTCTCTGTACTTAGCCTTTGAGACCGGCAATTTTGGCGTTTGCTACTAATTTTAAAGGCTGTGCCTTGTATTAAAAAAGTTGCTTGTTGATTGACGGCGTCACTACCGTAGGGTTAACTATAATTACGTTTACGCCTTTTTGATTTTTTTACGTTATTTTTGTTGCATATCAGTTCCAAAAACACAAAAACTTATTTGAAGATACCCCTACTTAGGTAGCGCCACCACCATAGTTCCGACGATGGCCGCTGTCCACGTGACCGCCAATAATCCGGCAGGCAAGGGAAATCTAGGAGGCTGTGGAAGGAGACACGGCGAGAAGCGCTTTGTCCCAAAATCTCACGTAACTCATCAGCCCATCATCATACGTACGTCTGTCCCGGCACTTCCTCTCCCCCAGGGTCGTGTGAGGGGAAAGTTTTGTTTCGGGCAGACGGCCATACCCTGGCAAGGGGGCCGCCCCGCCACGGTGGTCTAGTGGCTATGGTACTCGGCTGCTGACCCGTAGGTCGCGGGGTCAAATCCCGGCTGTGGCGGCTGCATTTCCGATGGAGGCGGAAATGTTGCAGGCCTGTGTACTCAGATTTGGGTGCACGTTAAAGAACCCCAGGTGGTCAAAATTTCCGGAGTCCTCCACTACGGCGTCTCCCATAATCAAATAGTGGTTTTGGGACGTTAAACCCCACCAATCATCATCATCTGGCAAGGGGGCCACCGCTAGGCTCGGCGCCAAACAGACGCGGCCTGCCTCCGGCATACAAGCATGGGAGACCCAACAAAGGGACTACCCTTCGGCGAAGAAACTTCGGTCGCGACGCACAAAGCGAACGTACCCTCTGGCAAGGTAGGTTATCGCAGCGCGCCAAGCCGCGGTCATGACCCGTCTCTTGACCGCTAGGGCCCAGCGAGAATCGACAGAGGGCTACCCTTCGGCACGGCGACTCTCGGCACCGCACGCGAAGCGGACGTACCCAAACAAGTGACAACGGGACTGCCCTTCGGCGCGGTAACTTCAGTCACCGCAACCGAAGTGCACATGCCCTCACACTGTCGCGCGGCTGAGAGCCTGCGACGTCCCCTCCGGACGGATGGGCTGTCGCTCGGCGCAAGGCGCTTTGCGGTCACGGCTCGTCTCCTTACAATTAGGGCGCAGTGAGACACAATCCGTCCCTTGGGGTCTACTGTTTGGTGCAGGGGCCAATGTCGCTGCACGCAAACCAAACGTACCCTGCGAAACGAGCACGGCTGAAAGCCGGCTTAGTCATTCGCGAAGAAGGGCACCACCCTCCGCCTCGGCGAGTAGGGTCCCCGGGCACAGAGGAGGGTTCGCGCCATGACTCGCCGTGGCGCTGCAGTCACCGGCTGGAACGGTGCTGGAATGTAAATTAGAAGTGTGGCAGCTTGGGCCAGTTCGTATGACATTCCGATAGTTATAGCGCGAGAACAGAACGACGACAAAGAGACAATTAAGAAGGACACGAAGGACCTTCGTTTGTTTGTAGCCTAGAATCCATGGCTCATACCCGTTCTAGGGGATACCACTCTAGACAAGAAGGACCTTCGTGTTCTTCTTGTCTCTTTGTCGTCCTGTTCTCGCGCTATTGTAAAGGCACGGCATGGGCGGCGCGTGACGTAACAGGGAATACGGAATAGAAGTACGTTATCCTAGGTGTTCTGTGGTTATACGGCCACTGCACATGAATTTCACTTGGTTATTGCTAGCTATCGCCAATCACCACACCACGCAATTAAGGCATAGCTACGTCCAACGAATGGCCGGCGAGGATAGCGAGTTTGCTGGCTGGCAGTTTGCTGAAATGGCGGGGCTGGCTGGGGACAAGGCCGAGAAATCTTCGGATGGTTCCCTAGCTAGAGTAGTACCTGTCTAGGGGCAGGGAGTACCTCCCTAAGAAATCGTTACATACCTCACCGATTGTTCGCAGAGGGATCCAGACTACCGCAATATGCTTATTGCGAGATGCTGATATTTTTACCTGTGTGGTTATTTCTCCTTGGCGAGCTGTTGAAGTTCTGTGCAAAGTGCCACGTTTTTTTAGGCGGCACGACCGAGAGGAAAAGTAGTTGAGGGTGCCCACAAGATTGCGTTGCGACTACAGTGTACTAGAATAGGGGCAGTGTGCTCACTGCCCTATCCTTGCGGCGCTCTGCCGTAGCGCACTCTGTGTCGACTTCCACGATGCCCACCAGGGGCGCTGACGCTTGACGCACAAGCGCGGTTCGGGCTGTCACGGTGGATGGACGTGTTTTTCGAGCGCTCCGGATCGACTGCGCAGATAAGTGTTTTTGCATGTTTTGAGCTTGTCTTTATAGTTATAAGGCAGCGGTTGAAATCTTCGTAGCACTAATTTTATGGTACGGCTTTTTCGGGGGCCAGTCACCAGGTATTTATTAGTTAGTGCGGGTGTGGGTGTTTGAAATTTTTTTGTTGTTTTTTTCTTTTGCCACCCCGTGGGGGAGGTGCGCGTACATTGAACATGCAAATTTTTGTAGTAGAGCTTACACTTTCTTTTTTTTTCGTAGTGCACGGCTCGAGTTTAGTAATTATCGAGTATAGGGACAATTGGTGTCAGAAAGACATGGTTAAAGAGACTGTAAAGTGTTCAGGGTTCAGGATGTGGAGTGGGTTCGAAAGTGGACTCAAGCGTAGATGCGAATGGAGAAGAGGCTGACGCGAAGTGTAGGCAATGTGAGGTCGAGGAAAAAATGGAGAAAATGATGGTTGCCCAAAGTGAACTGCTGGTGAGAATCGATGAGCTCGAGACTGCGTTGGCGACAGAGCAAGAGAAAACGAGGGCAATGGGAGAAAGACTGAAGTCCACCGAGGAAGCACTAGCGAAGCTGAACAAAGAAGCGGCCTACGGAGAGAACAGTAGAGAACCGGCAACCAGAACGGTGGAGAAGGAAGAACAAGCAAGTTTGGAAAAAACAGGTTTAGCCGGTTCAACTGTCGCAAGGCCCAGCTTCAGCGAGGTAGTGGTGGGGCAGGAAGGGGGAAAAGCAGCCGGCGTCACAGGTGCAAGTAGACCCCAGGTGCAGGACGCTCCAGCTGAAAAGTCACAGCATGTGATAATTGCCGGGGAATCGAATTTAAATCGATGCACAGAAGCCATCAAAGAGAGGGTAAGAGGTGACAAGAGGGTTGCAGTAGGGGCGTTCCCAGGACGCAAGCTTGAAGCAGTCATGAGGCAAGCGAGCGCAAAACTCAAAACTACAGCTGATAGACGAAACCTCGTGATAATTTCAGGCGGTTTAAACGATGTCTTAAATGAAGATACAGCAGGGATAGCAGCCACACTGGCGAAAAGCGTCGATGACATGCGTGCCACTTCTCCTAAGGTACAGGTAGTGATATGCACGATACCAGAGGTACCGGTGCGTGATAGCAACCTGCAAAGAGCGGTTGTCAACGCAAACCAAGAGATATGGCGGATGAGTCGAGAGAAAGGCTTTGAGGTGGTGGAAATAAACAGAGAGGTGCATAGGTGGGGTGGTTTTCAACGAGACGGAATTCCTTTCGACGGGCAGCTAGGTCATGAGGTGGGTTGGAGACTTGCAACACGCGCAGTAGCTTTTTTGGGGGGCAAGCGGGCCCTTCGGGGTGCAGGTTAGCTAGTAACGAGGAAAACAACCAGGGAGACTCTTCGACAGGTGTTATGGACAGATACGATTCCAAAGTGGCACCAATGTCTAAGATAGGTAGAGTCCGGGGCATAAATAGACGTAGCCACGAGCGCCGAGCCCATTCAGACATAGGGTATATTAACATGCAGGGTGGTAGGAACAGGCTGAAGTGGGAAGAGATAGAAGAACAGCTAAGGGAAGAGAGGCCGATGGTATACGGTTTTGTAGAAACACATCTCAGGGACATGGAACAACCTCCGAACAATCCGGACTACGCGTGGGAATATTGTAACAGAACAGAAAGCAGCAGAAAGGGGGGTGGTATTGGGGCATTCATTCATAAAAGTACAGACTGGCAAAGGGTCAAGCAGGAGTGCAAGGAACATTTATGGCTAAAAGGGAAAGTGGCAGGTCAAATGACACTCCTTGGTTTCGTGTACTTGTGGACGGGAGCAAAGGCCAGAGAGGAAAACCAGGCAATGGTAGAGTGTATATCAAAGGACATTCAGGAGTTAGGAAGAGAGTGCGAGATAATTATACTAGGAGATATGAATGCGCACATAGAAGATATAGATAGGTATACCGACTCGACAGGCAAAATGATCATGGATATGTGTGAAAGGCTTGATTTGATCATTTGCAACAGTACCGAGAAGTGTGAAGGGCAAATAACATCCATGGGAGGTAGGAAGGCTGCAGTCGACGATAGATTATGCACTGATGTCACATAGGATGTATGATAAGCTCAGGGGAATGCACATAGATGAAGGTGGCTCCAGAAGTCTGGGTAGTGATCACAAACGTATCAAGCTAAGTTTTGGAAGAGCAGTGAAAGTGGGAAGGAGACAAGATGAGCAACTACAGGAAAATTTTTATTCAGAAAGGCAAATTGAAATAGTCACTAAACAAATTGAGAAAGTAATCACGGAGGATAATAAGACAGTGTGGATGTTACAAGCTGCCACTCTAGCGTCGCCAGCGCGAAGTCGGCGACGGGAATGACAGCGGGTTGGTTCGTTCCGTACGCAAGCAGAGACAGTGAAGAGATCAGAGACGTGAGAAAACAAAACAACTTTACTCTAGTGATATGGCAGCACACGGGATCTAATACAACACTTCTATACAACTAACAAAATACATCAACACTGGATACAACTAAAGAAATATATAACAGAAACAATAAATCAGCTTACGAGAGAGAACTATTACAAACTACACAACTAACAAGAATAGAACGACGGAGGAGAAAGTTCGAAGATATAAACAGGTGAAGGCATACGTGTGATGACCGGCAGCGTTGTGTCCCCGACGATCGGATGCGAGAAGTCGAAGAGAGTTCTGGCACGACTGCGATGTCGGCGGTGTTGCAACGCTGGTGGCTCCGGGAGGCTAGTGCTTGCAGGTGACTTCGAGCAGGTTGAGCTAACTCGAGGCGAAGTCCCGATGTCTACGTTGCAGACGTTAATATCGCGTCACAGCTAGACGAACGGCTAAGTTTAGGTGGCCAGCCGATACAGAGCCACACTAAAAACTTCTAGAAGAGATGCTTGTTGATCTGTTTCTACACCATCTTGGTCAGCGACTAGTCTGTCAAGCAGGGCAAACTCCTGCGCTTAAATCCCCCTCGCGCCTCCTCGCTCTCTTCCTTGGAGACAAGAGACCTCTACCTGGGTCCAATCATGCGCGTTTAATTGAGGGGAAACTCCGCCCCAAAAATATTTCGACCCCACCCCTTTTTAATAGGGAGAGGGCCCGCAACTAGCGAGAGTGACAACCTGTCGGGTTGTTGTCATACGGCTTGGCCACCAGAGCGTTTCCCACGCTTTTCTCCGTGGGAACGGTCAACCACTTAGCTCTCAGCCGGCGTCTTGTAGTCTAATCCTTGTACGAGGTATACCACGGCCTTCTACGTCCTTGCAGACGTCGCCACGGTTATAAAAGGATTAACTGTCGGCGGCGACGTTCTAAGGAGAGCACCCCCATTTTGCACTTATTGGTTCCCTTTCATGTGCCGCCGTTTCTCACGGTCAGTCGGGGAGTACGGCGCCCGTTAATTGCCGTGACGCGGTGTCGCCGAAAATAGCCGTCCGTGACATTGCCCCCCACTTTCAGAATGTTATTCATAACATTTGTTCGCACGGAGGGGAATTTTTCCGACAACAAGGAACAAAACACCACCAACAAGGGAAGCATAAGGACTGTCCCTCTCATACACAACATAACTAGGCAGAGTGCATCAAAGTAACAACCAAAAGAAAAAAAACAAATTGTTAGAGTACCAGCTTCAGTTACACGCAACAATACCAAGGCGCAATACAAACAAGAAGAGGAAATAGCCGTGTACGGCAGCCATCAATACAGAATACACTGCACGAATGTATACTACAAAATAAAACGGAACAGGTGCGCTCCTCAACTGTAGTGCAATCCTTCAATGTGCATTACAGCAAGTAAAAACAACCAATGCACCAAGCAACAAAAAAGTAACTCAAAATACACTTCTTATACAATGAAATACGTACATACAAACAGAAAACAACCGATGGAAGTAAAAAGAAAACATGCTCATAGACCTCAAGTCTCAATGCGCGCAACGACAACTGTACTGGGTCACGCCAATCTTAATCAATTTACGAAATCATTCGGTTTATGCTAATATCTTCCTCCTTAAATGCCAATTCACGCCACATCCACATCACAGTAAAGGCATACGGTATCAAACTAAACCTTTGAAACACTAAAAAAAAACAGAATGATTTTTTTAGTTTTTTACCTTCTCGGTATATTCGTACAAATGATTACCGGACTTCAATTTTCAGCCTTTAGTTCGGCGGTTTTCCTTTTCAAAAATTTACTCCGCATCATGTAACTTACAAAATTAAAATGACTCAAATTTGCATCTCCAATGCAACACTCAGTAACAATATTTAACATGCCTGTGCAAAAGTTACTCATACTGAACGTGAACCCTCTTCTCATCGTGCTTTTAATCGCACACGATGGGGTCGCGGTCCCGGCGGTTTTCCATCAGGCCTGAGGCTACTAAACACACGAACGTTAGGCTGTGTTTTGCCGTCACGCCTCATTCTGCACTTCGGCCGGCTTTCTTCGGTAATGTGAAAGGGGTACGAGAAGCAGGGGGGAAGCCTGTGCCATTTTTCTTTTGTGTTCTCCCCTATGCGGTATTTAGCCACTCTGCCCTTTCGACTCTGACTCTTCGGCACAGGCCGCTTTCCCGAATTTGTCGAACTGAACCGCACGCTGCGTTGGGGTGGCGTACCTCGTTTCCTCCCTCTACACCTGGCTCGCCGCTTGTGCTTCCCTGAACGCCACCATTGACGTTCCTTGAAACGGACTAATGGCCTACCCTCTCGTCTTTCTTGCGACTGAGTGGGGCCTGACCTAGGCTTGCGCAGCGCAGTGCGCTTCCGCTTCTTTCGTTTCCGGCGATGTTTCCTTGCCCCCTTTCTCTCGATGCCATCATCAAGTCGCGTCGGGAACTGAGAAGTCGGGAAGCTCGTTGGAGCTTGTGTTACATTTTGCCCCACGCTCAAACATTTTGAACTCGGTGTCACGACGGACTGCCGGGCCAAATTATCTTTGTTAATGCTGATGAAACCATTAACTGGGCTCTCTCCGATGGCATCGCTGCACTCCTGAAGCGTCGCGTTCTCGCTGTGTTTCGCCACTGTGCTAACCCTATCTGCATGTGACGATCTCGAGACGTCCTCTCGAGGCATGAGGATGGTTTCCAGCTTTTTACTGAGTCCATTAGGGCTGCTGGCACACCCCTCATCCTCGCTAGGACCGTTTTTTGATACTGTCTCTACCTCGAGACCGGCCAAGGCCTCCTTCTCTACATCATTTATATGGATGCATTCGAGAATATGCGGGCCCTTTTCTAGCGCGATTTCTGGTTCTGGCGTTTCATGACGCGCTTCAATGTCCAACGCTTTCCGACGCGCCTCGCTTTCAGACTGCTGTCTTTCTGTTTCGCGCTTTCTTTCAGACTCTTGTCTGAGCTGCTCTTCTTTTGTCGAGACCGAAGTTCCGAACGTCCGGAACATCTCTGCCTTGACTACCTCGTAGTTGTTCGCGTTCTGCTGACTGAGTTCCGCAACAGCTTCATTTGCCTCGCAAGGCAGAACCGTGAGTAGCCCTTGACACCATGTGTCTCGCTCAAATGACAGTTTCTCGCCGGCATCGCCGTGCTCACTGCTGGATCGGCTAACCCTGCTACCCTCACTGAGGCGAATCTTTAATAGCAGTAACTGCACTTCCCGTTCTCCGGCTTCCCTTGCCGCTTTCCTTGCCTCTTCTCGTTCTTTCGCCCTTTCTTCGCGCGCTCTCTCCCTTTCTTCGCGCTCTCTCTCCCTTTCTTTTTCCCTTTTTTCCCGGGCCCGTGCCCGCTCTTCTCTGGCTAACGCCAGCGCCTGTTCCTGCTGCTCCTTAACACATTGTCTCAGTTCGGCGCCCTCGAGGCCTAACTGTTTACCGTACGCGAGCCACTTATCAAAATCCATACACTCCATGCTGCAGCTGTCACTATAATGCCACTATAAAAATAGCGCAATCATATGCAGGATGCAACCGCTTCAACTGTGCAGCCCTATCACCACGCTGTCCGCACGGTTCTCGTTCACCCCTCACTGTCTTACTCTTGTACGGAACGTCCTGTCTCGCGGACGCCAGTTTTGTTACAAGCTGCCACTCTAGCGTCGCCAGCGCGAAGTCGGCGACGGGAATGACAGCGGGTTGGTTCGTTCCGTACGCAAGCAGAGACAGTGAAGAGATCAGAGACGTGAGAAAACAAAACAACTTTACTCTAGTGATATGGCAGCACACGGGATCTAATACAACACTTCTATACAACTAACAAAATACATCAACACTGGATACAACTAAAGAAATATATAACAGAAACAATAAATCAGCTTACGAGAGAGAACTATTACAAACTACACAACTAACAAGAATAGAACGACGGAGGAGAAAGTTCGAAGATATAAACAGGTGAAGGCATACGTGTGATGACCGGCAGCGTTGTGTCCCCGACGATCGGATGCGAGAAGTCGAAGAGAGTTCTGGCACGACTGCGATGTCGGCGGTGTTGCAACGCTGGTGGCTCCGGGAGGCTAGTGCTTGCAGGTGACTTCGAGCAGGTTGAGCTAACTCGAGGCGAAGTCCCGATGTCTACGTTGCAGACGTTAATATCGCGTCACAGCTAGACGAACGGCTAAGTTTAGGTGGCCAGCCGATACAGAGCCACACTAAAAACTTCTAGAAGAGATGCTTGTTGATCTGTTTCTACACCATCTTGATCAGCGACTAGTCTGTCTAGCAGGGCAAACTCCTGCGCTTAAATCCCCCTCGCGCCTCCTCGCTCTCTTCCTTGGAGACAAGAGACCTCTACCTGGGTCCAATCATGCGCGTTTAATTGAGGGGAAACTCCGCCCCAAAAATATTTCGACCCCACCCCTTTTTAATAGGGAGAGGGCCCGCAACTAGCGAGAGTGACAACCTGTCGGGTTGTTGTCATACGGCTTGGCCACCAGAGCGTTTCCCACGCTTTTCTCCGTGGGAACGGTCAACCACTTAGCTCTCAGCCGGCGTCTTGTAGTCTAATCCTTGTACGAGGTATACCACGGCCTTCTACGTCCTTGCAGACGTCGCCACGGTTATAAAAGGATTAACTGTCGGCGGCGACGTTCTAAGGAGAGCACCCCCATTTTGCACTTATCGGTTCCCTTTCATGTGCCGCCGTTTCTCACGGTCAGTCGGGGAGTACGGCGCCCGTTAATTGCCGTGACGCGGTGTCGCCGAAAATAGCCGTCCGTGACAGTGGACATACATGAATCTAATTAGACTCTTTGAGCTAGAGCTTGCTAAGACGCGTAACAAGTCACCCTGGAAAAGAAGACACAAACCCAAAAGTTGGTGGGATGAGGAAGTTAAGAGAGCCATAGCAAAACGTCAGGAAGCCTCTAGGGAACACAGACATGCTAAGCAGCGGGGTGAACCGACAGATGATGTTGAAAGAAAATGGCAAACCTTTCTAAGCTGTAGAAGGGCTGCATCTCTTCTGATCAATGAAAAGATTAGAAGAAAGGGAGCTCAGTGGCTGGCAGAAGTACATAAAAAAGATAGAAAGGCAGCTGCGAAATTTTGGAACCATCTAAACTCCCTAAGAAATGAGACGAGCCTAGAGCAGAGTTTTATAACTACAGCCCAAGGTGCCAGGCTAGAAGGGGACGAAGCTATTGAATATATAAGAGCAAGGGTGACAGAAAAATTTCAACAAAGAAGTACTTTATGCACCACAATAGACAAGGACGAATCAAGTGGTGCAATGGCTCCATTTTCACAACGAGAGTGGGAAAGGGCTGAGAAAAGGGTTCCTAGTAGTACATCAAGAGGCCCAGATGGCATTCCAATTAGGCTGATAAAGACATTAGGTCCGAAGTCTAAGTAGGCTTTGAGAGAGGCAGTGAGCAAAATGATAATCGATGGTGAAGTTCCCGATGGATGGAAACTTAGCAGGATGAGCATGATCTATAAAGGGGGACAAAGCTGACATAAACAACTACCGTCCTATAACAGTGACATCAGTGGTCTACAGGCTGGCGATGCAGATTATAAAGGAAAGACTGCAGGCATGGATAGAAGATGAGGGGGTGCTGGGGGAACTGCAGAATGGGTTTCGGAAACACAGGAGGTTGGAAGACAATCTGTTCTCACTGACGCAGTGCATCGAAATAGCAGAAAAGGAACACAGGCCCCTGTGGCTAGCATTCTTGGATATCAAGGGAGCGTACGATAGCGTGGTTCAAGAGGAATTGTGGGGAATACTGGACACACTAGGCGTGGAACATGTAGTCACTAATCTTTTAAAGGGTATCTATAAAGGTAACAAGGTAGTTATAAAGTGGGAAAAACAGGTATCCAAGCCTGCAGAGGTAAAATGGGGGCTTAGGCAGGGGTGCCCCCTGTCACGCTTATTATTCATGATGTACCTACAAGGATTAGAGGCAAAATTAGAGAGAAGTGGGCTGGGCTTCAACCTCTTTTTAGTCAAACAAGGAAAGCTTATTGATCAGGCACTACCAGCATTAATGTACGCAGATGATATAGTGCTAATGGCCAACAACAAGGAAGATTTGCAGAGATTGATGGACATCTGTGGTAATGAGGGCGATAGGTTAGATTTTAGATTCAGTAAGGAAAAATCAGCAGTCATGAATTTCAATGACAACGAAGGTAGTGAGCTTAGGATACAGGACGGCACGCTAGAGATAACAGATAAATACAAATATCTGGGCGTATGGATAAGCAATGGGACCGAGTACCTGAGGGAACACGAAATATACGTGACGACTAAAGGTAACAGGAATGCAGCAGTGATGAAAAATAGGGCACTGTGGAATTAAAATAGGTATGATGTTGTGAGAGGAATATGGAAAGGGGTCATTGTTCCTGGGCTGACGTTCGGCAATGCGGTCTTGTGCATGAGATCAGAAGTTCAAGCAAGATTAGAAATTAAGCAACGTGGAATAGGTAGGCTTGCTTTAGGAGCTCACGGGAATACACCAAATCAGGAAGTACAAGGTGATATGGGATGGACATCATTTGAGGGCAGGGAAGCTAGCAGCAAGATAAAATTTGAGAAGCGATTGAGAGAAATGAAGGAGGAGCGTTAGGCTAGGAAGGTTTTCAGCTACTTGTACATGAAGAATGTCGATACAAAATGGAGGAAGCGAACCAGGAAGTTGACTGGTAAATACTTAGAAAACAGCAGGTGGCCAAACCAAAAAGAACTATCGGTTAAGAAGAAAGTGAAGAAAACGGAGACTGACATGTGGAAAATGGGCATGATTAAGAAGTCCGCACTAGAGATCTATCGAACTTTTAAGCAGGAAATTGCCAAGGAAAGGATCTATGATAATACTCGGGGTAGTTCTCTACTGTTTGAGGCAAGGACGGGAGTACTGCGAACCAAGACATATCGGGCCAAATACGAAGGGGTAGACACAGTATGCAGTGCGTGTGGAGAGTAAGAAGAAACTGCCGAACACTTGATAATGTTCTGTAAAGGGCTTCACCCTATAGTTCAGGATGATGGCCCAGAGTTTTTCAAAGCACTGGGGTTTAGAGACCGGGAGGGCAAAATAGACTTTAAGCAAGTAGACTTAACTAGAAGGAGGTTATCTGATTGGTGGCTAAAGTCAAGGCACGAGTGAAAATTAAACTCTTCACTGCAAAGTACGAATCCTCAAACTCACTTTTTAAGGAAAAAATAAATAAATATAGTTTTGAGTTCATCAAGTGTTACGGCTTGGTGGCGCTAGCCACCGCCCGATCTAAAGGGTACAGCCATATCCATCCATCCATCCATCCATCCATCCATCCATCCATCCATCCATCCATCCATCCATCCATCCATCCATCCATCCATCCATCCATCCATCCATCCATCGATCCATCCATCCTGAAAAACTTCTCTTGGTTCGTGTTGGCCGTGTTGGCGGACGGGGCTGGTTCGCTCAGTTCAGTTCGATCGGTTCGATTGGATCAACGTGGGTACCCCGTGTGCGTGTTCTGTGCTTTATGCTTGGATCATTGTGTAGTATGTGTTCGTGAAGATGCCTAACCGCCGTCGAAATTACTGTTTTGCGCCCGGTTGTCGAACTGGGTACAGTCGTGTGCAGGATGCACCACAGGCGTCTTTGTTCAGCGTCCCGCGTGATGAAGAACGGCGGAAGGAGTGGGAAAGAAATCTCCACCGTGCAGATAAGAAACTGGATGAGTTTTCTGTGGTCTGCGAACTGCATTTCGAACCGAGGTTCGTTATCAAGGAGTTCGTGCACCATATAGATGGCAAAGAGGTACGCATTCCTCGTGATAAACCGATGCTGTCGGAAAACGCCGTCCCCCCGATTCTTCCAAATTTGCCGCAGTACCTCACGAAGAAGATGCCAAAACCGAGAGCTAAAAGGAAGATGTGCGAAAATGACCATGCAGCCGCAAAGAAAAAGAGCCGAAGTGCTCTCGAGACTGACTGCACTGAATTTCTACGGGCTGCTGTTGGTGATTCAGGGGAGGACTGCGACTTGACACACGATGACGTTCCAGTGGAGCCCGAATTGCTTGTCGTTTTGTTATTGTTTAAAGACTCCTTCCAAGTACTGGAGTATGCATCACCATCCTGACCTTAACGGAGTGATGTATTGCTCGTCGACTTACCTTGAAGAAGGCGTTATCACGCCCGAAAAAAGTTGTGTTGTTCCTCCGCGATAAACCGCCCGATGGCTACTGCAAGGTGTTTTTGAGGAGGCGGCTGATTGAGGAGCGCATCATTAAATGTCAGGAAGAAGCGGAAAGCGTGCTGGAAAGCGTGGAAGCTACCGAACTCTGTATAGGTGCTCTGAATGCCAAAGATTATGACACCTGCTTTTTAACAGCAGCACTCCAGAAGCAGCTCAAAATCAAGCATGCGACGTATTTCAGCATCAACTGCAGCGGCAAAGTTACAACCAAAGGTGGGTAACGAGTCACCCGATTTTCACTTGACTGAAGTAGTGCAGTTCTTTGTTACATAATTTATTACTTGCTGGCGCATTCTGGCGCCTATAAGTACTGGCAGTGCTTTCTTGTTCACGTCCCAGTCAGAATTTGCTACAATTTCCGCACATTTCTATTTTCAGGTGGACAGTGCATGAGCTGCAAATACTTCAGGAAGGCTCTCTTGACTAGGAGGTCAAGAGTACAACGAACACCTTCCAGGGCTTCCAAAAGTGTTGCCCAAAGGCTGAGGTTTCTTGCACGTAAAAACAAGCGCTTCGCTTCACGGATTTCCACAATGAGGGAAGATGTTGAAAAGATGCGGGCATCCAATGCAGCAGTAGCCGAAGAGACTCTAAGTGAGCAGATTTCGAAGCTTCCCCAGAAGCAACAAGAATGTGTCAGACAATGCTTTGCCGCAGCAGCAGCAAAAAAGAAAGGTTTCCGCTATAGCAAGCTGTGGATCCTGGAATGCATCATAATGAAAATGAAGAGTTCCCGCCTTTATGACCACATCAGAGACAATGAGATACTCTCCCTTCCGAGCAAATCAACACTGAAACGATATATGGCTCTGTACAAATCAGCATTTGGCTTTAGCAAAAAAGTGTTGGAAGAATTGAAGAACAAGACGCAAGACATGGACCCATTCAAAAAGCACGGCGGACTTCTTGTAGATGAGCTCAAGCTTGCAGAGCATATATCTGTGAAGAAGTCAGGTCAAATCGAAGGGTTTGTAGATTTAAGACCGTTCACTTCTGCAGCAGACAGGACCACGCATTCGGATCACGGCATGGTGATTCTATTTGTTCCGTTCGTCGGTGGATGGACGCAAGTGATCGGGACATTTGCAACCAGAGGCAACATCAAAGGCGATTTGCTAACTCAAATAATGGTAGAGGCCACAGTGCTTACTGAGAAGAGCGAGCTTTTTGTTGACATTATAACGTGTGACGGCGCCACTTGGAACCGTCGGATGTGGACATTGCTCGGTGTAAAGGGAACGCGTGGCAGCGTGAAGTGCAAAGTGAAACATCCAGTTGATGAAAGCCGTTATTTGCACTTTGTATCGGACTTTCCCCACCTCATAAAGTGCTTGCGGAACGGACTTTTGAAGTGCTCATTTAACACAGCAGACGGGGACGTAAGTCATTTTCTTTTGCCATTTATGAAAAAGGGCACATGTTTACGAAATTCGACATCTTTCAAACCACCTGGTGAAAGAAAAAGTGCTGTTTGCTTTGTTTCCCAGCTTTACTAAGCATTTTTTTCCTCAGGTGTCGTGGCATGTCAAGAAAGCCTACGATCTTGACTTCAAGAGCCTTACGTTAAAGGCAATGCCAGGAATAATCAAGTGCCACGTGCAGCCAACTTCATTCGAGCAGCAGAGAGACAGAGAAACAACATTTTTCGCGCATCCGCCGTGCGGGAAGTCACCGGCCGCGCAGGGCGCGGGTATTCCCTATCTTAAGACTATGGCTAATAGTCCTATAGTCCCAGGCCCTAGATCTTGAGGACGTTGGGCTCTGGCTAGGCGTTGGATACTCGGGCTCCTCCGCTCCCGTTGTCTGGGGCGTCGGTTCCCTTTCTCGTCTGCTTTGCCAGGGCCTCCTCAAACCGCTGGATGGCCCTTCGTTGTGTGGTTGGGTCTTGGGAGCGTATCCATGCTCCCACCTCTTCGGGATACGTGGCTTCCTGGCACTGCCCATTCCCATTGTTCACACCACTGTTACACCCGCCCCACATGATGTGGCGGAGGGAGGCTAGTTCACGTTCGCACACGCTACACTTAGCGTCCACAAACATGTCGGGGCATACGTGCCGGGCCAATGCTGGCGTTAGCACGCATTCCGTTTGCAGTTGTCGGAGCTTCACCGCTTCCGCACGTGACAGTTTACGATGCGGGGGCGGAAAGGCTCTCCTGGCCTCTCTGTAGGCTGCCAGGATCCCTCCGTAGTCGGTGAGGGGATCGAGGTGTTCTCGTTCTTCACCGCTGGTTTCAGGAAGACGGGCTGCCGCGGTCCGGCACGTGATGAGATCACGGGCCACAGCGTCCACCTCCTCGTTGCAGTTCTCAATGTCGATAGCCAGTTGTCCCATGTGGGCTGGGAAGCATTTGAGGGCGATGGTTGGCCCTGTAGCGGCGCCGCGAGCAGCCCGCGAAGCCGCGATGGACGTCATTAGCCGCTCCGTGTCCCGCCAGACCATGCCTCGGGCAAAATTCCCGATTGCCTGCTTTGAGTCGCTTAGCACCGTGCGCGTGCCCGGCCTACCTGTGGCCAGGGCTATCGCCGCCTCCTATGCCTGGCCGGCTGTTCAGGCGCGCATGGTGCTTGCTGTCAGTAGTTTACCAGTAGTAGCGCTGACCACCACTGCTGCGAAGCGTCTTCCCGGATATCTTGCGGCGTCCACGTAGACTGCGCCCTCGTCTCCCTGATGTTGACGGGCCAGCGCCGCTGCTCTCGCCGCTCGCCAGCCCGCATCCCTTTCTGGGTCCATGTTCTTTGGCAGCGGGTAGACAATGATCTTCCTCGCTGCCTCATCGCTCAGGGGGACTTGTTCTTCTAGCTCCCCGTCCGGTCCTGCTCCCGGGCGTTCTCCAGGAGGTAATAATCCCACCCGATCGAGTAATACTCTGCCCGCGGCTGTGTCGCTCAGGCGGCTCAGCTGCGAGCAGCATAGAGTTTCCTACGCATTCCAACTCTTTGGGGAGAGAGTTCTTCAAGGGCTCCACCTTTACAAGGATGAAATTGAGGCGAAGACAGGACCCATAAATGGCACACAGGAGTTTTTCAAGTAAGAATGTTGGAGATGTTATTTGGATGTGAGGAAGTTAGTATGCATGCTTATTCATAGATAGTTCCTTAGTCATAGGACCTTCACGTATTGTACAGAAGTGCCACTACATATATAGATTAGAACTAAACCAACAAAGACAGTACAAAGTGCAAAGTTAAGGTGCGGCTGCTATGCAAGCCATAATATAACATGTATACGAAGGAACTTAAACTCATAATGATTCGAATTTTTTTTTGACAGGAGGATCAACCGCCTGATCACCATTATGACGTCTCGGCACCCAAGAGAAGCCCTGAAACCCAACTCCTCTTCAGCAACAGCTCTTTCGGATTTTCTGGAGTACCTGGATTCTTGGGAGCAGCACACAGAAAAAAAAGGGGGTTCTTGAGCCAGTCAACTGCGATTGGCCTGCGTGTCACGATATCAAGCACTCTTGAGCTTCTTTCCTACCTTGCAAGTTTAGGTTAGTCGTACCTTATGACATCCAGACTTTGTCAGGACCCCCTTGAGAATATGTTTGGGATAGTCAGGCAAGCCTCTGGCTGTAACGATCATCCGACAGCCACTCAGTTTTTCTCATAACCATGAACTGCAGTTTCATAACCATCTTTCTACAGTTTAGTGAAAACCGTTAGATACGGTAATGCAGATCCATGTGCACTAAGTGCCTTGCTAGACACACAGCAGAGCCGCACAAGTTGCCCTCCCAGCAACAATTTGTGGGAACAGGTAGATGTTTTGATGGCTTTGGGGAATTTACCTGAAGCCGAAGTGGTGTTGTCTTCGATGGAGCATGACGAGCACATACAGAGGAGCGACTCTCGCCTAATTTACTATGTGGCAGGATACGTTGCAGGAAAGTGCGTAATGAAAACTAACTGCCAAGACTGCATGGATGCTCTCACCGGGCCATCTGAAGATGAGAATCCTGGGCTTGCTGCGCTGACGCTGCACAAGGACCGAGGTGGACTTTTCTATCCACGCGGCACACTCTTTTCGTTTGTAAAAACGCTTGAAGACATGTTTACAGAACACTTCAGCAAGAAAGAACTGCATGCTGATAGCATATTGGATGTGCTGAGTCTGGTGAAGGCAAAGTGCACACGCCAAATAGGCTGCAGTGAGTATTCAGCTCGGCTCACCAAGGATGTAATCAGCTTTTACATCACAACACGACTTCATTTCTTTGCAAAGGGCATTAATTCTGAGAAATTGGATAAGAGGAAGAGCGTGACACACCGGAAGATTGCGAAAACTTAATGAGGCAAACCTGCATGGTGCATGTTCACTGGTGCATATCAATGTGTAAATGTCTCGATTTGCCATTATTCAGCCATTTTTTTGCAAACCTGCATGGTGCATGTTCAATGGTGCATATCAATGTGTAAATGTCTCGATTTGCCATTATTCAGCCTTTTTTTTTACCCTAATATTTCTTGTGCAAATTATTTCATCACTTATTTGTAAATAAACATTATTTCATAAATTTACATGGATTTTTATCATTTATTTTTTATTTGATACGTCATTAACTTGATGGATACACGAAATATGAAAATTCATAGGCAATGAATGGAATGGACTCTGGCAAAGAAGCACAGGAGCGGGTGTAAATCAATGAAAGAGGTCTCCGTCCTGCAGGACCTAACAGGCTGTTGATGATAATGATGCTGCGTCTTGTTTACAGCAAGAATCACGCCACACACCAATCATCACCTAAAGTCTCGAAGCAGCGATGCTAGAATGTTAAACGTCGTGCGTGGTTGTCATGGTGGTTAAAGTTTGGGTTTAGGGTGCGCATTCTTGCAGCAGGCACGTAATCAAGAAAAACCCGGCGTGGAGGCTATCTAAGGCGTTGTACTGTTGAACCCAAGGACGTGTGTTCGATCCTAGCCGCGGTGGCTGTTCTCCTGACGGAGGAGAAAAACGAAACAAGCCGTGTGCCGGCATTTCGGCTGACGTTAAAAATTCTAAAGGGATCTAAATTAACCTGCAGCCCTCCGCTATGGCGCACCTCATAGCGGAAGTGTGGCTTCGGCCCGTTAAACTCCAAAATTTTAATTCTGACATTGCGAAAAAAAAAAGTGCGTAGTGTTTTTCGCACCTCGGAACCGCAGTCGACATGACCGCTGCATTAGCGAAACCATTTTGAACATTTAAACGGCAGGAAAATAATACGATGTCAGTTGCTTCACGCCCTGCACACTGATAAGATACCCCAAAAGAAGTGTCGTGCATTGCATGTCGCGAACGTTGCATAATTTCTGGCATTTCAACAATTGCGCTGTGGCTCTCTACTTCGGCGCGCAAAGGAGTTTCAGGTGACACTGTGAACCGCGCCGCCTCTCGGCGTCGACACGAAGTGAGTCACCCACCGCCGCCTGTGAGCACACTGCCCCTTTTCTAGTACACTGTAGTTGCGACCGTGTTTGCATCCCATCGCCGGCCGCCGTTCCTGTGTGGTGTTACGTCTGTTCTTTGGGTGCATCAATGTGAGTAAAAGTAGCCGGTCCGAATGAATAATGGATCCATACCTATCCGTCCTCCTACAAACAATACCGGATATGACAATAACAAAAGAAGAGGCCCTACGAATCTTGGAACTTGATGGCACGAGTGAGTTGCACTTTTGAAGCACCTATAGATAGGCCTCTTAATTTTTTATCTGTACTCGTGTTATGGTGATGACCACATGTGACAACCGAAATGCGTTGAACTGTTCCTTGTGAGCGTCGTAAAGACGAATATTGGTCTAATGCATAGTTCTGCTTCTAAGCATATTGACCGTCCCGCTGCACGACGGTCTTGAGCTGTCAGGTCGTGGTGTACGTTCGAGCACATTTTGTGCGTCGCGGTGTGTTAAACTTGAGGTCTATTCGATTAGAAGAAAGTGCACGGCGCCTCGTACAAAAAGGTGCCGACACCTGGAGCAGCAAGTGTAGCTAGGTGTCTCGGCGCCATTTTGGGGTGCAAATGAACGGATTGATGTGGCATACCCTTTAGATGGATGGATGAATTGATATGGATGTACCCTTTATATCGGGCGGTGGCTAACCACATCTAGCCGTAATACTTAGTGAACCAAACATTAGATTGATCTTTTTTCCCCCTTTAAATAGTGAAGTTGAGGACTGGTACTTTGCAATGAAGGGTTTAATTTTCACTCGCGCCTTGTCTTTAGCCACCAATCAGATAACCTCCTTCTAATTAATTCTACCCGATTAGTCTATTTTGCCCTCGCTGTCCCTAAACCCCAGTGCTTTGAAGAACTCTGCGTCATCATCCTGAACTAGCCCTTTACAGAACATGATACATCAAATGTTCGACAGTTTCCTCCTCCTCTCCACATGCACTGCATACCGTGTCTATCCCTTCGTATTTGGCCCTATATGTCTTGGTTCGCAATACTCCCGTCTTGGCCTCAAACAGTCGAATTACACCGAGTATTATCATAGGTTCTTGGCAATTTCCTGCTTAAAAGTTCGATAGATGTCTAGTGCGGACTTCTTAATCATGCTGCTTCTCTACATATTGGTCTCCGTTTCCATCACCTTCTTCTTAACCGATAATTCTTTATGGTTTGGCCCCTGCTCTTTTCCAAGTATTTGCTCCTCAATTTTCTAGTTCACTTCCTCTATTTTGTATCGACACTCTTCATGTACAAGTAGCTGAAAACCTTCCTAGCCCAACACACCTCCCCCATTTCTCTCAATCGCTTCTCAAATTGTATCTTGCTGCTAGCTTCCCTGCCCTTTAAGAGATTAGTGACTCCATCTTCCACACCTAGTGTGTCGGGTGGCGGCTAACGCTACCTAGCCGTAGTACTTAGTCAACCAACAACTAGATTTATCTTTTTTCCCTTTAAATATTGAGGTTGAGGACTGGTACTTTGCAGTGAAGGATTTAATTTTCACTCGTGCCTTGATTCTGTTAGACGTTGCATAAGCTGTTGCCAGACTGCTGCCACATTTGGCACATATTTTTGTCCCTGTAGTAGTGACTTTTTCGGGAGGGTTTTGTGTCATCCGCGATGCATTTCTCGAGTGCATGGTTAACGTTGGCCGTTTTAATTAACACAATGAACCACGTGTTGCAGAAGTCGGGGCGCATTCTCGTGGTGTGTGCGCAGCTATGCAATCAAGAGATCGTGTCTCGATCAGTATTAGAGACGATGCGTATGAATGCGGGAAGGGAATTTGTGAGTCGCCGGAGCATGGAATATCTCCGTAGTTGTGCGTACCTTGTCGACTGCGCACAACGACGCGTTTTCTGGGGAAACTGAATAGAGTCCGAATGATATGTCTTGTGCTGACACAGCTAGGGGAAGTGTAGCATCGTCGCTGCGCGTGGTTGACGCAGCAGGATCAACTGTGCAGAGAGCCTATTTCAGAGATATGATCGTTGGACACGAGCAGAAAAGGGAAGCGCACCACCTGCTGCGACTCTATTCAGTTTCCCCAGAAGATGCGTCGTTGTGCGCATTCGCCTAGTTATGCACCGCTACGGACGTATTCCGTGCTTTGGCGACACGAGTGTGATGTATACTGAAGCGCGGCTCACAAATTCGCTTCCCCTTAAGCATTCATACGCGTCGTCCCTAATACTGAGACACGATCTCCTATTTGCACAGCTGCACACACAGCAAGAGAACGCGCCCCGAATTCTGCAACACGCGATTCATTCCATTAATTAATACGGCCAACGTTGCATTCGCGAAATGCACGGCAGGCGACATGCACCACGGACGACATAAAGCCCTCACGGGGAAGTCGCAACTACAGGGGCAAATTTCTCTGCAAAATCTGGTGGCAGTCTGGCAACTGAGATATGCAACGCCAAACAGAACCTTGCCGATTTCGGCCACCAATCAGATCTAACGTCCTTGTTCTACCCGCTTAAAGTCTATTTTGCTCTCGCTTTCCCTAAACCCCAGTGCTTTGAAAAACTCTGCGCCATCATCCTGAACTATAGGGTGAAGCCCTTTACATAACATTATCAGGTGTTCGGTAGTTTTCTCCTCTCCACACGCACTGCATACCGTGTAGACCCCTTCATTTTTGGCCCGATAAGTCTTGGTTCACAATACTCCCGTCTTGGCCTCAAACAGTAGAGATAATCCCACAGTATTATCATAGATCCTTTCCTTGGTGATTTCCTGCTTAAAAGTTCGATAGATCTCTAGTGCTGACTTCTTAATCATGCCAATTCTCCACATATCAGTATCCACTTCTTTCACCTTGTTCTTAACCGACAGTTCTTTTTGGTTTGGCCCCCTGCTTTTTTCTAAGTACTTACCCGTCAATTTTCTGGTTTGCTTCCTCCATTTTTATCGACATTCCTCATGTACAAGTAGTTGAAAACCGTTCTAGCCCAATGCTCCTCTCCCATTTCTCTCAATCACTTCTCAAATTTTATCTTGCTGCTAGCTTCCCTGCCCTCAAATAATGTCCATCCCATATCACCTTGTACGGACTCTTATTTGGTGTATTCCCGTGAGCTCCTAAAGGAAGCTTACCCTATTCCATGTTGCTTAATTTCTAATCTTGCTTGAACTTCTGATCTCATGCACAAGACCGCATTGTTGAACGTCAGCCCAGGAACCATTACCCCTTTCCATATTCCTCTCACAACATCATACCTATTGTAATTCCACAGTGCCCTATTTTTCATCACTGCTGCATTCCTGTTACCTTTAGTCGTCACGTATATTTCGTGTTCCCTCAGGTACTCGGTCCCATTGCTTATCCATACGTCCAGATATTTGTATTTATCTGTTATTTCTAGCGTGACCTCCTGTATCCTAAGCTCACCACCTTCATTATCATTAAAAATCATGACTGCGGAATTTTCCTTACTGAATCTGAAATCTAACCTATCTCCTTCATTACCGCAGATGTCCATCAATCTCTGCAAATCTTCCTTGTTGTCGGCCATTAGCACTATATCATCTGTGTACATCAATGCTGGTAGTACCTGTTCAATGAGTTTTCCTTGTTTGACAAAAGAGACGTTGAAGCCAAGTCCACTCTCCTCTAATTTTGCCTCTAATCCTTGTAGGTACATCATGAATAACAAGGGTGACATGGGGCACCCCTGCCTAAGCCCACGTTTTACCTCTGCAGGCTTGGATACCTGTTTTTCCCACTTTATAACTACCTTGTTACCTTTATAGATACTCTTTAAAAGATTAGTGACTACATGTTCCATGCCTAGTGTGTCCAGTATTCCCCACAATTCCTCTTGAACCACGCTATCATACGCTCCCTTGATATCCGAAAATGCTAGCCACAGGGGCCTGTGTTCCTTTTCTGCTATTTCGATGCACTGCACCAGTGAGAACAGATTATCTTCCAACCTCCTGTGTTTCCGAAACCCATTCTGCAGTTCTCCCAGCACCCTCTCACCGTCTATTCATGCCTGCAGTCTTTCCTTTATAATCTGCATTGCCAGCCTGTAGACCGCTGATGTCACTGTTATAGGACGGTAGGTGTTTATGTCAGTTTTGTCCCTCTTTCCTTTATAGATAATGCTCATCCTGCTAAGTTTCCATTCTTTGGGGACTTCATTATCGATTATTGTTTTGCTCGCTGCCTCTCTCAAAGTCTGCTAAGACATGGGACCCAATGTTTTATTCAGCATAATTGGGATGCCATCCAGGCCTGTTGATGTACCACTAGGAACCCTCTTCTCAGCTTTTTCCCACTCGTGTTGTTAAAATGGAGCCACTGTGCCACTTGATTCATCCTTGTCTATTAAGGTGCATAGGGCACCTTTTTGTTGAAATTTTTCTGTCAACCTTGTTCTTATATATTCAATAGCTTCGTCCCCTTCTAGCCTAACACCTTGAGCTGTAGGTATAAACTTCTGCTCTAGGCTTGTCTCATTTCTTAGGGAGTTTAGATCATTCCAAAATTTTGCAGAGTCCTTTCTATCCTTTTTATGTACTTCTGCCAGCCATTGAGCCCCCTTTCTTCTAATTTTTTCATTGATTAGAAGGGATGCTTCCCTTTTACAGCTTAGAAAGATGTCCCATTTTCTTTCAAGATCATTTGTTGATTCACCACGCTGCTTAGCGTCTGTGTTCCCTAGAGGCTTCCTGTCGTTTTGCTATGGCTCTCGTAACTTCATCCCACCAACTCTTGGGTTTGTGTCTCCTTTATTGGGGTGACTTGTCATGCACCTTAGCAAGCTCTAGTTCAAACAGTCTAATTATAGTCGTGGACGTCCACACTGTTTTAATATTCTCAGCGATTACTTTCTCAATTTGTTTATTAGCAATGCATCAGCAGTGCCAGTTCACCAGTAGAGGCACCGCTTAGTGTCAGTTGAATGTTGAGGTGCAAGCAGAGAACATTTGTCGTCTGCTGCTCGGCTATGTAAGTCGTCTTTTGTATTGTGCACCCACGGATTCGCAGCTCCGGATTTCTCAGCATGGAGGAATTGCACATTGCGATGGAAATGGCTAAATCCGACAACGAATAGGAAGAACTGGACACAGTGTTGTGTTAAAGAGATGCTCAACTGGTGCGCAGCGATTATAACCGCACACCTAGGTACTACGAGGAAGTTGTGGTCCGTTATTTTGACTACGAGTTCAAGTGCCTTTTTGGCAATGTTGCTGAAATTGTTTTTATATTTATCAATAAGGAAACTTGTCTTTCTCACGCTCCACAGCACTTTGTCAGGATCGTTGCGACGTGCTGGACTTTGATAAGCGCTCTGATGTAGCAAGGCAGCTGCTGCAGTGGCTGCGTGGTCTTGCGACGTTGTAGGCGTAGCACGCTCATTTTTCGAGTCAGTGATGGGAAGTTGGCCCGACGCGCATACAACCCGCAGTGTTCTTCATCTGAAAAAAAAAAAAAGAAAGAAAAACAATGGATGACGAAGAAATGTCGCCGTCTTGCATCTGAGTGGACTTCTCAAGAATGCAATCCCACTGCACAATTACCTGCAGTAGTGTAGAGTCCGGCGTCGCCTTCTAGGAGTATCACGCCAAGATCGTCCACAATCGAAAAAATTTCCGTCATGATGTGAGTGCAGTAATGACAGTTTAAGTTATAGACAGTTTGTGGCAGCTTCAAAGAAGTTTGCACAGCTATACAATTGAAGTTGTGAGGCCCCTAAGAACTTGAGTATTCTGGCTTTCTCAGTAGGGAACTGGGACAACACTGAAGTATTTGCAATGTCCATTTGTTCTGGTAACCAAACCTGTTCTGGTAACCAAACCAAACCTGTTTGTTCTGGTAACCAATGCTAAAAGCATCAAGTACAAAGTACTGATGCTAAAAGTATCACTGATACTAAAAACATAAAGTACAAAGCAATGCACAATATGAAAAAAAAAAAATTACACCATCTCCCAATAAAGAGAACCATCAACATGCGAAACAGTGCATCAGTCTATTTTGCCTGTTTGGTTCCACACTTGCTGCAATGGCAACAGATGGCGCTCATGCACCCACATTTAAATGCAAAAGTATACCCTATAAAGTGCACGGGGGGGATGACCACCATCATAGCTCAATGATGGAGCACTGGACCCGTTATTCGAAAGTTGCTGGTTCGGTCCTTGCCGGTGGCAAGTTCTCTTTTTGTCCACTTATTTTTCTTTACATTTAAATTATAATTCCTTCTTACGTTTCCTATACTTTTCTTTGCATTATTGTCTGTTAGTTCTCATTAATATTGTCGTTGGAAAAAACAGAGAATTTCAATAGACACTTTTCTTCTTAACACTCATTATTACAATACACAGGCTGTCTCTAGTCATTCAATACTTTTTTAATTTTTTCTAGGTCCATCAGCAGAAGATATACAGATGCATTACCAGAAACTGGCTCTCAAGTTTCACCCGACCAAGCGGGGAACCAACTTGCAGTCTATTTTGGTGTGCCTATTTTTAAATTCACATTCTCATCTGCATAAGTCACTGCTTGTAGTCACTTTGCATCTCATATGCAACATTTGCAACATGTGTCATGCTGCTAATATCAAGGATGCAAGTTCAATTCTGGGTCACGACAGCCACGTTTCGACGGGTGTGTTATTTAACAATATTCATGTGCTCAAATGGAAGTGCGCATGAAAGAACAAATGAAGGGAGGATTGCCACCTGTCTGATTCTAGACTGGCAATTCTTGGGCCGATTGCTGCTCCGCACCCGCCGCCATTGACCTTTTTTTTTCTTCCTCATATCCCATTCATTTATTTTCTGGGACAATTCATATGCACCGATTGAACAACTACGATGGTAAATAGTTATCGTCAACCACCAAAACACTTAGGCCTTTAGACAACCATATTTAGGAGCCCTTAAATTGTAGCAATCATTGAAATGGAGCATATTATAGCGCGGGTATGATACGTGAGTATCCAATATTTTTGGGGCATATCAATTTTTTACATTTTAACATTGATTTGTATCTGTGATGCCTCTGGCTTTGTTTTTAATGCATCAGGCCTGCTGGACTCATACACATACGCAAGGAAGAGCATTTTTTCAACGAAGTAATGTGGTTCCTTTAAAGCACACCACATTCAGAGTAATAAGCAGTGCATCATTCCAAGCATCGGTAATTTTATGACAGCAGTGAGACTAGTTTGTCAGCCAAGCGCGCTGTTTTTGTTTGTACATCAGGCTTATTCTGCCCAACAAAAGTAATGTTACATTATTACATTAAAAGGCACTGCATGCTGAAGACTTGACATAGCATCTATTGTCAACATTTCTCCTGGCCTTTCACCAAAACTTTCTCTATCTTAAGCTTTGTGTTACCCCCGTGCCCCCCTTGACCTTCATTGAAGGGCTGAATTTTTTTGTCTAAAAAAGGTGGCACCTAACAGAAGATGAAAATTAATGTGGAGTTTCCTACTGCAGCGTCTCTCGTAATCATATCATAGTTCTGTCGCTTTGAAATCGGAAATTATTATTATGTAGATGAAATTGTCTCCAATGTAATTGCTGTCGATCTGTTTTTTGATTGTGCAGTTGCAAGAGTAAGATGTTTACACTCTTCAATACAGTGTTAATTGCTGTGTATGTTTTCTGATTGCATGATCGCAAGAGTAAAATGCTTACACTTTTCAATAAAACTTGCTGTTGGGCGAGTTGGTTCATGCTTGGAAGGTATAAATATGGTTGTGCCAAAGAAAATAGAGACTCAAGAGATATTGACATGCGCAAACTTCCAACTAATTTCATTTTCCTGGGTAGTAAAAAAATTGGCCTATTCCTCACATGTTAGGTATCCCAATCATCGCATTATCACACTCTGTAGATTACAGAACGCCACGCAAAAACTTCATTTCATCATCCAATAAAGAAACGAAGGTCTGGCTAACACAGGCATCATTTCTTGTCTCAATATAAAAGGCTTCCATCTCTTCCCTGGCCGTGCTATCATGGCTTTTGCCCAAAATTTTTTTTAATCTACCGAGTGGGATAATTGTGGTACATACTACGTGAAGGAGAGGCGTATTTTTCTACTACGAAGAAAAGAAACTTGCTTGTAAGTTTGCAATCATCTGTGTCTCTCCTGTCCTTGTTTTATTTGTGGGCAACCATAGTTATACTTTCCACGTTTACACTTTTTTCTTCTGCATTGTTTCATTTCACATTTAAGGTTCAAGATGTGTTCCTTTCCTTGCAGAGATTTGAGAGTTTATGCAGGTCATATTTAATACTCACTGAAGGACGAGAATCGATGACCGAATTATTGTCACAAGTGAGTATTGCCACACTTCTTTCTTTCCCACATTGGTCATTTTGTTGAGAATCGATGACCGAATTATTGTCACAAGTGAGTATTGCCACACTTCTTTCTTTCCCACATTGGTCATTTTGTTAACTTATAAAGAACTTTAATTGTATTGCTACTACTCTAACAGTACTGGCCCACTTTGTAATCCTTTTTTTTATTTAGTAGCCACCACTTCCTCTGAAAGCTTTGCCTTTTTTCTCCCGTTTTGTCTAGGTATTTAAGAGAAATTTCCTAGAGAGCAGTGTAAAATAGTTACCATACATTCGTGTTCTTTTGTTCTCTTTATTTATGTAGGATGAAATGTTGGATGTGTTTGTCAAGGCATTTGAGCTGGAAGGTGGGTTGTACTCAGTTTAATGTGTAGAACAGGATTGGCCAAGGGTGCTGGTTCAGAGCATATAATGCTAGGTGCTTTTTCAGGTTTGCGCAAAGAACTCGCTGCTGAGGATGCATCTACTCAGTGGGATGAAAAGCCAAGATCAAGCGAAAGCGTAAGACTACGAAAATCCTCAAGAAAAAGCACTGCTTCTACTGCTTCGGTTGAAACTACCACATCTAATGGAGCCACCACCTCTGTTGGAACTTCTATGGGGGGAGATTGTGCTCGTGCTAGAGCTGCCACTCCTATGGGGGCTACAGCCTCTACTGATGCTACCACTTCTACGGGTGCTACAGCTTCTACTAGATCTACTGCTTCTGCTGGAACTACTGCTTGTAATGGAACTACTTCTGCTGCAGCAACATCTTCTACAAAAGAAAAACCAGTCATTCCAGAAAAAGCAAAACAGAATGTAGAAGCTATTGCTCCTATCTCCATTGAAGAAAAACTACAAGAGAAAAAGAAGAAAAAAAATGCATCCAAAAAAAGCAGAAAGGTAAGGGAGGTGCATCTGTCAACCTTATTCTAGTTAGGTGTTCAAAAGGGGGACAGTGCTGAGAATAGTAGTGTAAGCATACGACTGTGTTGTGCATAGGAAACGGAGCATTGTCGTTGGTTTAAACTTCGTCAATGTATTACACTTCTTTCCGCAGCATCTTTGACATACAGTTAAACCTGCTTATAAAGAACCTCCATATTATGAATTCCTTGATTTAACAAAGTTTTCTATTTTCCGTCGTTGCTCCATAGAAGCACATGTATTTGCGTCCTCTATGTAACAATGTAACAGTGGGAGACAATGTTGATATAATGAAGTTTCCCCACAGACAATTTAGGAATTTTGTCCTTCTTCGATTTTGCCATTCTAGTATGAGTGTATCTTTCGTGGGTGCCCCGCTGCCTACAAAGTGTGAAGCGGCAGTGGCGCGCTCGTGGCCCCAGCGACAACCAGGCGAAAGCGAGCGGGCAGGCAGGCCTGCGTCCCACGAGCCAGTGTTGCCGCTGGGGGCGCATGCACGAATGTGACCCCGCCCTCACACCAAAAACAAAAGAAGAGAAGTACTTTTGCGTTGGCAGTGCCACACTTTTAGTTAGTGTCACATATGTGGGGCCGCGCTGCATATAGAGGGCCTTTTACCGAATGTATCCGTGTCATTCGCTCTTAGTTTTCAACGCCATGCTTACGCGGATAGCTTCACTGCACTCGCACAATGAGGCCTCCTGTAACTTTTGGCTTTACTTTTCTTTCTTTATTTATTTTTCAAGCAAACAACGGTGACGTCACTACCAAGGAGGGGATGTCAGACTAGCTGCTGGTGGAAACTCTCAGAGACAATGGTGACGGCACATGATCGGAGGTTGCCTCGTGATGCCCTTTCGTCTTTTGCCGTGAGTTTGCAGGCTAGTAGCCTTCGCGATTAGCCGATTAGCTCTTGCAACAACAGGACAGTAAGTTAATGCAATGCAGTAATTGGGATAGCGAAAAACTTCAATGTTATACGAAGTAAAGCTGGCCCTCAACTCTTTTGGATCTTATATTGCGAAACTCCTTCAAAACACTGGTGTAAGCATATGTGGCTGCTCCAAGGAGAAACAGTCTCTTCGCATTGAAAGCGCACTGATATACTTGCCGAGATAGCATGCACACCTGCGATCGTGGCTGCTCTCAAAATAGTTTAGTGTTGCTACTTGAGGAACGGCTTTATTGAAAGGCGAGATTGTTGAATTAGTTCAGCCTGCCGGTAGTGTGAAGGATGCTGGTCAGTAGCTTGCCAAGACTGTTTCGACCCAGTAAACCACTCCTGCCTGAACATGGTAGCCAGTCAATGATAGGAGTGACGTCCACTCCTCAAGTGTCTATATCGTAATAATAATGCAGCTTTTACCGCTAAATGGGTGTTTTGGTCAACGTTTTGTTTAATTTGTGCATTTATTTTCCGAAATTTCGTACCAAGCCTGTATTCAATGAAATCCTCTTTATAACGATGTTTTCCGATAATTTATCAATTTCTTTATATTCAGGTTTTTGTCCATGTTTGGATTGAGTCTTTCTAATTTGCGTGTTGAGGCAAAGTTCATTGACTATAAAAATTGTATGACTTGTGAGACATTAGTTATCTTTGAGAAAACGATAATAGAGATTTTTCACGCTTTGTTTGCTATAGTATATTTTTTCCCGTTTGTGTTGCATTTATTCATTCACTTAGGTAGGGATGACACATTAAATCATAAATTTCATGTTACCAGGTAAAGGTATTTTTTGTTACATGCCAGCAAGTTAGATTTATATTGTTCTCTGAGCTCCTCAGAAATTTTTTCAATTGATCACAGCATGTTTGGGCACAGATTGTTCCAGCTGTCGGCTGTGTTTAACCCTTTCAGGGTGAAGTTTTTTTGCCAAGTGCGACGCACCAGGGTCAGTTTTTTTTTTGCTGATCTAAATTTTTGGGAAAATTTGTTTCAGAAAGCAATTATCATAATTCTTTTAGGTTTACCATAACGTGACGACAAGACAAATAATAAACAACTATATTACAGCTAAAAAATTCTGCTTTACAATATACGTCTGTGTAATTCTCAAATTTACAAAAATAAGTGCTTGAAATGGTGTCCGGTGGAAGATGGAGGGAGAATTGTTACTTGTGAAATGGTCAGCATTGTCCTACTAAGCATGCTTTTGAGATATCGCTTACTCATCAACATCCAAGTCTTAACTTGCAAGTAACTGCATGTATGACCGGCTGACATTTACTGATTTATATCCTGACACGGCAGTCATGCGGGGAAAGAATCGCTGAAAGGCTCACTTGAGACCGCCGTATACTTCCATAATGCAAGCAAACTGCATGGGTGAGTGCATTGAAGAAAGCTATGTGGTTGTGAATGCGTCTGGAAAGCAAAAGCGATTTTGAAACCTACAATAATGAGGCTTGTGTTAACATTCGAACGAATATTTCATTGGAAATTTCGAAGTATTGGAAATGGCCTAATAAGCATACATAAACCTAATGTAGTATCTGTAAAGGTGGTTTCACTGCAGCAGTGCAGTGCTGTTTTGTGAGCGTAGCTATCTAGGAGAAATCCGCACTGCGACGAAGCCCCACGGCATATTTTAATGAACATGTTACTCTCACTTTGATTCATCAGTTTTTATATTTAAAAAAAGCTCGTTATACCAGCTGAAATACTCCAAGTATAGTAAATTTGGAAACGTAACATATTTTACCGATTATCATTTGCATTCACTCGAAAGTCGAAGTCCTACTACTATTCGCAGTAGCTTTCACTTCCTATAAACAGCAACAACAACAACAACAAAACAAGCGCGCTTATAGTTTCAAGTCAAATATATATAATATTGTGCAGGTTAGTTGGGTTGGGACAGATATGGTCATTTTTAATTATAATGTAATAAATATAATTTATATTCAATTTGAAGTTATTGACCAAATTACTGTTCACTTCAAACCTAAATGTACTATTTGGACAAGCCTAATAATAATCATTCAGGGGTGCAACAGCTGCCCCAATGGTGACAAATTGATAGAATTCCCGATTTTAGCGTCGAGCTGTGCCAAGGTCATGAAATTTGCCGAAATTGCACCACCCTGTGCCAAAATGCCCGACCAGCCTCAATATTTTCTCATATGTGCTAACTTCAGTGAGAAGTAGAGCACACATTGGCCACCTGTGGCTTGTATCATCAATCAATCAATCAATCCAGGGATCCAGACTCGCAGACCCTAAACCACGCTTAGGCCAGGAAATTTGGGAAATGTGATCGCTAAGACAAAGTCAGAACGCTGTGCCATGCGCCCAGCGCTCCGCTTACCGCAACGGCTATCTCTCGGCGGGATGAGACAACTTTTAGATAATGCGTTGCCGTATCCAGCAATACTTTGTGGAAAATGAGTTTCATAGTCGGAAAACCCTGCTTTAGCATGCTAGGAACTAAAGCTCGAAATGTATGCCGCTTTACTGTGCACTAACAAACTCGGCATGTTACGAACGACAGCGTTGCCGTCGACTACCTAGTTGCCATAGCAGCGGCTTATGCGATGAAGATCGGGTGCCGTCACTTTGCCAACGGGCGTGTGCTGTCCCTACTTTATTTAGTCAAACGTGCCTTGCAAGCGAGTCAAGAAGTTTCGCCCTAAATTTAACCCCATTGTGAAAAAAAAAGGGTGGGGGGAGACGGGAGTGTTGCAATTCGAAAATTTCATGGCCTTGTTTTAACCCATGCAGAATGCCATTCAAGGTATCTAACTGCAGTGCACTGGTGTCATGTGGAATAGCGTTTTAAGATTTGGAAGGGGCTGTTAGCATTAATCCCGGGACATAACACAGTTTGTTCAATTACTCGTGCTTGTCTAAACCACACCATTGGGAGGAAAAATATGATTTCTGAAATCTAAAATCATTACTGGCAATTATTTGAAGCACTGTATGATATTTCTGTAGCCCTACTAATCAAACTGAGCTGAGAATCACATTTTTTTTTTTGCCACCTTTGCTCGTTAGTTTTACGAATCTCGCAAATCTCAGTCGTCAGCTTGACAAATCCAAATTTCAATATTCAGACTCTGTGAAAGGATTTGAAAGGCATGGCAAATGCCATTGTGCACTTCATCATTGTTAGCTGAGTGGGTTGGTCAAAGATACTTCTATTGAAATAGCAGTGGTCATATTTACTGCACATGATTTAGGCGATGTTGAATGGTTTGTACATATTTTTGGCTCTGTACATACTTCCTTTTCATACTGTACCAAATCTGGTCCTTCGTGATGAAAAAATAATGTTCTTTCCGTGTAACCTTCTCGAAATTCGGGTTTTAGAGCTTCAAGAGTAACGTTTTTCTGCTAAAAAAATTGATTGCTCCAAATTTTATTTCGGCTGTTGCATCCCTGGTCATTTGTCCAGTTGCCAACGACATGAAAGTGGTTTTTTCAAGGGGCAAAAAAAAAAAAAAAATGCGCCATTCGTCAGCGTATATCATGACCTTTAGAGCTTTCCTTTCTTCCTTTTTATTTATTTATTTATTTATTTATTTATTTATTTATTTATATTTTTCAAATGCAAGGTTTCCTTTCAGCGTCATCACAAGCATGTTGGGGCACATGATGGCATCCCGTTGCAGCTGTGGTGATGCAGCTCATGGTGTAATGGGCTGGTGGTCATGGACTTTAGGTTTATGGCATCAATTGTAGAGAGAAGGGAGTGGTTTCTGGCTGATTTTAAGAATTAATTGTGAATTTCAGGCCATATGCTGTCTTATGGGAGAACCTCAGTGGTACATTTGTCACGGGACTGAAAAAAAAAAGAGAGAGAGAGAGAGAAAAATGTAAGAGCAGGGAAATGTAAAAACTGAGAAAAAACAAGATTAAAATGAAAAATTGGAGTAGGGGCAGGAAGCACACAATTTTATTTTGAACAATTCACTTGAATAAATCATGCAGCACTGATGATGCATTTAATCATGCCCTCTTAGTAGAAGGCATCTCTCAAGCACTTGCAGTACCATAGGGTTTTTCGGCAACCACACACATGCGGCTATAAAATAGTCATAAAATGCATGATGACCACGAAAAGCATGTCCTACAGTAACAATAGGGAAAAGTCCACCCTGATAGCTATCTCATGCAAACAGGATTAGTCTAGGCAACAAAAGCAAGATTTGAAGTATATGTCCTTTTGTTGAATGCATAAAAACCAATTCTAGCACCCCAAAACGTCGTAGACAACATGTTTAACCATGTTTAGATGAAAAATGCAAATTTTTGTGGTAATGTTTGTTATGTTGGGACGTTGAAATGCATTATAGACCTTGACGTCAGCACTTTTAGCGGCCAAACTGATCATCAAAGCACCAAGTAAACCAAGCCAAGCTTCGGGAAAAGCCGATGTGACCCGCTGGGCCTTCTCTGAGGGCTGGATCATGACGTGCAATGAAGGAATTTCTGAACAATTTAAGACTTAACAGCAGGGTTTCCAATGCATTGGATCATATACTCTGCTACGGATGGTTGAAATTAATGTCAACAGCCAAGAAAACTTAGCTCCCTGGAAGTTACGTAGCGGCGGGGTTAGGCTGTGTAGTGTTTGGCTGATGTGTTTTCTGAAGCCTCGACTACGGATTTCGAGCTTTTTCTGGCCATGCTGAAGAATTGTTGCAAAGCCCCTTTGAAGTATGGATTAAGGTGGCCCTTTCTTGCTTATTACGTCCAATCTGCTTGTCAGAGTTAATTGATATGCTTTGCTGAAGCTATTTCAGAATTCTTTATCGATATCAGTACAAGAAGTTTACTTGTGTTTAGTATACATAAGGAAGTCCCAAGTCGAAGACTGTATCGGGACCTCCTGTTAGGGCAGATTGTGGTTAAACATAATGTTTGTAGCGATATAAGCACTAATCAAAATAACAGAACACGTTTGCACCAGAACAGTAAAGAAATATACAAAATGAAAACAATATATACATAATGAAAAAAAATGAAGGGATGAATAATGCAATGCAGTAGAACTGAAAAGAAAAATGCAATAAGATATAATGCATACAATGTAGAAATAGAAACAAAATGAAGCTATAGAAGGAAGAGTATTACTAAGCAGGTATTAAGTGTGATTTGAGTTCTCTTTTAGAGTGATCTAAGTGTCATGCCATTTTTTTTTTATATAGAAGGCAGTAGCGCATTCCATGAATATATCAATGAAAATTCAGCAGTCATTTTATCTTAATCAGTGCGTAGCTTAGGCAAAAGAATTTTATTGTATGACTAAATCTAGTAATATTGTGGGCAATCAGGTCAGTAGATGAGAAGCAGATTGGAGGTAGTGCCTTGGTTATGTATTTATAAAATATGATACCTAAGTTGTAATTGAGAAGCTCTGTGATTGTTAAGAAGTTATCATGAAGTAAGCATTTACCATTAGAAAAATGTGAACTGTTAGTAATGATTCTGATTGATCGGGTTCTGTAATACTTGAAGGGAAGCCAAATAAGTGTTATAAGTATTACTATGAATAAAACCTTTAACAGTGTTGTTAGAACACCTATAGCACTGTTATAAGTGTAATATGTGTTATGCCAGCACATTAAGTCATAATTAATATGACAATGAATGAATGAGTAGTAGAGTGACAGTAATGTAGTACATGTGAAGTATGAATGAGTTTTAGTTAGAGCGCAGATACTGTATGTTAGTTTCTTTCTGATGTAAGCAGTGTGATCTATGTATTTCAAGTTATAGTCAAGAGAAATTCCAAGAAAATATGAGCAGGGACTGGGAGAATTGGAGTGCAAGCGATAAGTTAATACAACAAATGTAGTCTTGGTTGTCTTAATAGTTAACAAGTTGGAACTGTACCATTTTGAAACATTTTTCAAGTCTGTGCTTAGCTTGTGAACGCGAAGTGAAATGCTTTTGTCAGATGTAAATATGGTAGTGTCATCAGCATTGAGAATGTAATTAGTGGAGGATAGACAGTTGGGAAGATCATTAATACAAATAAAAAATAGACGCGGTCCCAAAACGGGTCCGTGAGGGACACCAATGTTAGTAGTATAACGTGACACCAGCAGGCAGAAAACAACCATATGAAACTCGCCGTCATGGCTGCGAGCAGTGTTGGACACTCTCGCGTTTAAATGCACGTGTATACCCCATGAAGTGGACGGGGAGATGACCACTAATGTAGCTCAGTTGGTAGAACAACGGACACGTTATTTGAAGGTCGCTGGGTTGGTCCCTGCCAGTGGCAGGTTACCTCTTTGTCCACATTACTTTACATTTACTTCGTAATTATTGACATTTCTTTTACCTTTTCTGGCTTCATTGTCCCTTAGTTTTTATTATTATTGTGCCTAACCTAGAGATGTTTTTATTGCACGTAGATTTGTCATGTCAGCTCGTCTAGTAGATGCAGACGGCTCTTAGATAGGTAATATGTCGTGCTCAGTTTTAAAGCAAATATATTGTTGCTCGCTCTTCTTGCGGAGAGAAAGCATTAACTGCTTGCATGTCGCCCTTGCCCAGGCACACAAAAAAATGAGAATAATTTTTGCATAATTATGTAAAGGGTATGTTTTAGGGCAGTGATTCTTAGCTACAAATGTTTCGGGGACGTCTTGTTGACTGGTGGAACGCATGGGGGACCCCGTTCCTGTAAGAGGAAAGGGGAGGGCCCCTCATTGATTAACACAAGATTCAGCATAAACCAGGTGTCTTTTATTTCTCTCTGGCAAAGAGTTGTGAGAGTAAAGTGCTATACCAATAAGATCTGAACAGTTTTTCAATAAGTTGTGCAGCCTGCAAGCACATTCAATCAGTTTCTAGCTAAGCTTGGTCTGCAACAATGCAAGTCTAAGAGAGAGTACTCGCATGCACGTGTTCTAGAAAACTGCCACAAAGGCTTTACAGCCATTTCATGGATTAGCTCCACCACAAAAAGGTAATGTTACATAGTAATGCATACTGACAAACAAAAGGTGCTGCTGTTGCGTGACACGATGCACCTCTAGACACCTAGCTTGGAAAAAACATAAAAAAAACAACAAAGAAGCACAGTTAAAATACGAGCGCTGAACTTGCGAATGAAGTCTTTATTACATCGACTGCTTTTTATAGATTGCACCAAACTGCAAACATAATTCCTATTAACCGACCAAATAAAAGCATCAAGTAGGCATACTGCTTGATCACTGGAATTTGATTAGGTGTACATGAATTGCATAACGCACACGCAATTTGCGCTCGCATTGTGCGCAGTTTAGTGCGATTTAAAAAGAACGGAAGGTATACTAAACACTTCATTTGTAAGTTCAGCACTTGTATGTGTACTGCGTTTTTGTGTCCTCGTCTTTTTCGCTCGGTTTTTCCTAGCTAACAATGTACCAACCCGCTCAAATCCAAGTCCTGCGACTTAAAACAATGCATTTTGGCCCCCCTTTTTAGAAAATGCCTTTCAAAGAACCCCCCTCCACCCCCACCCCCAAAATGGCTTCACGGACCCCCCCCCCCCCCCATCTGAGAATCACTGCTGTAGGGTCTGAAGTTTTTGTTTGAGCTGCCTCTTTTGTATAAAATTTCACTTGTAGTTCAGTATTTTCGGTGATTGCAGGGTATGTTTGAAAAGTTGGCAGAATTCTTTTTTTATAAATAATTTATTCACTAGCAGTTTACAATCTCTTCAGTGCTTTCAAAGTGGTTTTATGCATCATAGACAATGCCTGAAGATATTATTGATAGCATCCTGGAACTCAATAATGGGAACTTCTTTGAGTAAGGTCTTGGTAGGTGCTTTAACAGTTTTTTCACTGTTATTTTGATCACTTGGAACAGAAAGAAGTCTGGTAGTGCTAGATTGAGGATGTACGGGGGCCAGGGCAACTTTCCCACACCTATTTTCCAGCAACTCGGAGACAGTGAGCGCACTGTGACTCCTCCTTCTTCTCACTCGTCAGGACTTTTACGACTATACTTTCCTCATTTGAAGATGGGAATTCAAAGCACGATGAATAATTGTTTCGGGTATTCCACACTTCCCTGTGATCATCTGTACACTTAATCACCGGTTTTCGTCCAAAACTTGATGCCCTCTTTGAATTGAGTCGTCCATTTGGGATATACATGGGCGTGGTACGGGGTCATATTTGTTGACCGACTCCCGACCTTCCAAGAACCACTGGCAACTTGATACTATGGCTTTGTTTCATTGTGTCATCACCTAGGCTGTTTAAAGCATTTCCAGCATGTCTGCTACATTTTTACCCAGTTTCACACAAAACTTTATTGTATATCATTGATTCAGAAGTTCTTATTTTTGTTTCTCAACGATGTCGCGGTAGTATACATCTGCTTAAAGTGTGACTTACCTCAGCTGGAAACCGAAACTGGACTAGTTTTGAAGCCTATAGCCTCCGTAAACTTGTCCACCAAAACCACTGCCATACCAGGCAGCATTGCCAAATACCAAATAAATTTCAAGAATTTAAGGACAGACCCTGTATGTGTAGCATTTCCTCACTGATATCATCATTGTCTTATCAATAACGCAATGTTTTGTGTTCCCTTCAGTACATATCTAGTTTTGCTGAATGTCTCTGTGGACCTTCTGCAACTACCCACTGTTAAAGAAAACTGTCAAGACTGACAAAGTCAGTGGAACCGGTAGCGAAGCTTCCATAGAAGTCCTTATATTCAGTAAATGGTAGCTTGAGATGTTCATGGGGCTTAGCGCCATGTTTGCGACGAAGGAACAGTTTAGGCTAAACAAAAAATAAATCGGATTGGACGAAATATTTGGTAAACAAGTGATGTCATTTTGTTAGCACTAGCTCCAACTTTGATCTCTAAATTCGCTTTCGTAGGCTCCTGATCGCTAAATACTTGCACTAAGGCGAGCTGGCGAGTCCGCCACTAGTGCGCTTGACGTCAATGCCAGCTAAACTAATATAATAACTTGTGATTATAGAGAGGTGTACTACCATATAATTCAGCTTGGTTTTAGTCGGATACTTGTTTTGGAACTTTCATTCGGCGTTCGTGTCATCTTCACAGATGCATTAAAGCAAGCAGTAGCATGCCTCTTATATTCGCAGCCTTGCTTATTTACTTGGAACATACGCAGGTTCTTTAGTGGTCGCATGGCTTGTGTTCAGTTCTGACAAGAAGTGATGCCTAGTCATGGCAAGATAATGAAATATCAGTTTTAATAAATGGTCGCAATAACTGAATGTTGTTATACTGCACACAATGGGCACTAAGTGTGCACAATAAGGAAGAACCTAAATATTATTGCTGCAACTCTAACAGTACTGGCCCCCTTTTTAATCTTTTTTTTTTAGTAGCCACCACTTTCGGTGAAAGCTTTGCCTTTTTTCTACCATTTTGTCTAGGTACCTAAGAGAAATTCTTAGAGAGCAGTGTAAAATATTCACCACATATTTGTGTTCTTTTTTTCTCATTATTTATGTAGGGTGGACCATTGGGTGCGTTTCTTGAGGAATTGGTGCGTGAAGGTGGGTTGTACTCAGTTTATTGTGTAGATTAGGGCCGGCCAAGGGTGTTAGTTCAGTGCATGTAGTGCTTAATTGCTTTTTCAGGTATACTATATATCAGCGAAGAACTCACAGCTGAGGATGCATCTACTGAGTGGGATGAGAAGCCAAGCACAAGCAAAGGCATAAGCATACAAACATCCTCAAGCAAAAGCACTGCTTCTACTGCTTCGGTTGAAACTACCACATCTAATGGAGCCACCACCTCTGTTGGAACTTCTATATGGGGAGATTGTGCTGCTTGTGCTAGAGCTGCCACTTTTATGGGGGCTACAACCTCTACTGATGCTACCACTTCTATGGGTGCTACAGCTTCTACTAGATCTGCTTCTGCTGGAACTACTGCTTGTAATGGAACTACTTCTGCTGCAGCAACATCTTCTACAAAAGAAAAACCAGTCATTCCAGAAAAAGCAAAGCAGGATGTAAAAGCTATTGCTCCTGTTTCCATTGAAGAAAAGTCACAAGAGAAGAAGAAGAAGAAAAAAAAGGCATCCAAAAAAAGCAGAAAGGTAAGGGAGGTGCATCTGTCAACCTTGTTCTAGTTAAGTGTTCAAAAGGGGGACAGTGCTGAGAATAGTAGTGTAAGCATTCGACTGTGTTGGGCATACGAAACGGAGCATTGTCGTTGGTTTAAACTTCGCCAATGCATTTCACTGCTTTCTGCAGCATCTTTCACATACAGTTAAACCTGCTTATAACGAACCTCCATATTATGAATTCTTTGATATAACAAAGTTTTCTACCGTGTACTCAGATTTGGGTGCACGTTAAAGAACCCCAGGTGGTCTAAATTTCCGGAGCCCTCCACTACGGCGTCTCTCGTAATCATATAGTGGTTTTGGGACGTTAAACCCCACATATCAATCAACAAAGTTTTCTATTTTCCGTCGTTGCTTCATAGTAGCACATGTATTTGCAACCTCTGTGTAACAATGTAACAGTAGAAAACAATGTGATATAACGAAATTTCCCCCCAGACAATCTAGGAATTTCGTCCTTGGATATTGCCATTCTGGTATGATTATGCATCTTTCGCAGGCGCCCCGCTGCCTACAAAGTGTGAAGCGGCAGTGGCGCGCTCGTGGCCCCAGCGACAACCAGGCAAAAGCAATCGCTCGTTATTGGGTGTGGCTGAGCGCATGGCGGGCAGTCGGGCCTGCTCCCCACGAACCAGCTTTGCCGCCGTTCTTGCTGCTGGGGGCGCATGCATGAAAGTGCTCCCCGCCCCCCACACCAAAAACAAAAGAAAGAAAACTATTTTTGTGTTGGCAGTGCCACGCTTTTAGTTAGTGTCACATATGTGGGGCCACGCTGCGTATAGAGGGCCTTTTACTGAACGTATCCGTGTCATTCGCTTTTCCTTTTCAACGCCGTGCTTACGTGCCTAGCTTAACTGTGCACGCACAATGTGGCTTCCTACAACTTTTGGCTTTACTTTTCTTTATGTATTTTTTAAGCTCATACGGTGACGTCACTACCGAAGAGGGGATGTCAGATTAGATGCTGGTGGAAACTCTCAGAGACAACGGTGATGACACATCTTTGGAGATTGACTCGTCACGCTCATTCGTCTTGCGCCGTGAGGTTGAGTAGCCTTCGCGATTAGCTGGTTAGCTCTTGCAACAGCACGACAGTAAGTTGATGCAATGCAGCAAATGGGATAGTGAAAAATTTTAATGTTATACGAAGTAAGGCTGGCCCTCAACCCTTTTTGATCCTATATATCAGAACTTCTACAAAACGCTGGTGTACGCATATGTGGCTGCTCCAAGGAGAAACAGTCTCATCGCATTGAAAGCGCACTGATATACTTGCCGAGATAGCATGCACACCTGCGATGCCTGCTCTTAAAATAATTTAGTGTTGCTACTTGAGGAACGACTTGATCGAAAGGCGAGATTGTTGAATTAGTTCTGCCTGCCGGTAGTGTGAAGGGTGCTGGTCAGTAGCTTGCCAAGACTGTTTCGATCCAGTTAACCACTCCTGCCTGAACACGGTAGCCATTCGATGATAGGAGTGACGTCCACGCCTCGAGTGTCTATATCGCAATAATAAGGCAGTATTTTACTGCTAAATAGTTGTTTTGGTCAATCTTTTGTTTAATTTGTGCATTTATTTTCTAAAATTTCGTACCAAGTCTGCATACAACGAAATCCTTTTCATAACGATGTTTTCTAGGAATTCATCAATTTATTTATATTCAGGTTTTTGTCCACGTTTGGATTGAGTTTTTCTAATGAGCATGTTGAGGCAAAGTTCATTGACTAGACAAAATAGTTGCCTTGTGAGACATTAGTAATCTTTGACAAAAAAATGATAGAGATCCTTTATACTTTGTTTGCTATAGTATATTTTTTTTCTGTTTGTGTTGCATTTATTCATTTACTTAGGTAGGGATGACACATTCAATCATGAATTTTGTGTTACCGGGTAATGGCATTTTTTGTTACAATCTAGCAAGTTAGATTTATATTGTTCTCTAAGCTACTCAAAAATTTTTTTTTTGGTCAGCGCATGTTTGGGTACAGATTGTTCCAGCTTTCGGCTGTGTTTATCCCTTTCAGGATCAAGTTTTTTTGCCAAATGCGACACACCAGGTTAAGTTTTTTTTTTGCTGATGTAAATTGTTCGGGAAAATCTGTTTCAGAAAGCAATTGTCATAGTTCTTTTAGGTGTATCATAACGTGACAAGACAAATAATAAACAACTTTATTACTGCTAAAAAATTCTGCTTTACAATATACGTCTGTGTAATTCACAAATTTACAAAAATAAGTGCTTGAAACGGCGTCCAGTAGAAATATGGAGGGAGAATGGGTACTTATGAAATGGTCAGCATTGTCCTATTAAGCATGCTTTTGAGATATCGCTTACTCATCAACATCCAAGTCTTAACTTGCAAGTAACTGCATGTATGACCGGCTGACATTTACTGATTTATATCCTGACTTGGCAGTCATGCGGGGAAAGAATCGCTGAAAGGCTCACTTGAGACCGCCGTATACTTCCATAATGCAAGCAAACTGCATGGGTGAGTGCATTGAAGAAAGCTATGTGGTTGTGAATGCGTCTGGAAAGCAAAAGTGATTTTGAAACCTACAATAATGAGGCTTGTGTAAACATTCGAACGAATATTTCATTGGAAATTTCGAAGTATTGGAAATGGCCTAATAAGCATACATAAACATGATGTAGTATCTGTAAAGGTGGTTTCACTGCAGCAGAGCAGTGCTGTTTTGTGAGCGCAGCTATCTAGGAGAAATCCACACTGCGACAAAGCCCCACGTCATGGTTTAATGAACATGTTGCTCTCACATTGATTCATCAGTTTTTATATATAAAGAAAGCTCGTTATACCAGCTGAAATACTCCAAGTATAGTAAATTTGGAAACGTAACATATTTTACCGATTATCACTTGCATTCACTCGAAAGTCGAAGTCCTACTACTATTCGCAGTAGCTTTCACTTCCTATAAACAGCAACAACAACAACAAAACAAGCGCGCTTATTGTTTCAAGTCAAATATATATAATATTGTGCAGGTTAGTTGGGTTGGGACAGATATGGTTATTTTTATTTATAATGTAATAAATATAATTTATATTCAATTTGAAATTATTGGACCAAATGACTGTTCACTTCAAACCTAAATGTACTATTTGGACAAGCCTAATAATAATCATTCAGGGGTGCAACAGCTGCCCTAATGGTGACAAATTGATAGAATCCCCGATTTTAGCGTCGAGCTGTGCCAAGGTCATGAAATTTGCCGAATTTGCGCCACCCTGTGCCAAAATGCCCGACCAGCCTCAATATTTTCTCATATGCGCTAACTTCAGTGAGAAGTAGAGCACACATTGGCCACCTGTGGCTTGTATCATCAATCAATAAATCCAGGGATTCAGACTCGCAGACCCTAAACCACGCTTAGGCCAGGAAATTTGGGAAATGTGATCGCTAAGACAAAGTAACAACGCTGCGCCATGCGCCCAGCGCTCTGTTTACCTCAACAGCTATCTGTCGGCGGGATGACACAACATTTACATAATGCGTTGCCGTATCCAGCAATACTTTGTGGAAAATGAGTTTCATAGTCGGGAAACCCTGCTTTGGCATGTTAGGAACTAAAGCTCGAAATGTATGCCGCTTTACTGTGTACTAACGAACTCGGCATGTTACGAACGACAGCTTTGCCGGCGACTACCGAGTTGCCATAGCAGCGGCCTATGCGATGAATATCCGGTGGCGTCGCTTTGCCAACGGGCGTGTGCTGTCGCTACTTTATTTAGTCAAACGTGCCTTGCTAGCGAGTCAAGAAGTTTCGCCCTAAATTTAACCCCATTGTGAAAAAAAAAAGGGTGGGGGGAGACGGGAGTGTTGCAATTCGAAAATTTCATGGCCTTGTTTTAACCTGTGCAGAATGCCATTCAAGGTATCTTAACTGCAGCACACTGGTGTTTTGTGGAAAAGCGTTTTAAGATTTGGAAGGGGCTGTTAGCATTAATGACGGGACATAACACAGTTTGTTCAATTACTCGTGCTTGTCTACACAATAGCATTGGGAGGAAAAATATGATTTCTGAAGTCTAAAATTATTACTGGCAATTATTTGAAGCACTGTATGATATTTGTCTAGCCCTACTAATCAAACTGAACTGAGAACCACATTTTTTTTTTTTGCCACCTCTGCTCGTCAGTTTTACGAATCTCTCAAATCTCAATTGTCAGCTTGGCAAATCCATATTTCAATATTCAGAGTCTGTGAAAGGATTTGACAGGCGTGGCAAATGCCATTGTCCACTTTATTATTGTTTTCTGAGTGGAGTGGTTAAAAATACGACTTCAATTGAAATAGCAGTGATCATATTTACTGTGCATGATTTAGGGGATGTTTGTACATATTTTTGGCTCTGTACATACTTCTTTTTCATACTGCTCCAAATCTGGTCCTTCGTGATGAAAAAATAATGAATGTTCTTTCCCCTTAACCTACTCGAAATTCGAACTTTAGAGCTTCAAAAGTAACATTTTTCTGCTAAAAAATATGATTCCTCCAAATTTTATTTGGGCTGTGGCACCCCAGGTCATTCGTCCAGTCGCCAACGAACATGGAGGTGGTTTTTTCAAGGGGCTAAAAGGTTTCCTTTCAGTGTCATCAAGAGCATGTGGGGGCACATGATGGCATCCCGTTGCACCTGTGGTGATGCAGCTCATGGTGTCAAATGAGCTGGTGGCCATGGACTTTAGGTTTATGGCATCAATTGTAGAGAGAAGGGAGTGGTTTCTGGCTGATTTTAACAATTGTGAATTTCAGGCCATATGCTGTGTTACGGGAGAACCTCACTGGTACATTTGTCACGAGACTGAAAAAAAAAAAAAAAGAGAGAGAGAGAGAGAGAAAAATGTAAGAGCAGGGAAATGTAAAAACTGAGGAAAAACAAGATTAAAATGAAAAATTGGAGTAGGGGCAGGAAGCAAACAATTTTTTTTTAAACAGTTCAGTTGAATAAATCATGCAGTGCCGATGACGAATTTAATGATGCGTTCTTAGTAGAAGGCATCTCCCAACCACACACGTTCGGCTATAAAATAGTCATAAAATGCATGAAGACCACGAAAAGCATGTCCTACAGCAACGATAGGGAAAAGTCCACCCTGGTACCTATCTCACGCAAACAGGATTAGTCTAGGCAACAAAAGCAATATTTGAAGTATATGTCCTTTTGTGTTTGTTTTGTTTGCATAAAAACCCATTCTAGCACCCCAAAACGTCGTTGACAACATGTTTAACAATGTTTAGATGAAAAATGCAGATTTTTGTGGTAATGTTTGTTATGATGGGACTTTAAAATGCATTATAGATGTTGACGTCAACACTTTTAGCGGTCAAACTGATCATCAAACCACCAAGTAAACCAAGCCAAGCTTCGGGAAAAGCCGATGTGACCCCCTGGGCCTTCTCTGAGGGCTGGATCATGATGTACAATGCAGAAATTATATAACATTTAAGACTTAACAGCATGGTTTCCAATGCATTGGATCATATAAAAGCTCTGCTACGGATGGTTGAAATTAATTTCAACAGCCAGCAAAACTTAGCTCCCTGGAAGTTACGTAGCAGCGGGGTTAGGCTGTGTAATGTTTGGCTGATGTGTTTTCAGAAGCCTCGACTACTGATTTCGAGCTTTTTCTGGCCATGCTGAAGAATTGTTGCAAAGCCCCTTTGAAGTATGGATTAAGGTGGCCCTTTCTTGCTTATTACGTCCAATCTGCTTGTCAGAGTTAATTGATATGCTTTGCTGAAGCTATTTCAGAATTTTTTATCGATATCAGTACAAGAAGTTTACTTGTGTTTAGTATACATAAGGAAGTCCCAAGTCGAAGACTGTATCGGGACCTCCTGTTAGGGCAGATTGTGGTTAAACATAGTGTTTGTAGCGATATAAGCACTAATCAAAATAACAGAACACGTTTGCACCAGAACAATAAAGAAATATACAAAATGAAAACAATATATACATAATGAAAGAAAATGAAGGGATGAATAATGCAATGCAGTAGAACTGAAAAGAAAAATGCAATAAGATATAATGCATACAATGTAGAAATAGAAACAAAATGAAGCTATAGAAGGAAGAGTATTACTAAGCAGGTATAAAGTGTGATTTGAGTTCTCTTTTAGAGTGATCTAAGTGTCATGCATTTTTTTTATATAGAAGCCAGTAGCGCATTCTATGAATATATCAATGAAAATTCAGCAGTCATTTTATCATAATCGGTGCGTACCTTAGGCAAAAGAATGCTATTGTATGACTAAATCTAGTAATATTGTGGGTAATCAGGTCAGTAGATGAGAAGCAGATTGGAGATAGTGCCTTGGTTATGTATTTATAAAATATGATACCTAAGTTGTAATTGAGAAGCTCTGTGATTGTTAAGAAGTTATCATGAAGTAAGCATTTACCATTAGAAAAATGTGAACTGTTAGTAATGATTCTGATTGATCGGGTTCTGTAATACTTGAAGGGAAGCCAAATAAGTGTTATAAGTATTACTATGAGTAAAACCTTTAACAGTGTTGTTAGAACACCTATAGCACTGTTATAAGTGTAATATGTGTTATGCCAGCACATTAAGTCATAATTAATATGACAATGAATGAATGAGTAGTAGAGTGACAGTAATGTAGTACATGTGAAGTATGAATGAGTTTCAGTTAGAGCGCAGATACTGTATGTTAGTTTCTTTCTGATGTAAGCAGTGTGATCTATGTATTTCAAGTTATAGTCAAGAGAAATTCCAAGAAAATATGAGCAGGGACTGGGAGAATTAGAGTGCAAGCGATAAGTTAATACAACAAATGTAGTCTTGGTTGTCTTAATAGTTAACAAGTTGGAACTGTACCATTTTGAAACATTTTTCAAGTCTGTGCTTAGCGTGTGAACGCGAAGTGAAATGCTTTTGTCAGATGTAAATATGGTAGTGTCATCAGCATTGAGAATGTAATTAGTGGAGGAGAGACAGTTGGGAAGATCATTAATACAAATAAAAAATAGACGCGGTCCCAAAACGGGTCCGTGAGGGACACCAATGTTAGTAGTATAACGTGACACCAGCAGGCAGAAAACAACCATATGAAACTCGCCGTCATGGCTGCGAGCAGTGTTGGACACTCTCGCGTTTAAATGCACGTGTATACCCCATGAAGTGGACGGGGAGATGACCACTAATGTAGCTCAGTTGGTAGAACAACGGACACGTTATTTGAAGGTTGCTGGGTTGGTCCCTGCCAGTGGCAGGTTACCTCTTGTCCACATTACTTTACATTTACTTCGTAATTATTGACATTTCTTTTACCTCTTCTGGCTTCATTGTCGCTTAGTTTTTATATTATTGTGCCTAACCTAGAGGTGTTTTTATTGCACGTAGATTTGTCATGTCAGCTCGTCTAGCAGATGCAGGCGGCTCTTAGATAGGTAATATGTCGTGCTCAGTTTTAAAGCAAATATATTGTTGATTAGTATTTCAGGCGCTCGCTCTTCTTGCGGAGAGAAAGCATTAACTGCTTGCATGTCGCCCTTGCCCAGGCACACAAAAAAATGAGAATAATTTTTGCATAATTATGCAAAGGGTATGTTTTAGGGCAGTGATTCTTAGCTACGAATGTTTCGGGGACGTCTTGTTGACTGGTGGAACGCATGGGGGACCCCGTTCCTGTAAGAGGAAAGGGGAGGGCCCCTCATTGATTAACACAAGATTCAGCATAAACCAGGTGTCTTTTATTTCTCTCTGGCAAAGAGTTGTGAGAGTAAAGTGCTATACCAATAAGATCTGAACAGTTTTTCAATAAGTTGTGCAGCCTGCAAGCACATTCAATCAGTTTCTAGCTAAGCTTGGTCTGCAACAATGCAAGTCTAAGAAAGAGTACTCGCATGCACGTGTTCTAGAAAACTGCCACAAAGGCTTTACAGCCATTTCATGGATTAGCTCCACCACAAAAAGGTAATGTTACATAGTAATGCACACCGACAAACAAAAGGTGCTGCTGTTGCGTGACACGATGCACCTCTAGACACCTAGCTGGGAAAAACATAAAAAACAACAACAAAGAAGCACAGTTAAAATACGAGCGCTGAACTTGCGAATGAAGTCTTTATTAGATCGACTGCTTTTTATAGATTGCACCAAACTGCAAATATAATTCCTATCAACAGACCAAATTAAAGTATCAAGTAGGCATACTGCATGATCACTGGAATTTGATCAGGTGTACATGAATTGCATAACGCACACGCAATTTGCGCTCGCATTGTGTGCAGTTTAGTGCGATTTAAAAAGAACGGTTGGTATACTAAACACTTCAGTTGTAAGTTCAGCACTTGTATGTGTACTGTGTTTTTGTGTCCTCATCTTTTTCGCTCGGTTTTTCCTAGCTAACAATGTACCAACGCGCTCAAATCCAAGTCCTGCGGCTTGAAACAATGCATTTTGGCCCCCCTTTTTGGAAAATGCCTTTCGAAACCCCCCCCCCCCCTCCCCATCTTAGAATCACTGCTGTAGGGTCTGAAGTTTTTGTTTGAGCTGCCTCTTTTGTAGAAAATTTCACTTGTAGTTCAGTATTTTTGGTGATTGCAGGGTATGTCTGAAAAGTTGGCAGAATTCTTGTTTTGTAAATAATCTATTCAATATCAGTTTACAATCTCTTCAGTGCTTTCAAAGTGGTTTTATGTATCATAGACAATGCCTGAAGATATTATTGATAGCATCCTGGAACTCAATAATGGGAACTTCTTTCATTAAGGTCTTGGTAGGTGCTTTAATAGTTTTTTTCACTGTTATTTTGATCACTTGGAACAGAAAGAAGTCTGGTAGTGCCAGATTGACGATGTACGGGGGCTGGGGCAACTTTCCCACACCTATTTTTGCCAGCAACTTGGAGACAGTGAGCGCACTGTGACTCCTCCTTCATCTCTCTCGTCAGAACTTTTGCCACTATACTCTCTCATTTGAAGATGTGAATTCAAAGCACGATGAATAATTGTTTCGGGTATTTCACACTTCCCTGTGGTCATCTGTACACTTAATCACTGGTTTTTGTCCAAAACTTGATGCTCTCTTTGAATTGAGTCGTTCATTTGGGATATATATGGTCGTAATACGGGGTCATATTTGTTGGCCGACTCCCGACCTTCCAAGAACCACTGGCAACTTGATACTATGGGTTTGTTTCATTGTGTCATCACCGTAGGCTCTTTAAAGCATTTCCAGCACGTCTGCTGCTTTTTTGCCTAGTTTCACACAAAACTTTATTGCATAACATTGATTCAGAAGATCTTATTTTTTTTTCTCAACGATGTCGCGGTAGTATTCATCTGCTTAAAGTGTGACTTACCTCAGCTGGAAACTGAAACTGGACTAGTTTTGAAGCCTTTAGCCTCCATAAGCTTATCCACCAAAACCACTGCCATACCAGGCAGCATTGCCAAATACCAAATAAATTCCAAAAATTTTAGGACAGACCCTGTATGTGTAGCATTTCCTCACTGATATCATCATTGTCTTATCAATAACGCAAGGTTTTGTGTTCCCTTCAATACATATCTAGTTTTGCTGAATGTCTCTGTAGACCTTCTGCAACTACTCATTGTTAAAGAAAACTGTCAAGACTGACAATGTCAGTGGAACCGATAGCGAAGCTGAAGCCCTTATATTCAGTAAATGGTAGCTCGAGATGTTCATGGGGCTTAGCACCATGTTTGCGACGAAGGAACAGTTTAGGCTAAACAAAAAATAAATCGGATTGGACGAAATATTTGGTAAACAGGTGATGTCATTTTGTTAGCACTAGCTGCAACTTTGATCTCTAAATTCGATTTCGTAGGCTTCTGATCGCTAAATACTCGCACTAAGGTGAGCTGGCGAGTCCGTCACTAGTGCGCTTGAAGTCAATGCCAGCTAAACTAATATAATCACTTGCGATTATAGGGAGGTGTACTACCATTCAATTCAGCTTGGTCGGATACTTGTTTTGGAACTTTCATTCGGCGTTCGTGTTATCTTCACAGATGCATTAAAGTAAGCAGCAGCGCGCCTCTTATATTCGCAGCCTTGCTTATTTACTTGGAACATATGCAGGTTCTTAAGTGGTCGCATGGCTTGTGTTCAGTTCTGACAAGAAGTGATGCCTAGTCATGGCAAGATAATGAAATATCAGTTTTATTCAATGGTCGCAATAACTGAATGTTGTTATACTGCACACAATGGGCACTATGTGTGCACAATAAGGAAGAACATAGATTGTATTGCTGCAACCCTAACAGTACTGGCCCCCTTTTTAATCTTTTTTTTTTTTAGTAGTCACCACTTTCGGTGAAAGCTTTGCCTTTTTCTTCCATTTTGTCTAGGTATCTAAGAGAAATTCTTAGAGAGCAGTGTGAAATATTCACCGCTCATTTGTGTTCCTTTTTTCTCTTTATTTATTTAGGGTGGATCATTGGGTGCGTTTATTGAAGAATTGGAGCGTGAAGGTGGGTTGCACTCGGTTTAATGTGTGGAATAGGGCCGGTCAAGGGTGTTGGTTCACTGCATGCAATGCTTAATTGCTTTTTCAGCTATATTATACATGAAAGAACGCGCAGCTGAGGATGCATCTACTGAGTGGGATGAGAAGCCAAGCACAAGCAAAAACATAAGCATACAAACATCCTCAAGCAAAAGCACTGCTTCTACTGCTTCGGTTGAAACTACCTCATCTAATGGAGCCACCACCTCTGTTGGAACTTCTATGGGGGGAGATTGTGCTCGTGCTAGAGCTGCCACTCCTATGGGGGCTAGAACCTCTACTGATGCTACCACTTCTACGGCTGCTACAGCTTCTACTAGATCTACTGCTTCTGCTGGAACTACTGCTTGTAATGCAACTACTTCTGCTGCAGCAACATCTTCTACAAAAGAAAAACCAGTCATTCCAGAAAAAGCAAAACAGAATGTAGAAGCTATTGCTCCTGTTTCCATTGAAGAAAAGTCACAAGAGAAGAAGAAGAAAAAGGCATCCAAAAAAAGCAGAAAGGTAAGGGAGGTGCATCTGTCAACCTTGTTCTAGTTAGGTGTTCAAAAGGGGGACAGTGCTGAGAATAGTAGTGTAAGCATACGACTGTGTTGTGCATAGGAAACGGAGCATTGTGGTTGGTCTAAACTTCGTCAATGTATTACACTGTTTTCTGCAGCATCTTTGACATACCGGTAAACCTGCTTATAACGAACCTCCATATTATAAATTACTTGATATAACAAAGTTTTCTATTCTCCGTCGTTGCTCCATAGAAGCACATGTATTTGCGACCTCTATGTAACATTGTAACAGTGAAAGACAATGTGATATAGAGAAGTTTTTCCCCAGGCAATCTAGGAATTTTGTCCTTGGAGTTTGCCATTCTGGTATGATTATGCATCTTTCGCAGGCGCCCCGCTGCTTATAAAGCGTGAAGTGGCAGTGGCGCGCTCGTGGCCCCAGCGACAACCAGGCGAAAGCGATCGCTCGTTATTGAGCGCGGCTGAGCGCGAGGCGGGCCTTCTCCCCACGAACGAGCTTTGCCGCCGTTCTTGCTGCTAGGGGCGCATGCACAAAAGTGCTCCCCGCACAGACACCAAAAACAAAAGAAAGAAAACTATTTTTGCATTGGCAGTGCCACGGTTTTAGTTAGTGTCACATATGTGGGGCCACGCTGCATATAGAGGGCCTTTTACTGAACGTATCCGTGTCATTCACTCTTCCTTTTCAACGCCGTGCTTACGTGCCTAGCTTAACTATGCACGCACAATGTAGCTTCCTACAACTTTCGGCTTTACTTTTCTTTATTTATTTTTTAAGCTCACATCGGTGACGTCACTACCGAGAAGGGGATGTCAGATTAGATGCTGGTGGAAACTCTCCGAGACAATGGTCAGGACACATCTTTGGAGATTGACTCGTCACGCTCATTCGTCTTGCGCCCTGAGTTTGTAGGCTAGTAGCCTTCGCGATTAGCCGATTAGCTCTTGCAACAACATGACAGTAAGTTAATGCAATGCAGCAAATGGGATAGCGAAAAATATTTATGTTATACGAAGTAAGGCTGGCCCTCACCCCTTTTTGATCCTATATTGCAGAACTCCTACAAAACGCTGGTGTACGCATATGTGGCTGCTCCAACGAGAAACAGTCTCATCGCATTGAAAGCGCACTGATATACTTGCCGAGAAAGCATGCACACCTGTGATCGTGGCTGCTTTTAAAATAATTTAGTGTTGCTACTTGAGGAACGACTTTAGATTGTTAAATTAGTTCTGCCTGCCGGTAGTGTGAAGGGTGCTGGTCAGTAGCTTGCCAAGACTGTTTCGATCCAGTTAACCACTCCTGCCTGAACACGGTAGCCAGTCGATGATAGGAGTGATGTCCACGCCTCGAGCGTCTGTATCGCAATAATAATGCAGTTTTTTACCGCTAAATGGGTGTTTTGGTCAATATTTTGTTTAAATTGTGCGTTTATTTTCTGAAATTTCGTACCAAGCCTGTATACAACGAAATCCTCTTTATAATGATGTTTTCTGGGAATTTATCAATTTCTTTATATTCAGGTTTTTGTCCACGTTTGGATTGAGTCTTTCTAATGAGCATGTTGAGGCAAAGTGCATTGACTAGACAAAATGGATGTCTTGTGAGACATTGGTAATCTTTGACAAAAAGATGATAGATATCCTTTATACTTTGTTTGCTATAGCATATATTTTTTTCTGTTTGTGTTGCATTTATTCAATTACTTAGGTAGGGATGACACATTAAATCATGAATTTCGTGTTACCAGGTAAAGGCATTTTTTGTTACAAGCCAGCAAGTTGGATTTATATTGTTCCCTGAGCTCCTCAGAAATTTTTTTTATTTGATCAGAGCATCTTTGGGCACAGATTGTTCCAGCTGTCGGCTGTGTTCATCACTTTCAGGGTCAAGTTTTTTTGCCAAATGCGACCCACCAGTTGCAGTTTTTTTTTTGCTGATGTAAATTCTTTGGGAAAATTTTTTTCAGAAAGCAATTGTCATTATTATTTTAGGTTTACCATAATGTGACGACAAGACAAATAAAAAAAAACTACATTACTGCTAAAAAATTCTGCTTTTCAGTATACGTCTGTGTAATTCACAAATTTACAAAAATAAGTGCTTGAAATGGTGTCCGGTGGAAATATGGAGGGAGAATTGTTACTTATGAAATGGTCAGCATTGTCCTACTAAGCATGCTTTTGAGATATCGCGTACTCATCAACATCCAAGTCTTAACTCGCATGTAACTGCATGTATGACGACCGGCTGACATTTACTGATTTATATCCTGACACGGCAGTCATGCGGGGAAAGAATCGCTGAAAGGCTCACTTGAGACCGCCGTATACTTCCATAATGCAAGCAAACTGCATGGGTGAGTGCATTGAAGAAAGCTATGTAGTTGTGAATGTGCCTGGAAAGCAAAAGCGAGTTTGAAACCTACAATAATGAGGCTTGTGTAAACATTCGAACGGATATTACATTGGCAATTTCGAAGTATTGGAAGTGGCCTAATAAGCATACATAAACCTGATGTATCTGTAAAAGTGGTTTCACTGCAGCAGAGCAGTGCTGTTTTGTGAGCGCAGCTATCTAGGAGAAATCCACACTGCGACAAAGCCCCACGTCATGGTTTAATGAACATGTTGCTCTCACATTGATTCATCAGTTTTTATATTTAAAGAAAGCTCGTTATAACAGGTGAAATACTCCAAGCATAGTAAATTTGGAAACGTAACATATTTTACCGATTATCACTTGCATTCATTTGAAAGCCGAAGTCTTGCTACTGTTAGCAGTAGCTTCCACTTCCTTTAAACAGCAACAGCAACAACAGCAACAAAAAAGCACACTTATTGTTTCAAGTCAAAATATATATATATTGTGTAGGTTAGTTGGGTTGGGACAGATATGGTTATTTTTATTTATAATGTAATAAATATAATTTGTATTTAATTTGAAATTATTCGACCAAATGACTGTTCACTTCAAACCTAAACGTACTATTTGGACAAGCCTAATAATAATCATTCAGGGGTGCAACAGCTGCCCCAATGGTGACAAATTGATAGAATTCCCGATTTTTGCGTCGAGCTGCGCCAAGGTCATGAAATATACCGAAATTGCGCCACCTTGTGCCAAAATGCCCGACGAGCGTCAATATTTTCTCATATGTACTAATGTCAGTGAGAAGTAGAGCACACATTGGCCACCTGTGGCTTGTATCATCAATCAATAAATCCAGGGATCCAGAGTTGCAGACCCTAAACCACGCTTAGGCCTGGAAATTTGGGAAATGTGATCGCTAAGACAAAGTAAGAACGCTGCGCCATGCGCCCAGCGCTCTGCTTACCTCAACAGCTATCTCTCGGCGGGATGACACAACTTTTAGATAATGCGTTGCCGAATCCAGCAATACTTTGTGGAGAATGAGTTTCATAGTCGAGAAACCCTGCTTTGGCATGTTAGGAACTAAAGCTCGAAATGTATGCCGCTTTACTTTGCACTAACAAACTCGGCATGTTACGAACGACAGCGTTGCCGGCCACTACGTAGTTGCCATAGCACCGGCCTATGCGACGAATATCCGGTGCCGTCGCTTTGCCAACGGGCATGTGCTGTCGCTACTTTATCTAGTTAAACGCGCCTTTCAAGCGAGTCAAGAAGTTTTGCCCTAAATTTAACCCCATTGTGAAAAAAAAAGGGGGGGGGGGGAGACAGGAGTGTTGCAATTCGAAAATTTCATAACCTTGTTTTAACCTGTGCAGAATGCCATTCAAGGTATCTTAACTGCAGCGCACTGGTGTCTTGTGGAAAGGCGTTATAAGATTTGAAAGGGGCTGTTAGCATTAATCACGGGACATAAGACAGTTTTTTCAATTACCGTAATCACTCGAATCTAATTCGCACTTTTTTTCCGGTTAAGCGAGTTCATAAATCGCATGCGCGTTAGAATCGAGTACGAAAAAAAATGAATTCAGTCATTCCATTGCCATCGGCATTTTCAAAATGGCTGCCCCCTACGTGCGTCGCCATGGCGCGGCGGCCATTTCTGCCTATGGGTTTGCCATGTGCGGCACTTTGTACGTGTACTGAGGAGTTCGTCATCTTGTAGTGCATTAGCATCGACGGCATGGAAGGGCCGACTCCAAAAACTCGAGTGCACCAAGATGCCGCTTTTGAAACAGGAGTCATCGCATGTGCAGAAACGGACGGAAATGGGGCCGCATCGCGGTCGTTCGGAGTTCCGAAAACGTGCGTGCGGGACTGGCGGAAACAAAAGCAGGAGATTGTGTAGGTGTCCTGTGAGATTGTCAACAGCAAACATTCACGCAAAGGCTTCAGTGGACCACAGCAGAGTCGGTTTCCACAAATTGAAGAGCTGCTCGACGAGTATGTGCTTGAGCAGTGAGCGGCCCGTGAAGACAGAACTGCTCCAAGTGCGGGCTATGCAGTTAGTCCTAGAAAAAGGTCTAATGCGGAGCTAGTTTAAAGCGAGCAGGTGCTGGCTAACTAACTTTATGAAGAGGAAATGTTTTTCTCTCCGAAAGCGAACGGGCATATACGAAAAGTTTCTGGAAGAGTATGATGAAAAGCTTCACAGTTTTCAGAGGTTCGTTCTGAACTTGCGGCACAACAACGGCTACCTGCTTGGGCAAATCGGGAATGCCGATCAGACGCCTCTTTACTTCAACATGCCTGGCACCACAACCGTGAAGAAGGGGGCGAAGCAAGTTCGCGTGCTGACATCGATCCACGGTAAAACTACAGTGACGGCAATGCTCTGTTACACGTCAGATGAACACAAGCTTCCGCCGTACCTCATATTTTAATGGAAGACGCTCCCGAAAGGAGTCATTTTTTCGAGTGCTGTGATCGTGCGGGCCAACGAGAAAGATGAGTGCGCGTTGTAATCGATGTCTTACTTTTCTGTTTTTTTTTTTTTTTGTCGTGGAAACCGGGTGCGCGTTATAACCGAGGGCGCGGTAGAATCGAGTAAATACGGTACTTGTGCTTGTCTACACCATAGCATTGGGAGGAAAAATATGATTTCTGAAGTCTAAAATCATTACTGGCAATTATTAGAAGCACTGTATGATATTTGTGTAGCCCTGCTAATCAAACTGAACTGAGAACCACATTTTTTTTTTTTGCCACCTCTGCTCGTCAGTTTTACGAATCTCGCAAATCTCAATTGTCAGCTTGGCAAACCCACATTTCAATATTCAGAGTCTGTGAAAGGATTTGACAGGCGTGGCAAATGCCATTGTCCACTTTATCATTGTTTTCTGAGTGGGGTGGTTAAAAATACGACTTCAATTGAAATAGCAGTGATCATATTTACTGTGCATGATTTAGGGGATGTTGAATGGTTTGTACATATTTTTGGCTCTGTACATACTTCTTTTTCATACTGCACCAAATCTGGTCCTTCGTGATGAAAAAATAATCTTCTTTCCCCGTAACCTACTCGAAATTCGTGTTTTAGAGCTTAGAGCTTCAAAAGTAACATTTTTCTGCTAAAAAAATTGATTCCTTCAAATTTTATTTGGGCTGTTGCACCCCTGGTCATTCGTCCAGTCGCCAACGACATGGAAGTGGTTTTTTCAAGGGGCTAAAAGGTTTCCTTTCAGTGTCATCAGGAGCATGTGGGTGCACATGATGGCTTCTCATTGCAGCTGTGGTGATGCAGCTCATGGTGTCAAATGAGCCAGTGGCAGTGGAGTTAAGGTTTATGGCATCATTTGTAGAGAGAAGGGAGTGGTTTCTGGCTGATTTTAAGAATTAATTGTAAATTTCAGGCCATATGCTGTGCTACAGGAGAACCTCACTGGTACATTTGTCACGGGACGGAAAAAAAAAAAGTGAGAGAGATAATGTAAGAGCAGGGAAATGTAAAAGCTGAGGAAAAACAAGATTAAAATGAAAAATTGGAGTAGGGGCAGGAAGCACTCAATTTTATTATGAACATTTCACTTGAATAAATCATGCAGCACTGCCTGACACATTTAATCATGCCCTCTTTGTAAAAAGCATCTCTCAAGCGCTTTCAGTATCATTGTGTTTTTTGGCAACCACACACGTCCGGCTATAAAAAAGTCATGAAATGCATGAAGACCACGAAAAGCATGTCCTACAATAACGATGGCGAAAATTCCATCCTGACAGCTATTTCACGCAAACAGGATTAGTCTAGGCAACAAAAGCAAGATTTGAAGTATATGTCCTTTTGTTGAATGCATAAAAACCAATTCTAGCACCCCAAAACGTCGTAGACAACATGTTTAACCATGTTTAGATGAAAAATGCAGATTTTTGTGGTAATGTTTGTTATGATGGGACTTTAAAATGCATTATAGATGTTGACGTCAGCACTTTTAGCGGTCAAACTAATGCATTATAGATGTTGACGTCAGCACTTTTAGCGGTCAAACTGATCATCAAACCACCAAGTAAACAAAGCCAAGCATCGGGAAAAGTCGACGTGACCCTCTGGGCCTTCTCTGAGGGCTGGATCATGACGTACAATGGAGGAATTGTTGAACACTTAAGACTTAACAGCAGGGTTTCCAATGCATTGGATCATATAAAAGCTCTGCTACTGATGGTTGAAATTAATGTTAACAGCCAGGAAAACTCGGCTCCCTGGAAGTTACCTAGCGGCAAGGTTAGGCTGTGTAATGTTTGGCTGATCTGTTTTCAGAAGCCTCGACTACTGATTTCGAGCTTTTTCTGGCCATGCTGAAGAATTGTTGCAAAGCCCCTTTGAAGTAAGGATTAAGGTGGCCCTTTCTTGCTTATTACGTCCAATCAACTTGTCAGAGTTAACTGATATGCTTTGCTAAAGTTATTTCAGAATTTTTTTTCGATATCAGTACAAGAATTTTACTTGTGTTTAGTACACATAAGGAAGTCCCAAGTCGAAGACTGTATCGGGACCTCCTGTTAGGACAGATATTGGTTAAACATAGTGTTTGTAGCGATATAAGCACTAATAAAAATAACTGAACACGTTTGCACCAGAACAATAAAGAAATATACAAAATGAAAACAAAATATACACAATGAAAGAAAATGAAGGGATGAATAGTGCTATGCAGTAGAACTGAAAAGAAAAATTCAAAAAGATATAATACATACAATGTAGAAATTGAAACAAAATGAAGCTATAGAAGGAAGAGTATTACTAAGCAGGTATAAAGTGTGATTTGAGTTCTCTTTTAAAGTGATCTAAGTGTCCTGCATTTTTTTTTCATCTAGAAGCCAGTAGCACATTCCATGAATATACCAATGAAAATTCAGCAGTCATTTTATCATAACCAGTGCGTACCTTAGGCAAAAGAATGCTATTGTATGACTAAATCTAGCAATATTGTGGGCAATGAGGTCAGTAGATAAGAAGCAGATTGGAGGTAGTGCCGTGGTTATGTATTTATAAAATATGATAAAGTTGTAATTGAGAAGCTCTGTGATGGTTAAGAAGTTATCATGAAGTAAGCATTTACCTTTAGAAAAATGTGAACTGTTAGTAATGATTCTGATTGATCGCGTTCTGTAATACTTGAAGGGAAGCCAAATAAGTGTTATAAGTATTACTATAAGTAAAACCTTTAACAGTGTTGTTAGAACACCTATAGCACTGTTATAAGTGTAATATGTGTTATGCCAGCACATTAAGTCATAATTAATATGACAATGAATGAATGAGTAGTAGAGTGACAGTAATGTAGTACATGTGAAGTATGAATGAGTTAGCGCAGATACTGTATGTTAGTTTCTTTCTGATGTAAGCAGTGTGATCTATGTATTTCAAGTTATATTCAAGAGAAATTTCAAGAAAAGATTAGCAGGGACTAGGAGAATTAGAGTGCAAGTGATAAGTTAATACATTAAATTTAGTCTTGGTTACGTTAATAGTAAACAAGTTGGAACTGTACCAACTTGAAGCATTTTTCAAGTCTGTACTTAGCTTGTGAACGAGAAGTGAAATGCTTTTGCCAGATTTAAATATGGTAGTGTCATCAGCATAGAGAATGTAATTAGTGGAGGAGAGACAGAAAGATCATTAATACAGATCAAAAATAGAAGCGGTTCCAAAATGGGTCCGTGAGGGACACCAATGTTAGTAGCACAACGTGACACCAGCAGGCAGGAAATAATCTTACGATACTTGCCGCCATGGCTGCGAGTGGTGTTGATGAAAACTTTCGCGTTTAAATGCACGCGTATACCCCATGAAGTGAACGGGGAGATGACCACCAATGTAGCTCAGTTGGTAGATCAACGAACACGGTATTTGAAAGTCGTGTGGTTGGTCCCTGCCAGTGGCAGGTTACCTCTTTGTCCACTTTACATTTACTTTGTATATATTAACATTCCCTTTGCCTTTTCTGGCTTCATTGTCCCTTAGTTCTAATTATTGTTGTGCCTAACATAGAGATGTTTTTATTGCGCGTAGATTTGTCATGTCAGCTCGTCTAGCAGATGCAGGCGGCTCTTAGATAGGTAATATGTCATGCTCAGTATTAAAGCAAATATATTGTTGATTAGAATTTCAGGGGCTCGCTCTTCTTGCGGAGAGAAAGCATTAACTGCTTGCATGTCGCCCTGGCCCAGGCACACAAAGAAATAGAACAATTTTTGCATAAATATGCAAAGGGTATGCTATAGGGCAGTGTTTCTTAGCTACGAATGTTTTGGGGACGTCTTGTGGACTGGCTCAAGGCATGGGTGGACCCCGTTCAGTAAGAGGAAAGGGGAGGGCCCCTCATTGATTAACACAAGATGGAGCATGAACCAGGTGTCTTTTATTTCTTTCTGGCAAAGAGTGGTGAGAGTAAAGTGCTATACCAATAAAATCTGAACAGTTTTTCAATAAGTTGTGCAGCCTGCAAGCACATTCAGTTTCTTGCTAAGCTTGGTCTTCGACAATGCAAGTCTAAAAAAAAGTACTCGCACGCACGTGTTCTAGAGAACTGCCACAAAGGCTTTACAGCCATCTCGTAGATTAGCTCCACCACAAAAAAGTAATGTTACGTGGTAATGCATACTGAGAATCAAAAGTTTCCGCTGTTGCGTGACACGTTGCGCAAGGTTTTGGGTGCCCTTCAATACATATCCAGTTTTGGTGAATGTTTCTTTCGGCCCTCTGCAACTACTTACTACTCACTGTTAAAAAAGAAACTGTCAAGACTGACAAAGTCAGTGGAACTGGTAGCGAGGCCTCCATAGAAGCCCATGTATTCAGTAAATGGCAGCTTGAGATGTTCATGGGGCTTAGCACCATCTGTGTGAGGAGGAAACCGTTTAGGCAGAACAAAAAATAAATTGGATTGGATGAAATATTTGGTAAACAAGTGATGTCATTTTGTTCGTACTAGCTCTAACTTTGATCTCGAAATTCGCTTCCGTAGGCTCCTGATCGCTAAATACTCGCACTAAGGCGAGATGGCGAGTCCGCCACTAGTGCGCTTGAAGTCAATGCCAGCTAAACTAGTGTAATCACTTGTGATTATAGAGAGGTGTACTACCATTTAATTCAGCTTGGTTTTAGTGGCATACTTGTTTTTGTAACTTCATTTGCATTTGTGTCATCTTCACAGATAGATTAAAGCAAGCAGCAGCGTACCTCTTATATTCACAGCCTTGCTTATTTACTTGGAACATACGCAGGTTCTTCAGTGGTCGCATTGCTTGTGTTCAGTTCTGAGAAGTTGCCTAGTCATGGCAAGATTATGATATATCAGTTTTATTTAATGGTCAGAATAACTGAATTTTGTTATAGTGTACAGAAGGGGCACCAAGTGTGCACAATACGCTAAGAAATTGTGTAGGTACTGTGTACGCTTTGTTTTGCCTTATATCCGCGCCGGTGGAACAGTGGCTACGGTGTTCATCTGCTAACCCAAAGGTTGCGGGTTCGATCCCTGCTATAGTAGTTGCATTGCGATGGAGGCAGAAAGGGAGAGGTCTCTGCACTGTGCGATGTCAGTGCACGGACGTCTACACCAGATGGTCAACATTTCTGGAACTCTATATTATGGCATTTCTCATGATATCTTGGTTTTGGGATGTAAAACCCCAAATACTGTTTTTATGAATAATATAATTATTATGATGCTTTGCCTTATGCTGCGATAAGTTACCAATAGATATACAGTCCACTATCAATACAATGAACCATCATAATTTGGCAAAATGAGTGCATTTTATCTGAAGTCTGGGGGGGGGGGTTCTCTGCTGTGTGACAATCGTTCCAATTTCGCTCAGCAGTATGGGTAGGTGAGTTCTACTGGTGAACGCTGAATGCATTGGCCAGTATGTTTACAAAAGACTTAACCACATTAACAAAATTGCAGCGCAGTGCCGTTACAGTAGATGTATGGATGCAAAGCTTAGCCCGATAATAAAACATTTTTGGTTGGTTTTCTCATATGCTATTTTTAATCTGTTTCGAATCAATTCTTATTTGTGAGAATGAGAAAGCATATCTGCTGTAGTGGGGCCACCCATTGCCAGGAGCGCAGCCCCCCCCCCCCCCCTCTCCACGTTCCAAGGATCGCCGGACAGCTCCAAGTTCGTCTGAGAGTTCTGAACTTAGCAGCACCAAGGCACCTCTCGCATGAGTATTCCAATTTACAGCAGAACTCACCTGCTCGGAGCTCCAGAACGTTTTGCTTTCAAAGCATAGGTCGTGATGGCTAACAATGTTAATGTGATGAGTGACGAGCATCTAATTCAAAGCACAAACTTTTTATTTATTGTTACTTTGAAAAGAAAATAGTGATTAACAATTGGGGAGCAGCCTTGAGCGATGCTGTTATCACTTTGCGCCGCATTACCATCAGCTGCAACACTTCAACACTGCAGGTGTCTTGCTTTAGCTGGAAGTATTCCTTCACATCAACAATGCGATCAATCACCAGCTGCGAAGTCAGCCTGACTGCAGGGGACTCGTCTTCGTGCTTGCTGTCATTGTCTGATGACAGCTCAGAGCGCCCTTCGATCGTACCTTTGACCTTCATATTTCATTTCATTTATTTCGCCCTTAAAGGCCCGAAGGCATTACATAAGGGGGGACAAGTAACAAGATAGGGTACAATGTTCAACAGGAAAAAAAAAGTAAATAAAAGTAAATAAATAAATAAATGAATAAAAGCAAATAAGTTTACACAGGAGTCAGGAATCGGAAATCACATGAACGAGCTAGAACAAGATAAAAAAGAATACACAATGCTTTACATATGTTAAACAATTGCAGAGCAAAACTGAGTACAATTCTAAAACGATTGGCGATAAACACGAAGTTGTTGAGATTATCAGGAGAGAGGCTTGAAAAAATGTTCGTTCAGTTTTGCACGGAACGTTTACCTATCGGCGCATGAAGCGGAGTCATCCGGTAAGGCATTCCAGATGGCTATTGCATTAGGAAAAAATGAGGTGATAAATGCTGTCGTCCGGCCATTTATGCGTGCAATGGGCCTGCTGTGATTTATGCGCGATGAAGTTCTGTGAGCAGGTTAGAGCAACTGATGTCTTGAGCGTGGATGATAGTAGAAGCGGTGTAGAAGGCATAGACGGGTGATCAAGCGGCGGGATTTAAGAATTGGAAGGGAAAGAGAGTGTTTTAGCTCGGTAACGCTGGTTTTGTGTGAGTTTTGTGAAGATATGAAGCGAGACCTCCTCATCTGTCAGCTCCTCATTATGGACATCGTCATTGTCAAATGTGAAGAAGTCCGTTAAGCTGTCTACCCCGAAAGCCTCCCCAACTTGTGGCCACAGAGACAGGTGTGATGTTTTGTCGTCAGGGACGGACGACCCTTTGTCAGAACTGGCATCATTTTGCTGAAAATCAGCTTTCCTGAAGCAATTTTCAATTACTTCTCCATTCACTTGCTGCGAAATGCTTGCAAACACTTTGACAGAAAATCTGTCGTCCATATTTGACGCCCGATTACTTTGCATTTCGAAGAGCAGGCATTCAACAAGGCAAGTACAGTTGGTACCCTTCACGGAATGTACAACTCCTTGGTCAATCGGCTGCAGTACCGAGCTCGCATTTGGCGGAAAGTAGGCCAGCTCAAATGCTGCGAGCTGGGGTGGCTTCATGTGGCTGGAGCAGTTATCCAGGAAGACTAGCACCTTCCTCATCTGATTTGTCATCTCCTGGTCGAACTGCTGTAACCAGGGGTGGAAGATGTCTTTCGCCATCCATGCCTTTGTATTCGCAGTCCATTCGACTGGCATGTTCTTTACGTACTGCAAGGCGCGACTCTGTTTGGCTTTCCCAATATCCAACAGTTTTTGTTTCTCGGTGCTGCTCATGTTGCAACAAAATAACACGGACAAACGCTTCTTGCCGCTCATGTTGCAACAAAATAACACGGACAAACGCTTCTTACCATCATAACACTGGCTGCTCGAAACCTTGTACGTCCTATTCGGCTTGGCCTTATAAAATAAACCACTTTCGTCAGCATTAAATACACTTTTCTCTTTGTACCTTGCAAAAAGCGCTGTTGCGTTCACCGCAAACTTGTGTGAATGTGACGCCATGCTTTGCCTTGTGCTCCAGCCTTCCGTCGCTGAAAGTGGTGCCGTCATTTTGTCTGAGGACCACAGCTAGCTGCTCGGCTCGCTTCCTCAGCAATAGTCTGTTGACCGGAATATCATGAGATCGGGCATCAGGCAGCCACATTTTAAGTGCGGGCTCAACGTCTGGGTACGTTGCCTCGGGGAGTCTGAAGCACTTTGGATTTATTTCTCCTGCAACTTGCTTGCCAGTGACATTCCTGTTGTTCACAATTGAACTTGTGGTCTGCTTGGGCAGTCCCATTGCTTTTGCGATGTTCGCCTGCTTCTCACCGTGCATGACCGCGTTCACTATCTGGAGGCCATTACCTCGAAATTTGCGAACAGTCAGAATAGTCAAGCACGTGAATACAATGACAAATGGTCATCAACTATCTACGCCTGTGCATGACGAACGTCGCTATGGTAGCTAGAATATACTGGCTAGTTTGCCGTCTCCACACCGTCCCTATGCAAGGCTGTGTCCGCACCACTGATGCATGCGAAGGGGGCGCTGCAGTCTATCGTAGTGTGTTCGTGGCGCATTCGAGTAGGTTGCGCAGGCGGTTATTGGTGGCACATTGTGCCTTATCTTTTATTATTGTACTCCCGGATGAACTGCTCATTCAGAAATGAAACTGTCTTTAACCAACCAAATGTTACATCCAAGGTCATTTCTCTTTGGGGCACTGACGTGATCACAGTGGTGGAAGCAGCCACTCATTGAACAGGACGCGGTTGCTTGAAGAAAAACTAAAGGGTGAAATATTTAATTTTTCATGTATTTAGAAAGGCTTCCATTACAGTATAAATACTGTTAGCTTGTTGTCGCAAACGTATTAACTATTTGTAAGCTCAGTTTTTTTGCCTGTATGTAAACATTTATGAGGATGAAAACATTATATCATGTTTACTGCGCTAAGTTTCTGAATAATACAGATTTGTTCTCCGTGTGTCACAGAGAAAAGGAACCACAATAATATTTTAAGAATGAGAGGGGAAAAATCACACACTTCAGTATGCGTCAGTTAAGGTTTTTTTTCATTTTTTATGCACAGTTAACAAAGTTCATAATATTTCATTCAAAGGACAATATTTAAGGCCAGGCATTATAATGACACGAGAAATAAGTCGTTCCTCAAACTTTAACAGCAGATCATTCACACAAAATGCCAGCAGAAGCATATGTGTATCAGCCTCTCATATGCCATCAGAAATTACTTTTCTCGTGATTCGTGTCGTCCATATTTTCTGCCTTCTTCCCCATATGTGTTCGTTCTTTAAAACTGTCGAAGGCTGCAGAAACGAAGGCGAAATAGGTGTGAAGTGGGCATTATTAGTGCAAAGGATGTATTATTTTATCATTTATTTATTTATACATACTGCTGTCTCGATTTCGAGACATAGCAGGAGTGGGTACATATTTTAGTACAAACAACAAAAGAAATAAACCCTAAATATATATAGAATTGTTCATTTTCGGGTAAAACCCGATTTTACCCGATTCTTGCACCCCGAACAAGTTTCAGGAGAATCGGGCTGAACCCGATTTCTCCCCGAATAAACCTCCCTGTAAGCGATCTGCACAATCGTGAGTTGCTGCTAACTCGTGTTGATGCTCTTCCCCTTCTCTTCTCACCACTACCTGTCTCCTTTGTCACCCCTTTCTCCTCTCTAATCTTTACATCCCCTCTCTCCTCTGCACGCACATGCGTGAGAGCGTACATACACCCCCCCCCCCCAAAAAAAGATGCTTGCAGAAGAAAGTGGGAAACACGTTTGAGGCCGGCCACGCTTCGAGTACATTGTGAACAAATTTAGGGTGAAAGAAAAGCAAAGAAATCTGCCCCTTTGCCCACTGCAGATTAGTCTCGGGTATGTGCACCTGCTTCCAAGAATTTCACGCGGAAGGGATGGGTGACCAGTCGGTGGGGGAGAGATTGAGCGACGAAGAAGCCAGCCATACCCTCCCCTAGCGTCAGAAGCGTCTGCTGGGGCAGTCATTTGAGGACTACCGACCTCTGTTCATGTCCGTAACCGACAATGTAGATTCCCTTAATGACGAGTTCAACCAGTATTTGCTGGAAGCGAGCCCCACAAACCCAGCTGTCGAACTAATCGAGTATTGGCGTGACTCTACTTCTCGCTACCCAAGGCTTGCAAAAGCTGCACTGACATTGTTGTGCCTAGCTAATGGTAGCTGTGATGTGGAGAGAACTTTCTCCCAGCTGAGATATGTTCAACGACCGGACAGATCTCGAATGGAGACTGACATGTTGCGCATGCAGATGATAATGTATGTCAACAAGGACGTGTAAAAAATCGATGACCAGATTTTCGAGAATAAAATGTATAATTTCTAAGAGTCAATGTTTACTGATTCATTCATTTTCAAACACCACTGATTCATTTTCAAACAAACACAAAATTTTGGGTAGTATACTGTATTTGCTATAGTACTCTGGTGTCTGTCCCAATTACCAGCTTGAAACACCAAATTTAATGTGTTATACTTAAAAAGCCCGTCTTGATAAGCTCAGTGTAAGTTCTTATAAGTACAACTGTATATTTAACCGGAAAAAACCCGAAGTAAGGAATGGTTTCGCAAAAAAAATGATTTTTCCCCGAATATCAGTTTGAAAAATACTGCCCGATTTTTACCCCCCGAATTTGAAAAAATATAAAACCCGAAAACGAACAACCCTAAATATATACAAACAGATGAAGATATGATGTGCTTACATAGCTGTACAACAAAATCATTCATCAGGTGCGAGTACAGATGTTGATAAAAATACAGAAAAAAGACAACTGCTAAGAAAATGCAAACAGATTAAAACAAGATGGGTATTCGTAGTTTCTCAACGAACTCATCATGAGACAATGCGCAAGGTGAACCATCCAAGTCGTTCCAGGTTTCAATAGTGAGCGGAAAAAACAAAAATTTAAAACAGTCAATATGTGTCCTGAAAGGAATAATGTTCAGTCTGTGGGTTTTTCTAGTTACATGTGTATTAGCGGGTACAAAAAAGAAGGGCGCCTGAATACCGGATGGGGTGTGGACGATCTTGTGCAGCAGAATTACGCGTTCGCAATTGCGCCTATGCTCCAAAATTTGCAACGATAGGATGTGAGCATGTGATGAAGGTGAGAAGCTGCAATCATAACGACCGAAGATGAATCTAATAGCTTTTTTCTGGATTGATTCTAGCTGCATTATGTCGCACGTGAGGTGAGGAGACCATACAGTTGAAGCGTAATCTAGTATCGGACGAACTAGTGATTTGTAGGCAGTCAGCTTACATTCCAACGTTGCATTTTTTAAAGTTCGCATTATGTAACCAAGTTTTCGAAGCGATTTTGCAGAGATATGGTTGATATGGGCATGCCATTTTAGGTTATGTGAAAAAATGACACCCAGATATTTGAAATCACTAACTTGGGACAAGTAACTACCATTGGCATTGTAAGAGTATTTCAGCGGTTTCTTTTTGTTAACGAAAGTCATGGCAACTGTTTTGGTAAAATTTATTTTCATTTGCCACCTATCACTCCATTTGGAGAACATTGAAAAATACCTTGTTTACTTTTTGTTGATCACTAGCATCAGTAACAGTGCGGTATAGGACACAGTCATCTGCATATAGGCGCAACTTGACGTTGGTGTTATTAATAACACTTACTACGTCATTAATGAAAATGACAAATAACAGAGGTCCGAGCGCTGAACCCTGAGGTACTCCAGATGTGACTGTTACCGATGAAGAATGCGTACGATTAAAAGTAATGAACTGAGATCTTAAGTGTAGATAGTCAGTAATCCAGTCTATTAATTTAGAGCTTTTTAATATTGCTCGCAGTTTACATAGAAGCTTTTCGTGGCAGACCATGTCAAAAGCTTTCGAATAATTAATGAAAATTGCGTCTAGTTGATCGTGACTATTGAGTGCAGAAGCTATGTCGTGTGTAAACTCAATGAGTTGTGTGACGGTGGAGAAACCAGAGCGAAAGCCGTGTTGGCTTTGTGAGAGAAGATTGTGGAAAGTTAAATGCTGTACAATATGCTTGTGAATAATGTGCTCAAGAAGCTTACAGCAAGTCGAAATAAGAGGTATTGGTCTGTAATTTACTATAAGCTGCTTGTCACCAGGTTTAAATACTGGAACGACGCTGGCAATTTTCCAATCTTTGGGAACAGTTGAAGTGTCCAAAGATTTATTGAAGATCACTGTAAGGTAATGGGCATTCCATTCTGAGTAGCTCTTCAAAAACATGTTGGGTATGGCATCAGGTCCCGCGCTTTTAGTCGTGTCAACTTTTAGCAACAGGTTAGAAACCACAGGGTGAGTTACCTCGAGACCCGGCAACGCATGTTCCGAGTTATGTATGAAAGGAGGACGAGAACCATCATCTTGGCTGAAGACAGAGTGAAAGTATCTATTGAAGCCTTCAGAAATGGCGACAGGATCAGTGCAAGTTTGATCGTTGATAATGAATGCTGTAGAGTCATAAGAAGAGGGAAGTATTGTTTCCCAAAATTTTCATGGGTTATCCTTCATGAATGCTGTTAACGTTGTGTTGTAATAAACGTTTTTCGCTTCTGTCATTTTTGTCTTTAGCTCAGACTTTAGCGGAAGAAGAGATGCATCAAGGCGGTTTCACTTGCGTATGCGCTTAATGCGTCGTATAAAATGGATTATGTTACGTGTGTACCAAGGATGCTTCGGGTTATGTTTTACACATTTATGAGGGACGAACTGTGTCACACAGGTGCACACCAAATTATAAAACTGCTCTAACAATGCGTCAACACTGCATGATTCACTGCTTGCCACAAAACTACCCAAAGAGCTTTCCAACAATTCTACAATTGCACGATCGTTAGCATGTGCGAAATCAGTAACGGTGCTGAATCTCGGGTTACAAGGTACATGACTAACGTTAAGTTACAATAACACACCCTTGTGATCAGATAAACCATCTATTACATCACACTCAAAGCCATGTTGCAGCAGTTCTTCGTTAATGAACACAAGATCCAGAAGAGAGTCATCTCTGGTTGGGCGTTCAACCACTTGCGTTAAGTCAAAAGAAGTAGCCATGTTAATCGGGGATTTGCATATTGTCTTTTCACAACCTGTTGAAGTTAGCAAATCCCAATCAATACAAGGAGCATTTAAATCGCTTGTGATGATCATTTTGTAACTATTAATTCGGTTACGCGCTATATATTCTGTAATGTGGAAAAATACATCTTCAGAACTGGGTGGACGATAAACAGCACCAATTACCGTCACAAAACCAGAAAGTATTATACGACATCAAACAGACTCAGTATTCGGAAGTTCAGGTAGTACTGAAAATTCGATGCTTTTCCTAATAAAGACAGCAACACCACCACCTTTGCTAAATTGTCTGTCATTTCTTATGACCGAATAGGCTGGCGGCAAAAATTCAGAATCCGATATTGCGCTGTTCAGCCATATCTCCATAACACAAATAACTGATGGGTGGTGAAACTCTACTAGCCAGTTGAAATTCTGAACCTTGTTAAGCAGATTGCGAGCAGTTATGTTCAAAAGGGTTAGTTTCCGCTCACTGCTGAGTCACTCTGTGTCCCTAGAAATGGTGGCACGAGGAGCCTGAACAATTGTTTTGCGAACACTGTCCCACGTGTAGCGAACGTTGTCTACTATCAAGGAATCGTATTGTAATCTATATTTAGATGCCTGTTTACGGATATCAACCGAATGATCCCACAAGTTTTTGAGAATTTGCCGTACGCGTGTAGAAAAATCTTCATTAATGTATATGTTGGTTCCTTTCAGCTTTCTGGCATTCTTAAGAATTTCAAGCTTGGTTCTGAAATCCAGCAACTTAAAGATTACAGGGAGCCTCTTTTCACTTCCTCGCGTGCCGAGTCCCCGCAGGGGCGCCTGCGCAAGTAGGCGTTTGGTGTGTAGCGACACCACGGACCCGAGCTAACGAGGGAGTTTCTACTCCCTCCCACGCCTAGCCGTGCGTGGCTTTGCCGTGTTCGGGGAAAAGGGGATCCTGGGGGTTGAGCCGACGCTGGGCGATTGGACCTTTAAGGCCCCCCGGCAGAGGCAACACACCCCTTTGGCCCCGGCTTCACGTAGACGGCATTTCTGGGCTGACCCACCCAGGGGAAATCGGCAGTCGCCTTTTCCTATCTCTCTCTCCCTATATCTTCGTCTTTTGTTCTCACTTTACATCTTTCCTGTCTTCTCCTCACTTCATTTTACTTCCAATTTTTCCTGGCGGCAAGGGTTAACCTTGTGTGGCTATCCAAACTAGGGTAAACCATATTGGGTTATAGTAACTGCGTACTGCTGGCGTTGCGCAGACATGCCCACATGCTCTGCCACGTCCCCTCGTTGGACTCCGTGGTGGGTGGTAGGCGCCGTTACCGAAAAATACACATTTTCTCATGGGATTCCCGACCCCCTCTTTAACTGATCGTGCTTCGAAAAGGGTACGCACCGACGCAACTTTCCTACTTTGGCCCAAAAACAGAGAAACTTTCCCAAAATACCATGTCCTCCACTGCGAACAATCATCTACAAAAGCTAGAGCAATCTCACCCTTCCTTGTAGCCAAGTGCTTGAGAGAGACCATTGGAACCGGTTATAAGACCACGAAGATGGCAAGTGGTGATCTGCTTCTCGAATTAAAAGACAAAGAACAGTACAATAAACTCTCGCACCTTGTAGCCTTTGGTAACATCCCCGTCTCTGTGAGTGCACATCGTACCATGAATACAGTGAAGGGCGTGGTATCGGACGAAGATTTGATGACACTGTGTGAAGAAGAGCTTCTTGATGGATGGAAGGACCAAGGTGTGATACATGTCCAGCGCATCAAGACCAGACGTAACAACAATGAAATAGCAACAAAGCACTTGATACTCACCTTCAATTCAACCACTTTACCTGAGACTCTCGAAACTGGTTATGTAAAACTCCATGTCCGACCTTTAATTCCAAACCCGAGGCGTTGTTTCAAATGCCAGCGATTTGGTCATGCATCCCAGAGCTGCCGAGGACAGCTGATCTGTGCTAAGTGTGGCACAACCGGCCACAGTGCTGATGAATGTAGTCATGACGAGATCCTCTGTGCAAACTGCGAAGGTAGCCACCCCGCATACTCCAGAGCGTGCCCTGCCTGGAAAAGAGAAAAAGAAATAATAACTATAAAAGTTAAGGAAAATATCACATTCAGGGAAGCAAGACAACGAGTCTCGTTATCATTAGCACTAAAAACACCTTTTGCCGAAGTGGTGCAACGAGGGGCGGCACCACAAAGGCCCTTGGCAGTTGCCCGGACCACGCCTAGCGTGCCGAGGCCAATGCCACAAGCCCCTGCGGCGGGAGCAGCCAGCGCTGCCCTGCCCACATACAGCCTGTCCACACCAGTGACCTCTACAAGCTCTGGCAGCAGCCAGGGCAATCACGAGGCCAAGGGGGCTCCATCAACCCCCAGCTCGGTGGGGACAAAGACTTCGCCGATCAAGGCGAAATCTAAGCGACGCACAGATCGCTCTTTAGAGCGGGTGTCCAGTGCCTCGCAAGAGGCTATGGACACCAGTTCAAGCCAAACGGCGCAGGAAGCGCCGAAGGAGCGGCGAGCTTCGCTCGACCGCCCCAAAAAGGACAGAACGCCGATTACAGGGCCTGACAAAGGCCCTGTAAAATGAGTTAATCCCCGTCTTCTTTGCACACAGCACTTTTTTCCATTTTTTTTTCCACTATGGACAAAATCATACAGTGGAACGTAAGGGGAATACTTAGAAATTTAGATGACGTCCAAGAACTTCTGTGTAAGTTTAACGCGAAAGTGCTATGTGTGCAAGAAACGCACTTAACTCCTAAGCACAAGGACTTCCTACGACAATATATTATTTTCCGAAAAGACCGGGAGGATCCTGTTGTACCATCTGGCGGTGTAGCCATTATAGTCGATCGTAGTATAGCATGCCAGCATTTGAAGCTCCAAACGGCCCTGGAGGCAGTGGCCATTCGAGCTGTACTTTTTAATAAACTCATTACCATATGTTCTGTGTACATACCACCGCATCAACAGCTACACAGACGTGATCTGGAATCATTAATAGATGAACTCCCAGAGCCATTTCTGGTTCTAGGTGATTTTAATGCACACAATGTCCTGTGGGGCGATGCTCACTGTGATGCGCGAGGACGTCTCATTGAGCAGCTCCTTTTCTCTTCTAGTTTATGTCTTTTAAATATGAAGGAGCCTACGTATTTTAGCCTTGCAAACAACACATACTCCTCCATAGATCTTAGCATTTCATCACGGTCCCTTTTACCTGTTTTTAAGTGGAACGTTTTTAAAAACCCTTATGGGAGTGATCACTTCCCAATCATCCTGAGTGCGCCGAACAAAGATCAACTACCCCTGCAGGTTCCTCGATGGAAGATTGACTCGGCTGATTGGGGAGGGTATAGAACTCTTACACACATGACATGGACTGAGCTGTCTGCCCTGATCATAGATGACGCTGTCACGTATTTTACAGCTGTTATACTTGATGCCGCATCTAAATGTATTGCAAAAACGAGTTGCATGTGTTCTAAACGGCGAGTCCCATGGTGGAACGACGCATGCAGGAAAGCACGGACCACTCAGAACAAAGCATGGCCGTTGCTTCGCGATTCCCCTACAGCAGAAAACCTGGAAAATTTCAAGCGGGTCAAATCGCAGGCAAGGAGAACGCGCCGACAAGCTAGACGAGAGAGCTGGACAAAGTTTATATCGAGTATCAACTCGTACACAGACGAGGGAAAAGTCTGGAATAAGATAAAGAAAATTAAGGGCCAACAAACGTATTCTCTTCCACTAGTTAATAGCCTTGGGGAAAGCTTGGAGGATCAAGCCAACTTTCTTGGCACACATTTCGAACACATATCGAGCTCCTCACACTACTCCGAATCCTTCCAGAATTACAAGGCACGAATAGAAAAACAAAAGTTAGAAAGAAAATCCCCAAGAAATGAGGCATATAATGCACCATTCTGCTTAGCAGAACTGCGAACAGCACTCAGCTGCTGTAATACATCTACCCCAGGTTCTGACAACGTAATGTACGCGATGCTGAAGGAACTACCTTCCGAAACTAAAGAAACCCTCCTCTCTCTTTATAATCGCATATGGTTTTCGGGTGTGATTCCCTCCTCCTGGAAGGAGGCTGTTATAATTCCAATTTTGAAGCAGGGAAAAGATCCCTCTATTGTATCAAGTTACAGACCTATAGCGTTAACAAGCTGCCTCTGCAAGCTATTTGAAAAAATGATTAATTGCCGCTTACTCCACTACTTAGAAACAAATTGCTCGACCCATACCAATGTGGGTTTCGAGAGGGTAGATCCACCACCGACCATCTGGTGCGTATCGAGGCACAGATCCGAGACGCTTTCACCCACAAACAATACTTCCTCTCTGTGTTTCTCGATATCGAGAAGGCCTACGACACAACATGGCGTTTCGGCATATTAAGAGACTTGTCTCACCTGGGTGTACGCGGTAGAATGCTTTCTATAATCGAGAGTTACTTGTCCAATCGGAAATTCCGTGTCCGTGTGGGCAGTATTCTCTCCCAAACATTTGTGCAAGAAACGGGAGTACCGCAAGGTGGTGTACTTAGTTGTACACTTTTTATTATCAAAATGAATTCCTTGCACCTGTCCATCCCCCGCAACATGTTTTATTCCACATATGTAGATGACGTCCAGATTGGCCTTAAGTCATGCAACCTAGCTATGTGTGAGCGGCAGGTTCAGTTAGGTTTAAACAAGGTGTCCAAATGGGCAGAGGAAAACGGATTCCGGCTGAACCCAGAAAAAAGCACCTGTGTCTTGTTCTCCCGAAAGAGAGGCGTGCACTCAGAACCTGACATTGAACTGAACGGTCAACGTCTGTCTGTCAATGCAGAGCATAAATTCTTAGCCTTAATCTTGGACAACAAGTTGACCTTCGTACCGCACATCAAGTATTTAAAAACAAAATGTTTAAAAGCCATGAATGTTATAAAAGTGTTGTCACGTACTACGTGGGGTAGTGACAGGCAATGTCTCATGAACCTGTATAGAAGCCTCATTCGCACCCGCTTAGATTATGGGGCCATTGTTTATCACTCTGCGACTCAAAGTGCGTTGAAGATGCTGGACCCTGTGCACCATTTGGGCATCCGCCTTTCTACGGGTGCTTTTCGTACCAGCCCCGTAGAAAGCCTTTACGTTTAGTCAAATGAGTGGTCGCTTCATCTGCAGAGAAGTTACATGTCCTTTGTTTATTTTCTTAAGGTGAAAGCAGACAAAAATCACCCCTCATACTCTATCATTATTGATTTGTCGAGCTCCATTCTGTTTCAAAGCAGGCCTTCGATGAGGCGGCCCTTCTCAGTTCGCCTGAAGGGTCTAGCTGAGGACACTGGAGTGTCACTTGAACACAATTTAATGGCTCCTGTAGCATACCCGCCACCATCGCAGTGGCAGACTATAGATTGCGATGTGTCTTTCCTAGAAGTTACTAAACATGCGCCTATTTCCCATATTCGAACATACTTCCTGGAACTTCAACACAAATACACACGTCCTGAGTTCTTTACAGATGCCTCTAAGTCCAACTCCTCTGTGTCCTACGCTGTCGTTGGCCCTTCCTTTTCGGATGCTGGCCCTCTACATCCAGGCACAAGTATTTTCACAGCGAAAGCCTATGCGATACTTGTGGCAGCTAAGCACATCAAAGAACTACAAATACAAAAAGCAGTAATTTATACAGACTCCCTCAGTGTTGTAACGGCTCTGCACAGTCTTAAAAAACAAAAAAACCCTGTCTTCGTCTCACTTTACTCTATTTTATGCACACTCTACACACTCAACCAACGTGTTGTAGTGTGCTGGGTGCCAGGGCACCGAGAGATTCAAGGCAACGTGATGGCGGATCAGCTTGCTGCATCCGCCCACGAAATCAGTGCCACTACACCCATATCGATCCCGCCCCTTGATCTTAAGCTGTCTCTCAAACGAAAGCTCAGGGACTACTGGCAGAGAAAGTGGGATAGACACACACAAAACAAGCTACACGTTATCAAGCCACACCTTGGCCATTGGCCACCAGTATCAAAATCGTGTCTAACAGAGGTAACACTAACAAGACTCAGGATAGGACACACATACACGACACACACACATCTTTTGTCCGGTGGCGATCCACCATTGTGTGATAAATGTGGTGAGACATTAACAGTTCTTCACGTTTTAATCCAATGTAAACAATTAGACACTCTAAGAAGACAACACTTTCCATTACCCTACCGACAACATATACCATTACACCCCGCAATGTTTGTCGGTAGGGAACCACTTTTTACCCATAAATCATTGCTAGCTTTTTTAAGAGATATCGGTTTTTATCATGTAATATACCCAGGCATTGTGTAGCGTGACCTCTCAAAAGAGGTTGCTGCTGCAGTGACTATATTTAAAAGCACTTGCCTTGCAGCCCTTGGACACAAGGGCGCTGATGAGGCACTTGTGCTAGCGCCAAATATTTTTACATGCTTTTATTATCAAAACCTTTGTCATCCTTTTTACTATGCATATCACGCCACTGCCATGATCTTAATACTTATGTTTTTACCCGCATTATCGCGAGGAATTTTAAGGCCCCTATACAGCCACGCAACATATCATTGTCCGCATCTCTACTCATCGAAATGGCGCTCTTTGGCCATCAATTGGCCCTTGCGCCACAAAGCACCACACATCATCATCATCATCATCGCATGCCGAGTCTGTGGCAGTGGTCGATTCCATCGCATTGAATTGAATGGAATTGAATGGTAATTTTAATCTTTTCAGTTGCACACAACGCAGAAAAGTTAAATGTACAACTGCATGCACATGCTTTCTTTTAAGCACTGTTTCACGTGCCCACGAAAGGCACATTCGTGGCATAACTAAAAAACGTTTAACAAAATGTGCCACTCAATGTCATCGATCGACCGCTCGCTCACCTCAATCACTTCTCTTGCACTGCAATTATTTCTTTGCTTTGCTACGTTTGTTTTTATTTACGTATAGGGACCACCTAATTTATGCTGTGTTGGTCCAACAAGATACTCGACATTGTTTTCGTTTCTTGAACAGTGAACATACATGACAGACTCCCACTGCGTTTCGTCTGTCTTTTAGTTCGGCTTATACCATTTAAGTTCTGGTATGAGTTTCCATTTCGCAAGCACATATGTCATCAGTAAATAATTAAAGAAGGTAGATATGCATCATAAAAAAATACGAGAGCTAAATGATCGAGAAAGAATTTAAGGTGTTTCTCCAACAAGCGACAGCAACAGCAGTTTTGTGTGAGAAAGCAGAAATAAATTGGTTTATTTACTATTAGTCAAGCTTGGAAGCCGACTAAGAAGTGAAAAGGTGGGCACACAAGGCACAAACACCACCTCTAATTTGTGCCCAATGTCACCATTTGTAATAAGAAACACCGCAGAACCTGGAAAGGCACGTGAACGCCGACGGGCAAACGGCTGCGCCAGCCCATCCGTAGGCGCGAGTCGCAGGAGGGGCGTCTGCTCAAAGAACTCCGATAGCGTACAGCGCCACCACCTCATGCATCACCGAGTGGCCGGGGCGGAGGGCGGAGACGACAGACTAGCCAGTATAGACGGTTTCGCCAGAGCCTGCGGGTCTCTAGCAACATTGTGCGGTCACCGGAAAACCACCCCTGGAAACTTCCGGTTTCGCTTGTTTTTGTGTGGTTTTAGCATTTGTTGTTGGCCGCGGCTGCTTGTGTTCCGATGTTTTATGCGGATAAAATTATTCCGATGAAGCGCTGGCAACTCAAGCACAGCTGTGTCAATCTAGAATGCAGTCTACATGCCTAAATTAATTTTATATGCTACTCAAAACGTTCTGTTTTCCGACTGATGACAATAGAAAGAACGCCCGAATTGTACCGATCACTCGAGAAAACTGGATTCCCACTAAGAGCGTGTAGGTTTGTTCTGCACTTCATCAAAGGCAATGCAAAGCTCGGCGCAAACTGATGGCACAGAGGCGATACTCACCCATTAGACTAGTTGAAGGCGCCGGGTTACTGGGAACACATCATGCAGTCACTGTCGTGTTCCACCCGTGGCACATAAATGTACTGACGCCTGAAATGGGCAGCAAAACGTGAAAGCTAACGCTGAAAATTCATCACAAAGGTGTTTAATTTATAGTTTGAGCGATATGAATTGTCTGCACTGCTCGAAACAACGCGACATGCAAAGTACCCGCGCCTAACATGAATCACCGCACAGTGTGCATCGTGGTGTGCACGTTTTGTTGTCGTTGTATTTGATTTTTTTTTAAAGCAATGCCGGCGAGTGGGCTCTCAACTGTGTGAGCAAATGGTTCATCGCCTGCCTTTCTGCCACTAATGAGCCTCGCTGCATTCTCGTTAATGTATCTTTTGGGTGTGAACATGGACTGTAAATTTAGGTAGGTTCAACTTGAAAGTTTCTTTCATGAATAGCTTACTCTTGAGTAAACCATAATAGTTCATGTGACCCTGCAGCCGGAGTTGACGTCATCACATCAGCACATTTTATAATTTCTCAGTCACATGCCGCTGATCTCTTTAAAAAGTGCCCGGTGTCACACAGGCGCAAAAATAAGCGTTTTATCCTGAAGTTGTATGCTTAGACGAAAACACAAATATGTTCGGGGTTCAACAGGAGGAACGTTTCCAGTTCTAGTCGAAAAGCTGAATTGAACAACTTCACAATGAATCGAGCGACTCTTCTTCTGCACGTTGACGTTGTGGGTACGCTTTGAAGACGCGGACAGGGAAAAGACAGGTGTGCGCTGTCAATTCCCGGTCCGCGTCTTCAAAGCGCATTCACATTGTTGCCATGCAGAACCAACTGGCCCAATTAAGTTCACTGACAAACTTCTTCTGCAGTTTATGCATTTTCTGTTTGTATAGGCGCGACCACTATCAGAGTTAACACGGAGAAGGGGGCTGCGCTCATCGGAACACCACGACGGATATTTTGCGCGGCGCCCATCGACCATGCGAGCAGTGAGCCCCTTCATGTAGCCACTAGACGTTGCTGCAAACACATCCTAAGGAATGCGCCAGAAATAACAGAGCAGCAAACTGAAACACACCACGAAAACACCGCCGGAACCATTGAAAACATTTCCAGAAGTGCCGCACCGGAAGTCTGTTGGGGTAGGCCATTCGACTCGAGCCAGTTTGTTTACAAACACTGGAACTGTCTATATTCTAGGAACCATAACATCGCCAACGTGCTTTCAGACTGGCTTGGCTGGAGCCTTGGCTTGACTGGAAGCCACCAATGTTGCCAGCTGCCATTTAAAATTACTGCAGCTTAAGCTCTGAGAGAGCGGCATGGTGAAGTCTGTTATCAGACCGTGTGTACACATCAAAAGTCTGCTTTATGCACCCAATATCGACAAAAAGTGTTGCTAATTTCCTCTACTGTAGCCGATGGTTCGTTGTATCGTGGTTTGCTAAAAGCGAACTTCACTCCATCCATTTAATACACCGACCAAACTTAGGCTCAATAATGGTCTGTTGTATCCGAAAGTTTGTTGTATGCGGGTCTGTTATAATGAGCTTTTACTGTAGCATGCACAGGCATGCGAATTATAACGTGATAGATCAACGATATGCCATAGATAATGTGAAAAATAGTAGGCACTACTTATTCAAGAAGTCGCAGGAATACTGATGCATGAAAGTCCCGCGAGCACATTTCTCTGAACCGTTGCCTTTGTTTCTTATCTGGAAGACATAGGTCAACAGACATATGTATGTTGCTATTGCATCCTTGCATAGCACATATTTTCTGCAGGTACAGAGACAAGTGCTCGACGTTATGTTATCCACATTGTTCCGTTGCCTGTTGGACACTGTACTCGAAACATTCACCAATGATGAAACACACCTCGCGACTTTGCGCCCAACAAAAATTAAATTTTCACCATAAAAAATGAGAACGCATGCAGGTGTGGAACACCAAAACACATAAGGGGGTGTGTCGTCGGAGACAAATTTTATGTGCTCGCCTTTCTATGCGCCGTAAGTGCTGAACTGAGTAGTCGTAGCATGTGCAGGGGGCTCTTAGAAAAAAGTATTTTGAAATAATAACTGCTGTCACAAATTCTTTGTTCATTCCATCTATGTAATATTTTCGGAGAACTAAAAATGTTATTAAAGCATAACGATTGCATATCCTTTGAATAAAACTTGGTTTTTATTTGTTAGTGTTCTTTACCTCCTCACATAGTCGGGCTTTAGTCGCTGCACCCATAGCTCCTTTTGCTGATGTCGCTGGCAGTAGATTCTGAACTGCTTTTCACATGAAGCTGCGCGACCTATTTGGTTAGACCTTAAATCTGATGTGTGTGTTAGGCTCAACATACATGACTCATGAAAGGTTCCAGAGTAAATGCATGACTTCTAGAAAGTACTACACAATTTGCATTGCGTATACAATCAGATTACAAATACATGGTGCCACCCTGTTGTCTTGTACGGCTGTTTGCTTTTCTCCTCAACCTCTCATCTTTCGCTGTGCTTGTTCACTCGAATGTGGCAAGGGATAGTTAGGGACACTTCATGCCAATGCTCAACACTGGAATCAGCAGCCTTAAAGCTGCACTCTTAAAATGATGTGGGATCCTCAAAATTAATCAGCCTGTCATATAGTACCACCCACTGCTGAGTGAATAGATCTCTGCTCTGTGCCTCAGACCATAGGCGTAGCCAGGAATTTGTTTTGTAGAGGGCACGCTTTTGACTCAAAGGTGGGGGGGGGTTGCCTCATTTGATGCTTGATATCCAATACAGATAAATTTTGGGAGCGCATAGATATTCTGCCCGCCCAGGTGACATGATTTGCGTGTCACTAGGCCTCTAGCAGTGCCATATGCCATTTGTACACAGGTGAAGAGGTGATACCATGAATTTGTACAGCAGCAACATTGTGTACAAAGAATTTCAGCTTGTGAGATAAAATTTAAGGCCTTGGAATACATGTATTCATTTACAAACATTGCATTTACTTCATTGAAAAGAAGTGTATTTTTTTATGGCATAACACTGGGTCACATTTACAGCAAACACTTCACAAGTCATTAGATCACTATATGATGCTCAGTTTCACGTAGCATGTGCTCAAAGGAAGGTCTCTGTATAGAGAGCCACGGTGTAGCTTTCTTGAACATGAGGCTGCTCTTGTGTACTTTACACAAAATGCTGTTACGAATGGTGGTTTGTGTGCCGGTAGACATGTGAGCTAAGGTAGCCAAATATTGTACTTTTCTTCCAAATGCTGATTGGGCAATTAACATTTTTAAAACAGTAACAACATTTATCACAGGTATAGCAGGTCATAGCAGTACAGAGCCGACCAGCATAATCAAGTCTGCTGGGGCAGCTTCTCTAATAACGCACTGGCACTGTCTTGGAGGAGCACTGGCAAAAAATTTCGAAGGTGGGATAATGAGCGAGATTTATGTGGATACATACACAAATTTTTTTAACTATCAAGGACAAAGTAGCATAGAACACTTTTAAAGTGTCTGCCGTGCGACTGAGTGAGATGTGGAGCCCCTCGCGATGCCAACATCAACGCGGTGGGAATGTAAACAAACCTGTGTCACGAGTGTGTGTTGGCTTTTCGCTTGGCAGATGCCTTGCTCTTTCGCTACCTGCGATTTCTTTTTTCATGCCTGCGGATTCGCAGGCATGAAGGATTGCAGGATTTGCAGGCCCATTGCAAAACAATGCATCCAGATTATGAGCTGTCAAGCGCAGCTGGGATGATGGGATGCTAGTTGACTGTTGTCAATTGTGTCTGTTGTGCTTTTTTCACCTGTAGTGGCCATTACAGCTCTGCAGCGGTTAACTGGAAAGACCGAGAATCAACACGTCATGCCACTCAGGTGGAAGCAAGCACCCTGTGAGTGTCCCTCATATCGCCAGACCAAGGCAGCAAAGAGATTGACTCTCTGCTGCTATATGTTACAGCACCAGAGACATTAGATAGCTCAAAACACTGGTCCTCACATGTTCCGCAAAGATGCTGTACCTCTATGACGCCAAGAAAGCATGCACAACGTAGCCTAGTAGCATGACACTACACTCAAATGTCATATGAGCAGACTAGAACCTGTTGAGACTGCTGAAGAAAGCTATTCATGCCCATCTGCCACTCATGCTCAACTGCCACTCATGCCCATCTATATCCTCTTGGCATAAAACTACTCCTAGGTCATGGTCACTGGCATCACAATGAATAAGAAAACCCTTAGAAGAGTTTGGCGCTGCTAGCACCGGTAGTTTTGCGAGAGCGCTCTTCAAGCACTGAAAAGCCTTAGCTTTTCTGGCATCCCACGAAATAATGGTGGGCTCTGTTTTGTAGAGAGAATCAGTCAATGGTCTAGCGATGTTCAAGTAACCCATTATGTAGTTTTGGTAATATCCAGTTAGTCCCAAAATTTTCCTTAATTTTGATTTTGAGGTGGGACGTCGATATTCTAAACCAGCAGCAACCTTTAGCTCACAGGCTATGCTGGCTGCGACCTGCGATGTGCTCAAGGTAGCTTACGCTAGCACATCCCGAGTGGCATGTCTGTGCTCTTATGGCGAGGTTTGCATTGCATAGTCAAGCCAGAACAGTCCTCAAGAGAATCACATACTCAGCCCACGTGTCAGAAAAAATTGACACGTTGTTTAGATATGGGAAGGTAAAATCTCCCAAACCCTGCAACATTCGATCAAGAGGATAGAGATGCAATATGTAGCGTACTTTAAACCAAAAGCAAGCTTTAGAGGACGACATGTTTCTAGTGGGGAAATGAATGCAGCATAACGAAAAGTTCGCTACATCAGTGGTACTTGCCTGTAACCCTGCACCAAATCTAAGGTGGTGGTACATTTGGATCTCGCCCCCCATCTCTACTCTCCCCTCGATATTGGGTATCGAATATGTCTGATCTAAAGTGACTTTATTTATTCGTCAATAGTCTACACATGGCCTAAGGCTTTTTCGTGGAACCTCAAATAGAATGATTGGGTAGGTGTGATCGCTTTAACCTGGAACAATAACTCACACATGCGATAAAGTCGCACACAGATCTTGGCTTTCATGATCTCCCTCTGCCTCAGTGATACAGGGTATGTCTTGCTAAAGATTGGCTCTTGGCTTGGTAATTGAATATCATGCTCTATCAGGGAGGGAGATTTTTTCGGCTTTGTCGGAAAACATATCTTTAGTGTCTCCAATGACTCTTTTCAGATCGTAACACTGACTCTTTGTGAGAGTTTGTTATTCGGCGGTAAGCTGCAGGATCTTGCTAGCTGCCGCATCGCTTCTGTGTGGAGAACTCAAGGCGTTGGTCTCAAGGCGTTGGTCTCTACTTCCATCGGTGCATTCAGCGTCATGTTAACTACTGCATGACATTGAATGTAAGGCTTCATTAAGTTACTGTGGTAAGCATTACATTGCTTTCGGCCCAGTTTTACCTCAGTTTGTATCTGAAAGCTTGGATATCACTTTAGCTGGCCCTTCTTACGGCATGTCCATTATGTTCTTTTTACAAAACACATTATCACGTTCCAGTCAAAGAAACCAACTGATCTTGTTGACAGCAACAGGCGATGAAACATAATTATTCGTGACATTTCTGAATGCCCCAAGGAAACAGAAGCATTTCTCAAAGGAAAAGTTCTAACAACGGTAATGCAGGATAAGATGAATGTACAGTGTGACTCTATCGGCCGCATTCACAAGCTTGGACGCCAAGGCAGCAAACACCCGGTCATTGTCCACCTAAAAAATTTTAACGAAAAGAATCCGATACTTGATAGCTGTCGCAAACTTAAAGGGGCCCTACAACACTTTTTGAGCATGTTCAGAAAACGCTGCCGATCTGTAGTAGAGGCTGCCAACAAAGCGTGAGCCCAATATAGCATCGCACGCGGACTGGAATTCACAATAAATTATCAAAGTCGGCTAAAAATTGCTTTCTCTTCTCTCTACAAATGATAGAATATGCTCAACAATTACTCGTAGCAAGCCCATTTATCACCCTATAGCTGGTTTAAACATGGCGCGCTCGGTTGTTGCAGTGATCGCCGCGGGAGGCCGCGACTTGTCCACGCATATGCACGTGCGATCACACTGAAAAAGCCGCGCATTCGAAGAAAAAAAGTGCTCAAGGTCACGATGCGCGGGTGATGTGTTTTCTTTGCCCCTGCCCACCACTGCCATCCCTCCCTGCATAGCTTGCAGCGCTTTTGTTGGGACGAGAGAAGAGACAAGGGGATTGCAGGGTGCGACAAATCTTTATAACTCTGCTCGCACAGGACGAATTCTTAAAATTTTTGCGTCATTGAATTGATAAGGCAATAAGCTCTTCCAGTGAACTCATTTCATGGTTACTTGAAAAAGTGTTTCAGGGCCCCTTTAAAGGATCAAACAGATCTTTTCGAAATGACTATTCGCAAGCGACTCTGACGAAACAGAAGTTTCTGTGGGAAAGTGCAAAAGTGGAGAGACTACAAGGTAAAAAAGTGCCCTTTCTTCATGACAAACTAAAAGTTGATAAGGAGCTATTCTTTTGGGATGAGACAAAAAAGATGCGCGTCAGGATAATGAACGAGTGATTCCAGCGGTCCAACAAAATGACCTATTTTCAATGAATATGACAAGCATTTACGTATAATCAACCTAAACGCTCAAAGCGTAATGAATGTTTTTAAAACAGTGCCTTTGGAACGTGGCTGCGGACAAAAAGAAGTGACGAGGATGTTTTTCACCTTGTTATCATGTTTTCCGGAAGGATATGGCTTCTAGAGGAGGCGGCGTGGCTGTCCTCATTAAAAACCCGATAGATGCGGTTCTCTTGGAAGACATCCCTAGCCTAGAATGTTTATGCATAAAAATCGCATCATGGGGCCATAACTTTTTGCTGTGTGCCATTTGTAGGCCTTCTGATGCCACCCCTGAGTATCTGGATAAACTAGAAAAACACGTGTCTCAATTACACAGTCATAAAGTGCTGCTTAACTTACCAGGCATGAATTGGGAGCAATTGCATTTGCTTCCCAAAAACAGCAATCATTTAAATAGTACGCTGAACGTAATGTTAACTCGTTACCTAATCCAAATTGTGCGGGAACCAACACACTTTCAAGAAACTTTGAAATCTGTACTAAATTTGCTTTTTACCCAGACTGTTATCAGAGTGTACAGTTGAAGTTGTGGAAGGTATTTATGATTGTTTCATGTCAGCGTTTGCTTACGTATTCTTGCTGCTATGAAATCGAATAATTCTGTGAAGTGCCCTTTTAAAGACTACTCACGTGCCGACGATGCATCCATAATAAAACATTTGAAAACTTGCCTAAGTATATAAATATATGTGCCATTACGTTATAGATGCATTTGTACCAACCAAACAAAAACTAGTTTGTAGGCAGACACCATGGATGATGCATGAAATCACCCACTTAAAGCGAAAAATAAAGAGAGAAAAAAAATGGCACATGCCTATCGGTGATCTAAAGGAACTAAAAGAAAACCTTGCACGTGGGGTGCGCTCTTCGAAAGATCACTATTTTAATACAGTGCTGCTGAACTTTATTTGAGAAGATTCTAAAGAGTTTTGGAATTATTATAAGCGAAAAAAAGAAGCCAGTCTCTCAAATTTCTATTAATGGTTCAGTTGTTAGTGATCCTGATCACACTTCATGTAATTTGAATGAGTACTTTCAGTGTGTTTTTTCTAAGTCTTGTATTTGTCTAGTCAGTGACACATTTCGTTTCTCTGATGTCTGTTTTATTCCTTACCAGGGTGTGGTTTCTATATACTAATAAATTTGAAAACTAAATCTTCATGTGGTCCTGACAAGCTTCCTAATATGTTCCTAAAGCGATATTCTTAGTCTATTGCAAAGTTTCTTGTTATTATTTATCGTAATTTTTTACTTCGTGGTAAACTACCGGATGATTGAAGGGTAGCCAGAGTCTTGTCCTTACACAAGAAAGGTGGTCAGTCTTTATTAGAAAATTAGCCACCGATATCGCTTACATCATCCTGTTGTAAACTTATTGAGCACATTATCACCAATCATGTAAATGTACTTTTAGATGAACATTGAGTACTCTCTAATTACCAACATGGGTTTAGAAAAGGCTACCCAATAGTTACACAATTAGTTAGTTATCCGCTCACTTGCTTCATGTTTTGCTAAAAATGGTCAAATTGACGCAATATTTCTAGACTTTAGCAAAGCCTTTGATAGGGTTTTATATCACAAACTAATCCTAAAACTCGGAAAAATTCACTTCCAGAAATTTTGATCACATGAGTTAGGAGCTATTTGACTAATCGATTCCAGTGTGGGGCAGTTAACGAGTCTTGTATTTGTCCAGCCTGGCTATCTTCCTGTTGGCTCGGAGGTCCCTCAAGGGAGTGTATTAGGACCATTGCTGTTTCTGCTGTACGTTAACAATATAGTTACTGTCATTCATCCTAGTTATTCAAATAAGATTGTTTGCAAATGACTGCACATTGTTCCATAAAATTACTTCACCTAACGATCAGCACCACCTTAACTCTGCTCTTGCTAACAATTCCGAGTGGTGATACACATGGGATATGAACTTAATATTGATAAGAAGTCCATCTTCATTTCTTTCGCTGGAAAGCCCTCTTTTTCTTTACATATAAGCTAGGCTCATTACCATTGCATGAGGAAACGCTATACAAGTACTTAGGTGTCGCTCTTACTAATACCTTATCGTGGAATGCACATATTAGCCCTGAGAACGAATAATGCCGTCACTGCGGTCGCGGCAATGTGACATCACGGCAAGGACACGCCTTCTCCGCCGCCGCTTGTCTCCTTTTTCTGCACCTGCCGCATACCCACTCTTGAGTGATGCGTTGGTGATTACTCCTAAATTGTGCGACGTGAATTTTTCAAAATACAAAGTGAAAGATTTCATAACTAGTGAAACTTACCAAGGCTGTAAAATGTTGCATAATTTAGCTTAGGATAGACAGACTCTCATCTGAACGACAGATTTACTACGAAAATTGTTGTTTTCGTTGCATAGAAATGGGTGCTATGGGAAAATATGCTGAATGGTGCAGACATGTTTACAACTAGACATAGACACCGGGAGGAGAACATATGTATGCCGAAATATCACAAATGAAATTAGGATGTTTTTAATTCTCTCTATACATTGCGCTTTACTGTAGTTGCGCCTGCATCTGTCAATAATCTAAGTGATTTGAAAGAATTGAGTTTTCTCCAATGGGAGACTTTACATGAATCTGACTGTCATAAGCATAAACTTCACATATTCAGAAAATAAACGAAATTGTTCTGCCACACAAAACTTCAGAAGCTTTTGGATATGTCCGTTTACTCGGATCATATATACATGTTTCTTCTCAACAGTTGCCAGGCATTGTGTAGTCTTATACCCTGGTTTGCATCAAATGGTGGGGTGATCTACCGCCGTGTTATAAGCAGGAATGTTCACTTCACATGTGAGCACCCCTGATAGCAACGATTTCAACGCAAATGACAAGAAGTTGAAATGAACATTTTCGATGGTGCAGTCAGCAACGTGGCCCAAGTAACAAACAACCTTTGCCTCGATGAGGCGACAACTTGTCTTTGTCATGCCCATGTATAGGTAATCCGCTGCAAGAAAAATTAATTAATGACGTGGCTATCTAAACTGGTAGTTCCGAGTGCAACAGCACTATTGCTATGATTCTGTTCGAAAATAAAATCTTACAGCTATGAGAATTTCTGCACATAACCTCAACCGCACTTAACCTCAATAATTTCGGTGAAATGAAGCTCTGAAATTATTGCGAGAGAAACTTGAAACTGAACAATGTGTTGAGTGAGCAAGTGCATGAGAAAAACAGACACAACAGTGGCGGTGGTATTCTAGGGCGAGCGCATACGATATATTTTGCGAGACTCGATAATGCAAGCCTGTGCAGGTCTTGGCACACCAGCAAAAGCAGTGTCCATAGATACGTGTATTTTTCCAATACAAATAACCCTAGACGAGGGTAAACCCTCATATTTTCTATAGGAATCGCCCATGAACACCTCAACTTAATGATGTAAATATTGTGTCTTGCGTCTCAAGATCACATGATTATGCATCAATGAGTGTTTTATCCAAGGAGATAAGTGTTTTTGGTTTTCACACCTGTCGGGATGAGGCTGCCATGGCCAGGAATGTAATCCATCATCAGCATTAGCAGCGTGACACAGACCTTTTCACCCCTTTCATTGCCTACAATTGAGCTCGCAACTGTGCAGAAGCAAAAGTAAACATTTATTGTTTTACTAGGAACATTAAATTCTGTTTTAGTCATTGATGTGCAGCTTGAGACGAGCAGATAGGGAACACAAACAGCGGAACACTGCATGAAGTGAGCGCATCATTATGTAGGCGCGCTGCGGCGGGCATCGGAGAGTTCGTGACGTGACGTCACCTAGGCCTCCCACCAGGAGGTGCCACTCCTACTTCTCGAGGCTAATAGATATTTGTTCTTCTGCATACCAGAAGTTATACTTTTAAGACAAGCTCGAACAGTCTCCTCTAGCTGTAAAATTACTTGCTTATAATACACTAATTAGGCCAAAACTTTAATATGCATGTGTTGTTTGGGGCCCCTTCACCAAAACCAACATTACCTGCCTAGAAAATGTGGTATGACTCGCCCACTGAACTAATGCAGGCTAACAACATTCCTTGCCTTGCACTAAGATGGAAAGCGGCACGTTTACAATTTCTTTACCTGCTTTGGAATTGGAAACTAGCAATTAACCCCTCACCCTATTTTTCATCTTCAACATCAATACTTACTAGCCACTATCACTCTATTTCTTTGACACCATATATTACAAGAATAGAGTTATTCAAGTTTTCTTTTTTCCCATGCACTGTAACAAACTGGACTGATTCTTTGTACCCTTTAATCACATTGGGATCATAGCAAATTGTATTAAAATACTATATTTGTGTTCGCTTTGTTTTTTTCTCTCACCCTGCTTGGACCTGTGTAAGGTCTGTAGTGTAGAATAAAGAAAGCAAGAAATGTGTGTTTGAGTGAATCTATAATGCATCTACAATGCAGGGAGAAGTGGGCTCTTTCCGTGTAACTGCCTCTGGAAAGTTCGTTTCTACACTCAGTAAAATTATAATATATTGGCAACTAAAATGTGACTCTGGAAGCAGGCCAATAATACCTATGACTAACCTTCAGATTGGCTCAGTTGTAACAGGCAGCTCTTCCCACATGTGCATGCAGGACTACCGTATTTACTTGTGTAATGAACCCATGCACATAATGAACCAAAGTATATAATGAATCCACCCCAAATTTGGTTCTCGAAAAAAAAAAATTTTTTAATGTATTAGTGGTGGAAAACTCGGGCCATTTGCACCATCGTGCTCCAACTGGAAATTACTGTGCCATACTGCTCAAAAAGGGGTCTATTTTGTCTAATTTGTGTCATTGCTGCGCCACAACCTGGTTCTGGAACTGAAAGTGTAGTTAACAGCACGCATCGTGAGTGGATATTACGTGGTGATTGATTGATATGTGGGATAACGTCCCAAACACACCATATGATTATGAGAGATGCCGTAGTGGAGGGCTCTGGAAATTTTGACCACCTGGGGTTTTTTAATGTGCACCCAAATCTGAGCATATGGGCCTACAGCATTTCTGCCTCCATGGAAAATGCAGCCGCCGCAGCCGGGATTTGATCCCGCGACCTGCGGGTCAGCAGCCAAGTACCTTAGCCACTAGACCACCGCGGTGGGGCATATTTCGTAATGGTAGCCATCTTTTACACGTGTGCTGCTGTATTCAGGTTCTATAAACGTCGGCTGTATTTGCATGCAGTTGCGCTGCTGCAAAAGCACGGAATCAGCCGATCAATTATTCTGCTTCTGCGCGATTGCGGTGGTGCCTTTTCTGATAATCATTGGGAAAGAATGAAGGCGATGTGGCGACTATTTAGGTGCGTACCAGTATGACTTATCGCCGACGAGAAGCCTACATGAGTGGCATAGCGCGGCTTTAAACCTACTGCACGTTTCTAGTAGCCAGCGACTTCCTGAGAGTGCTGAGGCGCCAATCGCTGCTGCCTCAATCGTTGTTCGGAACCGTGTCGAAAGCAGCTCGTTGTTGTAGAGTTGAGCATGGATCGCAGGCATCGAGACGGCAATCGTAGCACACGCTTTCATGAGGCGACAGCCCGAATGCACTTCCGTTCGCTGCCAGGACCACTAGAGCATCGCTTGTGGAAAGCTCGCATAGTCGTGTTAACGCAACAGGCTTCTCGCCGCATTTGTGCAAGGTCTAAAGTGCAGCAGGCGCAAGCGGCTCGGTACGGTGTGTATGCCAAGTCTACAAAGTGCTGCACGCAACTAGGCAGTCGACGCCCCCTGCGACCGTACTGCGACTCAAAAAAACTGTCAGTTTTTGCTCAGTACACATTTATCGCACACAGCCAATTATTTCTGTTTCATTGCTATATTGGTCTCTGCGTTGGCTGTGTATCCCGGACCTCGCACTAGTTTTACTTTTTGGTGTCGCCACCGTGTGCCATCAGACAGTCGTGCGAGAATGCCAATCATTTCTGAACATTGGCAAAAAGAAAGTAATTGCTTCGTGGGGATCACTATAGGCAATATTTGCTATGGCATTATATTTATTCTTTCTTTGGTGGTTGTGGCGCACGTAAAGAAACGCAGATAGATACTTTGTCATAGGTGTGCGCAAGGAGGGTCACAGAGCCAGCCCTATACATTGATATATAAGTGAAGGCACTGCTATGACCCCCCCCCCCCCCTCCCGTAGGGGAACCCTGCGCACTCTTATGTACTTGGTGGTCAATGTATACTATGTTTGGTGCGTAGTTAGTCGCATCTGGGCAGATTCTTAGCATGTAAGTTATAATGAGGCTTTACTCTAACGAGCTTTGAATGTGTCTGTGTTTGTGTGTGTGCACTACAGCTAGCTTGTTAATGAAATATCATACACGATCTTATGTCACCACTTCTGTAGATAATCCTATTTTTTGTGCTTATTTTGTGGGCTTGCTGCTTCTGTATAAAGGATATTATGTAAACTGAGTGAAGGAAAGTGTAAGTTTGTGGGCTCGCTTCTTTTGTTAGGTACAATATCAGCAAACTAAAAGTAAAACTTGTGTTTGGGCAAGTTGGTGCTTCATTTTGCTGTACATTTCATAACTGGCACAATACTGGGAACATGTAAATAAGGGGAGGAAAGAGACAGATGGGCACCAGACTACGAACTGTTTATGTCCGGCACAGGCTGAAAAACAGCTAGTTTCACACATGCGCAGAGGCGTAGAAGAGTTACCACAGACATCTATGTCATATTGGATGACATTCTGTGGTTACTCTTCTAGAGAAAAATGCCAAGGAAAGTATACAGGTTGTTATTAGAAGTAATTGTAATGCAAATATGGAGAAAAAAAAAGGTGGATGAAAAAATAGCTTGTCACCAGCAGGATCTAAACCTGCGACCTTTGAATAACGTGTCCGATCCTCACCACTGAGCTACATTAAACTAAATTAAAGCTAAATTTTCTTTTTCTGCGTGTGTCAGGGAAAACCCGTGCGTGCTTCAAACACTGTGGTAGCTGCTCCAAAAGCACATTTTGCCTGCTCCAATGGCCGCTCTAAAATGCTGGAAGGCAATGCCACCACTGATGTTTGTTTTATTTTATTTCATGATAATAGCCAGTGCCGTTGATGATCGAAAAAATGTCAAGTCATACCATTATATCTAAAAAAAAACGACATAATAAATGTTAGAACATAGTTTTATAACCATGTTAAACAGTTGCGAGCAGCATAAGCACGGACGACATGGGTCGAAATTTAAGTCGCGCCTTCTGCGGTAGGGAGCCATCTGCCGAACACAGAAGAAACCTTTTTGCTTATATCGCTACAAAAGCTCAGCGGCATGAAAACAAAGCACAATTGTGTAACTGCGCCGACAGTGCAACATGCACCTGCAATGTGCATGCATGGCCGCATTAAGAGCATGGGACCCGGCTTCATGTCAGTTCTATGCCTGCGATGGGATATGCAAATGACTGCCACCCCTTTTTTTCATTTTGTTTCTTGTAAGGAGCGGCCTTAATTTGTTCGAAAGAAGGTATTTAAAATCTTGGACTTTAGGAAGGTATTTAAAATCTTGGCAGCAGGGCTCACTGCTGCTTCAGTGCACAATGTTCCAAAAGTTCTCTCTAGGACTACAGTAGCAATAGGTAAACACGCACTTTGCTCTTATGTGACCAATCTGATGCAGGGGCATTTGCCAGTATAGTCTTCAGGGGAGATGCAAAATGGGTGCACTACGACGAGTGCGCTACGTCTATTGCAACCGCTTAAACGTGGAGTGCCCGGCATTTCTTTCCGTTTAATTTCCTGCATGTAAGGCTCGAGTCTGGTTCATCAATGCTAGCAAAGGCAAATTCCTGCTTACAGCTTGATAGTATATGGCACTCCTTTTGACAAATGTAGCTTACAAGTTGCCATCTGGATTCAAAAGCTTGCATCTGTTGTCGACTCGGGTGTGTCTCCTAGCTTTCTCTTTTCCTCTCAGTGTAAGTTGCTTCTTCACTGAGTTCACCACATGGCAGAGCCATCTTTTGTGCTGTGTTTCAACAGAAAAATCACATTAAGGAATCCCCATTTTCCTTCTTATCCTTGTGACCCACCTGGAAAATCTTTCGTGTGTAATACTCGGCGTCAAGTTCAGCAACTTTGTCGATGTCTGTTCCTTTCATCCTGCCCTGAAGCCAGAGTCTGGCATCTATAGGTAGCACCTGATGAAATCGCTACAGTGCTATGGAATCAAGTATCTTGCCATGGCTACTGTGAGCCTTGGCATTACTCAGCCAGTCTTTCAAATTAGATTTAACTTGGTACATAAACTCTGTGCATGATTCACTGCCCCTTTTTGCTTGCCAAAACCGCTGCCGAAATGCCTGGGCAGACAAGCAGTACTTATGGAGGAGGGCAGCTTTGACCTTAGCATAGTCCTCTTTGTACAAGCGTGCAGTTACCTCTACAGCTACACTTGTAACATCTGAGAGAAGCTTCTGGGACCAGACCTTTTCATCCAGGCCGGTTTCGCATGTGCACTCAAAATTCACGAGAAGTGTGATGTCTTCACATGCCTTAAACAGCAGAATCAAATCTTCGATTCTCTGTTTGGGCATCTAAGCTCCTACTGATACTGGACTGGAGTGCACTGAGCACTTTCATTCTAAGAGCGCCTTGTAACTGTTCTTGCTTTTCACGCTCCTTGGCCTCTCTCTCTTAGCGTTTTTGTCGCTCCTCCCGCTGTTCGCATTTTATTTTTCTGTAACTGTTTCTATAGACTCTTCCACCTTCTCTTCAGTTAACCTTTCCGCTCTCATAGCATCAAGAACGTTGCTCTATGATTTGTCTCCACAACTGAAACATGGAGCTCCTCACAAACATGGAAATGGTCCTACATTTTTAAGCTTCTCCATTGAATCTCACCCCTGAAGGGGCGTCTACGCAGGCAGGCGTTTGTTGTGTAGCGACACCACGGACTCCAGCTAACAGAGGTGTTTCGACCTCCTTCCATGCCCAGCTGTGTGTGGCTGAGCCGAGCCGTATCCGGAGAAAAGGGGATCCTGGAGGTTGAGCCGATGCCGGGTGATTGAACTTTAAGGCCCCCCGACGGAGGCAAGGCTTTGGCCTCGGCTTTGCGTAGACAGCACCCCTTGAATGACCCACCCAGGGAAGAGGGGGAATCGGCAGTCGCCTTTTCTTATCTATATCTTCCTGCATCTTCGTCTTTCGCTCTCAATCTATATCTTTCCTGTTTGCTACTCTCTTCTGTTCACTGACAAATTTCTTGGCGGCAAGGGCTAACCTTGTGTAAAGACCTTTTTAACTGAGAGGAGGGTCCCCTTTTTTCTGGGCTGTTCCATGGGAGCGTAAAAGCTGACATCACAGCGTCGGCAGCACATTTTGGGGGGGTCATGCATGTTAGAAAATCGGTCCCGTATCTGCATGTTATACTGCAAGTGTCGTCGAAAGACGATAGTCTTGCATCTGGAGAGAGTGAACAAAACGTTTATTTGATGTTCTGTGCAAGAAAATTGGTGAATGGTATTCTCGAGGCGCTGTGTTAGAGTGCTTCGAGCGTGCAGGGGAGGCGAACGAGCGCATTAAGTCACGTCACACGGCAGACATGAGCGCTATCTGGCAGTTATCCTAGAAAACGAAGCGGCCGCGTGCGCACCCGCTTCTGAGGTGATAACGTGTAGAACGCAAGGTGACAAGTATGTGCCACCACTGTGTCATCTTAGTAAAGCGTTGGAAACAGTCGCCTTTTTGTGCAAGCGTTACATGGTCAGTGCAGCGTGATAAAGGCTACGGTCCTTAGAATTACTTATGTACGCCTTCTTTAGTAAAAAATAAACATACATAATATTGACATGTTGTTATGGTGCCTCAGATATGCACAATAATTGCTTTTTAATTGACAATCGTACAAGTAGTAGTAGTAGTAATTGACAATCGCACTGAACCTTGAGCAATATTGGTGGGCGCTGCGGTGTTTGGAATATCGTTTGGTCACTTAGGTGCCTTTTAAGGTATCGTTAAGAGCGGTCAAACAGACAAATGTACAGACAGACAGACCAAGATTTTTGCGTCGAAGGCCCCCCAAGAGACCAATGTCTTTAAAACAGCCCAGAAAGGGCTATGGCGGCACCCAGGGAGCCTTCAGTAAAAAGGTCTATATGTCCTTCATTGGTTATTATATTGTTACGTCTACGAGAGGGGTTTATTCAGAGCCGACGTAACGGTCGACTCGACGGTATACAGCAGTGAATGTGCAGCAGCGAGATCTTGCCACCAACCGAACGTCCTTCTGCCACCACCATGTTCCCCGCTACACAGGTGCACATACCTAAATTACACACGTGGTAACATTTCCCTCCGCGCAGACGAAGTCCACTGGGAAAGTCAAACAGTCTCTCGAGGAATAAAGCGCTTCAAACGTGCAACATGGACAAGTTCAGTTTTGCAGACCGTCGGCCGTTTGAATGGAGACGCGCTATGCGGTAAACTAAATCACTGATACGGTCTACAACAAGATAAGGTCCCGCATAGTGCGCTAGCAGTTTCTCGCTCAAACCGCATTTTCTTGTTGGTGTCCACAGAAACACTAGGTCGCCGCGATTGTACGTCACGTGTCGGCGTGGGCGGTCAAAATGTGCCTTCGAGCGGTCTTGCGAAGCAAGAGTGCGCAAATAAGCAAGGCGTCTAGCTTCTTCGGCCCGACAGATGATCTCGGATATGCAGGGATCATGGTGGTCCAAACACGGGAAGATGGTATTCAGGGTATGACGAGGTGGTCGAGCATATAGAAGAAAGAAAGGACTGTAGCCAGTAGTTTCATGCTGAGCGGTGTTGAATGCATATGTGATAAAGGGTAGAATACTGTCCCAGTCCTTGTGATCTGATGCAACATACATAGACAGCATGTTCGAGAGAGTTCTGTTCGTTCGTTCAGTTAGACCGTTCGTTTGCGGATGATATGGCGTAGAGCGCCGAAACCTTGAAGCACAGACACGAAGCATCTCTTCCATCAGGTCTGCTGTGAATTGTCGGCCACGGTCACTGATTACAATTTTGGGAGGCCCATGTCGAAGAATTACAAAACGTAGCATGAAGGAAGACACATCGGCTGCAGTTGCCGATGGTATGGCAGCTGTCTCGCAGTACTGTGTTAAATGGTCGGTGCAAACGACTATCCAACGATTTCCATCAGAAGACCGGGGAAAGGGTCCAAGGAGGTCAATCCCGACTTGCTCGAATGGAGTTCTAGGGGGCGGTACCGAATGTAATCGCCCTAAAGGAGCACTTATTGGGCACTTATGACGTTGGCACTCGTTACAGCTAGACACGTATTGTTCCGTCGTCTGGCGCGTTTTGGGCCAGCAGAATCTTTCTTCAAGACGGGAGAGTTCTCGCTGTGCCTAGATGACCGGATGTTGGGTCATCATGCATAGCCTGCAAGACATAAACGCGAAGACTCTTCGAAACCACCAGAAGATATCGTGAGCCGGTGTTGGTGTAGTTCTTTTTGTAAACTAGCCCGTCTCGGATACAGAAGCGCGTAGGCGATGATTTTGGTTTGGTAGCAAGAAGCTGTTGTATGGTGCTTTCCCTTTGTTGCTCATCTCTAAAGGTCTTGTAATCGGGAAATGGTTGGTCGAGTGATGCAATGTAGGTATCGAAGGTGTCCGCGTCACATTCCGTCGTTGGAAGCGGTAGTCGCAAAAGACAATCTGCGTCAGCGTGACGTCGGCCGCTTTTATAGGAAACCGTGAAGTCATATTCTTGTAGACGAAGTGCCCAGCGCGCCAGCCGACGAGATGGGTCACGCAGATTGACCAACCAGCAGAGAAAATGATGGTCTGTGACGACAGTAAAGGGGCGTCCGTACAGGTAGGACCGGAAGTGCTGCACTGCAAAGACTACTGCAAGGCATTCTTGCTCTGTGACAGTGTAGTTACGCTCGGACTTGCTGAGCGAGCGACTTGCATACGCTATGACGTGTTCTTGATTATCCAAGCGTTGAACCAGGACAGCACCTACACCAATACCGCTGGCGTCTGTGTGAATCTCAGTGGGCGCCAGAGGATTGAAGTGTCGAAGAATCGGATGAGACGTCCAAAGAAACTTCAACTCCGAAAAAGCAGACTCGCATTCCGGGGTCCAGTCAAACTGCGCACCTTTCTGAAGCAGACACGTGAGTGGGTATGCGATATTGGCAAAGCCAGGAATGAATCGGCAAAAGTATGAACAAAGCCCCAAAGCTGCGCAAATTCCGAAAAAGCAGACTCGCATTCCGGGGTCCAGTCAAACTGCGCACCTTTCTGAAGCAGACACGTGAGTGGGTATGCGATATTGGCAAAGCCAGGAATGAATCGGCAAAAGTATGAACAAAGCCCCAAAGCTGCGCAGTTCTTTCACCGAGTTTGGTTGCTTAAATGCCTCCACTGCGGCCGTCTTGGCGGGATCCGGTCGTATGCCTTCTTTGTTTACTAAGTGTCCAAGGACGAGTGTTTGGCACTCTCCAAAACGACATTTTTTGTAATTGAGCACCAAGCGTGCTTTGCTTAGGCAGTACAGTACAAGGCCAAGGCGTGTGTTCTGCTCACAAAAGGTGCGCCCAAAGATTACGTCGTCCAAGTAACACATACACACTTCCCACTTCAATCCACGCAGAATGTTGTCTATAAATCGCTCAAAAGTTGCGGGCGCGTTGCAGAGTCCGAACGGCATCACATTGAATTCAAATAGTTCATCTGTTGTAACAAATGCCGTTTTCTCCTTGTCTTCCTCGTGCATTGGAATCTGCCAGTAACCTGACCTCAGATCCACAGACGAAAAGTAAGAGGCCGATGATAGACAGTCGATAGCATCATCAATCCGCGGGAGTGGGTATACGTCTTTTTTAGTGATGGCGTTGAGACGGCGGTAGTCAACACAAAATCGCCTTGTCCCATCCTTCTTCTTCACTAGAATTACTGGAGCGGCCCACGGACTACATGATTCTTGAATTACATTTTGCTTGAGCATCTCGCAAACCTGTTCATTTATCACTGCGCGTTCCGAAGGCGATACACGATATGGTTTCTGTCGGAGAGGTCTGTGAGATGTCATGTCGATTCGGTGCTTTATACGAGAAACAGGGAATGACGGTGAATCATGCTGAGCGAAATCAAAAATACCGGCATGTTTGCGCAGAATACTTGCCAGTTCATTACGTTCCTTGGTACTGAGTGACTTATCAATCATAGCCATAATGGTGGTGTCCCTGGCGTGCAGATTGTCGCAACGGGTCTTATCCGGGGAATCATTGCTTTCTGCAAGGGTGGCAAGCGAGAATACTTGGTGTTCACGAATCTCTGCAAGTTTCAGACCCTACGGCAGCACTGTAGGTTCATTAGAGCAGTTAATCACCCATAAACCAGTATGCCCTTGCGCAACCGATAGCGTGCAGTAGGGTATTAAGACTGTCTTCTTTATGCAACTGAGATGCATGGGCTCCACAGTTGCGTCAAATGTTTTCTCACTTGCAGGTGAACAGACAACAGGGACACATTTTGCAGACAACGGCGGCACAGTTGTGTCCACAGACACGCAAAGAGCACTTTCTTGAGAGGGCAAGTTTTCCATAAACGCAACTGGGATATCGTAATCTACTGTAATTTGTCCTGTGCGGCAATCGACAGTAGCACCACATAGCTTCAAGAAATCGAGTCCCAGAATGACGTCATGCGTAGTATGAGGGAGAACAGCAAACTCTGCGGCAAAGTTCTGCCATGCCAAACAGTCACAGTGCAGACACCAACAGGTTGTAACACCTCTCCACTCACTCCACGAAACGTATCAGGACGGTCCCAACGAAACATAACCTTTCGTCCAAGAAGGCGGGTGAAAACTGAACTCATCACTGACACGGTTGCACCTGTGTCCACCAACGCCATCGTTGGTACACCATCGATAAGCACTCGAACCTTATTTCTAAGCATGAAAGCTAACGGAGGTATATCTGTTGAAATCGAAGACTGTCCGGCGACCTCACCTCCAACGGCCGCGCCAGCTAGTTTTCCGTAGGTAGGAGGCGAGGAGTGGCGGCACCGAGGAGATGGTGATCGGTTGGCGCGAGGGGCAGGTGGTGGTGTCACACTGCGATCAGAGGCCGGAGATTGGTTTCGTAGCGGTCCTGGGATCTCGTGAGACGCGCTTTCCGGGAATGTCGGTGCTCGGGTAACGCCGGAACGGTTAAATCTCGGTGATCGATCGTACCTTGGCGGCTGCCGGTAGTTGCAATACCTGGCAATGTGTCCTTCGAAGCCCACGGACTTCGAAGCCCACGGACAAAAGGGGTAGAGGACGCTCACCGAACCAATGCTGAGACCGCTCAGCTGTGAAGGGTCGGTGACGAGCTTGCTGAGCGGGGGCTGCCCACCTCTGTGTGGTGGGGCCGTGACGAAGGCGTTGGCCATATCGCTGGTCGCTCGCGAATGAGTCACGACGTGGCCGCAGATTTCCAGTTTTGCTAATGTCTGCCACACATACCGATGGTGGCAAAGGAGCTAATGGCGCCGCCGTGTAGTAGGGTGGATTGATAGGTGGATGCGGAATGGTTTCGTCAACCCTACCACCTTGTCGCTGCAGCTCTTCACGCATGATTGCCCGAATAGTAGCGGCAAGGTCGGTGGGTGGGCTCACATCAACGCTGGTGACCGTTGTCACATTTGCCAGCCTACCAAATTTCGGGGCGATGCGACGAGTCTTCAATTTTTCAAACGTGTGGCAGTGATGTTGGACGTCGGAGGCAGAGGTGAGGTCATTCCTGCCTATCAGAAAATTGTAGACGTCTTCCGCTATGCCTTTCAAGAGGTGTCCGACCCTGTCTTCTTCAGACATCTGCGGGCTTATAATCTTGCAAAGCTTAAGAACGTCCTCTATATAAGCAGTGCAGGTTTCTCCAGGAGTCTGGGCTCTTCCAGCAAGAGTCCGCTCCGCGCTTTTCTTTTTTGAGTCGGAGTCACCAAAACAGTTCTTCAGTTCTTTAGCAAAAAGAGCCCATGTTGTCAAGGACTCTTCGTGGTTTTCATACCACATCAGGGCAGTGTCCGTGAGAAACAGCGCGACATTTTCCAGCGGATCGATAGAGTTCCAGTGGTTGTACCGGCTCACCCTTTTGTAGTGCGTTAGCCACGCGTCCACATCTTCTCCTGCCATTCCCGCGAACCGGCGGGGTTCCATGTAGTGATGCCTAGGTCTAGTCAGTGTAGACCTGTGCGAAGTCGAGGCGGTTGATTCCTGACCTTCGCTTTGGGCCATGACAACTGTTGTCGGCGGTAGACCGGCAAGACGGCGGCTCCGGCGAACTCCGAACAGCTGTGGCTCCATGGTACGTCGACGTGCCGTACCCAGCACCTCCACCACTCTGTTACGTCTACGAGAGGGGTTTATTCAGAGCTGACTAACGTTCGACTCGAGGGTATAAGCAGTAAATGCTCAGCAGCGAGATCTTGCCACCAACCGAACGTCCTTTTCTTCTGCCACCACCATGTTCCCCGCTACACAGGTGCACATACCTAAATTACACATGTGGTAACAATATATTTGGTTATAGTGACAATGTACCCCACAGGGGCATCTGTGCAAGCAGGTGCGTAGTGACACCATGGACTCGAGCTAACGAGGGAGGGGGGGTTTCGATTCCCTCCCACGCCTAGCTGTGCGTGACTGAGCCGTGTCATGGGAAAAAGGGGATCCTGGGGGTTGAGACGATGCTGAGTGAAGTTTAAGGCCTCCCGGCGGAGGCGACACACCCCTATGGCCTCTGCTTCATGTAGACAGCACCCCTGGGATACCCCGCCCAGGGGAAATCGGTAGTCGCCTTTTCCTTTCTCTCTCTCCCTACATCTTCGTCTTTTTCTCCACTTTAAATCTATCTTGTCTTTTTTTCTATTTACTTCATTGTTTCCTGGCAGCTAGGGTTAAGCCTGTGTGACTGTTCTGCCTAGGATAAACCATATTTGGTTAAGGAACAGCCTACTGCAGGCGTAGTGCAGACTTGTCAACATGTTCTGGCACGTCCTCTTGTTGGGCTCCGAGGTGGGTGTTAGGCGCTGGGGCCAAAGAAAACAATTTTTCATGGGTCCTTTGAACCCCCCGTAACCAATCATGCTTCTAAAAAAGTAAACACTGATGTAGCATCTCTCTTTTTTCCTCAAAACATAGAAACCTTCCCTAAATATCATGTCCTTCATTGTGAACAACCGCACCGTCGCGGTGGTCTAGTGGCTAAGGTACTCGGCTGCTGACCCGCAGGTCGCGGGTTTGAATCCCGGCTGCGGCGGCTGCATTTCCGATGGAGGCGGAAATGTTGTAGGCCCGTGTGCTCAGATTTGGGTGCACGTTAAAGAACCCCAGGGGGTCGAAATTTCAGGAGCCCACCACTACGGCACCTCTCATAATCATATGGTGGTTTTGGACCGTTAAACCTGACATATCAATCATCATTGTGAACAACCCTCAATCAAAGCCAGAGCAATCTCACCTTTCTTTCTGGCCAAGTGCCTGAAAGACACCGTTGGAACTGGCTATAAGGCTACAAAGATGGCAAGTGGGATGTTCTACTTGAATTTTAAGACAATGAACAGTTCGACAAACTTAAAATTTTACACTTCATAGCTTTTGACAATATTCCTGTATCATTAAGTGCACACCGTACCATGAACACAGAGAAGGGCTTAGTATCCGATGAAGACTTGATGACATTAGGGGAAGACGAACTCATTGACGGATGGAAGGACCAAGGTATAACACATGTGCAGTGCACCCCAATCAGACGTAAGGACACTGAAATTGCAACAAAGCACTTAATATTCACTTTCAAGTCAACCACTCTACCTCAGGCAATTGAAATCGGCTATGTAAAACTTCCTGTGCAGGCTACGTCTTTAATCCTAGACGTTTCAAATGCCAGCGATTTGGACAGCGATCTCAGACCTGCCGAGGTCAGCTGACTTGCACTAAGTGCGGCACATTTGGTGGTGGTGCTGATGAAGGCAGACACAATAAGGTTCTCTGTGCAAACTGCGAAGGTAGTCATCCTGCATACTCCAGAGTGTGCCCAGCCTGGAAGAGAGGAAAGGAAATCATCACTCCAGAGCGTGCCCAGCCTGGATGGGAGAAAACGAAATCATCACTATAAAAGTTAAAGAAACTATCACATTCCATGAAGCACGATGAGTCCTACCATCCTTTGCACTAAGAACATCTTTCGTTGCAGTGGTGCAACGAGAGGCGGCACCACAACGGCCCTTGGTGGATACATGGACCACGCCTAGCGTGCCCAGGTTAAAGCCACTTGCCCCTATGGTGGGAGCAGCCAGTGCTGCCCCATCTACAATCAAACAGTCCACACCTGTGGCCTCTACAAGCACTGGCAGCAGCCAGGTCAATGAAGAGTCTAAGGGAGTCTCATCAACCCCTGGCGCAGTGGGGACAAAAAGTTCATCGGCTGAGTCAAAGTCTTAAACAACAAACAGATCACTCCGTGGAGCACGTGTCCAGTGCCTCGCAGAAGGCATTGGACACCACTTCCAAGCAAACGGTGCAGGTAGCGTCAAAAGAGGGGCAACTTTTTGCCAATCACTCCAAAAAAGACAAAAACACCAATTACAGGCCTCACAAAGGACCTGTAAAATAAATCTCCTCTTTTGCGACACACAGTTATTACTGTACGCATAGTAACGTTTCATGTCCGATATGGATCTGCAAATAATATAATGGAACATAAAAGGCCTTCTTAGGAACCTTGATGACATGCAAGAACTCCTCCATGAATTCGATCCAAAAGTGCTTTGTGTACAGACGACACATCTAAAGTCCAAACATACCAACTTTCTGCGTCTCTTTCCGAAAGCATTGTGATGATTCTGCGGCGTCATTAGGTGATATGGCTATTATGGTGAATAGACGTCTGGCGTGTTCTCATTTACCACTTCAAATGCCCTTTGAGACAGTTTCCATTCTAACGTTCTTTTAAATAGACTCGTTACAATTACACTGTACATACTGTCTCATCATGAGCTCTACAAACAGGACCTAGAATTAATAGATGAGCCCCCAGAGCCCTATCTGCTTCTTGGGGATATTAATGTACACGATGTTCTTTAGGGCGATTCTCGTAGCTACTTTTTTTTCTCTAAGCTATGACTTTTAATTATGAAGGAGCCCACATATTTTAGCCTCGCAAACAATTCATGCCCCTCCGTAGACTTTAGCATTCATCGCCATCGCTTTTCCCCTATTTTAAATGGAATGTTTGTAAAAAGCCTTACGGAAGTGACCATTTCCTGATAATCCTCACTATGCCAAACCAGAACAACCTTCTTCCCCAGACCCCTCGGTGGAAGCTCGACGCAGCCAATTGGGAATGGTTCCGAACTGTTGCTCACATGATGTGGGCTGAAATGTCTCGTCTGACAATAGAAGATGCCGTAAACTGTTTTACAGCTGTTCTGGTGGATGCTGCTTCTGAATGTATTTTAGAAGCGAGTAGCTCTGGTTCTAAACGACGTGTTTTCTGGTGGAACAAGGAATGTAGAAAGGTGTTGAACAAATAAAACAAAGTGTGGCAGCTTTACGGGATTCAGTTGAACAAATAAAACAAAGTGTGGCAGCTGTTACGGGATTCACCAACAGGAACCTCAGAAATTTTAAAAACATGAAATCTCAAGCAAGAAGGACACACCAGCAGGCTTGAAGAGAGAGCTGGCAAAAGTACTTGTCAGAAATGAACTTGTATACAGACGAAGGCAAAGCATGAAATAGAGTTAACAGGATACATGAAGAAGTAACGCACCCACTTCTTTTGACTGATATGCAGGGCAATACGTTGGAGGACCAAGCAAACTTCTTGGGCACCAATTTCGAACATGTGTCCAGCTCATTGCACTGCTCTAAATGTTTCCAGTGCTATAAAGCGAAATTAGAGGGGCAAACTAGAATGCAAGTGTACAAAATATGAAAAATACAATAAACCTTTCTCCATAGCTGAGTTTCAGGCATCACTAAACTGCTGCAACAAATCATCCCCAGGTTTCGACCATGTAGCATATGAAATATTGGTGCACCTGTCTCTTGAAACACAGAAAACTCTCCTCTACAATGCCATATGGTGTTCTTGTGTAATTCCCACCTCTTGGAAAGAGGCCATTGTAGTCGATATCTTGAAGCAGGGCAAGGACTCGTCCTCTGTTTTGAGCTACAGACCGATAGCTCTGACAAGCTGCCTCTGTAACCTTCTTGAGTAAACCGTCAAATAACACATTTCTTGGAATCAAATTGCCTGCTTGATCCACACCAGTGTGACTTTCGAGAGGGATGGTCCACTAATGACCATCTCGTACAGATTGAAACACACATTAGAGGCGCTTTCATTCACAACGAAGTCTTTCTCTCTGTGTTTTTGGACATGAAGAAAGTGTACGACACCACATGGCGATCCGGAATACTGAGAGACCTCTCAGAACTCTGTATTCGTGGCAAAATGCTGAACTTTAGAGAGCTACTTGTCGTACCGCACTTTCCGTGTTAAACTGGCAACATTTTGTCACCATCATTTGTCCAGGAAACTGGAGTATCACAGGGTGGTGTGCTTAGCTGCACGCTTTTTATAATAAAAATGAATTCCTTGGGTCTATGTATGCCATGGCCTATCTTTTACTCGACATATGTAGATGATATCCAGATAGGCTTTAAATCGTGCAAATTTGCAATATGTGAGAGGCATTTCTAAAAGTTAATTCGAGCGTGAAAACACGACACAATCACTCACACACGCACACACCCATGCATCAAACACACATAGCGCTCACTTCCAACTGATTTATTCATAGCTCGAAGGCTTGAATATATGCAGGACACATTGTGCATACACACACCATAGAAGGCCAACAGCATACATTATCAATACATACAGTTAATCAATGTCATAGCCTCAGAGCGGTAGACTGAAATTCGCTTGGTAACAACGATATTGAAGGGGCGCTTACACAGTGATCTTTATTTTTTTCCAATGAAAAAGGCCTCTAACACTTCACGTGCAGTGTTACTTGCGCTTCTGCCTACAATCTTCGTGTCAGAAAATCGTGCGTCACAACCACATGAGATGACATGTGCAAGCAGGTACGCATACTTGTCATCTCTTTTTGTTAATTTTTGGGTGTGTTCTCTTAATCGGTCATTAATACACTGTTCGGTTTGGCCAATGTTCACTTTTCCGCAGTATAAGGGTATGGAGTGCACAACCCCCATGGAACACTTAACAAAGGCCCTCTCATGTTTCTTCTCGCAGCCGCGCTTCTTCCTATCGCACACACGTTGGCACAGTCTTCCGATTTTTTTTTGGTGCGGGAAACACCATCGGTACGCCGCGCCTGGCCGCGACTTTCTTGAGATTGTGCGAGACCTTATGGATATATGGCACAACTTGTGGCCTAATCCTTAAGGGCTGGGTAGCAGTCATCGCTCCCGTGTTCCACGCTTAAACTTCTGCAGAAGTGATTCAGCAACGGCCGTAATGACCGATCAAGGGAACCCAGCAGCCTCTGGTCGGCAGGTTCAGCTTGGTCTGAATAAGGTGTCGAAATGGGCAGACGAAAATGGATTCGGCGTTTACCCACAAAAGAGCACCTGCGTCCTGTTTTCTAGGAGGAGAGGCATACATTCAGATCCAGATATTGACCTGCAGGGCCATCGTCTTTTGGTAAAAACAGAAAATAAATTCCTAGGAGTCATACTTGACATGAAACTAATATTTGTATCGCACATCAAATACATTAGAAGCAAGTGCATGTAAACAATCAACGTCCTATAGATTTTATTGCGCACAAATTGGGGCAGTGACAAAAATGCCTCATGAATTCATACAAGAGCCTTATACTCACGTGCACGGACTACGGGGCTATAGTCTATCAGTCCGCCACACCAAGTGCTTTGATGGTGTTGGATCCGGTGTACCATCTGGGCATCTGCCTTTTCACAGGCACCTTCAGGACAAGTCCAATACAAAGCATTTACGTAGAAGCAAATAATTGGTTGTTGTAGTTGCAAAGATCATATCTATTGTTCATATACTTCCTAAATGTTAAAGCTGACGACTAACATCCAGCGTGTTATGCTGTAAATGATCTGTCTAGCTCGTCTTTGTTCTATAACCGTCCTTCTATGAGAGAGCCATACTCTCTGCGTGTAAGAGCTCTGGCTGAGAAAATGAACGTCCCACTTTTTGAACATCAGCTGATGGCTCCTGTTGAACAGCTTCCACTGTGGGAATGGCAGCTCATAAACTATGATTTGTCTTTTATAGAATTTACGAAGCATTCGCCAGCTGCACATATCCACAGATACTTTCTTGAACTTCAGCACAAATATTCTTGTCCTGAATTCTTTACAGATGCATCGAAGTCTCATGATGGCATATCGTACGCAGCAGTCGGCCCATCCCTGTCTGAGGCTGGCATACTGCATTAAAATACAAGCATATTCATGGCAGAAGCATACGCGATAGTTGTGGCTGTTAAACACATTAAAGAATCAAACATACCTAAGGCAGTTATATACACGGACTCTTAAAAGCGTCGTGAAAGCACTGAAAACTTTGAAAAAACATTTAAATCCTGTAATAATGGGGCTCTATTCACTGCTATGCACTGTTTACTCACACCAGCAAAATGTTGTGGTGTGCTGGATGCCTGGGCACCGAGATTTTGAAGGCAATGAAATAACTGCCCAGCTAGCCACATCTGTCCATACAAATGGCTCTGAAACATCCAGGGAGATCCCTGCACTGGACCTGAAACCCTCTCTGAAGGCAACATCTATCAGAAAGTCGAACACTGGCAACATCTATCAGAAAGTCGAACACAAAATAAGCTGCACTTGGTCAAGCCAGAGCTAGGTAACTGGCCACTAACATCAAGAATGCGTCGTGCAGAAGTCACACTTTGTAGATTAAGAATAGGGCACACTTACAGTACTCACATACATCTTTTGTCCGAGGTTGACTCGCCTAGCTGCGACAGATGTGGTGAGCCCCTGATAATGTTGCATGTTCTCATACAATGCGCAGAACTAGAGCCGTATAGAACAAAGCATTTCCTATTACTTTACAAGCACCAAATTCCTTTCCATCTTTTAATGTTTTTAGGCAAAAAACCTCTTATTAAAAACGAGTCACTTTTAGAGTTTTTAAAACATGTGCATACTTTCAATGTCATCTGTCCTGGTATTTCATTGCACAGCCTCTCAACGTTGCGATACCTACTCTATAGAAAGCACCGGCCTCCCAGCTTTTAGTCTCAAGGGAATTGACGAGGAATTCGTGCTAATCGATTATTCTTAATGTGCTACTTATACGACCTCCTGCCACTCATTTTTATTGTACTCATATTGATCTCATGATTTTAAATACTATCTGTTTTAGACATCTTATTGTGCAGAATTTTGGGCCGCTCATCAGCCACTTAACGCCATCACCGTTCACACACCATATTGTGTTCTGGCACTCTTTGGCTTTCATTGGCCCTTGCACCATAAAGCACCATTCATCATCATCATCATAGTGACCATGCACAGCTGGGATCTGTGATTCCATAACATGTCACAGCGTCCTCATGTTGGGCTCAGTGGTGGATGGCTGGCATGGCCGCCGAATCTATTTCTACACTTATGACCTCCAATGACTTTCCCAATCTTCCTGAACGCCCTCTAGGAAAAAGAGGGTGCACCTAAGCACTACAAAGTTGGGAGCCTTCATACACACATGCCTCCCGCCCAGTTTTAGGGTGATGACATCTGCAACAATGCAACCACAAGTAGCTGCCAGATTTGGAGGCAACCAAGTTGCCATCCATAGTTGCCGCTAAATTTGGTGGGCCGCCATCTTGATTCTCACTTCGCACATGACGAAGTCGTGTTCCGTCATAAGCTCCTGGCCTTTGCCTTCATGCTCGTACCGCCTAAAAGGTTTGCAGATTTGTGGCCCACACTCGCCCTGGGGGACTGACGGAGAAATGGGTAGCTCAGAAAAAATATATATTTAAATTGTAGCGAAGAGAGTAATTTCTTGTTTTGTACAATAAAAATATTGTCTTTTTGTAAATTATTCTTGAGAAAAGAAGGTTAGATGAATTTAATCATACTAAAATATAAACAAATGATTAATATAGAAGAAAATTTTTTCTGTAGCCTGTACACAAGTTAACTAAGAACTTTTGGAATTGAGGTTGAGGTTATCGTGTAAGTCTCTTCTGGTCAATGAAATTTTTTGTAGCATTGCATGTGCCTGCATGCACATTACATGCATGATGTCGTCGCAGAACGTTTTGGTTTTTCCAGGTGCTTTTATATTATATGGTCGTGTAAAGGAATATTGCTTATGTCAAAGGCTCAAGATTGTATTGAGCAAACAGTTTCTCAATGAAAACCATGACTTTTGTTCCACGCAATCCAACTTCACAGATAATTTTAGTATTTCACTATTTCAAGGCATTGTTTCTACTTGTACAGCGCATTTTCGTGCATGCCAACCAGTGGCCAAATATGCCAGGGCTGTACACAGCCTTGATTACTATAGATTATTTTGAACATTGCGTGTAAACTTAGTGAATGAAAGAACTCTGAAATCTAAAGGCAAGGCATTTAATTCAGAAGTTTATTTGTTTAATTTATTTTCAATACTGTTCGCTCTATCAGGCTGTTACAGTGAGACAATTTACAATACAGAAAAGGTCAATGCAAACAGCATTAGAATATACAAATAGCATAGCACACACTGCACAATGCAAACTAAAAAAAACAAAACAAAAACACAGGTATACACGGCACGTAAAAAATTTATACAAAACAACAGCACTGCAGTTATTCATATTAAGAATTTCGATATTATACACCCAGTGACTGCAGTTTTCCCGATTGCTGAAATAATGTAAGGATACATGAACATACATGGCAGCTCTGAAATAGCATATTTACAATCCTTGAATTCATTTGTGATGCTTTTTTGAAGAGTAAACTAACAAGAGCCATGCATCATGCCTAGCGCTGTGGAACCACAGCAGGTGTAAGATGAAAATACAGATGCAGGCGCAATCTACCACGCCACTTGCAAGCGAATACTTGAAAGTACTCAATATTCACTTATGGTCAAATAAAGTGCATCTTCACAAAATTTGTCGCAGATGTATCAATCAATCTCTATGTTACGCAAAATTGTTTTACTCTGCTATTTGTCATGAATGACCAACAAGCCCCTTTAGCCACCTTCATGTTAATGCAGATGTATTGGAAAAAGCACAAGCTAAAATAAAGGCAAAAATGAATACACACTTACAGATGTCACCTCCTAATAAAAGTTTCATTTGTCCTCATTTCATGACTGAGAAACTCTTCAAGGAAAGCAAGTTGCATCACATGACCGCAGTCTGCATACAGAAAAAACACATTCGTACCATTTTTTTTTTGCATTTTTTTGCATACCTCATGATTAGCATCTGTGTTATAGAAGTTAATAGGTTCAGCACCAACACCATCTGCACTTAGTGGTTTAATGCTACTCTATCTCTTATCTCTATAATTAGAAAAAAACAAACACGGATAGCCCGGCATCTGAAACGCAAACTATGTAGAATAAGAAAAAAAGAAAAAAATGTGGGACCTGACACATTACAGTTTTTTTTTCGTTAGGTACGACTGTTTCACGACACACATCTTTTCTTTCGGTCCAACAGTTGCCTCGCGGTATCTGCATGCTTTATGCGTATTCCAATGTGAATAGTTAAGTTGGACAGAGGTAAAAGTTTCTCTGAAAATAGGATTACAGGTCAGGCGAGTTCGTACGAGTTCCCATTACGATTGCACTCGCTAAAGTCCACATTCATGTTCACCTACGCCTGCAGCAGCCCCTCGGCCCATTCTTTCTTTTTTTATTCTGTGTAATCGTAATCTACTCTGATCGATGCACAGCAGCTTGCAGTATGTCAATCATATAGTGTATAAATTATGTTCTGATGTAACTGCGGTACAGATAGCATTGCAAAACACAGTGCTCACCATGCATACATATGACGACGGCGTCACTACCGACTGGTCTCGCTTGATTAGGGCTTGCCAATGTTTCTTTCGTGTTGGGCTCGATGGGATGCGAAACATTTACACTCCGTTTCGAGTGTTGTTTGAATATTGTAAAATGCTGCAGTCTGTCAGGCTTTGTTTGTTGCGAGCAGCCAGTGACTCAGTGCTAGCGAATGTTAATGTGCACTACAGAAAACTATAGAAATTCACGGCGTCAAGTTCTACTCGCATGACACCTCGTCAAAATGCATAAATAGAGCACGTGTAACCACTGTTTTCAAGGTCATCGCAGTGCTACATAACCAACGCCGTGTGCGTGGAAACAACCTGCAGCCACCTGAACACTGACTGCACTGACGTTGACCACGTTGAGGTGGTTGAGCTGAGAAACCTGACGGACCAGCTAGCTGCATCTGCCGATGAAAGCACTGGCAATACATTAATAGCTGTCCCTGCGGTTGACTTAAAACCTTTACTCAAACGAAATCTCGGAGCACATTTGCAGAGCACATGGGATATACACACACAAAATAAATTACACAATATCAAGCTGCATATTGGTAACTGGCCACCAGTATCAAAGTCGCGTGGCACACAAGTCACATTTACAAGGCTAAGAATAGGACACACTTACAGTACACACTCGTATCTCTTGTGCGGTGGGAATCCACTCATATGTGACAAATGTGGTGAACCAGTCACCGTTGTCCACATTCTGATCTAATGTAGTGCATTAGACCCCGTAAGAAGAAAGCACTTTCCATCAATCTACAAAGAACAAATACCGCTTCACCTATCGATTCTCATAAACAGGGAACTGTTTTTAACTATCAGTCATTGTTTGCATTTTTAAAAGAAGTTAATAGTTTTCATGTCATATACCCAGGCCATCCATAGCATGACCTCTTAAGAGAGGTTGTTGATACAGTAAATACTTATAGAAAGCACCTGCCTTTTGGCCTCAAAAGCCGTGAGGAGGCATCCGTGCTTTTTTCCCCTCTTTCGCTTGTATATATTGATACAAAACAGCCGCTAAACACGGCTGCATGAAAGAGGAGGACGAAGTGAGTTTTCGTTGGATGCTGGTCTGGCGCCATCTTGCTCGTCGAGTTCTGTGCGCTGTAAATAGATCATTAAACAAGTTACTCGTAACATTATTGGTGGAGGTGGACGACCCCCGTACCTCAATGGAGACGCGCAGCAGTCGCATCATCGGCGACCTTTCGACTGCTTCGAGTGCTGATACTTCCTCTACGCCGCCCTCATCAGTCCAAGCCACCACCTACGTCACACTCCCGCACCTCCGGGATCCCGGCACTTTCTCCCGTGATGGTACGATCGATCTTGACACTTGGCTGAAGCGGTACGAGCGCGTCAGTGCTACTCACCGCTGGGATCCCATGCTCATGCTCGCCAACGTGCTTTTCTACCTGGACGGCACTCCTCGAACATGGTTTGAAAGCCACGAAGTCGACATAACGAGCTGGGATCTCTTCAAAAAAAAGATACGTGACCTGTTTGGCGATTGATCTGGTCGTCAGCTCGCTGCGAAGAAGACTCTTGCCACACGGGCCCAGTCTTCTACCGAATCATACGTCTCCTACATTCTTGACGTCTTGGCCCTTTGTTCCAAGGCCGACCAGTTCATGTCGGAAGACGAAAAGGTCAACCACGTCTTGAAAGGCATTGCTGACGATGCTTTCAACCTGCTGGTTTTTAACAACGTCTCGAGCATCGACACAATCCTTAAAGAATGCCGACGTCTCGAACAAGCTAAAGCCCGCCGTGTAGCCCAAAGCATCGTGCGCCTTCCGAACACAGCGGCCACTTCTTCGTGTGACGGCGCCTTCCACCAGGCCCCTTGATGGGACAACCTTACACGCATCATTCGTCGAGAGGTCGAGGCAGCACAACCGGTAGCCACGCCATTACCAACGCCTGCGCCTTTTCCGACCACGATCTCTTTAACACAAGCGGTCGTTTGTCAAGAGCTATCGAAGTTCCTACCGTATACTCTGCTGAGCCTTCTTATCGTACCCCTTCTGCGCCTCGCATACAGCGCAATCCGTCCGAATGGCGTACTCTTGATGACAGGCCCATATGTTTTAACTGTCGACGCGTTGGTCATATTGCTCGTCACTGCCGCAGCCGCTGGGCTCCACCGTCCCATGCACCTCAGTGTCACGCCACTTCTGCTCGCCAGTCGTCCCCATCACTTTCTCCATCAACGCCGACCACATTTTCCGCTCCTACAGCACCTCTGAGCAGACCTCGCTCCGACCGGTCACCGTCCCCTGCTCGTCGTCAGTCCCGGTCGCCCCCACCATGCCGTGCTGCCTCCCCGACCTATTCGCAGCATCTCCGACCGGAAAACTAGGCCGTGCAGCTTCTGGAGGTGGAGCTGTGTTGACGAACTTCGTAAGAAATCCTCGAATAACATTAACAAAGAACCGGAACCTTTTGGACGTTACTGTCGACAATGTTCGGGTCAGTGCATTGATAGATACTGGCGCGCATGTGTCCATTATGAGTGCTAACCTTCGCCGCCGACTTGGAAAAGTTGTCACGCCCGCCTTCAACCGAGCTGTACGAGTCGCCGATGGAGGAACTGCCGCAATTCTTGGCATGTGCTCTGCGCGAGTGTCTATTGGGGAGAGAAGCACTGTCGTTCTTTTTGCCGTTATCGAACATTGCCCTCATGAACTCATTCTCGGTATGGATTTTTTAGCCACGCACTCTGCCCTCATAGACTGTTCAGCTGGCTCTCTCCATCTCGATTTACCCCTCTTTTCCGACCCGCCTAGCCCACCGCAAACCAACCTCTGCTGCATTGATTTCACGCGCCTCCCTCCTAACTCTGTCACACATGTCGACTTATCCTGCACGCCGCCAGTACCTGATGGTGATTACATGGTGGCCCCGATTCCTGCCGTGATGCTTACGCATGGGGTTGCTGTGCCGCATATGATTCTGACGATTAAGAGAAACTGCACCTTCCTTCCACTGGTCGACTTTTCACTCACCACCCAAGTTCTGCCACAGGATATCTTCCTGGCCAAAATTACTGCTCTCCAAGATGACCATGTCGAGCCCTTCAGAGTTGACGATTGCTGCAGCTCAGTCAGTGGTTCCACTCCATCACGTTCTTGGGGCGCCGACATCGAGCGAATGGTGTCATCGGAACTCATGTCTGAGCAAGCTGCAGCGCTTTGCCACGTTCTTGAGGGCTATCGTAGCATTTTCGACTTTGCCAGCAACTCTTTAGGCCAAACGACCATTGTCACCCATCGCATAAATACTGGCCATGCAACCCCCATTCACCGACGTCCCTACCGTGTGTCTGCGTCGGAGCGTGCAATATTACAACACGAAGTCGGCAAAATGCTTGCGAAAAACATTATCGAGCCTTCATGCAGCCCCTGGGCTTCTCCAGTCGTCCTTGTAAAAAAAAAAAAAAGATGGAACATGGCGCTTTTGTGTCGATTACCGTCACCTTAACAAAATTACCAAAAAGGGCGTTTATCCTTTACCTCGCATCGACGACGCCCTCGACTGCCTGTACGGTGCCACTTATTTTTCAACTATTGACCTTCGGTCAGGGTACTGGCAGATAGCCGTCGACGAGATAGACAGCGAGAAGACCGCATTCATCACTCCTGATGGTCTTTATCAGTTTAAGGTGATGCCCTTTGGACTCTGCAATGCACCAGCCACATTTGAAAGAATGATGGACTCATTGCTCCAAGGGTTGAAATGGTCCACCTGCTTGTGTTACCTTGACAATGTTATTGTCTTTTCGCCCACATTCGACTCGCATATTGATCGTTTGTCAGCTATTCTGGACGTTTTTCGTCGAGCCGGACTCCAGCTTAACGCCTCCAAGTGCCGCTTCGCTCGTCGTCAAATTTCCGTGCTCGGTCACCTTGTCGATGCCCAAGGCGTGCGTCCAGACCCAGAAAAAATTCGCGCAGTCACGAACTTTCCCGTTCCGAAGACCACAAAGGATGTCTGCAGTTTTGTGGGGTTGTGCTCATATTTCAGACGCTTTGTTAAGGACTTTGCGACCATTGCACACACACTCACAGACCTCTTGAAGAAAGACGCCTCGTTTACCTGGGGCCATGACCAAGCGTCATTGTTTTCGCAACTTACGACACTGCTTACAACGCCACCAATCTTGACTCACTTCGATCTATTAGCCCCAACCGAGGTTCACACGGACGCCAGTGGACACGGCATAGGAGCTGTGCTATTGCAGCAACAACGCGGACACGACCGTGTTATAGCCTACGCAAGTCGACTGCTATCTCCAGCCGAGCGCAACTATTCCATCACGAAGCGCGAGTGCCTCACCCTTGTATGGGCAGTCGCCAAGTTTCGCCCGTACCTGTACGGGCGCTCATTTTGTGTTGTCACGGATCATCACGCGCTCTGCTGGCTAGTCTCCCTGAAGGACCCCACGGGACGTCTCGCTCGCTGGGCTATACGCCTTCAAGAGTACACGTTCTCTGTAATGTACAAAACAGGGCGATTACATCAGGATGCGGATTGTTTATCCTGCTACCCTGTTGACGAAGCAACCGATACTGACGCTATCACGGACGTTTTTTCCGTGTCGCAGCTGTTAAACATTGGCGAAGAGCAACGTCGGGATGCTTCTTTACGAGCCATCATTGACAAACTGGAGTCAACGCTTCGCGACCCGTCCCTACGAATGTTTTTGGTGAAAGACGAAATCCTATATCGCCGTAATCTTGATTCCTTCGGATCAGACTTACTTCCTGTCATCCCAGCGCACCTGCGTTCCACTGTCCTGCATCAACTTCATGACGCTCCCATGACGGGCCATTTGGGAGTTTCTCGCAGATACGATCGGGTACGACGTCGGTTTTTTTGGCCTGGGCTTGCCCGCTCTGTTCGACGCTATGTCGCCGCTTGTGAGCCCTGTCAGCGTCGCAAAACGCCGTCTGCCCTCCCAGCCGGCTACCTTCAGCCGATCGACGTTCCCAACGAGCCTTTCTTTCGAGTTGGTCTCGACCTGTTGGGCCCTTTTCCACTCTCCACAGCCGGAAATAAATGGATTGCTGTTGCCACGAACTACGCGATGCGGTACGCAATCACACGAGCACTCCCGACGAGTTGCGCAACCGATGTGACGGACTTTCTGGTATATGATATTATTTTAGTACACGGAGCTCCACGCCGACTTCTCACTGACCGGGGCCACACTTTCCTGTCAGCTGTCGTTGATGAAATCCTGCGCTCTTGCTCTGCCAAGCACAAGTTTGCCACTTCGTACCATCCGCAAACGAACGGTCTCACGGAGCACCTCAACCGCACCATAACCGACATGCTTTCTAAATACGTAGCGGCCGACCACCAGGACTGGGACGTTCATTTGCCATTTGTGACGTTCGCATATAATTCGTCACGTCACGACACTGCCGGCTATTCGCCCTTCTATCTACTATATGGCCGGGATCCAACTCTAATCTTAGACACTTTACTACCTGCGGCCACTGAATATGCTGGGGAAGCCATTGCTCACGCCGACCACGCGCGCCAAGTCGCCCGTAACCGTCTACAGGCTTCACAGGGGCGCCAACAACAGCTCTACAATTCTCACCATAGGGACGTGCACTTTTCTCCGGGTTTTCTCGTGCTCCTCTGGTCACCTACTCGGCGTGTGGGGCTCTCTGAAAAACTGTTGTCGCCATACACTGGATCATTCCGCATCGTTCGCCAAGTGACAGACGTCACGTACGAGATTGTTCCAACCGATAACAAAGTCATCGTCAGCTCCGAGCGACACCGTTCACGTGGCTCGGCTAAAGCCCTATTACCCCCCTTCGACATCATCTGCGTAAATTTAGCACCGGGACGGTGCTTCTACCGCCGGGAGTTATGATACAAAACAGCCGCTAAACACGGCTGCATGAAAGAGGAGGACGAAGTGAGTTTTCGTTGGATGCTGGTCTGGCGCCATCTTGCTCGTCGAGTTCTGTGCGCTGTAAATAGATCATTAAACAAGTTACTCGTAACAATATCATACTCACTGGAAATACATTGCCCATCCATACATCATATCGTAACAGCGTTTGTTGCTGGTATAGGAGGTTATAGCAGCACAGAGCCTGCCAGCACGATCAAGTCTGTGGGGGCAAATGTTCTAACGCACCGGCGCAGTCTTAAATTAGGTATGCTGGTGAGGTGCCGTGTGCATATCCTGGCAGGTGGGTGCGGTAACATGTGCATCTCTGTGCAGGTGGGTCCTTAAAGCAACACTAAAAAACTATTTTTCGCGTATTAGTGAAGTGCAATTTCACAATCCTGAAAACGCCACTCTTTCGACGAAAAAAAAAAAAAAAATTGCGGGTGGTGATGTTACCTTGAGATTCCCGCATCAAACACCATGACGTAAGAAATGTTGAAGGTGTTTACTGGGTCCTATGTAGCTTAAAATCAATAAAAATGAAGTACATGGTCATTTGTGGGTGCCATAGACTTTAGCATACGAAGTTTCAGAAAATTTCATCGAGCCAATGCCACTAACAACACCAGAAATACATTTTGAAATTTCTGATGTCGTGTAAAGATTTTGGCACCAAATTAGAAATGAATTTGAGCTTTGATTTTTTCTGCTTATAATAAACTTACGATAGTGAAACATAATATGGTGTTAGAGTTCTCAGAGTGCAGTTTGTCAATATAAACTAAATCACTGTTCTTTTTTAGTGTCCCTTTAATCGTTTGCAGGTGTTTGCAAGGGGGGGGGGGGAATTTCCCGGCAGGTGGGTGAGGTAACATGTGCAGTTCCATGCGGGTGGATCCTTAACCTTAAATGGCTTGACTGAGAGGGGGAAGCTCTGGCAGGCGGGAGGCCACATTTACTTCCCGGCAGGTGGGTGAGGTGCTGTGTGCAACTCCATACAGGCGGGTGAGGTGATGTGTGCAGCTCCATTCAGGCAGGCCCTTAACGGGTTTCACGTGTTTGTGAAGAGGAGGAGCTCTGGTGCAACAATGCGCATAAGAGGGTGTGACTGGAAGTGTGTCAGCCTCATGTCGTGGTCTATGTGTTGAGTATTTGAAAGCTGACAGAGCATGTGTAGCTTGCTTTTCTTTCCAGAAGTGTTTGTACAATTATGACAATAGAATTAGTGCCTGCCATGCTTTTTTTTTATTTTCAAAAGTCTGCCCTTAGGCATAATAACTTTTTATTGAAAAATACACATGCAAATTTGCTTCGTGTATAAAGTCGAGTAATGAGCAGTGGTGAGGTCAACGAATCCAGTTGTCAAATTCGGGTGGTCGGCCAGGCCTGAGGCCTATCACTCGTAGGTGACGATAATGGCTTAATTGTAGACTTGTGCAAGTCCATAACTAGTGTTCATCAGTTACATTGTGGATTGGGGCATCGTAAAATGAGCACGATGTACCATACAGACGTGGTACTTTTGCACCCAAAGAATAGTCACGGATAAAGTAAGTGCAACTCCATCCCAAAGCCTCTGAAGCGTAACCTCCTCATGGCGGGTTCAACCACCAGGGAGGTCTGATCCACACGGAAGTATAGAATCTCGTGTGGTACGACGAGGGCTTCCTTTTTCCCAGAGCATCTGTCTCGAAAATGCCCCATTTCTCAATGCTTGTGGCTACCATACATTGGCAGGCACAAAATGCAGTCGTGTGCCTTTTTTTTCTATTTTTTTGTAATGTGCTTTATTTGTGTTTCAGCGCCGCCAGCAGCAAGAGAAGCAGCAGTTGAGCAAGGCATACAAGTCAGAAAGGCAAGTGCCTTGGCCACGTCAACCCTTTAACTGGCAAAATATGAATCAGCAACAAAATAATTATTTCTGTGTTTTCAATCGATTTTCTCTCATTCAAAAGTGTTCCTAGAAAAGTTTAAGACGCTTTCAAACGCAAATGAGGAAAATGTGCAACTGCAACAATTTCTTTCATCTGCCAAATGAAGGTGCAGAAAGTCAGTCAACTGATACTGTTGATCCCAGCTTGATCAGATCTTATGTTTGGCGAAAACTGTTCAAAACAGTTTTTTCCACTTTTTAGGCACACCAGTTCATAGTTCATGTGCTCAAGAAGCCGTTTCTAAGTAATGACCGGAAGTAAGCTGGTAGGGAATGTGTTACTTCAGAAGCTCGTGTATCTTTTAAATTTACTTTTCAGAAATTTATATGTCTGCAATGTGTTTCTTTTCCGATGTTCTTATTTTTTTACACTGTTGGGATGCCTCTCTCCTTTAGAAACATCTGCATCATGTGCTCTATAGGTCACAGGAGCTTTTCTTGGCTTATTTTGGAGAAATGCCGGTGAATGCCTCTGAGGGTCTTCAGAGTCTATTACAGAAACTGATTAAATCCATCAAAACATCTGCAATCCTAGTTTACTTGTATTATTTGGCCAAAATATTTGAAAATAGTCTTCATCGAAATTTCATCACCCGAGAAGTGGAACTAGCGCAATGCCTGTTTCCCTGTCTCCGCTGTAGATGAGCACTGCATTCATGCCTTAAAAAAAAAAAAAAAAAAAGCAAGAGTGCTTGCTTGCCACCCTTTATAATGTACATGTTGCAGATTCTCTAAATATGCTGCATCAAAGTTCACAGAAATTCGGTAGATGGCAGCAAATCAGGTACAACAACAAGCATGTCATTTTTCCATGGTGTCCACATAGTGAACAAGCAGCAACACATACTTTTCATTTCGTGCTTCTATGGCGCCAATGAGAAATGTGCAACGAAACAGCCGGATCACTCAACGTACAGTGGACTCTTAAATGAAACTCGAAGGGGCAAGAAAATTTGTTTCATTTATGAGAAGTTCTATTAAATGAAGCCCACATAATTTATGAATATATGACTTTATTTCAAAAGCTCCAAGCTTTCCCGTTCACATGGTACGTGACAGGCAGCATATGCACACCTTTGAAGCAGCGGCGGGGTTCTTTTTATTTTTCCATAAATACTAACTTTTTACTGCTGTCCATATTGGCACCTCCTAGCACTGTAATATGATTTATGCTTCGCCTTTCTCCTGCACAGATTTTCTTCTTGTAGGCGAGACTCTTAACAAGGAGTGCCTTGTAAAACAACTATTTTATCAATGGTAAAGGGGCTTAGTGACACTTTTGCGACAGTCTTACTTAGCATCGGAACACATGAAGTAATGATTGGAGAGACGAATGCAACAACAATGATGTAAATTGGTGCACGGAAAGGGAAGTTATGAGTCCTCAAAGTTCAAAACTTGAACAGTCAATGACGAGAAATGTTCCTTTTCACGTTTAATTTGCCTACTGACATCTAAGACCGCTTGCAATCACAGCGTGCATCTCATTAAGACATACCAAAATGTCACCTCATGGTGGCCTTCACACGGTACCTCGCTACCGCTTTTTGACAGCGTCGTTAGCATGGTTACGACGAATCACTTGTGTCGGATAGCAGACGCTCTCACGGTGACACTGTGTAGGATACATACCTTTTAAATTGAGACACTTCTCTGCTTGCATGCAAGGTGCATTCTTCAATAACAGCAGTGTCAACCACATATCCCACTTTTGGCTCGCTAAAAACGTGGCATGCGTTTCCACCTTTACTTGCTGGCATACCAGAGCTGGATTTGCAGCCTAAGTGTCGTGTTCGTTTTTTTTAAATACATCATTTAGAAACAGAAATGATTTCTCTCTGAGAAAGTATAAAAAGGACTATTACTCCTTTTAGCATTCACTTGTATGGCCTAGTTATCACCACATTAATATTGCATGATACTTTCCATGTCAAGCCAGTCAAAAACGAATAGCCTTTGTCATCACATCACATCACTTCCCATAATAAAAATAGCCAATATGTGTCGCTGTAGTCCGAAAGCAAGGTAGTTTGTCCTGTGAAATAAAATTACAACATTTTCAATTTCGCCATTTCTACTTGCACAACGATATTGGCGCAATGCACAGGACCGGAAGAACCAATGAAAAAGACATGCTCAAATTGTGTTACAGGGCCCCCTTAAAACAGCTCTTTTTCTTGTAAGCTTCCAAAATTTCTTGTAGCCTCCCGTGTGGCCAGTGGCAACATACATCTTTTTTTTTTTGCAGACTCACTTTCTCCGGAAACTGTCTCAAAGACAAGACCATGCCACTTTTTAAAACGTCTCAGCAAGCTGTCGCTCACCCTAAAATCTTGGTGTTTATCTGAGAAGCAACTCGTAGGCCTTGTCTTCTAAAAAATGGTACTAATCAAGAAGTTCGCACTGTGCACACACTTGAACCAGAGGAAAAGCACATCTTTAATTTTTTTTTATATGCAGTCGTTCTCATCCTCAATCTTGCTTGCTTGCTTGCCCCTTTACATGTGGCTCGTACCCACTACATGGAATTGGCCAATAAACTAGCACTTAATAAGAGAAAATAATTAAAATTGAGATCAAAGAAAACAAGCTAATTGGTCATCAAAGGAATATATAAATATAGGACTATAATATGAAATAGTTCTATCAGATTAGTGAGAAAGTCAAGAAGTAAATTTTAATTAGGATTGACTTGTAAATGAATTTTTATTATGTGTCTAAGAAATTCACAGACCGCAATGCAGACATTCTTGTTGCTGTGACCCAGAGAATTCCCAAAGGAAAGAATATTTTCATACTTAAGAGTGATTCCTAATTTTCGGAATAAAATTTCTAAATTTTTTTCTTATGGCTAGTAAACGGCGACAAGTAAATGAGAAATCATTAATGTTTTCAGGCTCTTGACAGTAAAAGCGTAAAGGAGATGGCACCTGACCAGACCTCTATAAGTAAACATTAAGAGGAGGAGTCTGGAATTGAGATTTTGTGAAGGACACTTTTAAATTCTGAGTGGTTACTATTTATTATTTTAAGAAAAATAAAGATGACCATATTCTTAAACTACCAGGTAATCGTATTTTTATGGAATCTTGAAGTAACGTATTTTGCGAAATCTGCATTCAGTAATAAAAACAGTACCAGGTACAATGGACCTTACAGGACTATGTAAGGACTGTGTAAATCGAGCGCGCCCTCTCTTTAGGTGCCTTGTTCCTCCAGCTTGCTCGAGTGTTGATAACATGGCCACCGTGGTTTTGCCGCCAGGCCTTTTTGTCTTGCGTGAGCCATGCAGCTGTTTTCCCTGCATGGAGAGGCGTGGCGTTGGTTCCCCAGACAACATTCCTCCCCCTTACGTCATGTTAGCTCACGTCACAGTGCTCCGTCGATCCTGGTTGGCCACCCGTGAGCCCCCTCTTCCGGTACCTTGCCTTTCCCCGGTGCTCGCTCGCCGCTGGGTAGATTCACACAGGCCTGCATGAGAGGTAGACGCACTGCTTTAGCAAGCGGCTTCTCGTACACGTGCTTGGCAGCTGGCCTTTGTGTGATAGCCCTAGCACCTGCTCGCAAGCGTACACTCGGTCGGTCTTGCGGAGTTACCTGCCTGCCCGCAAGTCCGTGATTGTCACACTGTGCTATATTCTGGGTAAATAAACCTGTGTTTATTGACGACCTGTCTCAAGTGCCATCTCAGCACTGTGTCGGAGACTTGACGAACCCAGCTGTTGCTTCTTTGTGCGTGACTGCAGTGACGGCTCTCACGTTCCTTCCCGGTCACTTCGTAGGGTAAGCTGTTAGCAAATCTATCTCTAAAGGACCACTACACAAGTGGATTAGCCAGGTCTTATAATAATATGCAACGATGACATGGCACCCAATACAATCGCACTGTACGCAAGTTTTATGAGATAAATGAAGTAAATGCATTCTAAATTTAAGACTCGGAGGCATTCACTGAAGCCAGAAGTCTACATGTGGAGAGTGAATCAGTAACTACAACTACTGCCGAATCTTTTACTGAAGGTTTTTAGAGAACTAAAATAATTGCAAGGAGCTCTGCTTTAAATATGTGGTATAATCTAGGAGATGCTCTTAGAATGACCAAGATAAAGCTTCTGAGAAAATGCCTACACCCACTTTCTTTTCTCGCACGGATGCATCAGTGCAATTACATTAACAATTCCCAGTTGAAATTGGTGGTCTTCTAAGAACTTTATTATGTATTATAAGGTAGAAGTTTGGAATTAGAAGGAAACATGTCATCAAATTCAATTTTTGTTCTTGCAACTGAGTCATCATTTGGAACTATGCTACGTATGTTAACATATTAAAGTTCTATTTGGTCTTGCACAAAGTTTGAGGCCTATATATCCGAGTTCGAAGCTTGTAAAAAAGTCACAGCTTTGCTTCAAAGGCGAAGCAATGAACGTGATAGCAACAATTTGAAAGGTCACGCGCAGTATGGGAAGCAGATCGAAACGTGCCTTGCGTTTCTTGTGCACAAATTATGCACGAAACGTACTCGCAGGTACGGATGCACGCGAATAAGCATCGCATTCGTAACTTCACTGAGTCTGAAAAGCGCGCGCGCTTTTTGCAAACGGAGACTGCAATGATTGCAGTGACCTTTGTGAGCCTGGTAACTACAGCAGAATCGTTCCACTTAAAGCACGAAACCAGCCAAGGTGTACGATCCTACCCTCCTTGCCACCGCGAGATAAGGGCGCGTGAGGGAGTGTCGCTCCCCTTGTCTAAGCCGGGCAAAGTACGCGTAGGAAATTAGAATGGGCGCCGCTGCGTGATGTGGCGACGTGAGCTCATTGCACCACCTTTCTGGTAATGCCGAAAACACAGCAGTGGTATGTGGCAGATATAAATAGCTTGTTATTTAAACGGTGAAGAACGTTCTCTGGGGTGGCTCAGTGGTTAACGCCTCGCTTTCACAACGCAGAGGTCCCACGTTCGATTCCGCGCTAGAGTGCTTTTTGTTAATTTTTTTCTTTTTTGTGTTTTGATATATATAGATACGTATACACATACGGTGCATGACATCGACGCCGGCACCGGCGGCAATATGCAGCCGAGAGTGTCCATATAATTGCTATCGCAATAAAAAATGTTCTTTTGACAGAAATGAATATAAACTGTAATTGTCTCAGTGAAAATGCATAAGTTCATTCAAATGTTTTGACTGTGAGAGTGCGGAATCTGCAAGGTAGAGTTCAGATTCAGGCTTTTTTATTATAAAATGTTATTAAGGAGAGAGATGCAGGTTTCTTAGCATAACACACTGTTCTGTCTGTGGTGAAGTTCTCGAGCTTGACAGCTTCATCGTCCCTTTGTTCTTGAGTATCCATGACCGCGTGGACTGAGGTATGTTCAACTACTACGTAATTTCTGTTTTCAGTATGTGTTGCAGTCAGATTCCTAGATTCCTGGACAAATTTTACTTTCATTCCTTGTGAAGTGTATTCTGCTGCTCATTTGTTGTTTCCATCTGAATTTTGTGATGAGCCGTCAATTGTTGTGCAGCCCACCCGATGATGTGCAACCGCAGCATTGGCCTGGCTAGTTTCGTTGCTTGTTTTATAGTTGCTAGACAGGCATAGCCATTTCCAATGTTCATGGATTTTGCCCGTTTATTTTCATCTAAATGATGTAACCAAGAAGAATGTTCTGATTTCTGGAAACATTTTATAATTAAATATGTAAAAATGAATCAAGTATACCAGCAATAGGATGGAAAGGTGGGCTATTTGGTAATTCATGATTGTTCAGCGAACTGGTAGCGCGGGGGTAAACACAGACACAAAGCAAAGAGGAGGCACACAGCACGAGCGCTCGTGCTGTGTGCCTCCTCTTTGCTTTGTATTTATTAAATTATATACGATGGACCGTGCTCGGCGAACAAGATGGCGACAGTGCATCAACAACCAGCAACCGACATTGTCTTTCTCTTTCATGCAGCAAGGCTGTGGCGGCTGTTGTGTATCATAACCCCCCGGTGTTAGAAGCACCGTCTCGGTGCTGGTGCTTGAGCTACTCGGATACGTTAGAAGGAGGGTGATAAGGCTTGAGTCCAGCTATGTGCACGATGTCGCTCGAAGCTGACGATGGTGAAGTTGGATCGCCTGGAACGATCTCTTATGTAACGTCAGTGACCTTGCGAACGACGCGGTATGGTCCAGTATAGCATGACAGCAGTTTTTCAGAAAGACCTGCATGCCGAGTGTGGGACCAGAAAAAGACAAGGAAACCCAGTGAAAAGTGCACATTTCAATGATGGGAATCGTAGAGCTGTCTTTTGTGCTCCTATGAGGCCTGCAGACAGCTGCGGGCGAGTTGGCGTGTGTGGCCGGCTCGTGCCATGGCTTCGCCAGCATACTCAGTGACCGAGGGCAGCAAGGTGTCAAAGGGTAGGGCGGGTTCTCAACCGTATAGAAGATAGAATGGCGAATAGCCGCCAGTGTTGTTGTGTAACGAATTATATGCGAACATCACATATGGCAAATGAACGTCCCAGTCCTGGTGGTCGGCCGCTATGTATTTAGAAAGCATGTCGGTTATGGTGCGGTTGAGGCGCTCCATAAGACCGTTCGTTTGTGGATGGTACGAAGTAGTAAACTTGTGCTTGGCAGAGCAGGAGCGCAGAATTTCATCAATGACAGCTGATAGGAAGGTCCGGCCCCTGTAAGTGAGAAGTTGGTGTGGAGCTTCATGTACTAAAATAATATATACCAGATAGTCCACCACATCGGTTGCGCAACTCGTCGGAAGTGCTCGTGTGAGAGTGTACCGTGTCGCATAGTCAGTGGCGACAGCAATTTATTTGTTACCTGAGCTGGAGATCGGGAATGGGCCAAGAAGGTTGAGGCCAACTCGAAAGAAAGATTCAGTGGGAATGTCGATCGGCTGAAGGAATCCAGCTGGTAGGGAGGATGGCTTTTTGAGCCGCTGGCAGGGCTCACAAGCGGCGACGTAGTGTCGAACAAAACGGGCTAGACCAGGCCAAAAGAAACGACGACGTACACGGCCGTATGTGCGAGAGACGCCCAAGTGGCCCGCCAAAGGAGCGTCATGAAGTTGGTTGAGGACAGTCGCACGAAGATGTGCTCGTATGACGGGGAGTAAGTCATGGCCATATGGATCGAGGTTATGGCGATAAAGGATCCTGTCTTTGAATAGGAACATTTGTAGAGATGCGTCGTGAGGCATTAATTCAAGCTTTTCAATGATGGCTCGCAGAGAAGCATCCCAGCGTTGTTCGTGGCCAAGGTTGAGTAGCTGCGTCACAGACAGAAGGTCTGAAAAGGTGTCAGTATGGGCAGCTTCTTCCACAGGGTAGTGTGATAAACAATCCGGATCTTGATGCCACCGCCCTGTTTTGTACGTTACGGTGAACGTGTATTCTTGCAAACGTAGAGACCAACGAGCGAGGCGTCCTGTGGGATCCTTGAGTGAGGCCAGCCAGTAGAGCGCATGGTGATCGGTGACTACTCGGAATGGACGCCCGTATAAGTATGGGCGAAACTTGGTGACTGCCCACACAAGAGCGAGACAATCACGCTCCGTGTTTGAATAGTTGCGCTCTGCGGTAGATAGCAGTCGGCTTGCATATGCTATAACACGGTCATGTCCGCGTTAATGTTGCAATAGCATTGCTCCTATGCCATGCCCACTAGCGTCAGTGCGAACCTCGGTTGAAGCTGATGGATTGAAATTAGCTAAAATCGGCGGTGTTGTAAGGAGGGTTGTGAGCTGGGAAAAAGATGAGGCTTGATCAGCGCCCCAGAAAAACGGAGCGTCCTTCTTCAGGAAGTTTGTGAGTGGGCGTGCAATGATTGCGAAGTCCTTAATAAAGCGTCGAAAATAGAAGCACAAGCCCACAAAACTGCGAACGTCCTTTGTTGACTTTGGAACAGGAAAGTCCATGATGGCGCGAATTTTCTCGGTATCCGGGCGGACTCCTGCGGCATTGACAAGGTGGCCAAGTACGGTTATTTCACGACGAGCAAAGTGGTATTTTGGAGAGTTCAATTGAAGTTCAGCTCGACGAAAAACTTAAAGAATCGCCGATAAACGATCGAGATGGGAGTCGAATGTGGGCAAGAAAACGATAACGTTGTCTAAATAACATAAGCATGTTCACCATTTAAACCCTTGGAGCAATGAGTCCATCATTCTTTCGAATGTGGCCGGCACATTACACAGACCGAAGGGCATAACTTTGAAGTGATAAAGACCGTCAGGAGTGACGAATGCAGTCTTCTCACAATTCATCTCGTCTACAGCGATCTGCCAATAGCCAGATCGAAGGTCGATAGTGGAAAAATACGTAGCACCGTAAAGGCAGTCTAAGGCAATGTCGATTCTAAGCAACGGGTAAACATCTTTCTTCGTAATGTTGTTGAGATGCCGATAATCTATGCAAAAGTGTCATGTTACATCCTTCTTTCTGATCAGGACGACAGGAGAAGCCCAGGGGCTACACGAGGCCTTGATTATGTCTTTTGCAAGCATCTTTTCGACTTCCTGTTGTATGACTGTACACTCGGACGCGGAAACACGGTATGGACGTCGGTGAATGGGACTCGCGTGACTAGTATTGATGCGACGAGTAACAACACTCGTTCAGCTTAAGGCCGTGCTGGTGAAGTCGAAAATGTCACTATAGGACTGCAGGACGTGACGGAGGGCTTCCGCTTGATCAGGAGCGAGGTCTGATGGTACTATGCGGTCAACGTCGAAGCTCGATGAACGTGATAAAGTTGGGTCATGGTCTGAGGTGCAGCAATCATCCACTCTGAAGGGCTCGACTGTATGGTCTTGTAGGGCAGTAATTTCAGCCAGGGGGATACCTTGGGAAGAATTTGGGCAGTGAGGGCAAAATTGACTATAGGAAGGCATGTGCGGTTTTCAACAATTGTCAAAATGGTGTGCGGAACAGCGACGCCATGGGTAAGCATTACGGCATGAATCGGTGCCACCATGTAATAGCCGTCAGGTACAGGTAATGTAGAGAAGAGGTCGATGTGTGTAACACAGTCAGGTGGAAGGCGTACGAAATCAATGCAGCAAAGACGGCTTTGGGGTGGGTTGGTCGTATCGGAAAGGAGAGGCATCTCAAGGTCAAAACAGCCGGCTGAACAATCTATAAAGGCCGAGTGAGCGGTTAGAAAATCCATACCCAGAATTAGATAATGAGGCCACTTTTCTGTTACGGTGAAAAGAAGAGCAGTGCTTCTATAGGCAATAGTCACACGGGCAGAGCACAGGCCAATAGTGGCGGCAGTTTCCCCGTCGGCGATTCGAATGGCTCGGTTCAAGGTGGATGTGACAACTTTCTTTAGGCGGCGACGAAGGGCAGCACTTATTAGGGACACATGCGCGCCGGTATCGATCAACGCGCGCACAGGTACGTTGTCTAAAGTAACGTTCAACATATTTCGGGGGGTCGGTAATGTCGTACGAGGATTTCTTGCAGAGGTCGTCGTCAATGCAGCTCCACCTCCAGAAGCTGCACTGCCTAGTTTTTCGGTCGGGGGCGCTGCGAATAGGTCGGAGAGGCAGGACGGCGTTGTGCGGGCGAACGAAATCGACGGCGGGCAGGGGATGATGAGCGGGTGTAGCGAGGTCTCGCCAGAGGTGCAGCAGAATCAGAGGATGTGGTCGGCATAGGCTAATCAAAATCAAATGCTGAGGAAGACTGGTGAACAGAAGTCCCCTGGGTAAGAGGCCCATAGTGTGCCGGCGAAGCCCAGTCATTGCGGCAGTGGCAAGCAATATGGCCGACGCGTCGGCAGTTGAAGCATATAGGCTTGTCATCTAGTGTACGCCATTCGGACAAATTGCTCTGTCGAGAGTAGTTGGAACTATAACGAGGAGCGGAGAGACGGCGATAAAAAGGCTCGGCAGAGTAGGGTATAGGCTGACGTTCGATAATTCTTGATGAACGACGGCTTGTATCAGTGAGATCGTGGTCGGTGAAGGATCAGGCGTTGGAACTGGAGTGACTACTGGTTGAGCTGCCTCGACCTCGCGACGAATGATGCGGGTGAGTTTGTCACATCGGGGAACTTGGTGGACGGCGCCATCGCAAGTGGAAGTAGCAGCTGTGTTCAGCAGGCGCGTGATGTTGTGGGTGACGCGGCGGGCTTTAGCCTGTTCTAGACAGCGCATTCTGTCAGGATCATGTCGACGCTCGTGACATTATTAAAAACCAGCAGGTTGAAGGCATCGTCAGCAATCCCTTAGAAATCATGATTAACTTTTTCGTCTTCCAACATGCGCTGGTCGACCTTGCTACAAAGCGCCAAGACGTCAAGAATGTATGAGACGTACGATTTAGTAGACGTCTGGGCGCGAGTGGTGAGAGTCTTCTTGGCAGCGAGCTGGCGACCAGATGAATCGCCTAAAACATCACGGATCTTTGTTTTGAAGAGATCCCAGCTTGTGATTTCGACTTCATTGGTTTCGAACCATGTCCGCGGCGTGCCGTCAAGGTGGACTATAACATTGGCGAGCATGAGCGTGCCATCCCAGCGATGCGTAGGACTTACACGCTCGTACAGGTGCAGCCAGGAGTCAACGTCGATGGTACCGTCTGTGGAGAAACTGTCAGCATTCCGCAGGGGTGGCAGGGTGACGTAGGTTGTCGACTCGGCTGGAGAGGCCAGTGGTGATGAGGCACTGGCAGTTGAAGTCGAAGAGTTCCCGGCGTTGCGACCGCAGCGCGTCTCCATCCAGGTTCCGGAGTCGTCCACCTCCACCAATAATGTTACGAGTAACTTATTTATTAAATTATATACGATCGACCGTGCTCGGCGAACAAGATGGCGACAGTTCATCAACAACCAGCAACCGACGTCGTCTTTCTCTTTCATGCAGCAAGGCTGTGGCGGCTGTTGTATATCAATATAATAGGAAGCCACTGTACAGTTTTCTCATAGTGCTCTGCACCGCCACAGGGAATTTTAGGATTGCTTGAAAAAGATCTCTTATGAGTACTAGTGTGATCGAAGGTGTATGACATTTATGCGACCCTGAAAAACAATAACAGAAATGTAAGGAGTATTTATTATTTGCCATTTTTTTGTCATTGCTGCTTTACGAACCTCACAGATTTCGAGGTCGTTGGTTGGCAGGTCCATATCAGCATTTGCAGCTCCTGTCAAATTGTTTGGCAGGTTGTTTGCACTATGGGGTGGCTTAACACACTCGTTTTATTGAAATAGCAGTGCTCATGTGTACTGTGCAATGGTTAAATAATGTGTAATTGTGTGTGTGTGTGTGTATATATATATATATATTTTTTTTTTTCATGCTTTTTTTTTGTAAGAGCAAACCTCCAAACTTTGGATCTCGTGTTAAAAGATAGAGCTTCTTTCGGTAGCCTGCTGCAAATATGGATTTTCGTGCCCTAAAAGCAACATTTTGTTGCTCCAAAAATTACTTCACATCCTATTTCAGTTGTTGTACCCCTGCTGATGCTTAGTGGTTGGGTTCAATGCTATAATATATGTATTTTTTTTTCACTGGACCTTCCTTCTTTATGCAATTTTTTTTAGTGTACATATACAGTGGATATCACTGATCTTCTGGCTGCTTTTACATCAGTCCAATCTATGCTCAAAAAGAAGTAGTGTGAGTACTCAAGGTAGTCAAACAAGTCTTCGAGGATGAATTAGCAAATATGTGGAAAATGGAAAAGAATGTCAAGAAGTAAAACCAGCAGTAACTGTTTTAACAGATCACTATTCCTAAAAGTAGTAGAAATATAAGTCTCTGCCTTTATAGTGAAGTCAGACAGCTTGCGAAAGACTGTGGAAAGTAAAATAGGAGATGTATAGAGCAATAGCTAACTAACACTAGCACAGACCTAGCAACAGCACCAATCTTGGGAACATTCCTGCATGTTGCGAACTTGAAAAGAGATAAAGGCTGGAGACCTAAAATATATATTTTTTTATTGCTAGTGCAATAAAGCTATTCATAATGTTTTGCAAACATCACGAATAAAAAATTTCAACGTGGGATGCCTTTTTTACACCCTCAATGTTTGACATGAACTTGAAAGTCCTTGATCTCTTTAAATATGTGTTACAGTAAAAAAAAAATTGTATTGTCATAAAGCACACATTCATTTTTCTGAAAGCACACATTAATTTTTCTAAGGTAAACAGTGCACACTGTATGTTTTGCAATCGCTTCTGTGGATGACTGATCCAAACACCAGTTTTTACTGCTCTGAAAAACATTATGCCTGTTTTGGAAGCTGCTTCGAAATCGCATATGCCAGTGATTATTAGGCATATGTCACACACAAAAAAAAAAGCTTCATTACAATTTTGTGCTGCCCCATCTTCATAAGTGAGTGTTGTCTGTGCCTTCGCCTAATTTTTCTTTTTAATTTTTGTCATGTACTGGTCTAACAGTTCCAGCAGTTCAGAAGATGAGGAGAAGGAGACAGAGGAGGATGAAGATGTGAGTTTTTGCAATCGAAGTTCAGTTTACTTTCAGAAGAAATTGGAGAGATAGATACAGGTAATTTTATGTTATGTGGGCTACCACCACATCGCAGATGTTGCTGCTTTCACAGGTTGTTCATTTTGAGAAATTGTGGCCATTGTTGCTTACAACACATACATTAGTGTTCATCCTATAAATCGGCGGAAAAAACACAAAATGCTGTCTTTCCGAATTGGAGCGTTTCCTTGCAGTATAAGTGTACCACTTTTCCTGTAAAGGCAGAGTCCTCAAGACAAAACAACAAAAAAGAAAAGCAGCTGCATGGCATTGCTGTAATGAGTGTGAACCGAAGCTCCTGGGCCCTGCCGCGGTGATCTAGTGGTTAATGTACTCGGCGGCTGACCCGCAGGTAGCGGGATCGAATCCCGGCTGCGGCGGCTGCATTTTCAATCAAGGCGAAAATGCTGTAGGCACGTGTGCTCAGATTTGGGTGCACTTTAAAGAACTCCAGGTGGTGGAAATTTTCGGAGCCCTCCACTGCAGCGTATCTCATAATCATATGGTGGTTTTGAGATGTTAAACCCTACATATCAATCAATCAAGCGAAGCTACTGGGCCTGTTCTACCAACATGGTTTGTTATCAAAACCTTGCGTGTTTGCTAGAGTGGTGTGACACCGATGCCCTGAACCAAACCACTTGTTATCTACACAGTCTGGTGAATGCGCTACATCGCTAACCACAAAAACAGAAAAGCTGCTGTGTAAATTCACATGCAAGGCAACATATTGAATTACGGCACCTCCATTGATGGTGGCTTTATTTCTTTTTTTATGACATCATGTATCACATTAAAACCAAAAAGCTGGTTTACTGTGTCCCAAATTCAGTCACCACCAATGCATTGACTTGACAAAAATATTCTAAGTTGGCTTTTTAACAGAACAGCCACAACATTTTACTGAGCTGACCACAGCATGGTTGGTAACTGCTGGCAGGTCAGAAAAATATTGCTTGGCTACATAAAGCTTGTTGAAAACTTTTTGCAGCAATTCTCTTGCAAACTTATTTGTGGTTAATGCACCTGTTTCTAAGTTTCGATTGCTTTTGAGGGGAATGTACCTAATTTTTAACAGAATCTCCAATAGCTTTTTTCGAATTTACATACTAAAGAATGAACTCACAATATCATGTTTTATTTTATCACCCATTCAAATCTAAAATCATCTGCAAGATACCAGTGGTCAGTGATATGCATTTCCTGAACAATCATGATCGCTTCCATCATACTGAATATATGGTTACTATGGTTACTTATTCCTGTAGCTTGACTTGTGGCCATAACAATAATTCGAAATAGGGTGTCGAGTCTCGACACATGGCATGCTCGGCGTTGAATACATAGCTGCGTATTGCATTTGAAAAATGCAATAGTCTGCTGTACAAGTGATTTCTGCATGCTACATACCAATTGTGTTCTCTCCCTTTCTGTTCCTCCAAAGGCAAGAACAGCAATGCAATAAATCATTTTCCTACAACCACTGCAGGAAAAAAATGGCGCTCTGCATCTGTGGCCACACTGTGTTGCACCAAGCAAGACTTAAAAAATGTACTCATGAAAACCTTGTGCAAATGGCCACTGGCATTATCAGACGTTTCAATGTATTGTGTTGGATATCTTTGCAGTTCCAATGAAACTTATTTATATGAAAATGGTGGATAAACATTCATTATTATGAAAAAGAAATAGGTTGTGTTTCATGGATGTTAGGTTATGGAGTCGAAAACACTTTGTTACATAGAGAATTTTGCTATATTGAAGTTTGTTACATCAATATTTGAGGTATATCGCCACCTTTTTGAAAATCTCTTATGAGATTTCGATACTAAACTGATGGCTTTCTGTTTGTTTTTAAAAAGGGCTGTTTAAAAAGATACTTAAAAAACTTTTGGCAACAAAAGTGTAAGTAATTAATCACAATGTAGTTATGGGAAATACTCAAAATATACCCATCAAGCTAATGGTGACAACTGCAGATCCTCAGATATAAACGAAAAATTGCTTAGCAGCAATGTAGTTGTACATTCAGGCTGTGCAGTGAACTAGAAGCTTTGCATTGTCATCATTAAGCATAGTACGGGCAGAAAATCCAAAATTGTATGATTTCAGTTCATTTTATTTCAGTAGAAATCTTATAACATCAAAAGTTATTTGTTTAAGAAGCCTGGAAAGTTCTATTGAAAAATATTGGATCATTCAAAAGTTACCTTTCTTTATGCAAGAAAAAACAACTAAACTAAAAAAGAAGTTTTTAGAAAAACAAGTTTTTCAAATGTGTTATATACATCATTGGAATGTTGTGAGATGCTAAAAGCCACCAGGCTCATAGCTTGGACATTTCTCAGCTGTCAAAATTCATCAAAACAATTTAAACTGATATTTCTCATGTATGGACCGTTCGGCCACTATGTGCCCTAATCATGTCACGGGAATCACCGTTTTGGCATCACGAAGAGCGCCAAAAGAACGAGAAATGCCTAGAGAGAATAACACGCTCGATTGTGTATCTTCAGGAGCTGTTTTAGAATAGGGAATGGAACCATGTACATGAGAGCAGTCAAGACACCGCAAATGCTGCTCTAAAAATCTTAAAGCTGCAGAAAAGAAGGTGAATTGATGTATTTTATGCCTAGATTCTCTGCTTAGATTAAGATAGGGCAAGCAGTGGCACACTCCAACTATTGCGCAGCGGCGGCGCACTGCTCTAGTTGCCAGTCTACAGCTGATGCAAGACATGCTTAAAAAAACGCCTAGGAGCTGCTAAACCACCGAACGAAGAACTTGCAACAGCTGAGAAATGTCCAAGCTATGAGCCTAGTGGTTTTTAGCATCTCACTACCTTCCAGTGGATGTATATAACACATTTAGAAAACTTATTGTTTTTCTTAAAACTTCCTTTTTATTTTAGTTGTTTTTTCTTGTGTAAAAAGTCATAACTTTTGAACGATCCAATATTTTTCAATGACACTTTCCATGCTTCTTTTATGAAGTGATAATCTATGCAAAAAACAAGAATAATTGAAAATAACTCGTAACTTTTGATGGTTTGAGGTTTGGACTTAAATGCGACCAACTGAAATTATACAATTTGGGTTTTCTGCCTATACTATACTTAATATTGACAACGCAAAGATTCCAGCTCATTGCACAGCCTGAATGTACAACTACATTGCTGCTAGCCCTGCCGTGGTGGTCTAGTAACTAAGGTCTAGTGGCTAAGGTCTAGTGGCTAAGCTGCTGACCCGCAGGTCGTCGGATCGAATCTCAGCTGCGGAGGCTGCATTTCCGATAGAGGCAAAAATGCTGTAGGTTCGGGTGCTCAAATTTGGGCGCACGTTAAAGAACCCCAGGGGGTCAAAATTTCCGGACTCTCCACTACGGTGTCTTTCATTATCATAATGTGGTCTTGCGACGTTAAACCCGGCATATCAATCAACTACATTGCTGCTAAGCAATTTTCTCTTTGTATCAGAGATGAGCTTGCGCAGCGCTGTCGTGGTATTTTTTCTTCAATTATTCAATTATGCACAGTTGCAATTGCATTGCAATCGTGCAAATATGGCACAGAACTACTGATCACAACCAAGTTTGGGGTGCACCTATTATGTGCAAAATTTTTAAAAAATCTCATATCTTACGACCAAAATGGAGATGCACCTATTATGTTAGTAAATATGGCAGTTTTCATGAACTCTGCACTTATTCATTACATATTAAAAGTGATCCACCAAGGGTGTACTGAACAGGTTTAAAATTTCTAGAGACATTTTTTTGGAGCCACACACTTTAAATCCCAGTTACTAAGTTTGGTGTGCCTGAAACCGACTGAAAGCTCTGGGAACAGGACAAAACATACACATGGAGGTTTTTTCACAAATACATCTAGAACAAAGAGAAGGCTGTGTATGCAGACCTCTGTTTAAACGATATGTTTTGACCAAATGTGCCTGTGCGAAAACCCAAAATGTGAATAAATGCTTCAATAAGATAATTTCGCACCATGTCTGTAAAGATGTCCATGTAGACCCATGGACTGTTTTGATTGTACTGTAGGATGGACGTATGTTTTGACCAAATGTGCCTGTGCGAAAACCCAAAATGTGAATATATGCTTCAATAAGATAATTTCGCACCATGTCTGTAAAGATGTCCATGTAGACCCATGGACTGTTTTGATTGTACTGTAGGATGGAAATTGAAAATGTCAGCTCAGTAATGGAAATAGGGACGTGCTGGATATCTTGATCAAGGCAGACTGATGTCACGATCCTGGCTACTACAGAACAGTAGCTTACCTCTGCGAGTACTTGGCAGCAGTGCATCAATGTCGTGAGGTCCATCGGATCGACAGCAGCGCAATGCGTGGTGGGGGGAGGGCGTAGGATTAAAATTCAAAATAGTTTGATGGGATAGAAACGTGTCCCTTCAACTTTCAACAACAACAACAAAAAAAAACCTGTTTTCCCGAACCAGTTAACGCAATAGTAGCGTGTCTTAATGTTATTTATTTACAAACACAGCTGTCTTAGTTTTCAAGACGTAGCAGGTGTAAATACAAATGTTCAGCATTTCGAAAAAATACAATTTAACAAAACACTTGTTTACACAACTCTTTTTTTTTTTTTCAAACGCTCAACACAGAGTCTCATTGCAGATACCGATCAAGCTCATTCCAAAAATGCACATTCTGCAGAAAAGCAAAAACAAAGAAAATAAAACAAACAATTCTGAATTGATCTAATGGGTACAATATTTAGAGAATCAATTCACCGGGGAAGGTGTGCAGAAGATGCAACGAAGGATATGGGTGCTAGTACACTCAAACCAGTGTGAACTCTCTTATTTATGCCTGATGATGAGTCTGACACGATTGCAAGTGCGCCGATGTTCGAGAGGGGCTTAGGAATAAAACATGCACATACGAAGTAGACAGGAAATGCTGGCCATAGCGACGAAATATAAGCAGTACTGCTTTTCTTTTTAACAGATTTCAACATACTTATGTCATGTTTGCGATGAGGTGGCCAAACAAACAATGCATATTCGTATCTGGCCAAAGTCTTATGCACTGTCAGTCAGCATTCTTTTGTCGAGTAGTTTAACCAGTGTTGAAGACACCAATGTTTTCAAAGAGCTTATTGCAGATTGTTTCGATGTGTGTGTGTCATTTTAAGTTTGCTGTGAAAGATACACCAATGTATACAAACTACATCACACCTATTAGACTTACACCATCATTACTAAATATAAAAGGAAGAGGCTGTTTCGTATTTGAAAAGGTTGTGAATACAGTCTTTTTTAAGTCTGCCATATTTTCCTCTTGTTACAAAACGGCGATTTAAAAAAACACTATTCCGCACATCCTGATTTTGAGTATTAGAGATGGTTCTACAGATAATCGTCTGCATAAATTTGAAGTTTAGCTTGAGTATCACTGATAACTTTCTTCCCTCATTTATATAAATAATAGACAAAAGCACACCAAGCACCTAGCTTTGAACATCAACCTGTTTGTCGCCTACAAAAGAGCTGCGATCTACCGCGGCGCTTCGTGGGCTCGACAGCTGTGCTACAGCACAGAGCAGTAACCCGCTTACTTTTGCCATGCAGGTTAGTAAACCATACGCTCTGTTCTCAAAGAAATCAAGCAACTACTTTTTGCTACAGCTGCCGAGCCCACGGGGCTGCTTTTTAGTTGTTGTTGAGTGTGCTGACGTCATTCGTTCCTTGCTCATGTTATCGGGCGACGTCGAGTCAAATCGAAGTCCTAACACAACCGCTATACTTGACGAATTGCATAAAATATCAGCTGGTCAGTCCAAACTAATTTCAGAAGTAAGTGACCTGAAAGACCAACTTCTAACCACGAATCAAACTATCGTGCAGTTGAGTCAGCGGATAAATGATGTTGAAAAACATTGTCAGAGCCTTATTTTGCTTCGCATAGAAATAGACAACATAAAGTCCAACACTGCCCAGACAGCTGGCCAAGTATTCGAACACGAGACACGTCTTGACGATGCCGAAAATCGATCCCGGCGAAACAACTTGGTATTTTATGGCCTGCCCGAGCCTAGTAATTCAGAAAGTTACACCCAAACCAAAGAATTGGTCATACAGCACTGTCGTGACCACCTTGGCCTTAAAATAAATCCAAAAGAAATTGAAAGGGTTCATCGCCTAGGCCGTCACCCTATCGAGCGCAGTCGCCCCATAATCGTTAAGTTTAGCTTCTACAAAACGAAAGAAGCTGCTCTTTCTAATGCTCGAAAATTAAAAGGGACTAATTACAGTATCACACAGGACTTCTCCCGCTCGGCCAGAAACGCTCGTAAGCATTTGGTTGCGTTTGCCAAAACTAAATCTGATCGCTTTCAACTGTCTTACAAAACACTTTCTATTGGCTCAAAAAATATATTTATGACGAAATCTCGCAATCTGTCAGAGAATTCAAATAGCAATCAACGGGCTGTAAAAGAAAAAAAAACCCATCATAGCAAAGTTCCTCGGGCGAACCTTACATTGTCTGTAATATTTACTAATATTCGCAGCTTCTTGCCGAAACGTCAGCTTGTATCAAATGTTGTGTTATCATCTACCAGCAATGGGCTCATATTAACTGAAACGTGGCTACATAGCAACATCAGTGACGATGAAGTTCTAGCTGACCTGCCTAACTTCCATATTTATCGCAAAGATCGCACAGATGGACGTGGGGGTGGGGTCCTTGTGGCAGTGAATCAGCAGCTATCATCTTCAGTATTACACATCGATTCGGACATTGAAATATTATGGATCATCTGCCGCGCGGTACCGCGAACCGTACTTTTAGGCGTTTGCTATAGGCCGCCCCAAAGTAACCCCGATTTCTTGTGCAAACTGAATAGCATTCTAAACACTCTTACAAGAGTGCATCCAAACGCTGACATCATTCTCTTCGGAGATTTCAATTATCCTCGCATTGACTGGCTTAACTACACAACTTTTAGCCCAGAAGCAACTAACTTTGTTGATGTGTGTCTGAACTTCAACCTCTCGCAGTTGATAACTGAACCAACGTGTGTCGCACAGAGCTCGTCAAACACCCTAGATTTGACACTAACAAACAACCCCGACTCTATGACATCCATAACACACTTAAGGGAAATAAGAGACCACAAGGTTGTTCATGCAACCTTTAAATTTGCCCCGCTAGTATGTGAAACTTACAAAAAAACAACTCGACTTTATGATAAGGCCAATTATGAAGTTATCAACAGCGAGCTAACCCGCTTTTTCCCGGTATTTGAGACGCAATTTAGTAATCATCCAGTGCAAGAAAACTGGTTGCTTTTCAAGAGCAAAGTGCTAGAGCTAATTGAGAAGTATATTCCGGTATGTAGTTTCCGTGCTAACAAAAACAAACCATGGTTCAACAAATCACTGAAGCGACTAGAAAATAAGAAAAAAAAAAAAGATATTTCCGAGCTGCTAAACAGAGCAACAACCCACTTCTGTGGGATAAGTACTACTCAGCGGAAACCGAATACCTCACGGCAATACAAAACGCTAAGTACAAGTTTTTTCACAATGACCTTTCTTGTATGCTAACACAAAATCCTAAGCAATTTTGGCGGGTGATTAACCCAGAACAAAAACACACGATAACACTAGCTAATGAAAACAATGATGTTATAAGTAACGCAGAATGTGCGGACGTATTTAACACCGCCTTCGCAAGTGTATTTACTAATGACCATGCCATGCCTCCGATTGCACTAAGATCTCGGTGTATTACCAGCGAACTACCAATGCCTGACATTGTATTTTCCATTGATGGCATAATATCTTGCATAGAATGTCTCAAGTTAACATCATGAGCTGGTTTTGACGAAATTCGAAGTTTTTACTTAATACTAAGAACATTTCGGCTGCTTTCTTGTGTCTTTTGTTTTCTCAATCCCTTTCAACAGGTCACTTGCCCGATGACTGGAAAGTGGGAAAGGTCGTTCCCATCCATAAATCTGGCAGTAAGCAGTCACCATTGAATTATCGTCCAATCTCGTTAACAAGTATACCATGCAAAATCATCGAACATGTCATTTATTCACAAATCATGACCTTTCTAGACTTAAATGATTTTTTTAATCCTTCACAGCACGGTTTTCGCAAAGGTCTATCCTGTGAAACTCAGCTAGCTAACTTCCTTCATGATTTACAGTCGCCGACCGATTTTCCGGACTCCAAAAATTCGGACTTGTTGGATATTCCGGACTTCATAAATGCACCGTCAGGGATCCCATAGAGCTAATGCATTGTTTCAACCGATTTTTCGGGCGAATTTGCCCCTGAAAGTTCGATTTTTCGGACTAAATCGCTCGTTTTGTGCCACGCTAGGGTGGCTAAAATGAGGAGGTGTGAAAAGCGGCCGCTGAAACCGGTCCTCAAAGCGCGCCGATGCCGCTTGGAGCGCTGCACGCAGAGGCGCGGGTACCCTTGCGCAGGCGACATACGAATGAGCGCGCGCTGCTCTCCGCAGAAATCTCTCTCACGCAGTTAGACGCAGGCCCGTAGCCGAGGGGGGGGGGGGGGGAAGGGGCTAGGGGCTCATTCTCCCCTAATTTTTAACAAGTGCCCCCCCCCCCGAAAAAAATTTCTGGCTACGGGCCTGCTCTCACGCTATATGGCGGCCGCCTATTTTCGGTGATAACCTTTTTTTATTGAGCTAATATACGACAATACCTGGAGTTTAAGCCACGTCATGCCTTACGTGGCTTAAGTATCTCTATATTTTCTCGCCTCTGAAAACAATTCTCGAGAAGGCATATGAGCGAAACCCGACACCAACTTTTGTGGATTTCGTAATATTGCGGTTACTCACGGCAGAACTTCAGGGGTGTTACGAGACGTTGCGATTACTGGAAGGCTTCATATTACATAGAGCATGTTAAATTCCTTCATCCACGAGCAGAAACGTCGGTACAAGAGCCTCGTTTTGCTGTTCCGCCGCGAACGCATAATCTTGTGCGAGTCGCAGCTTAAATTCTCACTTGGCATTCAATTATCGGTTCCCGAACGTAGAAGTTTTAGCAGCCTACAATTGCTCATTAACTTAGACGAATAAAGCTATAACAGCGCTAAAACTTGCGTATGCCGCGAAGCCTGTGGCTCGAGAATTGTCCTCAGCAGCAGAAATAGAGGAGACACTTTTTTAACAAAAACATAACTTTATTTTCATGCATGCCAAGGTATTCATGCTCTGCCACTAGAGTACACATGGCTCAACTCTCTGCCCTTTGTTTTCGTCTTCTGTTTGGTTCATGCCTTTAAAAAAAAGTGGACACGAGTGAGGCAATAAAATCGCACCAAACTTTTGGTCAAGAGAGCACCATGCTTTGGGCAGCCAATTTGTTGTGTATCGCCAATCCCCTACAGCATCTCTATGGCTGACTTGGCGTGAAGACGTGCTGAGCTCAAGAAAAGAGTGATTTTGTCCTCAAGGTTCAGGATGAGGGTATAAAGGAAATTTGACGGATACAAAAGTCCGCCGAGATCCAACAGCTTGCTTGCCTGGGCTGGGAGATTTCCTGGCACATTTTCTCTCGAGACAAGACAGGCGTTCTTGCACTCATCACAATTATTGCTAAGTATACGCCTTCTCGCTACGTAACCTGCGACATATTATACAAGGCGGGAGTCACTTCGCTCAGCAGTGTACGGTGCATGGTCTATCGACACTTCTACAGCACCAGATGGACGTCTTTCGTTGTCTTCTTCGCCATCTTCCGTTTCATGCATCATTTCTTCTACGGACATAAGAGACTTCACCACTCCGTCAGCCACGTTGCCGTCCTTGGGACTCTTCACCACGCTACAGAAGCTTAGGCATCTATAAATAAAGAATGCATAACTTACCCACAACAGCAGTCAAATGTAGTGAGATATGTAACATGTTTATACGACAGGCAACATTACGTGTGAAAATTGATATCAATATACCGCATGATTACAACAAACTGTGCAGGGGAGGGGTGATCATTGCCACCACCTGCCTGCCGCACAATTCCAAAACAGCGCTCAAGGCAGTCTTGACTTAGGCGAGCAGTCATAATGTATTTGAAATGAACTTCCTCAGTCAGGTACTTCGGGAAGTGCTTCGTACTTTGCAAGGTCACACGCAATCCCACCGCGGTACTTTTGCTTAGAAAGCTAAGCCCTTTTGCATGAGCTTCCCACAAATCAAGGAACTTGAGTGCCTGGTCTAGCACAGCTCCCTTTCGGCTATGAAGCCTGAAACAAAGTGCATGAAGCGTAGAAAAATTGATGCCTGGCCAAATTATTGACAGGGCAAATATTTCACTCTTACCATAAAGCTTCTGCTGGGAACCTGGACGTCATAACCTCGTTTAATTCCGCCATGAGACCAATGACGAGTCTTGTTGGCCCAACATTTGCGTATCGAGCCTCGATTTGATATTTGTAGAAATCCATACATCGAGTAACTTGCGAACTGAAAACATGAAATGTCAAGTTCAATCGCATTTCCTCGAATCCATTTGGGAAGATATGCGATCGAGTCAGCTTTGCTGCCACTTTCAAGGTGATGGCACTGTTGTCACGCTTCCACATGGCTGACACATGCTCCCAGTGAGCCTTTAAAATTTGCACGTTGCATCAAGAACTGTTAAGCATTAACATTAGCGGTGAACAGTGCGTATCACGTATACAAATTCCACAGAATTATCAGAGGAAGCCTACCCGTCCGTTGTGGGTGCTGAAGCCGTGCTTCATCATTGTGTTTCTCACACATTTCATCAGGTTAGGGAAATCCGAAATAAAGTACAAAAATCTGTGTTTGTCGCACGGTTGAACGACTCTGCACTGAATGTTATTTAGGGTGGCGTGTATTCCAAGGATGTTCCACATGGATCTGTTCCAGGGTGCACCGTCACAGCAAATGTAATCCAAGTAGAGGCCAACTTGCCCACATATAATTGTTGCCTCTATTAAAATTTTTATCAGTAGCCTGGCTTTCACGTTCCTGCTTGACAAAATACACCCGAAGAGAAACAGAACATTACAAGATGTTTTGACAAATGTGCTTCGGCAGTACTAGAAATTATTACCAATGATCTGAGTCCGTTTCCCCACAAATAGCTGGAACATTATGACCAGCCCGTGGTCAGCCTTTTTCTGTCTTTCAGCGGCATCGGTGAACTCTCCAAGGTCTACGAAACCTTCAATATAGGTGGACGACTTCATGTCCAGATGCGCAGAGAGCTTCATCTCGTCCACTACTATGCCTCCATGCCTCTTAATTTCGTCCAGGTCTTTAACTTTAGCCTTCAGACAGCTGAAGAGTTTAATATCAAACCCATAAACAGCAGTAAATTTCTGTGAACAAAATAACATTAGGAACAATCTCTATTGCACACCATATACAGTCACATACCTTGATGTATTTTTGGAGGCAAGAATTTTTGGAGTACAAGAATTTTGTAGCACAAGTACAAAAAAATCCCAGTTCACCTGCAGCAAACACAGGGAAGTGCGGCGCTCCCTACCCGCGCCGCTGACATCAGCGCCCCTTGCGGCATCGGCGCGCCGAGTGACCCTCTCCCACAAGCGAAAACCGCCCTGCTCATCACACCTCCCCATTCCAGCCACCCTAGCCACGCTCCAAGCCATTGTGAACGCCGCCATGTTGGATTTTCTGTCGGCTTGGCTAAGCTTAGTCTTCAGATGCCTTTCCTGCCTCCGAGATTGGAATGCGCACGGTGATGGATGCCGTTTTTTCGTCTTCGGTCAGCACTATCGTCATCACATCGCACGGGGAGGAGGCGAAAGAAGGATTCTTTTATTGTCGTTGCAGCTTTTTTCAGTCGCCATTCTGCACGTGTTGTGTCGCGTAGCGTCGAGACGTTGTGTGCTTCGCAGCGGCTATCTGCGGCATCGAATTTTGTGTTCTCGGTGCCATGGCTCCGCTATCTGTGCCATCGCGGGAGCCAGGTGGCGTGAAGAAGCGTGGGAAGTATACGACCCTGACGATGGAGAAGAAAGCTGCCATAATCAAGCTAATAGAGAGTGGACGTTCGCAGCTAGATGTCGCCGGATGACGGTCGATGCCGGATGGCGGTCGTCGTTGTCGTCGGATGACAACGACGACCGCCCGCAGCCGTCGGAGATCGCCAACGCGGTGACAATTTTGTCGAGCGTTTACGGTGACGATGTCACCTTGGCGCAAATACAGGCAAACCAAATTGCCTCCAAGCGTAGTTTGAGGCAAGGCAGCATCAAGGACTTTTTTAAACCTGCCTGATGCAATAAACTTAAGATTTTTGGTGAAAACGAATTTTTCGGACTGTTCGATTTTTCGTACTTTTTTTCGGTCCCCGCCAGGTCCGAAAAATCGGTCGGCGACTGTACACTTAAACTTAGACTGTAACCAGCAAACTGATGCCATCTTTTTAGATTTCGCTAAAGCGTTCGATAAAGTGTCTCATCAGCTCCTTCTTTTTAAACTTTCTAGCTTAAACATTAACCCTAACGTTCTTAATTGGATTGCAGCATTTCTGAGGAATCGCTCCCAATCAGTTTTTGTTAATGAGTGTGTTTCTAACCCTCTTCCAGTTATGTCCGGTGTTCCCCAAGGTTCGGTGTTAGGTCCTCTACTGTTCCTGATATACATTAAATTAACGACTTACCTTTGCACGTTTCATGTCACATTCGCATGTTCGCCGATGATTGCGTCATTTATCGTACTATTACTAATCCAACTGAGCAGTAAGCACTTCAACATGATCTTAACTCTATTCAAGCATGGTGTGACCATTGGCTCATGACACTTAACCCAACTAAATGCAAATCATTATCTTTCTCACGTCGTCAAAACCCTTTAACTTTTCCTTACACACTCGGTAATGTTGACTTGGACAGAGTCGAATCTTATAAGTATCTAGGTGTAACATTGTCATATGATCTAACGTGGGGTGCGCATGTCACTAACATAATAGCGGGTGCTAACAAATCACTTGGATTTTTGAAACGTCATTTACGCCACGCTCCCAAACACCTGAAACTTCTAGCCTACAAATCTATTATCAGGCCAAAGCTTGAGTATGCGGCTGCCATTTGGAGCCCGCCTCAGGCTTGCTTAACAAATTCACTTGAGGCACTCCAGAACCGCGCGGTACGATTTATTCATTCATCATATTCATATCATGTCACTGTGTCATCATTGAAAGAAGAATCATCTCTATTAACTCTTGCACTTCGTCGTCGCATTGCCACCCTAGCTCTGTTCCATAAGTTCTATTACAGCTCACGTGACCGACCGGACTTTATCATCACTCCAGCCCGCATATCTCATCGCACCGGTCATGCCCTACTAGTCACCCGTCCACGCAGCCGCACCAAGACATTTTCTGCCTCCTTCTTTCCACGGGCATCATCTGAATGGAACGACCTTTCTCACAGCACTGCCGCCATTACCTGCCCGAGTTTATTTTTACAAAATGTAACACATTGTCTGTCTCGCAATTAACATACATGGTTAGCATTTTTTTTTGTATAATTTCTCTACATCCACCCCTTATGTAACACCCCCTAGTGGGGTCTTTAAGGTAATAAAATGAAATGAAATGAAATGAAAAGTGTTTATCTGCTTCTCCGCTAGGAGGTAGTGCGGGTGTTTGCGATGCGACGGCACGTCATGGCCTCTCCTATATTTTTTCTTCTTCCATGACTTGCACAGAACAGAGTTATTCATTGTATGAGTTGCGAAAATCCCCATAGGCTCCATGTATCAAAATCCAAACACGTTATTGGCCCCCTTGTCGGGAGTGAGCAGATTGTCGCGCCACCTGTTGATATTGCCGCATGAATTCGCGTGGTTTTCGTGTGGAAGAGGACGAAGAGGTTGGGTTGGAGCAGTTTTTCTTTTTGTCCTAGCTTGACGAGCAGTTCTGCGGAAGGTTTCCTTGAGTGAGACAAGATTGGTGACAAGATTGGTGGAGCTGCTGGGTACGACAACTGACGACGCACCCCATGCACAAGAGCCCATCCAGGAGCCGGAACACAAGCCCTGTGCCCGTGGACACGCCAGTTCACAGAACAAGCCGCCGCCAACGAGGCCTACCACCAGAGACACCGGCACAGCTTATCCATAGAGCGACTATGACTTCGCCTCAAGGCGTCATGGAAACTCCTACGTCGTCGGCACCAATTTATTGCACTGTCCAGAACCCGCTGATGCCTAGTCCCTTTCACGGAGAGCTGTTTGAGGATGTGGACGACTGGCTGAGCGAGTTCGAACACGTCGCAGCGATCAACTACTGGGACGAAGCCGCCAAACTCCGCAACGTCTACGCGTGTTTGAAAGACGGCGCCCGAACGTGGTTCATGAACAGAAGTGATGTCTTGACATCCTGGCGCGAGTTCCAGCATCGCCTCTTGGAGACCTACCGGAGCCCCGACCGCCGCGATCGTGCTGAACGTGCATTGCATTCACGCATCCAGATGCCTAATGAGACCGTCACCATGTACGTGGAGGACATGACGCAGCTTTTCAGGCGAGCGGATCCGGCAATGCCAGAAGAAAAAAAGCTACGCTATCTGATGCGAGGCGTGAAGGAGCAGCTTTTTGCTGGTCTAGTGCGGAGTCCTCCGAAGAGTGTAGCAGAATTCCTGACCGAAGCCACTACGATGGAGAGGGTACTTCATCAGCGGTCAGCCCTACTCAACCGGCAAGTGAATTCTGCATCACCTACTGAATTTTCCGCCAGCTTCGGGAGCAACAGCATTGAGTGGATTCGCGAAATCGTCCGCTCCGTCGTCCGCGAGGAAATCGCGAAACTACATGGGGCGAGACAGCCGGAGGTAAGCAGCATCACCAATATTATTCGGGACGAGGTCCAGCAGGTGCTTCACAGCCGTCGCCCTCAACCAACGGTTACAAATCTAGAACCACCTCCTGCGTCCACTGATGTTGGGAACCGCACATATGCCGAAGCTCTGCGCACTTCCATGCCGGTCTCAAGCCCTGCAGTCCCAATCCAGACGATGCCGCCAGTTTCAATTCAATCTGCGCATGCTGGTTTGGACATCGACGGTCGCCGTGCCCCTCCGCGGAAGTCCGATATTTGGCGTACGTCGGATAGAAGACCCCTCTGCTTCCATTGCGGTGAAGCCGGTCACATCTACCGGGAATGTCCATACCGACAACTTGGACTGCGCGGTTTCTCTATTCATTCGCCTCGTCCCCTAGTTGGTCAGAGGCCAAGAGAAATTGAGGACTACCTCGCGCAGCAACGTCTGCCTTTCCCACGGCGTCAATCGCGGTCTCCATCTCCACGACGACCCGCAGCTATTGGACCACGTCTCAGTACGATGGCACGGGGACGTTCCCCAAGCCCTCGTCGGGAAAACTGAAGGCAGCGACCTTCGGGGGCGAGGTCGCTGGGACTAAAAGTGCGGAAGACCTCCTATCGACGCTTCCACAAAACGCTGCAGACATTGAATTGACGTCTGAGTGCAGTGCGAGAGAAATGCCGGATTGTGCGTCTGAACCCAGTGGCCGAGTCTCACTCGACATTCCCGTGCTGATAGACGGTCTTCAGGTCAGCGCATTGGTGGACACAGGTGCAGATTATTCTATTATGAGCGGAAAATTGGCAACCAGTCTTAAGAAAGTGATGACACCTTGGAATGGGACGCGTATTCGCACTGCTGGAGGCCACGTTATTACTCCATTGGGTCGCTGTACCGCAAGAGTGGAAATACGCGAGTCAACGTTTGTGGTAACCTGCCTCGTACTACGCGACTGTTCTCGTCAGCTCATCCTTGGAATGGACTTCCTTCGAGAGAATGGCGCGATCATAAATCTCCGCGAGCGAATGGTGACTTTCTCGACGCAACTTGCAACCGATCGAGGCGCTGATAGCTGTCGTAGACCTGCGCTGCGTGTTGCCGACGAAAGCGTGACGTTGCCTCCCCGAGCGACTGCTTTCGTAGAAGTCACCTGTGAAGACCTCCAAGACGGTGACGTGGTCGCCGAGAGCAACGTATCCCTTTTACTGCTTCAAGGTGTGTGTGCAGTGCGAAGCATTCTGCGTGTGCGTGACGGACGGTCGCAGATACTCGTCACAAATTTTAACTTCGAGCACCGACATCTTTTCCGCGGCACCACCGTGGCCTTCGGAGACCGTGTAGCGGATGTCACCGAGTGCTTCGCATCCGAGGAAATGGTTGATGGAGATAAGTTTCTGGACCACATCGACGTCAGTTCGAAGCTTTCGGACGAGAAGAAGGCCGCACTGCATACCCTGCTGAAGGAATTTAAATCTTGCTTCGCCTCTTCATCTAGAGTCGGTCAAACACCCCTCATAAAGCACCGAATTATTACCGACGATGATGTTCGCCCAATCCGCCAGCAACCTTACCGTGTTTCGGCTAAAGAACGCGAGACTATACAGACGCAGGTAAAGGAGATGCTTGACGACGGGGTGATACAACCGTCGAGCAGCCCGTGGTCCTCGCCAGTCGTTCTAGTAAAGAAGAAAGACGGAACGCTGCGATTCTGTGTTGACTACAGGAAACTCAATAGCGTCACCAAAAAAGACGTCTACCCGCTTCCACGGGTTGATGATTCTCTCGACAGGCTACGACACGCGAAGTATTTTTCATCGATAGATTTGAAGAGCGGCTATTGGCAGATAGAGGTCGATGAGCGAGACAGAGAGAAGACAGCGTTTGTAACTCCCGATGGGCTTTATGAATTCAGAGTTCTTCCTTTCGGCCTCTGTTCGGCTCCCGCAACATTCCAGCGAATGATGGATACCGTCCTCGCTGGCTTGAAGTGGCAAAGCTGCCTTGTATACCTTGATGATGTGGTCATCTTTGCCGAGAGTTTCGAAGAACATCTGAAGCGTCTAAGAATGGTTCTGGAAGCTATTCGTTCGGCCGAACTCACGCTAAAACCCCAGAAGTGCCATTTCGGCTACGATGAGCTGAAATTTCTGGGACATGTTGTGAGTGCGGATGGAGTGCGGCCTGACCCAGAAAAAACTGCAGCAGTCGCCACCTTTCCTGTGCCGTCAGACAAAAAAGCGGTACGGCGTTTTCTCGGCTTGTGTGCTTATTATCGCCGATTCATTACCAACTTCTCGACGATAGCCGAACCGCTCACGCGACTCACCCGAGATGATGTACCGTTTGCCTGGACTACAGAGCAAGAAGCAGCTTTCACAGAGTTACGGCAGCGAATGCAAGAGGCACCTGTTCTTGCGCATTTTGATGAGGACGCTGATACCGAAGTTCACACGGATGCAAGCAACGTCGGACTTGGCGCTGTCCTTGTACAACGGCACAACGGCGTAGAACATGTCATAGCTTACGCCAGTCGTACTCTCTCTCGAGCCGAGGCCAACTACTCCACTTCAGAGAAGGAATGCCTCGCAGTCGTGTGGGCAACGGCAAAGTTTCGACCTTACCTCTACGGCCGTCCCTTCAAGGTGGTGACCGATCACCATTCGCTGTGTTGGCTGGCCAATCTCCGTGACCCGTCTGGTCGTCTCGCTCGGTGGAGTTTGCGCTTGCAAGAGTTTGACATCATGATTGTGTATAGGTCTGGGCGCAAGCACGAAGATGCCGACGCACTTTCTCGAGCACCCGTGGGACATCCTGATATGGACTCGGAATATGCTGATGGTTTTCTCGGAGCCCTCAGTGATTCTGACTTTATGTCTAGACAGAGAGCCGATCAGGAATTGCGCCCTATTATTGATTCCTTAGAAGGCCGAAATTCTCACACTCCTCGGCGCATCGCTCGCGAATTGTCATCCTTTTGTCTAAGGAGGGGCATTCTTTACAAGAAAAATGCTCGAGGTAGCAACAAAGCCTTCCTCCTCGTTGTACCAGCCGACATGCGGGATGACATCCTTCTCGCGTGCCATGACGAGCCCACGTCGGGACACTTGGGCTACTCGCGGACTCTCGCCAGAGTGCGCCAGCAGTACTATTGGCCACGACTTTCGACCAGTGTACACCGCTACGTGCAAGGCTGCCGCGAGTGCCAGCGTCGCAAGACGCCACCCGTGAAACCTGCGGGCCTTCTCCACCCTATTACACCACCACGGACACCTTTCGACCTCGTGGGAATGGACCTTCTAGGACCCTTCCCTTTGTCGGCCACTGGTAACAAATGGATTATAGTGGCAACCGATTACTTGACCCGGTATGCTGAGACAAAGGCATTACCCCGCGGCACGGCGTCTGAAGTGGCGAAGTTCTTCGTGCAGCACATCGTCCTCCGGCACGGCGCGCCGTCATGTGTGATTACGGATAGAGGAACATCATTTACGGCACAAATGCTAGAGGACATTTTCAGACTGAGCTGCACGAGTCACCGAAAAACAACGGCTTACCACCCACAAAGTAATGGACTGACGGAAAGGCTCAACAAGACCATAGCGGACATGCTGTCAATGTACGTGGACGTGCAGCACAAAACCTGGGACGATATCCTCCCATACGTCACGTTCGCATACAATACGGCAATGCAGGAAACAACCCGATTTTCACCTTTCCACCTTGTTTATGGACGCAACGTACAAACGATGCTTGACGCTATGCTGCCGTACGATAATAGCGATGCTCTTTCTCCAGAAGCCGAGCAATACACGCAGTACGCCGAAGAGGCTCGTCAACTGGCTCGCGTGAACATCGGTCACCAACAAGACGCAGATGCACGACGTTACAACCTTCGCCGTCGAAACGTCGCATACCACCCGGGTGAACGAGTGTGGGTGTGGACTCCTGTCCGACGACCAGGCTTGTCTGAAAAGCTTCTGAGCCGTTATTTCGGACCATACAAGGTTATCCGACGTGTGAGTGACCTTACATACGAAGTACTTCCGGACGGCACAGTGTCGTCACGTCGACAACATCGGCCCGAAACTGTGCATGTCGTACGACTCAAGCCGTACTACACACAATAGTCTCTGTGCTTGCGAGTTACTTCGCAAACGTGACAGTGATCTCATGTGGTGTTTTTTTTTCTTGACTCTTCCACTGGTGCTGTTGTGTTCGCGCATGGTCCAAGTGCTTGTGCGCCCTCTTTGTTTTCCCTGGCACTCACTTTGTCATTCTCTGCGTCAACGCGTGTTCTAATTATGGGTTTTTTTTTTTCTTCTTCTTTTTATTTAGAAGCATCGAGTCGATGCTTTTTAAAAGGGGGGACTAATGCCGCATGAATTCGCGTGGTTTTCGTGTGGAAGAGGACGAAGAGGTTGGGTTGGAGCAGTTTTTCTTTTTGTCCTAGCTTGACGAGCAGTTCTGCGGAAGGTTTCCTTGAGTGAGACAAGATTGGTGACAATATGTACGCCCATTATTAAACGCGTTATTTGTGTTTTGTGTTGTTGCTCCCAGATGGCACGAACATCAGCTAACATCAGTTAGCCCAAAAATCGGGCTAACTGCGGGTCCAGATTTTAGAACGCAGTTTCACAACTCATATAATTGATTAACTCTGGCATGAAATGCCATGCGCCAACGTGCCCGAACTCACGAGATTGCACGTTCGCAACCGAAAAAAAAAAGCCTGCCACATTGAAAAAAAAAATAATAATAGAGCGTGTGCAAACACACAAAAAGTACTTGCAAATCTTATGCTATGAAACCAGCAACAGCTTTACAATTACACGCTCGGTGCCGTCGATCTTGCTCCATAGCAGACGACGCACAGCGTTGTAGAAGGCATGGAGTTCTTTTTCTCTCGCGATCCAGCATTTGCTGTAGCATTTTCATCGAAAAATATGCATTTTAGAAGCAGTCACATTTTTTTGAGCGGTACTATTTCTTTAGTCGCGGAGCGAATTGGGTGCTGCACTTCGGTCATCTGGGCGGGGCCTTGCGTTCATGAAAAAGTGATAATACCGTGTTAGCCGCGAGAGGCTGGTTAGGTGGGGTCATCTGGAGGCGCAAAAAAGAACCTGGCAAGCAGAAAACGTATCCTATTTTTCCGCTGATGCTCATTTGAGAAAGGTATATTACATTGAGCCCTCTGCGTATACCTGAATGCTTTGCATGCCAGAAGACACCAATATATCTAAACGAGACACACGAGCGAACATGACTGAAGCGTGCATCCTTGGGCACCTCTGCAGTGCTGCTTGGAATGGCGTCCATTTTGGAATCACTGTTCTGCAAAAGGTCGATCGAAGCAAAAATTATTCGCGACAACGTGAATTGCGGGGATTCCAAGCTCCAGACTATCATATTGAACCCGAGATGACACTTTGTAGGGCGACGACAGCAATGCAGGTGACAAGGCATGACTGAATGTGTCCGCCTAGCAGGCGAAATGTTTGCGGAGCAGCTGAGCCTGACGTCACTCTTTTCTGTGGAGAAGTGGTCAGCTGTGGCATGATCTGGAGGCGACCGCGAGGTAGAGACACGGCTGGTGCTCCCAGCGCTAGAAATGGCGCGATTGTCGGCCTTTGTGAATAGTGCTAGATGCAGGTGATCTAAATTAATGAAAAGTGATAGTTATTCATACATCAGTTGCATTTTAGGTTATGGCGTCTATAGTTACTTGCTGACGCAAAAATCTTGGCACGAGTAAATTTGATGTCAGTGCTCCTTTAAAGCCTATCATAAACTGCCGTCAACTACCACTCATTTCTGAAGGAAATGAAAAAAAGAAAACAGCAGATTAACAGCAGATAACTTGGGCGAAATGGCATTGCTAAAACACTGTAGGCCTCGCCTAGCCTTTCTTAATGGCGCCGCTGCTGATGCTCACGATGGCAATGGAGGCTTTCGACTTCAGCTGCACGTTATAAGACTTCCACATTTTTTTTATGCCAATGATCGGTACATAAGACGGGGGTCGACTTTTCATTGCGTATTTTTGAAAAAGAATTCAACCTATATTTCGGTTTTTATGGTACTTAAATGGGCATCTATGTACGATGTCACAAAACTTGAGAAGGAGCGCATCTACATTGAAAAACTCACTACAACATTCAAATTCCTCAATATATAAGGCTAAAATCTCCAGTACAGAGGTGCCATCATCATTAAAAAAGTTTAAAACAGTTTTGATCTCGGGTTTTGATCACAGCTAAATTTGGGCGACTTCAGCAGTTTTATGGTCGGAAAACTCTTCACTGACTTAACGTTTTACACCGCCTGACAGCAGCACACAACCCCATAATGAACTGGGCTGCAGCTCTCTTTCATCTGATCTTGCGAAACTTCAAAACATGGGTGTATGGGAATACGGCCGCTTGCAGGAAAAAAGCAGTGTTTGTGAAGTGATATCATAACGCGTAGAAGGGTATGCGAGCCATTAGCTGATGCCTGCAGGAATAGCACGCACTAGCGCTCGCGGCTGCGCCCTTCATAATCAGTGTTCATAGTTCCTGATCCAGCCACTTCTACCTGATTATCTCTTCATACTCATTCGTCCAGCAAAAGACAAGCAGGGCTTCCTATCAAGTTAAGGGGCATTCGAAGGGCAGGCATCGCAAGCGGATTGATGTTATCGCATAAGCCCTCCGTGTGATGGAGAGGGGTAGCTTGTTTCATCTATGCTTCAACAGTGTTTCTTGCTAGCTCTCCCCTGATTTTATCCGCGGGAACAGCCTACTGAGTGCGTACAAAAGTTATTGATTTGGACTTGATAAGGTACATGACAGCAATGATGAAAACCTCTGGAGAATGCCCATATAGTTTTTCTCGCAATCGAAAAATATACAAAAACCGGCGAAGCGGGCTGGCCTTTTTATGTAGAGTTGCGTCGTCTATGTTGTAAAGAATTTGTCCGTTGAGAGAGTGAAAATATGTGAGCGCTAAGCATTGAGCCTATCAGGACTTAGAGCTTAAGTTGTAGGCTACACTTCATTATTTCCACTTGCACAATTGTAATCTCACAAAAAGCAGACGAATTGCAAGTTTATTTTTATTTATTTATTTATTTATTTATTATACCCTCAAGGCCATGGGCATTGAAGAGGGGAGTGGGAGTAACAAGATGTACAAAACATAGAAAAAACAGAGCATGTGTTTAAATAGAAAAAACATAGATTATCCTGATTATACAATATTAGCTAATGCTTGATGAAACAGGTGATTAACGCGTATGGAAACAACATCGGCGGGAAGATGGTTCCACTCTCGGGATGTTTTTGGAATGAAAGACTCAGCAAAATATTTAGTGTTAGATGAAACAACTCCAACTTTATGATTATGGTCAATTCGACATGATATGTACTGAGGTTGTGAAAGCAGTTCAGCATGGAGAGAAGCATGGTAATAAATCTTATGAAATAAAGTTAGGCGAAAAATTGTGCATGAGGAAGAATGTGAGGAAGAACAGGGGGAGGGTGCACGCAGGTATGCATGGAAAAGCAGGGTAACAAACAATTTACAACTGATATTTTTCACATATGGACCATTCGGCCAGTATGGGCCCTAATCATGTCACGTGAATCATCGTTCTGGCATCACGAAGAGTGCCAAAAGAACGAGATATGCCAAGAGAGAATAACACGCTTGATTGTGTATCTTCAGGAGCTGTTTTAGGGCATGCAAGCACTTACACAAGAGAGTAGTCAAGACACCGCAAAGGCTGCTCTGAAAATCTTAAAGCTGCAGAAAAAAAGGTGAATCGATGTATTTTATGCCTAAATTTCCCGTTTGGATTAAAATAAGACAAAGAGTGGTGCACCGCAAGTACTATGCGTGGGCGGCGCACTGCTTTAGGGAGTTTCTAGGAATTTTAAACCTGTTTAGTACAGCTTTAGTAGATCACTCTTAATACCTAATGGATTAGTGCAGAGGTAATGAAAACTGCCATATATACTTGCATAATAAGCGCACCCCCCATTTAGGTTGTGAGATATCAGAGTTGACAAAATTTTTGCGCTTAGTAGGTGCACCTCAAACTTGGTTGTGTAAAGTAGTTCTGTGCCATGTTTGTACGGTTGCAGTGCGACGCCCTCTTACTTAACTTCATTGAAGAATTGAAGAGAAAAGATCACGACAGTGCTGTGTGAGCTCACCAAGTTAGGGAATAAGAAGGGTGGTTGCCTGGGTTTCGGAGTACTAACCTTTGCACAGGCACCGGCATAGCTCCGGCCCCGTTCGCTCTTGATCACGTCCTTATCAAGTGCATTTTGAGTTTCCTGTTGGGAACAGTATCGTCATTATTGTGTTTACTATTTCGTCCGTAAATTTAAAAGCTATTTGGCTTTCCAACAGGAGCTTTCGCCTTTCCTGCCACAGCGTGGACTTGTGATAGCTCGGTAGACTTATGTCGTCATTTATTTCCTGGCTACAAACCTAAGCATGGTATCATGGGTGCTGCTTTTGGATCACTGCTCAATGGCGATCTCTTCGGTGCCCAATTTTCATGTTGTGTTCTACAAACTTCCTGCGACAACATGCAGAACCTTACCTAATCTGCATCGGTCATTTTTCGGTAGAGGTTGCAAGTGATCAGTTGCGGATTTGTATGGAATCAACGTTACTCATTGCGGTGGCTCTACTTGAAGTAAACGGGGTATGGGTGGCACTTCTAACACTCGAATGGTGGTTCACCATTCCTTTGCAGTGTTTTTGGATATGGGACACGAGCCCACGAATGAAATGAATTGGTACCATTCAGCGCAGAAAATTTCAGTCATGATAATGCGCATTACCTAAGTGGCCTTTCCGCAATGGTGGTTTCTTTTCGTAGTTCTTTTTTATTTTCATGTTTATTTTGTTAGCAATGCATGTGGCTCTCGATATTAATTTTCGGAAATTTGATTGATATGCAGGATTTAACGTCCCAAAACCATCGTATCACGATGAGAGTGGTCGTAGTGATGGGCTCCGAAAAGTAGGACCACCTGGGGTTCTTTAACTTGCACCAAAATTTGAGCACACGAGCCTGCAGCATTTTCACCTCCGTTGAAAATGCAGCCGTCCGAGAATCGCATGCCTCGATTCTCAGACATGCGAGACTGCGTGCTGAATATGTTATGTGTTAGTGTAGCCGAAGAAAACGGTTTCGGCTGTAGTGCAAGATATTAGTGACTTCAGTGACTTACAGTTTCAGTGGTCTATACTGTAGACTGAAATAAAATGTTCGGAAATTTTACCTTGCGTAACAGGTGCACGTCGAAATTGATGCCGAATTTTCTGGAAAAAACATGCGCCTAATATGTGAGTAAGTGCAGTCAATTATGGGCTTAGTAGGAATTGAGTTTTTTCTCAAATTACTTATCCTGACGCTTTCGTCCTTGGTAGTACATATGCAGGATGCTATATTGCCACTAGGTCTGCTACATTTGTTAATTTTAGAGTACTTTACATTCACTTAAGCCTGCACTGGGATTGCTGTCACCGGTTCCAAGTTAATGACTAGTCTTAAGGTTTCTAAAAACCATATCATCTTCCATAGTTTAATAGTTGTAACCTTCATTTCTTGTTTTCTTGTGTCACTAATGTAACTTAGGAGCATTGAGACGGCCAAGCTTGAGATTTGATTGTTCTGGTTTGTTTAATGATGTGAAAGTAGCCACCTAACTTTTGGGCACTAGTTTGATAGAATAGATGGGTCGCACAGTCCTGTCAAATTGTACTCGTATGCTGAGTTGTATTTGGTAATGATTGATTCTACTGATTAAATAGTCAACGCCGTGTCGAATGAACAACCACAGAGAGAAACACACATAGACACCACTGACACTGTAGACACCATTCTATGACTGCAGGAAACTGGAAAAAAGTTTCCTAATAATGGATGGGTGTCAAAGTGAAGTCTTTGTACACTTCTGCAGCATGGGAAAATGTATTCTGCAACCCGAGCTTCGAGATACAGGTTCATGTCATACAGTAAGCCGAGGAGGTGGCGGCCAGGCATGGCCTTACCGCCATTCCTGTGTGGAAATGCTCTTTTTAACATAGACTAAGTTGATTCTCTCTCTTACAGCAGTATGTGTTGTTTTCTGAAGTGTCCAGCTGTGCATGTATGCATTAGCATCCAGTTTTCACTAGAATGCTGGAAAGCCTCAATCAAATATAATCCATTCATAAGACTGTGTGAAAATTCGAATAAGGCATGTGGTGCGTTGCACTGTTGAAACTGATTGCAGGAGCTGGATCCAAACAGTGCTTTTGTGGCTATGGCACTTCGCCGAAAGACCAATGGAGCAGTACCGAAGCCCAGTGTCACCTCTCTTGGTGCCATTCCCAAGACACCAAAGATGTCAACAGTACACCTCATCATTCGGAGCCAAAGGCTTGCTTGTATGTTTGTGCCTTATGGCAGGTCTTATATGTGCACCATTTTCTTTGATAGTTTGCAATGGGAGTCCAGCTGTGCCATTTGTGTCATTTTGCGGCAGTTCTTTTTGTTTGTGCCTTGCTACACCCATCTGATAGCAAATTGCACCAACTGCACTTAAGTTTCCTAGATTCACATGCATGCAAGACATTAGAGCATTGACCTGAAAATGTTCTTGATCTAGCACCAAGCACCAGAACAGCTTTTTTAGATAGCCTCATAACCCTTCCATATCTCTTTCCACCAATGCACACATTATTAGCATTATTCATGATTGAGCTATACAGTAGACTCTCAGTAAATGGTACCTGAAGGGACCGGGAAAATATGTCCCATTTAACAGGAGTTCCGTTTATCGAGAGGTGAGCATGGGGGCAGAATACAAGCCCATAACCAAGTATTCAGAGGCAATAGTGCCGTTTAAGCAGTAGTTCCATTTAACAGATTTCTGTTTACTGAGAGTTTACTGTAGTTGTATTTAGCTTGCAAGGTCACCGTTTTTTCACGTGGAGCTTGCATCAATACATAGATCAGCCATTTCTTTCCTTGTGGTTATTGTTTTCTCTTAGCTCTATTGGTGATAGTAAAGTGCACTGGCCATATGCCTTACATTTTAAGCATTGCGTGCTGTGAGCAGTTACCTTAAAGTGGGATCTCAAGAACTGAAGGAACAAAGGACACTGCACAGTATAGTGCAGACCAACAAAAGAGCAATTATTTGCTTTTTTTTACTGCAGTGGGCAATACAACATAATTTAGAATCGACAATGTTCGACATACCATGCCAGAACAACGAGGCGAGTGCAGTTTGCCCCTGCCAAAACCTTAGCCTTTGTCGTCTGTGAGTCAGGTTTCTCAAATAGAGGTGTATTCTGGTGAATGAGGAGTAGTTCACAGGATAGTGCAGTGTCCCCATAATGCATATGCGACAGCCAATCATGTGCGACAACGTTCAAGGGGGGCCAGTGCTATTCCTCATGATCCCGTGTAACCGTGCAACACTTCTTCAAGCAATCATACAATGTCTTCAGTTAAGGAGTTGGTTGCCTCATGAATCTACTGCCACGAAAATTTTTAAAATCAGTCAAGTACGATCGGAGTTGGAGATTTGTCGGATGCTTCAACAGCTCCTTCTTATTTCATACCAGTCAGCTTGCTGAAAGCTATGCAGAGGAGGGATGACAAAGGGGCAAGAAGCCACATTTATTCATCGGCGTGTGTCATTACCTTGAGGATTTTCTTTTGTGGCATCGTGGAGTGGCCATGGTAACTATGCTGCTCGCGATACTCAAGGCGGCTAGTGGCCAGGAACTTTGTATTTATGGCAAAGTTATTTGGGTTTCACCAAGATAATTATCGTCAGCCTGATTGCGCACACTGCAATGCAAAGGCCTCTCCCATGTTCGGCCAATCAACCTCGTTTTGTGCTTCCTGTCGCCGTGTCATACCTACAAACTTCTTAATCTGACCCACTTTGCTCTCTTCTTTTCTTATCCATGTGGGATAGTTGTATCGATGAAAGGAGGAACCCCAACATAAAAACATAACAATAGTTTATTCTACTAGCAGAAGCATTGGGCAGCATTCCAACGCTATGTTCATCTGGGTAGCAGAGCAATGGTGATCTTGCAAACTTGGCAGCATAGTTTTAGAGCCACCTTCGGTGATGTACGCCTCAGCCAAGTCTGCGGTGATGCTACGGCTTATCAGGATGCTGTGCAGTGTGCAGTTGTGTCATGCCAAGCTGGATGATAGTGAGGTGGAGGCTGCACGGACTTATGCGCACATTGTGTTGCCACATTGGCCCCCTTTCACCGTGAAGTGGAGAACCATCAGGGTTTGTAAGAATCTGTTCATCGTGTGCGAAGTCCAGAGCACATACCTGCCAACTCTTCTGATTTTCTCGTAAAATGTACAAATTCCGACCCCATTAACGATTTTACGAATCTTGCCTGAAATTTGACGAAAAATATTTCATTTTTGATGAAAAATAAAATTAGTAAAATAGCGTGACCTCCGCGATTGGCTTTGGCTCATTCGCATAGCTAGTCACAGAGGCCACAAAAACCGCATTGTGCTATATTCCGCCACCAAGAGAGAACAATATGTATTGGTGTCATCATCACATACCTGCTAAGTCTCCCACAATGTCTGGGAGACTTCCGGATTTGGACTATTTCTTCTGTTTGTACGGTTGCCATGAAAATTTTGTGGAAATGTAAATTTGTGTGCGAGATCTGGTTGCATTGACAAAAATGCTGGTCAGTCCGTTCCAGGCTTTTTGTGAGCTCATTGCGTTTTATTATAAACGAATTTGAGAGGCGTTCATCCAAACGTACAGTAGAGTCTCAGTAATGCGAAACCCTGGCAGATACGAATTTGTGAAATTCTTCAGCCAAATTTATGTCTACATTTGGCCAAAATTTGAATGTTCCGAACACTTTTCCTAATCGCGGCGTGTGATACGAACTTTAGTACCGAAACCGTAGAATGAAGGCCGATCGAGAGCAGCGTGCTCGAAGCTTTGGAAGTACGTGTATGACCAGTGCATCCACTGTCTTCTACAGTGCGTGTGGTGCTTGTTGCCACACCCGCTGCAAATGAAACCACGGTCATTCGACACGATCATGTATGGCGATGACGTTGCTGACAGAACTCCGAAAGTGTGTGCACGGCCAACGCTCGACCAGTCAAAGCAACGCAGCTTTTCACAAATTCTGTGGACGAAAACCGCAGCAATTGCGATCATAGATAGCATAAAACAACTTAGATTTGAAGGCACTTAGATTGCAAACAAAACTACCGTTTGCCGCAACCGCCGTGCACAAAATTGTGGTCATGGCGATTGCAATCGCTATCTAAGTGCTCCGAGGGCACGTGGCTGACGTAGTGGTAAATTAAAGGCGGTAAAGACGTAGAAAACGCTAGAAGCATTTTGGCGATCCTGTCCAAAGAATCTAGAAGCAAGGAAAGCCAAAGCTGTGACCCGCGCTTTCGCGGCAGCCAGCTGCGCGGTCCCGTTCATTCACGTGGGAAGACATACGCGATTTGTTTTGAGGGAAATCGATTTTTTCGCTGGTTGTTTTAATGGCGCGAAATTTTGTGAGCATTTGTGCTCCCCCTTAGAGACACTCACCTCTGTGGGAAACCCTACCCTCGTGTGTTCAGCCACTCCAAGTCATTAGGAGACCGCAATGTCGATGTTTGCACTTGCATTTTGGGGACTCCCCCCCCTCCCCCTCCTCTTGTTTTTTATGAAGTTTTTTTTGTTTTGTTTTTTCTTTTGGTGCCGAAAATGGCGGTAAATAATTCAGCGCATCAATTTGACTTATGGCGGCAAAACACGATGATGCATATCGCTAAAGGCAAATTCATCACAGCTACAAATTAAGTGAAAAGTCGGTAGCCCCTCCCCCCCCCCCCCCCCTCTTCCCCGCTCTGGGGTTTTAAGAATTTTTCTGTTGCTACACAGGCAGGTATGAGAGCGTATGTGACAGAAGTAGGTGGCGATTTTGACGTTTACAGACAGGAAACTGTGGGAGCATTCGTGTTGCCTGTTTCACCAGAAGCGGTTTATGTTGGCCTCAGCTGGTTAATCAAAACCTGTACGTCATTCCCATTTATGGCCAGGTTGAACAACCAGGTAGTGTTTATGTTGGTTGGCTGGAAAAGCCGGCGAACGGAGTCGTCATAGAGGAAAGCGTGTGTGCACTTTGTTAGCTCCTTAAAGATGACTGGTGCAGGCTTATAGTGGTAAACTGTAGGTGACGGGAACACGGCGGCGATGGTGCGTTTGAGCCTGGCGACGAAGTCAGTAAGATGTTCCATTGTGCTGTTGGATGGCAGTGCAGCGAGAAATTCACCTAGAAGACTGAGTGGTTCCCTGTAAACAAGCCTTGTGGGTGTAGCCTGATTATCCGGCTTGAAAGGGGCGCAAAGACCTAGGATTATGGCTGGGATGGTTTTGAGCCAGGTCGAGTTTGGGTGGCACATGATGGCTGTTTGAACTGCTGGTGGAAGCTCTCTGTCATCTCGTTGGTGCAGGGGTAGTAGCTTATAGTCTGTAAGCACCCAAACCTGTTGGTCACTCTGAGTAACCTGAAAAAGATACAATTCGAACTGTCGTCCCTGGTCAGGGGTGGTGCAGTAAGGGGAGCTCAAGTGAGTGATCCACATGGGAAAAAAGGAAGAGGCAACTTCTTCTGTGGTGATTCTTTTGATGGGGCACGCCTCAGGCTGTCGAGTTTACCGATCGATGGTGGTGACGTAGTAGTAATAAGATCCGGCCAGGGAGAAAGGGGCCTATAATGTCACAATGGAGTGGCAGGGCTCATGGGTCGTCGCAGCGACGGGTGATGGGCTGTCATCCTGTTGTGTTGACAGAAGTACGAATTCCAACATAAAAACAAAAGAACGCTTTTTTAAGCTACCAGAAGCATTGTGGAGCATTGTAATGCTGTGCTCGCCTGGGTAGTGAAGCAACGGGGATCATGCAAGCTTGGCAGCCTGGTTTTAGAGCCACCTCACATGACATATGCCTCTGGCGAAGCTGTGGTGGCACTGGGACTTATTGGGATGCAGTGCAGCATTCAGTCGTGTCACTCCGAGCCTGATGATAGCGAGGTGGAGGCTTCATAAAATTATGTGCAAATTGTGTCACCACATCCTTTTAAAGGGCCACTCACCAGGCCCCATACCGAATTTTAGTTAGACAATGCAAGTTGTTGGGTGTCCAATGAGGAACATTTTGCCACAAAAATTTTTCGAGTCGGTTCATCGCGAGCGGAGAAAACAGGTTTTTTGAAGCGGTGTGAAACGAGGATGAGAGGAGGCGAGCTCAAAACCCTTGCCGCTCCTCCGCGTAGCCTTCGCAAGCCAAATCTCTTCCCCACCCTCTCCAGCATCAGACAATGAGGGGACGTGCGCATGACGTGCCCAAACAAGTCCAACCCCCGAACACGCGAGCAGCGTTGCTTTGTTGACCAGCGTTATTTTGTGGTCTTCTGTCTGTTTTTGTGGGATCGTTTGGAAATGCTGGCTTAGGCCCGGTAGAGTAGATGAGCACAATGAGTGCGCGAACGCGTAGGAGCGTTCCACGGCGGTCGTCTGCTTAATGCGCTGACAACAGAGACACGAACGCAAGTGAAACGCTGGCACATTAGCCCCGCATCTGGTAGCATTTCACGTAAAAAAATTAAAGAAAAATGCGCACAATTTTTTATTGCATCTCATTATTTATTTCAAGTTCTAATAATCTCTTAAAGCAAAAAATACATAAACTGCGCATGTTGTGTTAAATAATTTTTTCCATGTCACGTGGTATACTGCTGACAACTTCAGAGCAGAGTCGTCTACATAGAGGACCAACGTCACTGCATTGCCGTGTACATAGGGCCATTCATACACCCACGTCATGCCCTCATTTCTCTAGGCATGCGCCGGCAGAGGGGAGGGGGAGCAGCGTTCGTCTTGAAGTTTGACCCAATTATACCTGGCGCGTAGCTTTGCGAATTTTGGCAGATGTGGTCATGAACGCCTCGTCTTCGCATTGCGCTTGCCAGCTCGAAATTGTCAAACCTGGTGAGTGGCCTTTTAAGGTTACACCTATCATTTTTGTTCCAATTCCTCAATGCGTAGTCCTCAGCCTCATTTGAACCCTGCTTGTAAGCCCCCATGTTTTTGCTTAGTATGTGAATGCCGGTAAGATGCAGCTGTTATATCTTTCTTTTGAGGGATAGTGGTAAACTATCATTCATGATTATGAGAATGCCTGCCAAATGTGCTCCACTTCAATCTTATTTTTCTACTTCAGTTTAATGACTCAGCCCCGCAGTCACTACCTTTCCTAAGTAGGTGTATTCATTTACCACTTCCAGTACCACTTTCACTGTCTTGCTATCCATTACAAGGCACTGTTTTTTTAATTTTTTTTAGACTGTTGAGCATTGATTTTCTGCATATTAAATTTCAGGCCCACTATTCTGCTTTATTTGTCGATTTCAAAAGTTACTCAGACTTTGCTTCTTTGTCCAATTCAGTCAACATGAATTGCAATTTACTCTATATCAATGCAATGTCATCAGTGAATCTGAGTTTACAAAGGTAGTCTACTGTAACTGGTATTCCTAACTCTTCCCAATATAGGACTCTAAGGATCTTTTGTAAGCATGCTGTGAATAGCCCTGTGAAGGTGGTGTTTCACACTTTACACATTTCTTTAGTAGGATTTTTGTTTCATGGAGGACTGTCGTGGCTGCGAAGCTGCTGCAGATTTCTTCTAGTATTTTTATACATGGTTCATCGACATATTGATGCCACAGTGACTGTGTGGCGGCTGCAATCTTGACCAAATCAAATGCATTCTTGTAATTTATGAAGGCTATATAATAGGGGCTAGTCATATTCTGTGCATTTCTCCATCACTTGATTGGTAGTGTGAATATGGTCTATTGTTGAGCAAGCCTGTACTGAATCCTGCTGGGTCGTTTGGTAGATTCAATTCTAACGTGGTCACACTTCATTTAGCTATTATCTTTATCAGTAGCTTGTAAACAACGTGAGGTGGTTCTAATTCTGTTATTATTATCTTTATTAGGAGCTTGTAGACAACAACCAGTAAGCTGACCGGCCTGTAATTTTTCAAGTCCTTGGCATCCTCTTTCTTGTGAATGCAGACAATGTTAGCATTTTTCCAAGATTCTGGTACCGCCGCCATCAAAAGACACTTTTTATACAGGGTTGCCAGTTTTCTAACACAATCTCTTCGCCGTCTTTCTACAGATCTAATGTCACCTAATCCTCACCAGCGGCTTTGAATCTTTGCATTCCCTCCAGGGCTTTCTTTACATCTTCAGTTATTGCTGGTGGGATGTCCAATTCCTCTCGGCTATTTTCTATACATATCTCAGTAAAACTCCTTAGCTACCTTAACTATTCTACCCATATTGGTTGTAAGATTGCCTTCCTTGACTCAGAAAACTGGGCCTGTGTACAGTTTTCTTACCGCTTTAAGGCTTGGTTCATTCTTAAGAGCTTATTCAATTCTCTTCATATTATATCTTACGACAACTACTTTACGCCTATGGGGTACCAGCGCTGGATAGGTGGCGTGGTGAAAAACAGCACCTGGCGGAGAGTCGAAACACAACTCAGCCACTCGCGTCCAGACGACCGGTCGCAGTGTACCGTGGAGAGGGCACGTGCGTGTGCCACTGCAGCACTTCATTTTGGAATGGACAGCTTGAAAACTCAATGTACCTGTAATACTGCACTGTGGTTTAGAAAAAACAAAACAAAACAAACTTTGTCCAGAGGCTACTCTCACATAAAGAGCACTCGAAAACGGAGAGAAGCTATGCAGGGCGGACTGCGTCTATGCAAATGGCATAGAGCGGACAGTGCTGTGCAGTGATGGCGACTCTCTCATAATCATTTCTGGTTGCGTGCTGGATTTCGTGCTATGCTAGTGCCGGCTCATATGCCCCTATTCATAAGACTGTGCAGCCACGGTACCACACTGCCCACTTCTGTAGTAAAGATACAACAACAAGAAACAAAACAGACGACATATACTGTCGAATTCCGCTACAACAAACGCCGCCTAAACGAAATTTTCGCTTCAACAAAGTCTTTTTTTATCCCCCGTCAGCTTGTCATAGAAGTCAATGCATCAGAGTTCTTGCTATGTGTGTTCAATTCACATAGCAAGAATGGCTTGTGTTCGTTTCAACGAAACTTTCGCTTAGCCATGCTTGGATTGAAAATTTGTTCAATGATTAAGTCAACGCATCGCCAACTATGCAACTTTTAATACATTCATGACACTTTGTTTCACCGAAATTGTGCGACCATGGCACGCTACACCACTTGTAAACAAAGTTATGGAGAGCACCATTGATTGGTGGTGATGACGAGGCGACTGGCTGCCTTGCGACGTGGCGCTGTCTCGCTTTTGCCGAGCCGGAGCCACAGCCAACACGTATCCATGCCAAATCATGTGATTATCTATGACTGAAGCTGCCGAGGCGGTCATTGTGCTTCATTTGTGCTTGTGTGCTCTCGTGTGTAAGACTCAGCGCCATCATGGCAGCAAAGCGCAAGTTTCTTACTCTTGAGGTAAAGGTGCGAATCATCAGCGAAGCTTCAACCGGCAGAAAAAAAGGAGACATTGCTGAGGAATTCAGCATCTCTAACAGCACGCTGTCTACAATTTTGAAGGCGAAGGACGCGATCACGAGTGCTAATTCCGCAGGGACGTCCACAAAGTGCAAGAAGTTGACGCCGTCGGCACACGAGGATCTCGAAGAGGCACTGTACACTTGGTTCCTTGACATGCACGCCAGGAAGATGCCTATCAGCGGAAGTGTGTTACAGCAAAAAGCACTGAATTTTGCTTGCATTCTAGGCATTGAGGACTTTGTTGCAAGCAGAGGTTGGCTGACACGTTTCAAGGCCTGGCATGACATCGTGGGAAAAGTGTTGTGCGGCGAGTCTACAGCTTCAGACGCCAATGGTGCAGTGACTTGGGCATCGTCTGCTTTGCCGGACATACTGAAGACTATGCTTCGTCTGACATTTATAATGCGGACGAGACAGGACTTTTTTATGAACTGCTTCAGAAAAAGACTGAATATGAAGGGCCAGGCATGCAGCGGAGGGAAACACAGCGAGGAACGTGTGACTCTGCTTTTTCGCATTAACATGGATGGTTCAGATAAAGGCTGCCCGCTTGTCATCGGAAAGGGCTTGAGGCGTCGATGCTTCAAAGGCAGCAGAATCTTGCCAGTAAAATACGCGGCAAACAGAAAACCGTGAATGACACAGGCCATCCTCTGTAATTGGATAAAGGCGTTTGACCGTGACATGAAGGCCCAAAACCGCAAGGTGTGCTTGCTAATTGATAACTGCTAAGCTCATAACATTGACGACGTTGAGCTGGGCAATGTGGACGTGCGATTTTTCCCACCCAACTTTGATTTATCCCACCCACCCAACTTAAGCCATTAGATCAGGGCATAATTTGCAGCATTAAAAGCGTTTATTGGCAGCAGCTCATTCAGCGACTGTTGCTGAATATTGACACAGGGCGCCATACCAAAGTGGATTTATTCATGGCCCTACAAATGTTTGCCGCGTCGTGGACGGCGACCTGGCGAAGCATCATAGATGTTTCACTCACACCGGCTTTAAGCCTGATGTTGAAGTAACGGCCAACTCGTCAATTCAACTCAACGAAGACAACGATCTTGGTAGAGTGGAGCCACTTTCTAAAGAAGCAACTGCGGCCTGGGCAGCCCTTCGGCACACCAAAAATATACCAGAGGATGTGAGCATGGATCAGTTCCTCGCCATTGACGCAGACGTTATTTCTCACGAGGAGCTAACTGAGGAGGCAATTATTAATGAAGTTTGCCATGACGACACGTCATCGGACAATAAGTGTGGCGCTCAAGATGCTTCGGCGCCGCCTCCTGCGTTGACTGTTATTGACGCATTTGAGGTGCTTCGCAATTTCTTCCTCATCCATGATGACGACGTTCCGATGCAGCAGATCACTGACTGCGAACATCGTGCCACGGTGCTGATGTCGAAAAGAAGAGGGCAGACAAAGAGGACAGACTTCTTTTGCAAATAAATTTTTTGTGACGTTTCTAGTCAAATATGGCAGTGTTCTGGGGCAGATTTCGCCACAAAAAAATATTTCGCGCGTCCCTTCAGTTGTTCGACTGTAGTAGCTGCGGCATCAATTTTTTTTTCTGGCGCCACATGTACATCTTGTCCATGGTACTTAAGCACGTGGACATTGGTCAAGCAAACCACTGTGACAGCACAGCACAAGTGGTATCGCGCTTCTATGCTTGATGACGCCGGATAGACTTCCGACCACGGTGGTCGCATCTAGATGGGGGCAAAATACAAATAAACAACTGTGACCCAAGATGTATGAGCACATTGAAGAACCACAAGCCGTTACAATTAGTCCTGATAACCACACTACAGCGTGCCTCGATATCATATTGTTACTGCATCTATGATTTGGGTATGAGCCTCTGGGTAGCGGGGAACAGGCAGATTGGAGAAGAGGACGATCGGCTAGCGAGATAGGCCTCCGATGTACGACACCTTCTAGTCTACCGGTACGCCACAGCGTAATAAACACATTTCTAAACGTAACAGAGTGGTGGAGGTGCTGGGTAGAGCACGTCGACGAACCACGGAGCCACAGCTGTTTGAACTTCGCCGGAGCCGTCGTCTTGCCGGTCTGCCACCGACAACAACGGTCGTGGCCGAGAGCGAAGGTCACGGCTTCTCAACCACGCAAAGGTCTGTGCCGGCTGCACCTCAGTACCACTATATGGAACCCCGCCCGTTCGCGGGAAGAGCAGGGGAAGATGCGGATGTGTGGCTGACACATTATAATAGGGTGAGCCGGTACAACTGCTGGAATCCCACCGACCAACTGGGAAATGTTGCACTGTTTCTCACGGAGAGAGAGAGAATAAACTTTATTGGGTTCCAGCATGCGGGATTCCCTCCGGCCGCGCAGGGCGTGGGGTTCACCCTATCTCACGTTACACTAGAAGTCCTAATGTCACGGAAACCGCTTTTATGTGGTACGAAAACCACGAATATTCCTTAACAACCTGGGATCGTTTCGCTGAAGAACTCAAGAAATGCTTCTGCGACTCTGATTCGAAAAAGAAAAGTGCGGAGCGCACGTTCGCTCAAAGAGCCCAGACTCCTGGAGAAACGTGTACCACTTACATAGAGGAGGTTCTGATGCTCTGCAAGATCATAGACCCGTATATGTCTGAAAAGGACATGGTCAGACACCTTCTGAAGGGTATATCAGAGGACGTCTACAATTTTTTGATAGGCCGGGAAGACCTCACTTCCGTCTCCGCCATCCAACGTCACTGCCGTACTTTTGAGAAGCTCAAGACCCGTCATATTGACCCCAAATTTGTTAGGCTGGCAAATGTAACAACGGTCGCCAGCGTCGACGTGAGCCCACCTGTCGAACTAGTGCGTGAAGAGCTACAGCGACAAGACACACTGGTCGATGACACCATCCATCATCCACCTACCTGTTCATCCTACTACCCGGCGCCATTCGCTCCTCTGCCACCATTGGTATGTGTGACGGACTTTGGGGAAGCTGGAACTTCCTGGCCGTGCCAAAACTCATTCACGCCTGACCAGCGGTATGACCGACGCCTTTGTCCCGGCCCCGCTCCACAGAGGCGGGCAGTTCTCGTTCAGCAAGCTGCTCCACTCCTTTCGGGTAGGCGGCCTTACACAGCGGAGTGCTCTCAGCAGTGGTTCGGTGAATGACTCATACCCGTCTGCTACAACTGTGGCATCGAAGGGCACATTGCCAGGTACTGCAACTACCGGAAGCCGCCGAGGTACGACTGCTCACCGAGATCCCTTCTGTCCGGCTTTGCATGAGCACCAACATTCCCTGGAAGTGCATCTCACGAGATATCAAGGCCGCTGTGAAACTGTTCTCCGGCCTCTGACCGCAGTCTGACACCTCCGCCAGCCCCTCGCTCCAATCGGTCGCCATCTCCTAGGCGCCGCTACTCTTCGCCGCCTCCGGAAAACTTGTCAGCGCGACCATTGGAGGTGAGGTCTCAGGACAGTCTTCGATTTCCTCAGAAATGCCTCCTTTAATTTGCATGTTTAGAAATAAGGTTCGTGTGCTAATCGACGGTGTCTCAACAATGGCCTTAGTGGACACAGGTGCAGCCATATCAGTGATGTGTGTAGCATTCAAATTCCTTCTTGGACGAAAGGTTATGTTCCGTTGGGATCGTGCTGATTTGTTTCGTAGAGTGAGCAGGGATGTCTTACAATCTGTTGGTGTCTGCACAGTGACTGTTAGTTTGGGTGGCCAGAATTTTTTTTCTGATTTTGCTGTTCTCTTTCATTCAATGCATGATGTAATTCTAGGACTTGATTTCCTGAATCTTTGTGGTGCCATTGTCGATTGCCGCACAGGAGAGATTACAGCAGGTTCAAATGTCCCAGTAGCCTTTATGGAAAGCCCACTCTGCATGGAAAGCACCCTTTGCGTGTCCATGGACAAAACTGTACCACCCTTGTCTGCCAAGTGTTTTCCTGTCATCAGTTACCCTGCTACCAAGACGACATTTGATGCCACCGTAGAGCCCATTCACCTTAGCTGCATAAAAAAAAAATGTTCTATTACCCTATTGCACGTTGTCGGTTGTGCAAAGACTACTGGTTTGTGGGTGATCAACGGCTCCAAGGAACCTTCGATACTGCCAGAGGGTCTACAACTTGCTAAGATCTGTGAACATCAAGTGTTCTCCCTTGCCATCCTTACAGAGAGCAGTGATTCTCCAGATAAGCCCGATTCTGATCATCTGCACGCCAGGGACACCTCCATAATGTCAATGATTGACAAGTCTCTTAGCACCAACGGGCGTAATGACCTGGCGAGTATTCTGCGCAAACATGCTGGTCTTTTCGATTTCGCACAGCTACAGGCTCCACTGTCATTCCCTGCTTCTCGTGTAAAGCACCGCATAGATACGGCATGCCATAGACCTCTCCGACAAAAGCCATACCGGGTATCATCTTCGGAACGCGCAGTGATAAATGAACAGGTTGGCGAGATGCTAAAGAATAATGTGATTCAGGAATCATGCAGTCCGTTGGCCGCTCCCGTAATATTGGTCAAGAAGAAAGATGGAACATGGCGATTTTGCGTTGACTACCGCCGTCTCAACACCATCACAAAGAAGGACGTATACATACTACCACGTATTGATGATGCTATAGACTGTCTTTCATCAGCCTCCTACTTTTCGTCTGTTGATTTGAGGTCAGGGTATTGGCAAATTTCAATGCACGAGGAAGACAAAGAGAAAAAGGCATTTGTTACACCAGGTGGACTTTTTGAATTCAATGTGATTCAGACTATGCAATGCGCCTGCAACTTTTGAGCGCTTCATGGACAACATTCTGTGTGGTTTGAAGTGGGAAGTATGCATGTGTTATCTGGACGATGTTGTGATTTTTGGGTGCACTTTCTGTGAACACAACACATGCCTCGACCGCTTGCTGAACTGCCTAAGCAAAGCACGCTTGGGGCTCAACTCAAAGAAATGTCGTTTCGGAGAGCGTTAAATACTCGTCCTTGGACACTTGGTGAACAAAGAAAGCATACGGCCGGATCCTGCGAAGACGGCTGCAGTGGAAGCCTTCAAGCAACCTCACTCAGCGAAAGAACTACGCAGCTTTTTGGGCCTCTGCTCAAACTTACATCGATTCATCCGTGGATTTGCCAATATCGCGCACCCACTCACGTGCCTGCTTCAAAAAGATTTTACTGGCCCAAAATGCGCCAGACGATGGAACAGTACGTCTCCAGTTGCAACGAGTGCCAACGCCGCAAGCACCCTACCAGTGCTCCTCCATTCGGCTACATCCTATTCCACCCCCTAGAACTTTATTCGAGCAAGTTTGGATTGACCTTCTAGGCCCCTTTCCGAGGTCTTCTAATGGCAATAGCTGGATAGTCGTATGTACCGATCTCTTAACATGGTACCACGAGACAGCTGCTATACCATCGGCAACTGCAGCTGACGTGTTTATTCGTGCTGCGTTTTGTGGTTCTACGACATGGACCTCCTAAAACTGTTATCAGTGATCGTTGGCGACAATTCACTGCAGACGTGGTGGAAGAGATGCTTTGTCCATGTGCTTCGAGCTTTCGGCACTCTACGCCATATCATCCCCAAACAAATGGCCTGACGGAACGAACCAACAGGACTCTCACGAACAGGCTTTCTGTGTATGTCGCAGCAGATCACAAGAACTGGGACGGTGTCCTACCTTTCATCACTTACGCATTTAACACTGCACAGCATGAGACTACCAGCTACAGTTCATTCTTTATTCTGTATGCTCGGCCACTTCATCATACACTAGATACAGTTTTCCCGTTTTTGGACCACCATGATTGCGGTATATCCGAGATTGTCTGCTGTGCAGAAGAAGCCCGACGTCTTGTTTACCTGCGCACCCTCACTTCGCAAGATCGCTCGAAGACACGTTTTAACCACCAACGTCGACACGTGTCGTATAATCGCGGTGACCTCGTGTTGCTGTGGGCATCAAATAGGAAACATGGGTTGTGTGAAAAATTGCTGGCGCACTATGCAGGACCTTATGTTGTTCTAGATCACATAAGCGATTTAACTTACTGCGTAGCACGTCTTCATTCAAATGGCCGATGGTCTGCAAAGACTGAACTTGTTCATATAGCATGTTTGAAGCGCTGTATTCCCAAAGAGACTCTTTAACTCGCCCGGTGGGCTTCGTCTAAGCGGAGGGAAATGTTATTGCATATGTAATTTGGGTATGAGCCTCTGGGTAGCGGGGAACAGGCAGATCAGAGAAGAGGTCGTTCGGCTAGCGAGATAGGCCTCTGGTGCATGACACCTTCAAGTCTACCGGTATGCCACAGCGTAAGAAACACATTTCTAAACGTAACAATATTTTGTTTGGCACATGTTTGCCTAGCAATTGATGTTTAACAGACACGTTTATTTTAAACAGACAGAGGCAAGTGGAAAAACTAAAAAATATCGGACATTTGGTTCTTCTCTAGCAATTAAACTAAGCCATGGCGCACCGCAGCCAGTGAGAAAGAATTAAGCTTACCGCATCGGCTCACTCTATAAAGCTAAGATTCCAGTAGTCCTCTGCATTATTAGTAACAAGAACCTTAGCTGTCTTCAGCAGAAACTTAGTTTAACAGTGGCATCTTAGTGCCCCGCCGCGGTGGTCTAGTGGCTAAGGTACTCGGCTGCTGACCCGCAGGTCGCGGGTTCGAATCCCGGCTGCGGCGGCTACATTTCCAATGGAAGCAGGCCCGTGTGCTCAGATTTGGGTGCACGTTAAAGAACCCCAGGTGGTCGAAATTTCCGGAGCCCTCCACTATGGCGTCTCTCATAATCATATGGTGGTTTTGGGACGTTAAACCCCACATATCAATCAATCAATCAGTGACATCTTAGCATCGAGTATTCATCGCGAGCGTATCTTTTATGGTCTTAGGCGAACGTGCCCTCACATGAATCTTGTTGACAAGGCAGCTTTCCTTCAATGCAAAGTATGTGGACTACTTACTTGTGTCATTCACTTTACGTGGGAGCATCAGATGTAGTTTTGTTGTGGTGATCAGAAGAAACATTTTTTTTACATATGCCGTACATATTATGCATCATACGTTAGTATAATTTTTGGCAAAACACTGTATAAATTTGGCTGTTTTATGCCGTACGTATTATGCATCATATGCTAGTTTTATTTTTGGCAAAACACTGTATAAATTTGACTGTTTCGTCCTGGTTTCCACTGGTGGCTGTCTTCATTATCGAATGAATCTGGCAGACAGGCCCGATTCGGTTTAGAAACCAGCCCGACACTGCTATACTGTAGAGCGAGAGCAGAACATACTTTGCTCGTCTGACCGCTTGAATGCAACGCTGCCTCCTTTCTTATTGATATGATAAAAAAGAAAAAAAAAAACGTACAAGGATACATCCTCCCTCATTTCTATTGTCGTACTTGAATACCTGCAGCACCACCAGCGCCCTTTCGAATTGTTTCGGCGCTGCGCGCCCGCTCCTCCTCTACCAGCCGCCACTTTCGCCTGCGGGAGCGGCTGAGAAGTGCGTGCTTTGGCTGCCAGGGCACCCCGGAAACTCCAGCACTGGTTCCCTATTGATTAATTTTGAAAACTCTGCTACTTATATTTTGTCAGTGGTGTTTTCGGCTTTCATGCTTTTGACACTGAATGTAGTTTTTTTTTTTTTTTTGTCTCCTGGGAGAGCTTGCCGGTGTCCTAATTGACTGAACCTCTGATTTCTACTGTAAACTCTGTAATGATGTTTGTCAGATGATTATTGATTGCATCAGCACCAAGTTCAGTTTTCTTGGTTAGCGCCAAGTTTCTGTTCTCAATCGAGGTTCTGAATCTCCGAGTTTTTCCCCTCAGTGCTAACTCATTAATTGACTTCTTGTGTATCAGTTACTGCCATTCCTTCCTCAACTCTAAGCAAACTTGAGGCTGTATGTATCGTATTTACTCGCATAATGAACCCACCCCCCACCTTGGTCCTCGAAAAAAGAAAAAAAAAACACTTTTTTAATGTATCTGTTCATTTTATTTTAGTATGATAGCCAGTGCCGTTGACGATTGAAACAACATTAAATCAAGTCATTATATCTTAAAATAACGCAATAAAGGTCAAAATAGTTTTGCAACTTTGATAAACATTGCGAGCAGCCGGAGCACGGATGACCTCAATCGAAATTTGAGAGTAGCTCTTTGCTGATAGTGCCACGCAAGCACAGTGGCACAAAAAAAAAGCGCACGGCCTCCAAAACAGTACATGGCGCGTGCTCTTCATCTCGGAGGCCATGCAAAGCGCAACCGCACCCACCGCGCTGACGTCGCGTTGTGCACCCGCAACATCTACCACAACGTCTGTGTGCCGCCATCCGACGCTGTGTTTTTGTTGCTGGGTTTGTTGTTGTAAACTTAATTGAGACACTTGCTTCACAGGGCGCATTCGGCCGGTACGCTATCTACACGGCTAGTTACAAACAGCAGACGCTGGAGCATTGGAACTGAGTGGCTGGACGACACTTCGTCATCTATCCGTGCGCTTTTGTTACAGGAGAAAAAACGAAAAGAGCTTCGGGCTACAAATAGATTTCTCGTGCATTTCACGGGCCATAACAAGCAAAGCCGTCATGCGAAACTTTCGCCGTTATAACTCCCGTGGCTTTTTTCTCCCGCCTAATGAACCCTCGCCCCAGATTGGCATCAACTTTTCTGAAAAAAAAAAAAAGAGTGGGTTCATTACGTGAGTAAGCATGGTATATGTGTTTCGCTTTAGATTAAAAGTTTTAATTAACAGTCAGCGCTTGTCCCTGTCACTTCTTCCTCTTTGTCTGGTTTTTTGCGCAGCTTACTGCCATGGATTCTTACCAGCTGGCCTAGCTGTCCACACTTTTGCACTTCTACATTCTGCACGATGCCAGAATATGCACACAGTGCATATTAAGTCTATGTCATTCTTAGTTTTGCCATTAGGGCTCCTCCACGCCCACTTACAGTTTGGCTGTTTTTGGTATAAAGTGTCCAACTTTAAATTATTACATTCTATGAACTCTGCTAATAACTACCCTCTGGTATTTCAAGAACCAGTGCCATATTCCCCTCTGCATTGTCTCCAACCTGCTTCTTGCTTACCTTGGTATTAAAGTTGCAGACTCCATGTCCTCATGGAAGCTTTCAATTATAAATGATCATGTCTAAATGTAGGCATGTAGACTTGTATGACTTTCATCTTTCACCTCTTATTAAGCTTAATTTGGATACTTGCCACCCTCTCGCTAATGCTGTAGTATTCCTCTATGTCACCATATATTTTTATGAATAAGGAACCTTGCTTCCAGTTCTTTTCTGTCAACTAAGTCTAAGCCACGATAGCAAAGGATGTGCCCATTCTTTATCATTGTATAGGCCTCATCTGTCCTCCCAACATCACTTAGCCTGATTAAACCCCACTTAACACTTTTTAGTTTCTCAAATTCACACTGCTAGACACTCCTCACTAGATAACATTCTACTGTTAAAAATTGTAAAGTTCAGATTAGAATGGCAGTCTGTCCAGACACAGAGATTCGTAGCACCCCCACTGCATCACAGGTCTGACTGCCACTTTAGCCATTTGCTATGCAGCAGCTAGGTACTGAGGGACGAGGGTTCGTTGGTGTACTTATGTTGGAGGTAGGGGCCAAATACTCCGCCAGGGTGGCTAATCCTTCTCTTGTGACGGAGCGCATTACCAGTTGTGGTCACCAATGAGGCCACACTCCAGGCCTCTTTACGGAATTCAATCGTCACAGCGTTGTGTTTTTTTCTCTTTCTTTTTATCTTCTGCTTCTCTTCGATGAGTCCGGTGCAATTGTATTATACCAGTATTCAAACGACTCGCCTCTTGCAGCTGATGTTTTCTACGTCATCGCTGTCATTTGGGTTGTGGTATCATCTTTCAAGAGAAAAGCAAGTAATTTCTAGCTGACATAGAGAAATACGAAATACAGTACAATCTCGTTAATACAAATGAGAAGCGAGCACGTAAAATATTCGTATTATCCCAGATTCGTATGAACTAAAAACAAGTTAAAACTGATAATGAAGACTAACAAAAGTTTTATTAGCAACTACTTCTTTCTGAATAAATCTATAATGTTTCTTCAGACTTGGATGCCTTCACCATCTTTTCTGTAAAGTGCCGCGGTTTCCTAACTCATGTTGCTGGTGAAGTGCGTTCTCGCTTGACATCGAAGGGAGTGAAAGCGGCCAAACTCATTGGAAATTCACTCACTTCGCTGCGTTTAAGTGGCCAAAAAACCCTGCCGCCAAGTTGACACGAAAAAAAATCAGTCCTGGAGAATTGGCGCTGGGGATTTCAAGCGAAAATGCCAGAGCAGCCGGACAACCACGTCCACGCATGTCAAAAACGTTCACATTCGTTATGCCCCTCAAACATGCCACCGCCATCAGTGACATCGGCGCTTGATAATTAATTTCATTTTGCCCGTTTCCTGAGCATAAAGTTCGTACCAAGTTCTAGTTATGCATGCCAAGCAATGAAAAGAAGCAGTTTACATCTTTACAAACATTATCTTGGAAGTTACGCCAGCAGCAACGACACGAGCGGAGGCAGCGGCGGCGACGAATTCAGCTGGCAGTGCAAAAGCAAGACACGTAAGAACATGTCGATTCACTGCGGCACCTTCTTCCATTTTCAGTGTTCTCAGCGATCGTAATCCAAAGCAGGCTCTCTATGAACGCATCCTCATCAAGGCCGTGAGCTTTGACAGGTGCACGAGTAGTTCGCGATAGCGCCTACGCGATCCACCGCCACCACTTTTGCCGCCATGTTGAATTTTCTGCTGGTTGTTTACATCATGTGGTTTGAGAGCTAGAGCCGCCGGTGTCGGCAAAGCCGAAACTGATCTACTATCGTGAGAAAACTGGTCTCAGACGGATTTTTTCGCGCCAGCAAAAAAAATTCCACCGAGTTTTGTTGCATTCGCTCTCTTTGAAACCAAGAGTGAACGGGCCTTCCTTCCACAAACAAGCCACATTGCGTTCTAGCATGCTGCTCAGTGGTTAATCGCGAATTCGTATTATCTGCAGTGACTGGGGCAACCATTCGTATAACACCGAATCACAGCGTATTTTATACAGGGTACCCCAGCTATCTTTAGCCAGAGTTTAAGACTATGCCGACAAACGCAATTACGACACGATCAAATGCATGTTGTTGACCATTGCCTGAAGTGAGTCAGACTATCTTTTGTGTTCTAAAGTATTGTTTAATTAGATCTGTTTAATTAACTAACTTTTGAAAGAATGAAGATGTATAAAGAAAGTTCAATCAGAAAGTTGCAGATCGGTTTGCAGAATATTCGATTGGACAGTTCTGAACTTTATATTTGTTAATTATTAGTTTTATTCTGCCAACTACAAATGCCCACGAAATACCCCCAAAAAATACCACATGACAAACCCACTGGCGCGCCCACATGCGCCGTGATTCTCGTGCTTTCTAAAGTTCTGCCTACTAACGATACCTTCCCTCGCACCGGTTCATGGCAGCCATAAGCAGTCACAGCGGTTATCGCTTTTGTGGCCGATAGCAAAACGTGGTAATCGCAAAGCCACAGCCATCGTTGCAGCCCTCTGGAGACAGCACAATCGGGCAAATGCTATGGTCGTTTATACGCAGAACGTTAGGGAGCACTGAAATCATCGTGCGCACTTGCGCGTGAGCGGGTTTGTCTCGTGGTATTTTTTTTGTATTTGTATTTCGTGGGCATTTGTAGTTAGCAGAAAAACACTAATAGTTAACAGGTATAAAGTTCAAAACTATCTAATCACACCTTTTGCAAACCGATCTACAGCTCATTGAAATTTTCTATCCATCTTCGTTCCTTCAAAAGTTTGTAAATGAAACATGTCCAATTAAACAATATTCTAAAGCACAAAATATAGCGTAACTCCAGGAAATGGTCAGCAACATGTATTTGGTCGCATCGTAACTGCGTGTGTCGGCATATTTTTAAACTCTGGCTAAAGATAGCTGGGGCACCCTGTATATTATAGTCCCTCTAAAACAACCTTAAAATTCCTATCATCGCAATATTTGCATAAACCGTAATCGTATCAAGATTATACTGCAATATGAATTCCAGCTTTGTTTACAGCATTATGTTTGGCTTGCATGTTCTCAGGAGCTTGACTACAGGTCGGCAGCATTTTCTTACCATACCGAAAAAAAATTTTGCAAGGCCCTTTCAAAGGTGTCCTATGGCACTTTTTTGTTGAAACAGCCTATATGGAAGTGATTGTCATACCTTTTATTTAATATTTTTGGTGCAGTTCTTGAAAAAGATATAACATCACCTTTTATTTATTATTTTTGGTGCAGTTCTTGAAAAAGATATAACATCTGACGCACTCCCATTGTGATGCTTGACTAATGCTGCGTGTACCATGATACAGTGGACCCTCGTTGATTCAAACTCGAGGGGACCTCTGAATTTTGTTTGAATGATCAAGAAGTTTGAATTATCAGAAGTTAGATATATGACTCTGGCCAAGGTGACACATTTATCTTGTCACATTTACATTTTTCAAAAGTGTTTTTAAACCCTAACTGCACCCAATGAACAAAAGGCAGAGATTTAAGGTCTACCCTGCATGTGCCTCATTTGTAACATTCGTTTACGAGCAAAAACTTTTTATTTCAAGACCTGAGGTGCTTATTTTTATTTTTAGACTGTTAGGGTTGTAGCGCCTCAGAATGCAGCGCTCGTCAAGGAAGAAGAAGTGGGCATTGGGCCCTGCGGCTGGTGCAGCGCGATAATAAAAAATCAGTTCGAAAACTGAATGCTGTCAGGGCTAGATCTTTCTCGTGTTAGCTCCGACAGTTAATGGTGACCCGATAAAGAACACACAGCCGCGACCATCCCGCATGGATCCCGCCAGCTCTGCCACCAATCCTACCGGTCCTGACGCCCAAGAAGACGCCAGACCTAGTGGTGCTGCAGTTGCTGCGATTAACCATGTCAACCTGCCACAATTTCGGCCCAACAGCCCCAGCACATGGTTTCTGCAGGTCGAGGCGCACTTCTGTCTACGGTAAATCACCAGCCAACAGACCACAGGTACTGGCATCTGGTGTCCTGCTTACCTCCGGACGTAGCCGACGACTTAGCTGATATTTTAGCGTCGCCGCACCCGAGCCATTCCTACGACACTTTGAAGGCAGCTATCATTTCCCGCAAGCCTGAGTCCGAACACAGCTGACTCCAACAGCTCATCACGTCTACAGAGCTCGGTGACCGTCGCCCATCACAGCTCCTGCGACGCATGCGCCAGCTCCTTGGTGGCCCCTCCGTCCTTCCAAGAGGAGAAGCTGTTGCGTGAGTTGTTTCTCCCGCGCTTACCACAGAGCATGGTCCTGGTCCTCGCAGCTGCAGGAGATGTCCCAGTAGACACACTCGCTGAAATGGCTGACCGAGTGGCGGACTACTCGCGGGCACATAGCCTCAACGCCGTTACCACACTGCCACTGGCCACTGCGTCAGACCCGGCTCTCGCGAGCATCGAGAACCATTTGGACGCCCTTGTCATGCGCCTCGATGACTTTGTACCTGCGCATCGTCGGCTGTCATCCAGGTTCCAAATACACAGTCGCTCCTCGACGCCCCCACGTTCTCCGGAACTTCAGCCAACCGATGCACCGCGAGACGTCTCATCATCAACCTTGTGCTGGTACCTCCGCCGATTCGGTGCCCCTGCTTGCAAGTGCACTCGCCCATGCTCTTGGTCGGGAAATGCAACGACCGGCCACTGACAGCGGCAGGTAGTACTGGTCGAAAATCATGCTGCCTTTTCTATGTTTCTGATAAGATCACTGGCACTCGCTTCCTAGTCGACACAGGAGCCCAGGTTAGCATCATCCCGGCCACGTGTGCAGATCGCCGTTGCAACGAACAGACCTGCCCGCTTCAAGTGATTAACAATTCCGCCAGTCGCACATACGACCAACGCTCTATTACACTTGACCTTGGACTACGCCGTATGTTCTGCCCATATGACGAACTATGGGATGCCGTCCTACAGTTTCGCGGCGCTGAACACCACCTCTGACAAGGGACCGACCACACGGAAAGTGATTCTTCATCTACGCTGATGAAGCCTTCCTCACGGTTCCCCTCGACCTCATCCCGTCCAGCGCTACACCACAGCAACGAGGTAGGTGACCTTCCTACCACAACTGACTCCGCTGACGTATCGCAGCGCACACCGCCCAAAGATCGGCCTTTGGTTCACCGGTTGGCGCCTGTGGACACGTCGGTGAACACGACGACTTCAGCGCCTACTTACGCCGTGTGTGGCACCATAACCGAACCAGCTGCCGTCTCCCACGCAAGCAGTAAAGCTACCGCCAGCATGGCAACGACTGCGGATGACGCTCCAGTTATGCCCATGACGAAGTTACCTGATTGTGACTCCCCTGCTACGCAAACATGTGGCCAGCATGCCATCCCCATCCCAAGAGCTGCTTTGGCAGCTATCATAGGTGGTGACGTAGCCACATACGTGGCGTGCCATGGTCTGGTACAGTCCAAGTCTCCTGCGGATTCCGACTTGCTGCCGGCCATCTCAGGGGACAGCGCTGAAGAGCTTAAAACCAATCACCACTTTCCGCATGACATTCGATGACGCAGCGGTTCTGATCAGTGCTGCTTGAGTCCGGGGCCTTTTCCTTCAGCACACGCCAGAGATGTACCAGCGTCGCTGCCATCCATGTACACCTTGCGCTGGTGCCACCATCCTGTTGCTGTTCAGCGCACTTGTCTGCCAACGTGTCTACAGCTCGTCAGAAACCGCAGTGTGCAGCACAGAGCCTGTCTTCCAGCATGCCATTTCAAGGACCATCGACCAGCGTGCTCATTCCCGCACCTCACGCAGGCAGCGTCGAATTCTCAACAACGCTCGTGCCTACAACGTTCATGCAACATTTCCGACACCTGCCTTCACGAGGAATCATCACACTCCGCACCATCTTCACTAAAGCATTATCTGAAAGGCGACCGGTGGTGCCGCCGATGCGAGCGGCCACAAGAGTCTCGACATGTCGCGTCGATGCTGCCTACCAGATCTGTTCGGCATGCACCTCGCCCACTTAGTGGCTCCCAGTGTCGCCCACCGTAACTGTTAGACACCCAACGTTTTTCCCGTTGACAACCTGGACGTCCCAAACGGATACTGCGAACTGTTGTTCATGTATATAGTCTTGTAGGCTTATGCCACAGGAGCGAAAGAAAGACACGCCTGAACGATAACCGATGCCAGCCCGGAACGTGAGCCGTGGCTTCACGTGCCACGGCCTAGCGCCTTCTTTATTTTCTTCTGTCGTCATCGCGCGCTCTCCGGTTTGCGCGCCGCCCGAACGAGGGCGCTACAGGGCCCCCCGTGTAGACTGGAAGTTGGAATGTGACATGCCGTTTGTGGTATTCCAACGGAAGATCAGTCGTAGATGAGAGGCTTTCTAGGGCGGTCTCCAGGTACGCCGGCTTGAGTCGGTCCAAGCTGACTGTCTCTTCACGGCCGTTCTGAAGTAGAGTGGCAGTTTTGGGGGTGCGGTGAAGGACGCGGAATGGTCCGTCGTAGGCTGGTGTCAAAGGTGGTCTGACCGCGTCGTGGCGCACAAAAACATGTGTTGCAGTGGCCAGATCAGGGTGGACGAATATGGTCTTGTGTTCGGAAGGTCTGGGTGGAGTGGGCCGGAGGTCTTGAACGCAGTCGAGGAGGCGTTGTAGGAATTGCTGTGGCTGGTCTGGTAGCTTCGTTGACGTGAAGAAGTCTCCCGGAAGCCGTAAGAAGTGCCATACACCAGCTCTGCTGTTGAGCACTGCAGGTCTGCCCGGATGACAGCTCGTAAACCTAAGAGCACCAGTGGCAAGGCATCAACCCAGGTGGCTCTATTGAGGCGGGTAGTCAAGGCGGTCTTCAGTTGTCGGTGAAGGCGTTCCACCATGCCGTTGGCGCAGGGATATTAAGCCGTGGTACGGCAATGTCTGGCTCCGAGGATGCGATTAAGGCAAGTAAACAGCGAGGACTCAAACTGACGTCCACGGTCTGTTGTCACGGTGCCAGGACAGCCAAAACGGGATACCCACGTAGAAATGAAAACGCGGGCAACTGTCTCGGCTGTGATGTCTTGAATTGGAACAGCCTCTGGCCAGCGTGTGAAGCGATCGACCATGGTCAATATATAACGGTACCCCTGAGACACTGGTAGAGGGCCCACAATGTCTAGATGAACATGGTCGAAACGACGGCCGGGTGGAAGGAAAGGTTGGGGCGGCGTCTTAGTATGACGGGAGACCTTTGTCATCTGGCAGGGCAGGCACATGCGCGTCCAAGCGCGCACATCACTGTTGATTCCGGGCCAGACATAGCGCTGGGTGAGAAGACGCTGAGTAGCCCGAATGCCAGGGTGACAGATGTCGTGTAAGGAGTGGAAAACGGTGCGTCGTAATGAAGCGGGAACGAAAGGGCGGGGAAGGTCAGCTGAGACATCGCACCACAAGCGCTCAGATGATAATGGATGAGGCACCAGGCGTAGTCGGAGAGAACGGGGGTTCTCACGAAAAGCGGCAAGCTCTCTATCATCCTGCTGTGCCGAGGAGAATGAGGCCCAGTCGATGGTTGGCGGTGGAGAGTCAACCGCGGCTATACGAGAAAGGGCATCAGCGACGGTGTTGTCAGCTCCTTTCACGTGGCGGATGTCAGTCGTGAACTCCGATATATAAGCCAGATGGCGGAGTTCACGGGGCACGTACTTGGATGAGTTAGTGCGGAAAACATACGCCAGTGGCTTATGGTCAGTCAGCATGTAAAACGAGCATCCTTCCAGGAAATGCCGAAAGTGCTGTATTGCAGCGTAGATGGCTAGTAATTCCCGGCCAAAGACGCTGTAGCGGGTCTCAGCAGGAAGTAGCTTCCGAGAGTAAAACGACAAGGGTCTCCACTCGGAGTTAATGCACTGCTGTAAGACGGCTCCGACGGCCACGCTGGATGCGTCCACCATCAACCGAGTAGGGGCGTTGCTGCGTGGATGAATGAGAAGCACGGCGTTAGCGACCGCTTGCTTAGCAGCAGCAAAGGCGGCCTGGGCCTCTGACGACCAAGGAATGGCGGAGGACGGGCCAGCGGTCGACCGAAGGAGGTCGGTGAGCGGTCGTAGCAGTTCGGCACAGTGTGGTATGAAGCGCCTGGAAAAATTCACAAGCCCCAGGAATTGGCGTAATTGGCGCAGTGTTGTAGGCTGAGGATAATCCTGAATTGCTTTAACGTGGGACCGGAGAGGGCGTATTCCTTTGGATGATATGTGATGGCGCAAGAACTCGAGCTCAGATGCGTCGAAAGTACACTTAGAGGCGTTCACAACGAGGCCGTACTGCTGAAGACGTTGGAACAGAGTGCGTAGATGGTGCTCATGATCTTCAGGTGTGCGGCTGGCGATGAGGACATGGTCAAGGTACGCAAACACAGTAGGAAGACCACGTGTGACCTCAGAAATGAACCGCTGGAAAGTTTGAGCCGAATTGCGGAGTCCAAAAGGCATCCGCACGTATTCAAACAACCCAAAGGGCGTCGTGATGGCGGTCTTAGGTATGTCGGCGGGCTCGACAGGAATCTGGTGGAACGCCTTAACAAGGTCCACTTTGCTGAAAATTGTGCAGCCGTCGAGGCGCGATGTAAAATCCTGAATGTGAGGTAGAGGATAGCTGCCGTGGACAGTCTTGGCGTTCAACGCTTGATAGTCCCCACAAGGACGCCAGTCACCAGGATCACGCTTTGGCGCCAAATGCAGCGGGGAAGCCCAAGCTCTTGACGACAGGCGGATAATGCCGAGCTGCAGCATGTGGTCAAACTCCCGTTTAGCAATAGCTAGGCGGTCTCCGAACAGGCGGCGTGGTCGAGCGGCTGCCGGTGGACCCCGGGTGACGATGTGGTGTGTCACCGTATGTTTAGGCGGCTGAGTGAGGTTGCACGGTTTAGTTAACTCCGGGAAACTCGCCAAGATTTTTTCGAACGGTGAGGAAGGTATCAGCATGCGGATGGCCATTGGAGCGATGTCGGACAGGACTCCCGAGATGGAGAGACGAGTCTTACCATCTATGAGGCGGCGTCGCCGCACGCTGACGTCCAAATCGAAGTATGAGAGGACGTCCGAGCCGATGATCGGTTGAACCACGTCTGCGATGACGAAAACCCACCGGAAAATGCAGCGAAGGCCGAAGTCGAGGGTGAGAGATCGGAGCCCATACGTTGCTATAGACGAGGCGTTGGCAGCACGAAGCACTTGCCCCTGTGACTTTGAACGATCAGCCTTAGTCGGGGGCACAACGCTAGTTTCCGCGCCCGTATCTATAAGGAACCTGGCGCCCCATAGCTGGTCCGTGACCATGAAAAGGCGGCTGGGACGAGAAGGGAGATCACACGCCGCCGTCAGTGATCCCGGCAGGCGTTTCCCTGCCACGAACATGGGGGTGTACACTTCGTGGCTCGGTGTAGGAAACGCCGGTGGTACCAGCAAAGGGGTGGAGGGCTGGGACTCCGAGCATCTCGTGTGCGTGGAAGAGCTCGACGACCGGAACGAGGCGAACGAGTCTCCTGCAGGGGGCTCCGGAGTGCGGCAATGGAGGCGGCGAGTTCGTCGATGCGGGCCTCAAGGCGCGAAATCGCTGTGTCTGCTGGTGGTAAGACAGCGTTGACAGATGGGGAGGTCGCTTCATGAACCTGATCGGCGAGCTCCGCCAGGCAGTCGAGATTGACGTCGCCGGCCGCCGCGAGGACGAGGCGGATTGGCTGAGAAAGGCGTTGGAGGAAGAGCTCGCGAAGCAACGCTGAGTGGGCAGAGACGTCGTGTTTCCCAAGAAGCTGTCGCATTCGGCGCAGTAGTTGGGAGGGGCGCCTGTCACCAAGGTCCCCCTCTGCAAGGAGCTGCTGTAGGCGGACGCGTTCTGAAGGCATGAATCGTTCCAGCACCTTGGTTTTAAGGTGCTGATATGGCGTAGTGTCCGAGGGGTTGGAGAGGACGTCGGAGAGCTCGCTGGCAACGTCAGGAGGAAGGACGGAGGCTACGTGGTAGTAGTGTGTCGTTTCCGAGGTGATGCGGTACAGGGAGAATTGCGCTTCGACCTGATGAAACCAAACTTGCGAGTCCTGTGGCCAGAAAGATGGGAGACGCAGTTGCACGGCCGAGACGTCCTGCGGACGTGAGGCTTGTTCGGTTGAGGGTGCATTCGAGTCAGTCATTGTCTTCGTCCAAGGTCACAACTTGTAGGCTTATGCCACAGGAGCGAAAGAAAGACACGCCTGAACGATAACCGATGCCAGCCCGGAACGTGAGCTGTGGCTTCACGTGCCACGGCCTAGCGCCTTCTTTATTTTCTTCTGTCGCCATCGCGCGCTCTCCGGTTTGCGTGCCGCCCGAACGAGGGCGCTACAGTCTCTTTCCATCTTTTTTATTTGTACATATGATCTCGATCGCGCAAAGCGCTAGAGGGGGAGCCCTGTAGCACCTCAGAATGCGGCGCTCGTCAAGGAAGAAGGAAGTGGGCATTGGGCCGCCGGCGGGTGCAGCGCGATAATAAAAAATCAGTTCAAAAACTGAATGCTGTCAGGGCTGTATCTTTCTTGTGTTAGCTCCGACAGGATTATACAGGCACACAAATTTTTAAATAGCAGTAGGGCAGTTGCAGATATGTTCTGGTATAGAACTGCAAAATGTATGAATTAATTAATCGACTTACAGAGTTTGAATTAAGAGGCTTTTGAATACATTGATATAATAGAGAGCCAACCAAAAAACTAAATTTTGTTTGAATTAATCAATAGTATCAATTATCAGAGTTTGAATTATTGAGAGCCTACTGTAATTAATCAGGAGGTACAAAGAGCACAGCATTTACTTCAGCATATTTCCCCTTATTTGTGGTAGTTATATTTGCACTGCCCTTGTCTACTGCTCAATTATTTCTTTTAACAATGAATTTGCAATCCCGGCAGCGGAGGCTGCTTTGTCGATGGAGGCGGAGAGGCTGTAGGCCCGTGTTCTCAGATTTGGGTGCATGTTAAAAACTCCAGGTGATCGAAATTTGTGGAGCCCTCCACTACGGCGTCTCTTATAATCGTATGGTGGCTTTCAGACGTTAAACCTCACATAAATTCAGTGTCTCTTCAAAATCTGGCATCTGATAAAGGTTTCCAAGAAGGACAAAAGAGCAGTGACACGATAGATGAGGCTCGTGAGTGCTACTTATTGTCAGTGGGTTGAATTATTGGCACTTTTATTCAGGTGATCATAATTTGCAGAATAAAGGGGAACACTAAAGCCAGAAGAGAGAATGAAAGATCTTTTATGCTAATTTGGCATTTACCATATTTAGTAGCATAATGAACCCACCTTTTCTGGGGGGAGGAGAGTTCATGACGCGGAAGAAAAAAAAGTCGCGGGAGTTATAACAAAATTTTCGCATGACGGTATTGAGAAATCTGCTGTCCAGCAGCTAGCTGTTGGCCTTCAGTTTAGGGGCAGGAATACAAAGCCTCTATTCAATAACTTAGCTTTCTACAAAAAGAAACTGACCTTGTTTTGGCCCGCGGAATGTCCGAGGAATTTGTGGCTAGAAGCTCTTCTTGTTTTCTCCCGTAACGAATGCGGGTGGATCGACGCCAAAGTTTTGTCTAGCTGCTCAGTTCTCATGCTCCAGTGCATGCTCGACCAACTTTATGTTTAAAACCGGCTGTGTAGCTAGCCTACTGGCTGATTGTGCCCTGCGCAGCAGGTGACTAACAAAGTTCATTGCTACAAACGTGACAACAAAAATGCGTGTCTGATTAAAGTGCTTATTTGGGCCGGTTGGTACATGGTCAACGAAGTGAAAAAACAGCGCGTAACACAGGACACAGGACAGAGAAGAGACGGACGAGGCGCTGCGTCCGTCTCTTCTCTGTCCTGTGTCCTGTGTTACGCGCTGTTTTTTCACTGCGTGTCTGATGGTGGCACACGCACACTGCGAGTGCATGTCGCGCAGTTGTGCTTAGTTTTTTGCTTTGTTTTTGCGCCGCTGTGCTTCTGTGGCATTAATATAAGTAAAGTGGTTTCTTCTGTGTCTAACAGATGGTGCTTTGCGGCAAAAGGCACAACTTTCAAATTTTCATCGACGGCGTCCCTGTTGGCGCTGCTCGCATTTGTTTGGCATGGTTGTTGAACTGTATTTTTAGTTTAGTTGCATCGTTATTTTGGGATATAAGGGTGTGAATTAATGTTATTTTGATCCTCAATAGCTCTGGCTAGCTCACTGAAATAAGATGAACAGATACATTTAAAAAGTACATTTTTTTCCCAGGACAAAGGTGGGGGAGGATGGGTTCATTATGTGAGAGGGTTCATTACGTCAGTAAATGTGGTATGGTAATCACATTATTGTCTACAGATTTTTAATGTTTACATGTTGTGTTGTAAAATTTTCCAGTATGGGCAAGCTGCAAATTTATGACCAGGCATGTTTCAATGTGAGAGGGCACTATGAAGAAGTGTCCTTCCCTGCTCCTTTGATAAGCTTTGCTTTTTTTTTGCTTGTGTGCCTGTAATTTAATTGTAAATGTAAAAACTTTAGTATACATATTACCTAATGAACTTTGTGAAGTGCTGCATTCTGTAATTTAAGTGTAATTTTTTTGCATTGATTGACTAGGGTACTCCTTTTGAGGTACTTAGTATTTTTCATTTAAAAGCGGAATCAAGACAGGAAGTTTACAGTTGTAATATTCTTGTTTTAGACTTTTGTAAAGTCTGAATAATATTAGAACTGTGGCTGCAAAATTCTGATATGTTGAAATGATATCTCTGTACATGCATGGCACACCTTTCGGTGTTTTGGTGGTTTATTTCTATCCACTCAAAATGGGCAGATTTTGAGTACAGGTAAGATCGCTAGGCAATTTTTTCTGCCTTTCACATCAAGAGGTTTAAGTATATTACATATGCTAAATTTAGATAGCACATGTGCTTTTTCTAATTCTTTAGAGTCAACATTTAAAAAGCTCCATTGATTGCTTGAAGTAAAAATTTCAGTTATTGCACAGAGTGTAATACAATTACAATAAAGTTGAAAGGATGCACAAAATGATTTGTTGTCCCAGAATTTCATGTAGCGCAGTACAGACCACATGAATTAGGAAAATTCAATAAGGCTGACTTGTTCAATGAACCCAGCAAATGTATGCAATATTCATTGGCTCCGAGCACTGGCTAATTCGGAAGTACTATTTGGATGCACCTTAATTTAAGTTATTTGGATGACCATGGGGCATGCAAATTGTAAAAAATGTGTATTGCAAGCACTTTGCTAGCAGCCAATTAAAATGAAGTGCTAAAGTCTACACTCTTTTAATCATCACCATACAGCAAGTAAGCCGCTACGCTACAGCGTTTATTCCTTCTTATGTCTTTATCACCAGTAATCCACTACCACAGAATGCTGCCACAGTTCTGGCTGTGTGTTTTTGAAGCTGCAGGCTCACTATCGATGCTGTAATGCTAACGGTTTCAGCTGCAGTGGATGCAGGTACTGGTAGTTCCACTTGCAATGTGCCTTGGCCATGCTTGGCCAAGGTTTTGGTTTCAAAACTGAGTCGTGGCTGTCCGTGTCTATGACCAGTTGTTATCTACAATTGCAGTGAGTCATGATGAACAGAAGTTTTGCTGTGGTTCACTGTAATGTGCGTGCTGTGTCACAACACATGATTAAAGTTTTTGAAGTTGAAAAGCAATTCTTCTGCGGCCTGTATGCACACTAAACACACTAGATCCATCGTGATGGATGAACAATCTCTTGTTGACTATCCCAGTGCTAAAAATTTATTTTTATGGGCACAGGGCAGTGGAAAGGGTGCGTTGGATGATACAGGTCTTGCTGTGTTGCTGTACTGCAAAAGAACTCATGAGACTTAACAAAATTTTCTTGTTGCTATTGGTATTTCTGGTCACACCTAAGCAAGGCCCCTTCCATATTTGGTTACTTTCTCAAAAACTTCATTGGAGCAGAAGTACTGGAGATAATTGTTTGTTGTACTGAGCAACCCCCCTCCCTCTCTTTCATTTTTTTTGTGTGATATAGTTTTTATAGGCAAAGTATTTTTTACCACAACTTTCCTTGTACCGACATTCGATTGTATTAACTATTTTCATCTTGTGAAAGTCATTATTTATCTGATGACAGCTTTTTGTTGGCAGGAATTTAAAATGTGTTTGTTGGCATGTTGTAAATTGTTATCTATATTCAACTGTTATACTGTAAGATTAAGATTATGTATCGCCAAATAGCCCAACCAGCTTCCCTGTTAAAAACGTCCACAGTTTGCGCAAATGAGAATGTTCTGTAGGTTCCGCACATTTTAGTGATATGCTAACTGTGAATGTCTAAGTTAGAGCACAAATTGCTTTTCTTCAGCCCTCTCTAGTTCTTACCTAGTAGTTTTTACCTAGCTTCAAGCAGTTTTGAATGTTGAAACACATGTTGTCCAAATGCTTCATTTTTCTTTACCAGGGGAAGGATATGAATTGTGCGTTCAGGAGCGCCATAAGGAGGCTGTTGAACTATTCACCCAGGCCATAAAGTTGTATGCAGAAGATGACAGGTTAGTGATTTGACTTAAGGAAAATTTTGCTACTGTATGGATTTCTTGCAAGAAGTAAGCTGTTCTTATGCTGTCCTTTTCTAACTCTAGGCTGTACGGTGTCAAGTGAAATGTGATTCGATAAAGAAAAAGAAAAGCATCATTAATCTGTAACCTCTTGTAAAAGCTATAGATTAATGGCTTTACAAGATAAAGGCTTTACAAGAGCGTGCCTCTTGTAAAGGGGTTCAACTGTAGCAAGAAGTGTGTATAAAACATTTTAATGGAACAATAAAAATTTTAATGCGAGAATTTTTAGAATCCTCTGATCCTACTAATTGCTTACCTTTAGTTCATTATAATTATACAGGCCATATCAAATTTAAACAAGATATTTGCACTCTTCACATATTCGAGAAATATATTGGCGAAATTTCATCCCAAACAGGCTATCAGAAGCACCAGAAACAGGATGTTCAACTCGAGAAGTAGGGCGTCTCTCATAACTTTATGATGGCTTTGGGACGTTAAACCACACATATCAAACTCGAGAAGTTGCCCATGAATGGAGCTTGAGAAAAACGAATTTCAAAGGTATATGTGAAAGCTCATCAATGTGGAAAAAATAAAAAAGAGATTATTTCTTTTATCATGAGAGTTTGGCAATCATGGTTATTTTGAGCATGTGGCTTTAGTTAACTCCTCATGCAAAAGAAAAAGTCTGTGCACACATATTGTGAAAGGACAATGTACATGTAGTTATTCATCAGTGAGCATGAACAATATTTATTATTCGGGCTTAAAAGCAGGCATTTAGTTAATATTTCACTGGTACTCTCGATTCGAGACTTGTGAAGCTTGCTCCTTACCTTACTGACTCAGCCCTTTACAAAGGAAGGTTAAAGGAAACTTTTAAAATATGCAGGCTCCCTCGAGGAGCTTTGTAATATAAGGAGACATGAAGGGCTCCTCACGTAAAATAAGGAAATTGTCAGAGGTAAAGAGTGTTTTCTGAATACGGGTCTCATTTTACATTAGGACACTGTAAAAGCCACAATTCTCATCATTCGCGACTTCGTTCACAGTGTGACCACAGCTCAATACCTAACCTCAAACATGTTTCGAAACAATCCTTTCGATGATGCTCTTGACTGTTTACAAGGCGCCGAGTACTTTATATCCTTGGATCTGAATTCTGGGTATTGGCAGGTGCCCATGGCTGAATGTGATCGCCCTAAAACAGCCTTTGTAACGCCAGATGGCCTATATGAGTTCAAAGTCATGCCATTTGGGCTCTGCAACGCACCTGCCACATTTGAGCGCATGATCGATACCATCTTGCGTGCCCATAAGTGGAAAACTTGCTTGTGTTACCTGGACGACATCGTAGTCTTTTCATCTGATATCCCGACACGTCTTGTTCGCCTCCACGAGATTCTGACGTGTCTAACTTCTGCAGGCCTACAACTTAACTCCAAGAAGTGCCACTTCGCAGCACGAAAACTATCCATCTTGGGACATGTCATCACAAGAGACGATGTTCTTCCGGATCCCGATAAGCTTCGAGCTGTAGCTGACTTCCCGTCGCCCACATCACTGAAAGCCCTAAGAAGTTTCGTCGGTCTGTGCTCCTACTTTCGTCGCTTCGTGTGCAACTTCGCATCCATCATCGCACCTCTCACGAGTCTGCTTTCCAACAGCAAAAGTATATCTGCATGGTCACCTGCATGTGACGACGCATTTCGCCAGCTGCGCCACCTGCTGACCTCACCACCTATTCTTCGTCACTACCACCCCGCTGCTGCCACAGAAATTCACACCGATACAAGTGGCATCGGTCTTGGTGCAGTTTTGGCACAACGGAAAGGCACCCAAGCCGAATACGTAGTCGCCTATGCAAGTCGCACTCTCAAGAAGGCTGAATTGAATTACTCCGTGACAGAGGTGGAGTGTTTGGCCATAATCTGGGCCTTGACGAAGTTTCGCCCGTACCTTTATGGCCGTCTTTTCGACGTGGTCACAGACCACCACGCTCTATGTTGGCTGTCCACATTGAAAGACCCGTCCGGACACCTGGGACGTTGGGCACTTCGATTGCAAGAATACGACATCCGTGTAGTATATCGTTCCGGTCGCAAGCATGCAGATGCCGATGCACTTTCGCGATTGCCATTAACCCCAGATGTGGCTTCTCTGTCACCCCTTTTTACCACCTTGTCGCCAATAGACACCACTGACATGCTTTCGGAGCAGCGTAAAGATCCATACCTTGCATTGTTACTCGACTACCTTACCGATCCGTCTGCTGTCCCTTCCACGAGAGCGCTACGCCGACAAGCAGCCCACTCTCCGTGTGAGACAGCATTCTGTACCGCCGCAACTACATGCCTGGTGGTCGAAAGTGGCTCCTTTCTGTCCCAACTCATATGCGCTCTGACATTTGCATGAATTTCCATGCAGACCCCCAAAGCGCTCACGCAGGTGTCTTGAAAACCTACGAAAAGCTGCGCCAACGATATTACTGGCGAGGAATGTATCGCTTTGTGCAGAAATACGTTCAGTCTTGCACCACTTGCCAACAGAACAAGACAGCTCCGCGGCACCTTACTGGCATGTTACAGCCGCTCCCATGCCCGGCTCGCCCATTCGACCGCGTGGGTATCGATCTCTATGGCCCCCTCCCATATAGTCGATCTAGAAACCGGTGGATTATTGTCGGCGTCGATCATCTGACACGCTACGCTGAGACAGCAGCTCTACCTGCAGCGACCGCCCATGAAGTTGCACTCTTCATTCTGCGCAGCTTCATTCTCCGCCACGGGGCTCCACGGGAATTACTCAGTGACAGGGGTCGAGTGTTCCTGTCGGAGGTCATCCAAGCTATTCTCGCTGAATGCAACATCATCCACCGGAAATCTACCGCGTACCATCCACCGACGAATGGTCTCACTGAACGGTTCAACCGCACACTTGGCGACATGCTGAGGATGTACACCTCCTCCGACCACACTAACTGGGACGCTGTATTACCTTTTGTTACCTTCGCTTACAACACCGCAACGCAAGCGACTACCGGTTTTTCCCCGTTCTTTCTGTTGTACGGCCGGGAACCATCCCACCCACTCGACACCATACTCCTGTACCGCCCTGATGCATCAGAGTGCTCCCCGCTTTCGGAAGTCGTCAGATACGCTGAAGACTGCCGTCAGTTGGCTCAGTCTATGACAAGTGAGGCTCAAGGTCTACAAAAAACCCGACATGACGACGTTCATCACATAGCGCCTACGTTTCGTACTGGCTCCCTCGTGTGGCTTTGGGTGCCCCCGCACGTTCCTGGCCTGTCTTCTAAACTTCTGGCCCGTCTTCTAAACTTCTGGCCCGGTACCATGGTCCATACCGTGTCATTGACGCAACCTCCCCGGTGAATTACATCATCGAGCCCCTAACACAATCGCCAGATTTGTGCCGTCGAGGACGTGAGACAGTACACGTCGATCGTCTCAAGCCCTACTACGACCCCCTCATTGTGCCTACTCCCTGAGTCGCCAGGATGGCTACTCTTCACCCTGGGGGGGGGGGGGGTATTGTAGTGGAGCACACGCACTAACGCGTATGCGCCTTCCAAAGAGAACGAAAAACCCCGTGCTCTGATTGCACGAGAACCTGGGCCGCCTTTGCCAGACTTGTCGTACGGCCATTATTCGTTGCGACATCGTTGCGACTTCTCTGGTTCAATAAACGTCATCACAAGTGCATCGCTTATCATTTTTTGGAAAATAGCTGGCGCAGATGCCAGCCCGAAGCACACTCTGTGAAATCTGTAAAACTCTTGATGCATTACAAAAGTAGGAAGTTCACAACTCTCCTCCGCTAACTCAACTTGGTGGTATGCAGACACAAGATCAAGTTTAGAAAAAATTTTAGCACCTGTTAACTGTTGTAAAAGTTCCTCGATGTGAGGTAGAGAGAACCCGTCCACTACGATGGCCTTGTTTGGCTCACAGAGATTGACGCACTGTCGGATGGAATTGTCCTTCTTGCGGACGACGACCAAGGGAGACACCCGGTCCGAAGCACCTACCCTCTCAATGATGCCAGTCGACTCTAGTCGTTGCAGCTCGTCGGCAACTTGTTGCCTTAGCAAGAAGAGAAGACGATGCAGTTTGGCCGCCACTGGCTGCACACGAGGTCGAAGCTTGACACGGTGAACGTAATTACGGACGGTGCCGATGTCCGACGAAAATAAGTGGTGATACTCCTGTGGCGCATTTGAGGAGTCGACGAGAGAGCAAGTGAGGGTCTCATCTCTGATGGTTATTTTCAGAGCTCGAATGGCATCTAATCCCAGGAGCGAGGTGCCTTTGTCCGTGACGTAGTAGGGAATCGTGGCGCAGTTGCCGTTGTACGAGACTGTTGCCTTAAAATAGCCATGATTTTTTATGACTTGCTGCAAGTATTTCTGTAGAACGAGGTGCGAAGGTAGCAACTTGATATGCGAAAAGTTCCTCTTATAATCTTGGACATTCAGCAATGACACAGCTGCCCCAGTGTCGAGCATGTTGAAAGTGGATCCATTGATCCATACGGGAAGATGCAGAAGTCCATTGGGGGTGACCGTTTCGTCCACTTGCAGGACAGTAACTGTATTGGTCACCGTCGATGTGCCTTTGTGACCGGAAGACTCCGTAGTACTGTGGCAGACCCGCGCGAAGTGTCCACGACGTCCGCACCGCGAATACATTTGGCTCCTGGCAAGACATGTGGCGGAGTTGGCCCAATGCCGCGTCGACCCACAGCGGTGGCAGGCACCCGCGTGAGCCAGCGGCGAAACTGGAGAGGAGGTATCCGCAGTAGCAGAGGGCGAGGAGGTGCACGCAGGAGAAGTCCCACCGGCGCCATCTTGCGCCGAAGCTTGGGGAGGACGGCTGCCATTTGGCCTAGCATCTTGACTCGCTCGGCGAGCTGAGCCGCCATTTTGAATTTGACGCGACGACACTGCGTTGACTTTCGCTCCAGATAACTGTAGCAACGCGCGGTCGACGCGCTCCTCCTTTCTCGCTACATCGAGCGCCTTCTGTAGTGTGAAGTTCTTGCCCATCTTGAAGAAAGTTCTTTGTAGGTGCGGCGACGCGATGCCAGAGACGATCTGGTCGAAAGCGAGGATATCGCCCGCCACGCCGAATTCACAAAGCTTGGCTACTCGGCGTACTTCCTGTATAAATTCTACTGCCGACTGGTCTGGGCCCTGATGCAGGGCTTTGAAGTGGGCCCGCAGACACGTCGCGTCTGGTTTCGGGTCAAATATTTCGTTAAGCAGCGCAAGGGCTGCGTCGTACACGTCCGGCGTCGTCTTCCGAGTTTGTCGGTCAGCTCCCGGCGCATCTTCGGCGGCATGCAGGTAGGTGTTAAGTCTCTCGACAGCCAAGGTGTTCAGGAGCAGCGCCTTCTTGTGCTCCAGCGTGGCGTCCCTGGCAGCAGCGTCGATGTAAACCTGTAACACGGGACGCCCCTGCCTCCATGGAATAGGCGGTGCACCAGGGAACTGAAGGAATTAAGGTGGAGGGATAGCCGTGTTCATGCTTGCTGAAAAGAGCGTCGAGACGGCAGTTCAGGAGAGACGCGTACGAGGGCACGCCTCGTGACTGGAATCGCACAGAAAGTGTAGAAATGTAGAATAGACGCAAGAAATACAGCAGCGGTGGGACAGCTTGTACGGGTGCTGAGTCGACAGCACGATGAAGAAGGCTGGATGCCCACCTTGACACCTGATGCATATGGATTCAGATACTCGTCGCCAATATGTTTTATCTTGCGGCGGACGCACCGCACGGAGCACACAGGGCACGACACTGAAGCGCCAGCCGACACGAGGCATGCAGCAGCCGATAGCCAAGCAGGAACTCGTTTATTCTGTACAATGCCGCACATATACACACAGGGTAGCGCCCCCTGAGGGCGAAAACACTTCACATGAAACCGAATCTGGCAACCACAAAATCGGAACCGAAATACCACACTAGCGCTCACTTTTTCGGCAGCCAAAAACTTTTCCGGCTGCTGCACACAAAGAGGGCTTCCTTCTCTTTCCTTTCCTCTAACCATAAATGCTTGGCTCGTTCATGCCAAATTGCCAACCCCATTAATCAGTTGCCGACGGTTTCGGCAGCCGAGATGACCTTTCTTTAAAGACAGCCAAATACTGCTTACACAGTCCTGATATGCATAAAATCGTGGTAATCATGAGGTGTGCCAAATGGTCGCTGCGGCAGTGGTTTGCTTATAGAACTAATGCTATGTAACACGGAAGTGTGCAAAAACCTTATGATTAAGATAATGGCACCACGCAGTGTCGAAACAAAAACTGTAAAACCAAAACTGTGGATTTGGGTAGAAAATTTATGGGATTCACATATAGACGGTTTTGCCACAGCCTGCTGGTCACTGGCAACATTGTGCGTTCACCGAAAAATCACCCCTGGAAACTTCCAGTTTAGCTTGTTTTTGCGTGGTTTTAACCTTTTTTGTTGGCCGTGGCTGCTTTTGTTCCGATGTTTTATGCAGATAAAATTATTTCCACGAAGCGCTCTCAACTCGGGCACAGCTTTGTCAAGCCAGGATGCAGTCTGCAAGCCTGAACTAATTTTATATGCTAGTCAAAACATTCTGTTTTTATCACACGAGAGAACTGGATTCCCGTTAAGACCACGTAGGCTTCTCCTGCCCACTTCATTAAAGGCAATGTAAAGCTCAGCGCACACTAATGGTACAGAGGCGATACTCAGACTTTAGACTGGTCAAAAGTCCCGGTTACCGGGAACACATCAGTCGCTGTCGTCTCCCACCTGTGGCAAATAAGTGTACTGACGCCTAAAGTGGGTAACCAAACGTGAAAGATAACACTGAAATTGCATGGCAAAAGTGTTTCTCGTATAGTTCGAGCGATATAATGATGCGTACCGTTTGAAACAACATGGGACACAAAGTATCTGTGCTCTACATGAATCGCCGTACTGTGTACGTCGTGGTGTCCATGTTTCATTGTCAATGCTTTTGATTTTTTTTTTTAAGTGACGACGGCGAGTGGGCACTTATCTGTGCGAGCAAATGGCTTATCACCTGTCTTTCTGCCGCTAATGAATATTGTTGCATTCTAGCTCATTTATCTTTTGGTGCGAACATGGCTTAGGTGGGTTCAACTTCAATGTTTGATTCATGAATATCTTACTCTTGAGTAAACCATAATATATAGTCCGTGTGACCCAGTCACAGTTGACGTCATCTAGTAACCGAACACTTCAGATCCCGAGCAATTCCGAACGCCGCTGGTCTCTATAAAGAGTGTCTGGTGTGACACAGGTGCAAAAATAAGCATTTTATCCTGAGGTTGTGTGCTTAGACTAAAACACAAATATGTTCGGGGTTTGACAGGAGAAAGGTTTTCAGTTCTATAGTTGAAAAGCTGAATTGAACAACTTCACTATGGATCGGGCAACTCTTTTCCTGCATCTCGACGATGTGGGTATGCTTTGAAGACGCGGACAGAGAAAGACAGGTGTGCACTATCAGTTCCCTGTTGGCGTCTTCAAAGTGTATCCACATCGACATGCAGAACCAACATACCCAATTAACTTCGCTGACAAGCTTCTCCTGCAGGCGCAGCCACTGCCAGAGGTAACATGGAGCAGGGGGGCTGCGCTCACCGGAACCCCATGACGGATATATTGCGGGCACCCGTCGGCCACGCGAGCCGTGTTACCTGCAGCAGTGGCCATGCCTGTACCTGCCATGCACTACGTTAGCCCCTTCATGTAGCCGCTAGACATCGCACCAAATACATCCTAAAAAATGTGCCAGAAATAATAAAGCAGCAAACTCAAACACACCGCGAAAACAGTGCTGGGACCATTGAAAAAGCATTACTGAAAGTGGTGCACTGGAAGTCTGCTGGGGTATGCCGTTCGGCACGAGCCAGTTTGGTTACAAACACTGAAACCGTCTATAGCATCGGGCACAAATTTGTCATTATAAGGTCTGGAAAAACCCTAGTCTATGTGCAATTTTCACTATTATTTTGTTTGAAATACCTGAGGATCTCTTGTGCGCACTTCGCTAAAATGAAAGAACAAGTTCCTTATGAAATTTAAAATTTTATAACTGTGATATGTAAGAAAAAATTACACTGCCAGCTTCTTAAGATCAGAGCCTTGATCTGACATCACTTGAGACAGCACCACCGATGTGATATGTTTCTTGTAGTATTTATGCCAGTACCACTAGGATGTTGTTCCTAGATTCGTGCCTTATTGGATGGAAATTAGATATATTAGCTAGTTTGAAAGAATTGGAGAGAAAGTTGTAGTTAAATGTTTCTGAAAGCAGTATTCCAAACAATAACTACATAAAGGCAGTTTCAAAGTCCCTGAAATATGTTACAGAAGTCTGTCAGGGCCCCTTGTGCTATTGTTACAAAATGTGCAGGATTTACTGCTCACCCATTTCATAGTGTATTGCCTTTCATTACAAATTGTATTTCAGTTACTTTGGGAACCGGTCATACTGTTACAGCATTTTGGAAAAGTATGACAAGTAAGTGGTCTCTTTTTTTTTGCTTAGGCTGCATTGTTAAAGTTACCAGGTTATTAATGCTATGAATAAATTGCACATCCTAGTAATTTCATGCTAAAAGACAAGCTTTTCTTAACTTAATCCTGGAAAGCCCTTTTCAGTTTTACTTGCTCTGCTTACAAGTGCATTTTGAAGGTTGCCTACAATTCAGAACTATATAGATGGTCCTCAATTTATATCAAAGGGCTTTCTCTTTTTTTTTTGTTGTCCTCAAATTTTGTGCATTCATTTCTGAATAATAAAATGCTCTTATGTATATTTCTCTGGTGAGAAAACAGTTCTCATGGATTTTCTAGTAGGCACTTTACATAGTACCCACACTTTGATGCTAGTGGCAACAGTTCATTTTTTTTTTATGACAGTATTTTATTACTTTTAAAATAATTACCAGGAGCAAATACAGGAAAATTTGTATACTACACTCAAAGTATGGTGAGCTTCTGAGTAAACAATCATGTTCTGTACATATAAGAAAGGCTGCCATGTGGCTGAAAGGTTCTTAGTCTTATCTGCCATTTATATTCAAGTAGACATTTGATTACTCGGGTAAAGTGAAGCATTTACTTAGAAAAATAGTACATGTTTGTTCTCATTTTAGTGTTTGAATAGGGGGTGCACAAATTACACAAAAACTTTGTAAACACATTCTCAGTAATGTTCACTGAGGTCAGTCATGTTGAGCAAAATATCACCCTCAGTTCAAATTAAAAAAAAAAAATCGACTTAACAAAGGTCGCAGCAAGGAACTATAAGGACCGCTTAACTGACATGGCAATAAACCAATGATGAACTCCCAGCTTTCTCAGCATTTGTTCAGCACTTGAAAAGGGGTGATAGAGGAATGTATTCACATCATAGGACAGGCAGAAGAAAGCTAGGAAGAAATAATATGCAAGAAAAAGCACTCGTAATGCCTTGTATGTATCTGTGAGTAATTTTGTAATACCAAGGAGCATTTTGAAATTATTGTATCTATGTATATGCAAGCTAAATACCATACTACCCTTTCCGATGTCTGTTTGTCATTTTCTTTGTCTCTTCAACGTTTCGGCATTGTGCTAATTCATGAAAATGTGCCATGGCAATTGACTCAAACTGCCACATTTTTAACCAAGCCTACTCCATTCTTAACGGCTGCTTTTGCACTGCTCAAGTCTATGTTTATGATGCCGAGCCCAATAAACAATGAATTGCAGACATTCTACAAAATTCTGCTGATCACTTCTGCCCTTATTAAGTTGAGCCGATAACACACGAGACCAAAAGGTACTAACACGAAACTTTTCAGTTGTCTTTTTTTTTTTTGTAAAAGAAAGGCCAAGCCCTCGAGGACCTAGAAAATGTACTGCCTGTTTCACACTTGAGGGAAATCTCGGAGTGCATAGCATCACGATGGGACCAGCGCACATTGGCAGCATCCCGCCCATGCGCAGGCACTTGAGGAGCATGATGTTTAACCGCATCGCATGGCAGGCCAATATTCTGTACTAAACATTGAACGATGCCAATCTATCAGCCTTCATTCGTGATAATGGGCTTCTAGAAACAGTATTTTGTGTGTGCACTGCAGTACACTGCTACGAGGAGCACTATAATGAGCACATACAGTGCATGGTACTTATTTCACGCTAAGGAAAAACAAAGCACTCTACAACAACTGCCGTGCAGCTATGAGGGTTCAATAAAATTAAATAAATGAGAACGAGTTAAAAAATGCTGTAGGTCTGGATAACGACCTAAACATTCTTGTTATCAATAAAATTTATTACATGAGGCAGCACTCACTTGCTGGCACCGAAATGCTTGCGTGAAGTTTCCAACTTCGCTTAATACCTCGTCATGTCCCAAGCGGCAGTGATGACGGTGCTCATTTTGGACAGTAGAGTGAAGCGTACACGATAAGCGATATTGGCTCAGTTCCCACAGTAACAATTAAAATCGCTCGCTGCCTGACAATGCGGTCAGTGCGCAGCGCCATAGCTGACGACGTGGTTCAGCTGTTCAGCCCTACTATCTCTAAAGCCTTCGCGCATGCACCAGCTGCTGCCAGCGTGTGACTGCCGCGTTGGCCACATCGTGGTGCCACACGCTACGAAATTTCCCCTAAGTGTGAAACAGACTGTAGATACTGCCAAGCGTGAGTTTCGACTCCTACTGTACCCTGTCGTTGCAAGACTGCATAAGCTTCTCGTCATGTGCTTGTGCAAGTAATCGTGACATTTCTACGTCCGCTACTCACCATGGCTTTGTTGGTGATGCACGAGTGGCCATTTTGAATATTTTGATGGCACACAAGTGGTAATTTTGGAAGTTTTGGTACCTCACGTTCATTGCGTATAACAGGACTGCTGCGTCACTAAAATTAGTACTTTAACCTTACGTCAGTGTCGATGTCGGTAGGTGTGCCATGGAACATTCACTTTAATACCAAAATAAAATGTTTTCAGGATTTGTTGAGCTTAACATTTGCTCAGAACCATCTCTGTGTACAGGATATTTTGTATGGCGGAGTAAACACCCTCTGCGAAAAATGGTGTCAGTACCCCTTTTTGACTTGAATATTCTGCAGTTATCACATCTAGCAAGTGCAGATTCTGTTGAACCTATACCGTATTTACTCGCGTAACGAACGCAGTCGCATAATAAACGCACCCCCAACTTCAGCCATCAAAATTTGGATCCCCCCCCCCCGATTTACGCAACATGGTAGCACCCTCGATTCTTGCTTGCTTGTTATCCGCCCGTACAAGAACTTCTCACATGGAAGAGAGGTGGCGGCCTTATTTGTCAATAGTCTTGTTATTGACGGTTTGTTTTGATACTTCGTAGGTAGCTTGCTGCAATGTTGGTTGCTACAATGTTAACGGTGTCGTCACGGTCGTTGTGCGAGGTTGCAGCGAAGTTGCCAAAGTGCGTCGTAGTGCATGCTTCTGGGCGGCCCTTAAGATCGCAGTGGATACAACTGTTGCAGTTAAGCGATTGTGAGAAAAGATAGCCACAAGGCGCTATGTGGCGTGCGCGGTCAGCGCGGGGTCAGCTTGCAGAAGATAGTGCCATCAACCACCGAAGATCAGTAAAGTGCAACAAAGAAGCTGTTTTCAAACAGTGTATGCGTATGTCAATTGCGAAAGGCTAAGCGACCTAACTTTTTTTTTGTATTACTGTATTTTTAGCTTCTCCCGAAAGTTTTCATAAATTAGACCTCATAATAAACGCACCCCACAACTTTGCTCCGATTTTTTTTAGAAAAAAAGTGCGTTCTGTTGTGTTGTGCTGTTTCGGTAAGTTTTGGTTTCTGTTTCAAATGTTATCTGGCACCTCGTGTGGAAGTGTTATGTACTATATATATATATGTATGTGTAAATAAATCAATATGTGACTTGCTGTATGTGTATATATGTATAAATAAATCAATTGGTGACTTGCTGTTCTTGGAGGCGGACGCTCTTCTATCGGCGTGCGCAGTGCCGAAGTCGTGGGTGGCTGCTGCTGGCGGCGTCTATCTGCTATGGCTCATCGTTCCTTCTTTTTCGTCGGCGTCCCGGCCAGGCAGCCCTGACACAACAATGGCGACGAAGTGAAGTACAAACAGCTTCTTTCGTGGTCTATTTTCTTTCGTTCTTCTGCCCGCCTCGCTTTCCCGATTCTGCTCGACGTTACTTCGGCGCTTTTCTGCCATCGCTTTTTTGTTCTGGCGAACGGCCGTGTTGCCTCGTTCATTCCTGCCTTTGGCTCTGTGGGCTTTTCTTTTTCTTCTTTTCGGGTTGGTGTTTCTCTTTTTGTGTTCGATTTCTTTTTTCGGTCAGTCTAGAATTTTCTTGTTGCGATGGTGTCTCCGATACTTCCACAACTTTTTCTTTCCACGCCCGGAAATTCGCCGATTTCTTGAGCTGATTGGAAGCTCATTTTCGAAGCGTACGTGGATGCGGTCGGGAAAGACACCAGCAAACCGGAGCGGCAGAAGGCACTGCTGCTTAACGCATTGGGCCACGCCTGCCTGAAACACTATCTGACGTTAAGTTCTGCCAACGGGTTAAAGACACCTGCGTCGTCTGATGTATTCCAAGCTGCAGTCGCTTTGTTCGACAACCATTTCAGTGATGCATCCTGCGATTATAATGTCGCGCGCCTACGCTTCCAAGAGCGTTGTCAGCTCTCCGGTGAGCCCATTGTAGACTTCATAGCTAGTCTCCAGTCGCTCTCCGCGTCCTGCAGGTTCGGCGCGCTTGAAAACAGCATGAACAGGCGGCAGCAACTATTTATTGGCGTTGCAACCGATAATGTCCGTTGCCGGCTCCTTCAAAAAAGCTCGTCCATCACCCTCTCAGAAGCCCTCTCGATCGCACGAGAGGATGAACTTGTACGCGTGCAGTTAGAGCACTTCACCCCGCATTCGGTGCAACATTCTTCTGTGGGGCCTCACGGCGCCCATTCGTGTTGTGGGCACCGCCAACATGGCAGCCTTCTTTCTTCATTTCGGCGGGAAAACCAAGATGGCTCCCCTTCGTCGCAGCTTCAACGCGACGCGCAACATGGCCACCCTTCTGCCTCGTAGGCACGAGAAGGCCGCCACAAGGGTGCGTCCGTGCCTTCAATTTCGCCCTTTCAAGGCCAGCAGCGAGCTCTGAGCTCTTTCGAACATTCTTCTGCACAGTCATCGCCTTCTTTTTGCTTCCGTTGTGGATCACTTCATCACTTAGCGAATTTTGCTCGAGTGTCCGGCTCAGAACCGAATTTGTCTGGAATGCGATAGGCTCGGACATTATCAGGTAGTCTGCAATTCTGCTCCACTTCGAGATACAGCCACTTCGCCTACTTCGAGTAGCAACCAAACAAATACGGTCACCATTTTGAATGTGGATGGTTGCCACACAATGTCGGAACCTTCTCCTGCTCTGTCGCCCAGCTTCTGCTCCGTGAGCAAGTTTTTACAGAACTGTCCCGTGCTCCTGATGCGCCTACTCCTGCAGTTCTGCCTGTAGTTGAGCACACCCTGGCTCTGCCTTCTTCAACTGAGAGTGCTTCCGTTGCTAGAAGAGATGTTACCTCGTGAACCTTTCAGATTATTCTGGAATGTACGTAGCCGCTAGCGATAACACTAAAATGTTAAATGGCAAGTGTATAAATGCCGACATGCCTCGCCGCTTGTCAGTTGATCGAAGACCGACGCTCTGTTTGCCGCTTTCGTGTCAGTGTGTATCGCTTTAATCTTACTTTTCATTTGTTGGCCACAAGTTCAGCCCGAATAAAGAGTTTCATCTGATCATTAAGTCTGCTGCCTTGGTACACGTCACAACCTCGTGACATCTGGTGGAGGTGCTGCTGGGTTCATGTACCAGACGCCCCTGTCAAGCCGTGAACCCAGCCCACGTTGCGAAAAAGACACTGACATCACCAGCAACAATTGAGCCAGCCACAGACTGAAAGAACTAGCCCCCCCAATATGGACCCCTCCCAGCAACACAAAAGCCACGGCGATGACGGCAAGAGGCACAATGACAGCCGCAACATCTCGTGCAGGGGTAGTGATGCAGCAGCCAAAAGAACCCCTGACCTTCTGCAGATCGTCGTGTGAAGACCCGGAGACCTGGGTAGAGACCTACGACCGAGTGGTCACCCTCAACCGCTGGGATACGTAAGAGAAACTCCGTCGCGCCTACTTTTATCTGAAAGACGCGGCAAGAACCTGGTTCGAGAATCGACAGTCTGCCCTTCAGACCTGGGATCTCTTCCGCGGCACATTCCCGGACACATTCAGGAGCATTGCCCGCAAGGAAAGAGCCGCGACATTATTGGAGATGACAGCGCAACTCCCGAATGAAAATGTGACTATCTTCACGGAAAAAATGACGCGACTCTTCCGTCACACTGACCCCGAAATGCCTGAAGACAAGAAAGTTCGCCTCCTCATGCAAGAAGTGAAGCAAGAACTTTTCGCCCGGCTGATCAGGAACCCGCCAAGGATGGTCGCCGAATTAATTTGGGAGGCATCTACAATAGAGAAGACGCTCGATATGCGGACACGGCAGTACAACCGTAATTTCTCGTCTACAAGCTATGCGGACATTCACGATCGTGCAAGAAGAGCTGTGCAAATCGCTTCCTTCAGTGCAGCCTCATGTGGACTTCATCGCAGACGTCGTATGCCAGGAGATCCAGCAATCGCTAGGCGTTCAGGGCCGCAGCAACAAGTCATGAGCTATGCTGCTGCAGCCTGCCGTCACGCCCTTCCTCCACATCAATGCCATGACGCCGCCCCGTCGCACTTCCGTCGGTAGACACCACCGCCGCCACCACCAACACCGACGTCCTACTGTTCGCTTGCGGGACAGCGCAGAGTGCCGAGGAAAACAGATGTTTGGCGCGCACCTGAGAACCACCCGTTCTGCTACCACTGCGGAGAGGCCGGGCACACCTACCGCTGTTGCCCAATACGGACAGATGGGTCTCTGGGGTTCCGACATCAACGCACCGTGTCCACAATGGGGTGAACGACCGCATGACATTGCCGACTACCTTGCGGGAGCGCAGTTGACACTCCGACGTTATCGTTCGCCATCGCCAGGCCGCTACGCCTCACCACATCGTGGGCAGTACACCGGTCCTGCTCGGGGCTGATCTCCGACCCCTTACTCAGAAAACTAAGGGCAGCAACCGATGGAGGTGTGGTTGCTATACGACTAACTAACTAACGAATATCCTCTGCCGCCGCAACGTAATCGAAAGCACCTGCCGCAAGACGAAAAGGGTCTTGACGTCAAACCTTCGGAGCCAACAGAAGACGTCACGACGCAACGTGGAATCAGCGAAGCAAATAAACGTAGCCGTCATCCTATGCCACGACCCAACCGCAACGCACGACGACGAACCAGTGACCTCGACGTAATGTTCGACGGCCACAACGTCACCACTCTCGTCGACACTGGATCCGAGAGTGGTGACGTGTCAGTGGGCCTTTCACGACGAAGTTAAAGAAAGTGAAGACCGCTAGGTAAAGCCCTGAAATCAGGACCGCTGGGGGTCATGTAATTACGCCGACTGGTGTTTGTACAGCAAGAATCACCATCAATAACCAGACTTACCCCGCCAGCTTTCTAATTCTACAGCACTGCTCCAGGGATGTGATAATTGGGATAGACTTCTTAAGTCAACACGGCGCCGTCATCGACCTAAGGTCTGAGGCAATAACGCTATCCACAGAAAAAGCACTGCCGCCGCACTCGCCGTCAGGGAGGCACTTTTTGAATGTGCTAGAAAACCAAGTCACCGTTCCTCCTTGCTCCAGCGTCACTATTTCCATCGGCACTCAAGAATCAACAGACATGTAAGGCGTCGTTGAAAGCTACTAGCACCTGTTGATCAACCACAAAATTTGCATCGTCAGAGGAATATCAGAGCTGTAGGGAGGTAACCCAAGTGATGCTCATGAACTTCAGCAATGAGTACAAACACGTGAGCAAAAATACGACGGTTCCTTACACTGAAGAAATACTGGAAGCCAGGAATGTTTTCGCTGTCATTGATTCTGCCGAATGCACTACAACGACTTAAGCGCTTCAACCGGCCTTTGACGTTAATCCGAGCCTTGAGACGCAAAAACAAGAACAGCTCAAAAACTTGCTGCTGAAATACAACAAATGCTTTTCATCATCATCAAGAATTTGCCAGACTCCTGTGGTGAAACATTGAATCGTAACAGAGGAAAGTGCCAGGCCACTCCGTCAGAGCCCGTACAGAGTGTTGACGCGAGAATGCGAGGCCATAAAAAAACAAGTCAGCGAAATGCTACGCCACGACGTCATTCAGCCTTCAAAGAGTCCATGGGCATCACCGGTGGTGTTAGTGAAGAAGAAGGACGAAACTCGACGCTTCTGTGTCGACTATTGCCGCCTGAACAATATCATGAAAAAGGACGTGTACCCGCTGCCAAGGATAGACAACGCCCTGGATCGCCTTCACAATGCGAGGTACTTTTCTTCGATGGACCTGAAGACCCGCTATTGCAAATCGAAGTTGATGAGAGAGACCGAGAAAAGACTGCCTTCATAACACCGGACGGCCTCTTTAAGTTCAAGGTCATGCCCTTTTGTCTCTGCTCGGCACATGCGACTTTCCAACCAGTCATGGATACGGTCCTGGCTGGCTTTGAAGTGGCAGACTTGCCTCATTTACGTAGATGACGTCGTTGTGTTTTCGTCGAGCTTCGAAGAACACCTCCAGTGCCTCGAATCCGTAGTTCAAGCAATCAGGAGTTCTGGACTTACCCTAAGGCCAGAAAAATGCCCCTTCCCGTACAAGGAGCTCCTGTTTTTGGGTCACGTAATCAGCAAGACTGGAGTGCGCCCAGCCCCGCAGAAAACAGCTGCCATCGCCGCCTTCCTGCCACCCACTGACAAGAAGGCCACGCATTGATTTCTCGGCTTGTGCGCCTATTACAGACGCTTCGTCAAAAACTTTTTACAGATCGCCGAGCCGCTACTTGCACATTTCGACGAATACGCCGAAACAGAAGTACACACCGACGCAAGCAGTGTAGGACTTGGCACCATCCTTGTGCAAAAGAGCGACGGCCTGGAAAGGGTTATCAGTTATGCTAGCCGGTCGCTATCAAAGGCTGAGGTCAACTATTGCACAACACAAAAAAGGGTGCCTTGCCATCATCTGGGCAGCGTCGAAATTTCGCCCTTATCTCTACGGCAGGCCTTTCACAGTTGTGAGCGACCACCACGCCCTGTGTTGGCTAGGACCCTTCAGATCGCCTCGCACTGTGGAGCCTAAGACTCCAAGAATTTGAAATTATCGTCATGTACAAGTCTGGAAAATCTGGAAGGAAGCAATCCAATGCCGATTGGCTGTCTTGTGCCCCAATCGATCCACCACCGCGAGACGACCAGAATGATGAGTACTTGTTTAGAATCATAGGTGCCGACGACTTCACCGAGCGACAGTGAGGGGACCCGGAACTGAGAGGGCTAGTGAAATACCTCGAAGGCTGAACCAGTGTCATTTTAAAGGTCTGCAGGCGAAGACTGGCGTCATTGTTCTTTAAAAACAACATCCTCGTGAAGAACCTCTCTCCTGCCCGAGCCAGCTACCTTATCGTCGGGTCTTCGGCAATGCGACCGGAAATTATGCAGGCACTGCACGAAGACCGAATGGCTGGCCACTTCAGTTTTTCGCGCACACTCGCGAGAATACAAAAGAAATATTACTGCCACGCCTTGCCGCCGACGTCGCTCATTATGGGAGGACATGCTGGGACTGCCAGCGACGCAAGACACCGCCCACAAGGCCAGCAGGACTTCTGCAGCCCATCGAACCACCTCTCTGTCCGTTCCAGCAAATTGGTATGGACCTACTTGGGCCATTCCCGACGTCAGCTGTCGGAAACAAATGGATCGTTGTAGCTACTGACTACCTCACCCGCAACGCCGAGACGAAAGCCCTTCCAAAAGGTAGTGAATTGGAGGTAGCCAAATTCTTCATCGAAAACATCGTCCAGCGTCATGGCGCATCACCAACAGAGGTATGGTATTTACTGCTGAGCTTACCCAAGCAATTTCGGCATACAGCCAGACAAGTCACCACCGTACAACAGCATACCACCCACAGACTAATGGTCTCACTGAGCGCCTAAACAAGACCATCGCCGATATGCTGGCCATGTACACCGACCTCGAACTCAAAACGCGGGATGCCATCTTTCCGTACGTGACCTTTGCATACAACGCCGCACAAGAAACGACGCAGATGACACCGTACAAGTTGGTCTACGGAAGGACCCCGGCAACGACGCTCAGTGCCATGTTACCCAACTTCACCAACGAATAAAACCTCGATGTGAGCGGGTACCTTCAGTGCGCCGAAGAGGCCCGACAACTCGTGCATCTCCACAATCAAGAACCAACAGACAACAGATTGCCGCTGTTACAATCTTCGGCAACACTTCGTTGAATACCAGCCCGGTGAACGTGTTTGGGTATGGATGCCAATACGTCGACGTGGACTCAGTGAAAAACTTCTGCCACGGTATTTTGGACCGTACAGGGTAATTCGACGCCTCGACCCACTCGATTACGAGGTTGTCCCTGACGGCATTACAAACTTTCAACGACGCCGATAGCGACCTGAAGTCATTCATGTCGCACGCCCCAAGCCGTTTCATGGGCGTTAACGAACTGAAACAGTGTATTTTATTGTTGTTGTTGTTGTTATTGCTGTATCGTAATTTATTGCTTGTTCTTTGTTGCATTATTTTTTGTACTTTCATCTTCTGTTAAAGCATCAAGACGATGCCTTTTTCAGAGGGGGGCAATGCCACGTTCCTTTCCTCAAGTTTTGTTGTCGCCCCGTTACACTATGTTCAGAGCAATCCGTGCCTACGGTGTTAGAGAGTTTTCGAGGCTGTAGTAGATCGTTTTGTTCAGATTATGCCCACCCCGTGAACCTTTCAGATTATTCTGGAATGTACGTAGCTGCTAGTGATAACACTAGAATGTTCGATGGCAAGTGTATAAATGCCAACATGCTTCGCTGCTTGTCACTTGATCGATGGCCGATGCTCTGTTCGCCGCTATCGTGCCAGTGTGTATCGCTTTAATCTTACTTTTTGTTTGTTGGCCAATAAAGTTCAGCCCAAATAAAGAGTTTCATCTGATCATCGAGTCTGCTGCCTTGGTCCACGTCATGACCTCGTGATTATATTTAAACAAATTTGGTACCATTCTTTTCCACAGCACTTGAACTACAGGCTAAAGCTTTTTTTTTTCTCTCAATCTTGATAGAATTGTAATTATATTATAAATGCGAGCTAATTACTGGAAGCTCATTTTTACCTTCTAAGTTTGAAAATTATTTCTGATCAAAGAAATAGCTATTCTGACATCTATTTTGCCTTAGCCTGTGGGATGAACCTTTTAGAAGAAACATGTAGTTTTGAAAACTAACTTCTTTATTGCGAGTTGCCATAACAACCTGTAAAAAATTACCTAATTACAATGTGAAAATTTGTCATTACTTTCTTCTAAATTTCTATATATAAATCTTCTTGCAGATTTGATATCTCCATTTAATGAAGCACATGCACGGTAATTTTCATGACAGTCTAATAGTAAACAAAAAACTTTTTTTAAGGCCCTCATCCCCTCCTAGTAGAAGAGACCTGTTACGTGTTTCGTCTTCAGCAGCTTTTTTTTTGCATTGAGTCTATGCGAGACCAAACAAACACTCTTGTGTTGTTTGTTTTAAGCAAGAATTGGTTTTAACAAAGTTCGTTTTAACAGGAGTTTACTGTACTTAAAAAAATTTTTTAAATTTATTTTTTTTCATGGTCGTAAGGTGGCAGAAAAGTAACTGTGTTATATACACATGGCGTATTCATAGTAACATTAAGCTAATTCCTAAACAAGAACGCTTTTGCAATCATTTATAAATAAAAAGTATGCATTTTATTAATAAACATAGCTCATGGACATACAAAAATAAGTGCACCAGAGTACTTTTCCGACAGAAAATGTTTGTGCTTTAACACTGAACAGTGGGGTATAGTCACCTTTGATCCTATCTTAATTGCCTTGCTGTGCAAGCTTTTAAGATATCGCTCATTTATTATTGTCCAAGTCGTAAGTGAATCCTTGTCGGATGAACTGCAATCCAATGGAATCAGATTCGGCACTTGGGGGGGGGGGGGGTGGTAACAGTCAGCATTGGAAGAATCGCCGCTCGACTTGCTAGCAGCAGAGCAACTGGGGCGTACTTAAGTGAACTGCGCTTGGGAGTGCATGGAAGAAATCTCTATGGTGGTGCGCCCAACGAGGTAGCAAAACGAATGAAAAGGCTATAATGCGTTTTGTCACCACCCAGATGCACTTAGCTTTTTCAGAGTCCCGAAACGAAAAATGTAACCACACCAGTGTTGTTTGTGTAATTTGATGGTGCACGGAAACTTATGTAATCGCTTCCCGGGGAGCAATAAATGAGAAAGTGGCAAGCGCTCATCTTTGAGAAATTAGAAATGAAGCAGAAATTAGCTTTGCGGACACAAGAAGCGATATCCACCCGAAAGATACAACTGAAACCAGCTGCACTGCATGCGTGCGTTTGGATGCAAAAGTGAAAGCCACCATGCCACTTTAGAAAGCAAGAGCACATTTATGTACACAGTCACTCACAATAGAGATATATCGGTGGCTAAAAAAATTGAGTTTTTCTAAATGTGGCAGCACATTCCAGGCAAGAGGAATGAACGATCAGCCCTGCATTTTAAACCAGGTGCACTGCAGGCGCCCACAAATGCACATAAAAAAACGTAACAACAGAGAGATATCTGCACATGAAAAAAATTTCACAGTTCGCTGTAGCATGGCAGCACATGCCAGAAAAGGGTAGTGGTCAAAAAAGGCGCGCATTTTAGACATAAAAGCTGTGCCACACATGTACAACAAACTCTTTTTGGTCCATGATAACTGCTGTCTGAGAGGGTCAAGAGTTGATGCCATTAGTGTGAGACCACACGGGCGAAATCAAAAGGCATTCCCACCGATAGAGACCACCAATAACTGCTCAGAACACGAATGGACATTGCCCCACTAATTGAAAGATTGTCTGTTACAGGGCTAAAATGAGCCTCGCTTTTCTTGTTAGAAATAGATTTATACTTTTTATCTCTTCACTAAAGTCATGAGTAGCGACTTTTGATGTCCCATCATTGGAAAGGAGAACAATGAAAATGCAGAAAAGTTCAGTCATTTGGCGTTTTATTTATGCCTTATGCAGGTGGTTAGTGGTCTTTTTATTAGTATTAAAATGCTGTAACCTTTGTCTATTATTGTAATCTTTCCTAACTAAAAATGTGCAGATAAGTCTTCCGTTTGCAGTGTACAGAACAGTGGTGCAGCCTTCATTTGATGTATGATCTGATCATGATGAGCAGCAGCATGGAAGTTCTTGAATGAAGAACTAGGAGCACCTGCAAACGAGGTGAAGTGCCAAAAGCACCTCATTCAAAAGGCGGTAAAAGGAGTTTACATGATGATGAGCATTTGAAAAACTTATTCAACCAGCTTTTTATGTTCAATAACTGTTGAATATCTTAAAGTGAAAGTGCCCAACTGCAGTTGCACTCTTTCCTGAACATAAAGCATAATGAACAGTTCGTGCGGAGGACTGTTCATATCGCTATCACTTCTGAGCATTGCTGGAAGAAGGACTGTTCACTTTTTAAAAGGATTCTCGGATAAAAATCTTCTGCTTACATAATATTCACATACTTTTGGAATGAGCCGCTGCAGACTAGATCGCAACCAAGGGGCACCTTTTCATTGTGCAATAGAAAACTAAGTCCAGAAGAACCGGTTGTCAGTCACATTTATGCAATTTTCACCTAATGTCTTCTCAATTCATTCATTTGAAAAATGCTTGCTCTTGATGCCAAAGTTTTCTCACTGGTATACAATTGTAACACTTGAAATACTAGCATCTATCTCGTGAGAATATTTTACACTGACTTTTAACAAATCCCATGTTATTCCCTGATTTCACTATAGCAAAATTCAATTTAGAATAGGAGTGGCTTCTAGTTGACAGGTGCCACATTTGTTCTGGGCTTTGTAATCAACATGCAATGGCTGAAGTTGCTATCCTGGGTTGAAGCATTGTAAAAGACAGCAACAAACTCAAGATGATTGCACCATAATGGGCTTTTTTTTTATATTTTACTAACTTTGAATGTGGATTAGACTTGTTTTAATGTGTGCTTATTTTTTATTATATTAGCTTTAAATTACTCACTATAGAAGTCACTGCTGTAGGCATTATAAGGTCAGTGGTGGAGGAGTGGAAGTGCTGCACCAATTGTGCCATTCAGCGCCCATCTGACTTGCTGTGTAAGGCTGCGCATAAACTGCAATTTCTGTGATAATTGTTGATTGGAAGTGTAAACTGTCAAACCTAGCCTATTATTATTGTCAGCCGAGCAACAATGAGCACTGGCTACACCAATGACACGGTGGCATCCATATCACAGTGTACTAGAGTAGGGGTAGTGGGCTCAGACACATGTGTCGCCTGTGGCACCTCATGTTGCCGAGGGGTGGCGCCACCAGCATTTCCTCTTGAAAAGCGATAAAGAGTTTCGCTCTTTATCGGAGGAGGGTGCGCGTTATTTTAGCGGGGTGTGTAGATGTACGCAAGTTCTTGCTATCTATACGGCAGTATTTGTGCCAATACGCGTTTCTCGATAAGAAGTGCAAAGGGAGCACGCTGCCACTATGATGTCAGTGCTGGATCGAGAGATGTTGGCGGCTGCCTCCCGGAGAGCCGCTACTAACTGATGGCTCGTCACTAATGTAATCAGTCTATAGATTACAGGAACAGGATGTTTGCACCTGTTCGCACACAGCGATATCAGACATTTTCGAATGTTGTATGTTCCTTGAACACACACTCGACGCTTGCCAGGGGTTAGCGGTGAATGCAGGCCCAAGTTGACGGAACTCGCCAGTCAAGTTGCGAAAAAGCGATGCGCTTTTCTCGTGGGAAAATTCTTTACATGCACAAGAAAGTACGCATTTTCCAAAAGTAATGGGCATTCACAACGTCCGTTTTATTTGTGGGAAATTACTACCTTGAGATTTCAACCAGCAATATATTCCAGCTGTTTAAATAAAAATGAGTACATTCGAGCACAGCTTTCTTGTGACGGGTGCATTGCTTAATGTAAACTTAAAATCACTTTATTTTCAAACCTGACTTTTACATTGTGTACTTTGGGGCAGCACTGGCATAAAAATTACGCCCAAAACATCCACCAAACGAAATAAAACTCAAAGAACTGTTTAGTCCCCAGAAATATTATAAATTTATTTGTTCGAAAATGGTGAGGCATCAAATAATGTCAACTTTTGGTTCAACACATTCACATAATGGGAACCTTTCGTTCACCCATTCACATAACAAAAACATATCTATACATTTCGTTTGCAGTAGTCACATTTTACTAACCGAATACAAGGCACTTCAAAAGCATGAATAAGCATACACCGAGGCCAAATTCAAGAACATGAAATCCGTGTTTATGGTAATCAAGAAATACGTTTTTGAAAGTCACAAGTGTGATGCCTTCTGTTCTTTCATTCTCTTTACATATCAGTGCTGCATTGCAGCTGGGCCTGATTCAGGTCACACCTCTGGAGCTCTTTAGATCTGGCCCCACCTACTTAGTGGGGGAGGACAAGTACAGAGCTTGATTTGAGAGTACAACATTAGAGAGAACACTCTGCAGGCTGCATAATTGGCTCATACATTCTTGCTTATTTTTCTATGCTTAGCTGCTTCTCTTCGGCTTCGCTGTTCTGAGTTGATTCTCTTCACAAAAAAAATGCAGCTGTGTAGTAATATATAAGCCGACAACCTTAAGCCGACAACCTTCCTTGTAAGTTCAGCGGCATGTTCAGCGGCATGTTCAGGACGACCAATGGTGCTAGTGCACCTTGACCTCAGTAGGGCAAGTATATCCATTATACTGTCAGCATGCAGTTCTTGCCTGCTGAAACACTCCGTGAACAAGTTTTCAAGCATTTTCACAAAATTCAAGAACGTACTGGTAGGGTAAAGAAGCCCTCCCTTGTCTTTCTGTCGTGTATACGAGGCTACGTCAGAACTTTCTGCAGTGGACGACAATGTCAAGGCTTGCATGCAAAAGTTACAATTTGTCTTCTTTAGGCACTTACGAGCGGGATAGTCAGATACATAGTATATAAGTCGTGAATCACTCCTTACCACATTGTGGTTGTGATCGCGAGATGATGACAAGGCTGTCTCTGCTGCAGGCAAATCTCCTGCATCAATGAAGCTGTCAACTCTATCCCAAAGGGGGCTCACTGTATCCTGAGTAATGCAACATTCTTCAGTTTCCAGTAGTGCACTTAAGGCACATGGGTCTGCATTTGCATGCCTTACAGCCTTCACTCAGCTGTAAAATGACATACAATTCATGGTTATAAGAAACTAAGTTGGCATAGGGTTGTCGTTGCACCCAGAAGATTGGCGTACTGTGCTGAACAAGTTCTTGAGAGGGTCCTGACTAAGTCGCGACGTCATGATATATTTATATCTTATCTTGGTCAGGTATGACAAAAGTTTAAGTGTGCTCGACAGCGTCACCCGCAAACCTGTGGCTGTTGACTCGCTGATAAAACCTCCGGCTCCACCTGCATGCTGCTCCCAAGCGGTCAGATATTTCAAAAAGTCAGCAATAGTATCGCTGGAAGATGAGTCTGGCCGCAAAGCTTTAGACGGGAACCGCGAAGTCATGGCTGCTATCAAGTTGTTAATCCTCCTGCAAAAAAGAGAGAGAGACGTGTTAATGGCAACATTTACTTTGGGAGCATTTACTACAACAGATGTTTTGTCATAAAGTTTTAAACTGATGTGTGCATAATATTTGACAACATATATATTTTTTCCAGAAATTATTTGTCGAATACTGGCTAGCTTGTGCCCAATAGATCTCTGCATACCCGAAAAATTCTTGTGTAGCTGCGATGCTTCCAGTTCTTTCCTCAGTTTCTGCCTTGTAGAGTTGAAGAGCTTGCAGCACATTTCGCCCAAAGAGTTGAAATGCCAATGCAACTCTCATTTTTTCGAAAGCATTCGGTTGCAGATGGCATTTTGTAATGTCTGGCATGGCCTTAAGTGTCACACTACTGCAGTCAATACTAAAAGCCCGTCTGATGGGTTCAATTGAAACCTGAAAGAGAAAATGTGGACAAGCTAAGTAAACAAACATATGTGACTACAGCATCATAAAAAGTGATTGTAACTAAACTCACTGCCAGAATTTTTTCTGAAGGTGAACATAACACTCACTTACATGTCACAATTAAGTAGCGTGAAGGAAACATAGGGACAAAGACAAGATACAGGCAGGATGGGCGCTTTCTAACAACTATAGTGTAATTTATGAAAACTCAGACTTCTTATCCTAACAGAACTGAGCAAGGTACGTGAACAAATCACCTAGTGATACACGTGAAATGGCTAGACAGTGACAACATAGCAAATAATAGTGATATCTCTTTGTCTGATATGGAAATGGAAGAATGACTTATACAGATGTCAGTTTCCTTCGCACTTCTTAAGGATGAATTGTTTCCAACTAGGCCAAATAGCTGTGTTACTACTTACATGTCTATCTGGTGTATTGAATGGGCACTTCAGCAGACTGTTCCTCAAGCATTTGATCAGATGAGGAAAGTCGGATGTGAAGTGGAGGTTGCGACTGTCATCTACAGGATGTTTCACTTTGCACTTCACAGCGTTTGCCGTTCCATAAACACCTAACAGCCTCCACATGCGCCGATTCCATGCAGCACCGTCACAAGTAATGAAATCTACATAAAGTCCACTGTTGTCTGCCAGGATAGTAGCTTCTATCATAACCTGAGCCAACAAGTCACCCTTTATGTTTCCACGCATAGCAAACGTGCGAATCACTCGAGTCCACTTTCCTACAAATGGCACGAACAAAATGACCATGCCGTGGTCCGATTTCACACCCTTGTCTGCAGGCGAAGAAAATTCTCCTGAATCGACGAAGCCTTCAATGTGGCCGGATGCTTTCACACTAACGTGCTCTGAAAGCTTAAGCTCGTCTACGAGCAGGCCGCCGTGCCTTTTGAAAGCGTCCATATTCCGGGTCTTGTTCTTCAGCTGCTCCAACACCTTCTTGCTAAACCCGAATGCCGACCTGTAAGCAGCCATGTAGGGCTTTAAGGTGGAATTGCTTGGAAGTGCCAGTATGTCATTATCCCGGATATGGTTGTACAGTCGTTAGCTTTTCATCTTCATAATAATACAGTCTAAAATCCACATCTTGCTGTATCGAATGCCATTTTTCTTTACTCTTGCAGCTGCAAAGCATTACCTTACGGTTTCCTGCTGCTTTGGAGGTAGTTCTGAATGTGATCATTAACAATTTCTTCACTCAGTGAAGCATTTGCTGCTTTCATCTTGTCAATGTCTTTTGTCATTACAGCAATTTATGAGCGAAGACGTCTGTTGTGTTGCGCCACGCGTTTCAGCCTTTGAGCTACTGTTCGGAGTGGCCTGGAAGGTGCACATTCAATTCTCGATTTTCTGTTCAGCAGCACCTTGCGCAAGTATTTGCATTGGATGCACTGGTCTTCTACAAGCAAGAAAAAAGCACTTCAGTTAAAATGTCATTTTCAAAAAACCAGTTTAGATATAAATGTGGTTCCATCAAATCTCACGAAATAATGACATTCAGTTCTTACCTTTTTTCTCTACCTTGCCAAGACACTTGGAACTGAAGTACGTCCCTTGCCTAAGCGTCAGCTGACTCCTGATTTCTGTTGTCAAAAAAATATGAGGGTAATCTGCTCCATTCAGGGCTCCCACACAAAGTTCAAAGGCATCTGCTATTTGGACCAGGCTTTCTGCTTCATCCTGTGAACTCAAAGATTGTTCTGCAACAAGTCTTCCCCTCATGTACACTTTTGAGTGGGTAACATGAGGCGTGTTGCGGAAAAACATCACAACTTTTTTAGACACCACAGTTGCTTCTTCGCACAACGTCGAAGTGCAATAAAGTACCCAATCCAGGTTAGGGAAGCAATGTTTCGTCCAGCACTCAGGAGCTTTTAGGTGCAGTAAGAAGTTCAAATTCTCCCGTACCTCATCTGAGCTGGCTGTTCCTTGAATTCCTTCGCTAGCACAAAATGTTTCTGTGTCCTTAGGTCGTGACTGGCCGTTTGGTTCATTTTCGGCGGACGGCGCATCTGCCGTGGTTCGAATTTTTTTGCTGCTAGTCGTTTGGTCTTCCTGTTTTACCTTTCTTTTGTTCCTAGGTTTGGGAGTCCTTTTGCTTAGGTACGCAGGGAGGTTCGGAAGGATTGTGGGAATAGCGTCTTCCGACAACGTCAATCTCCCACGAGGAATACGTACTTCTTTGCCGTCAATGATATGGATGTATTCTCTGATGACGAAATGCGGCTCAAAATACAATTCGCAGTGTGCGCACTTGTCGTCAAGCTTCTTATTGTTGCAGTGCAGGTTTTCTCCCACTGTTTTTTTCTTGCTTCGTCTTGAGGGACGTTGAAAAGGAACGCCTTTGGCACGCCTTTCACGCGGCTGTAACCGGTCCGGCACCCCGGCGCGAAGCAGCGATTGTGCCGCACAGTAGGCATATTTGCTTAGCGTACTTTTAGCACAGGATAGCGGCGCAAAACGAATACTGCGGTTGTTGTTCACGACACATGCAATTCACGACAGATTTCGATATTACAACACGAAGAACCAGTCGACTTGAAGTCGCGATGAGCACGTGTGGAGCAAGACAGCGGCAGAAGAATCGGAGCGCACACACGAGACTGACGACCATGCACGCATGAGACCGGCGACGCTTCAAGAAGAAACTGCAGCAGCGCCCCTAGCGGCTCGTTTTCTCGGCAACATATCCGGCTTCAAAGTGCCACCTGCACAGCATAGGCAGAGAGCACACTACCCAGTTCTAGTACACTCTAATCCGTATCGAGTGGAGTTCGATCATGTAATTTGGTTCATTCGTGGGGCTCTCATTGCTGTTATTGCCGTAGTTTCTTCCCAAAATTAGTGGTACCAACATCAGTAACTGCTAATTATCTAGCAGTACCGTGATGATTTGTACAAGCCAGGAACGCTGCACAGTCATGCACAAAACGGCAGAGTTTGCAAGTTCAATAGTCCATCTACTGAGGCTACCCACCACCACCAACCAACAAATACTGTATCACAGCAGATGTTGCCCAAAGTATCTACCAGATAAACTACCAGAAAGTCTTTTCTTACTTTTTGCCAGAGTGCGTAAAAGATGATATGGGGCTGGCACTCTCGCATGTTTATTTTGTTGCACGTAGTGGCGACACCTATTAAGGAGCATTTCGAAACTATTCCAGTGTCCGGGATACACAGCGGCTGAAATAGCAACAAAACGAAGACTTTTTTTTTTTCTCTGATACAAATCTCCACTTCTCTACGACGATATGATAGTGAGTGATAACTCACAGTCATTGAAATACGGAGCAGTTGCGTACACTCGGATCATCTCCTGGTTAGTTGCATGCAGCACGGCACCTACGATGCCTAACCGTCACTGTCGGGCGCCTTGCTGTACTGTGCGCACGGATTCGCTGTGTAAATTGCTGGTCCCTGCTTTGCTTCAGACCGAGCACAGAGGAACAAAGTAGTGTGTTTAATTAGCATCGGGGTAACAAACTCTCGCCAAGTGAAGTGCGCCGCGATTATTTATATTCCATTTCACACATCAGGTACAACGCTGTGGAGGCTATAGCAAAAATTTTCATAGTATAAACATATGCGCAAAGAAATAATTTCGTGTTTTTACCCCGCAGAATATATTTTTCTTTTCGTTTCAGGCAGAGTATGAAATGGGCATGTTTTGTATCACACACAAACACACACATGCATGCACGTGCACACAGGTGGTAAGTTTGGTAAGCTCATTAGTACTGAATGCTTAATGAAAACCATTAGAATCTTTTTACCAGCAATAGTTTTTATTTACAATGGTGTTTGACTTTAGAAAGCTGCTTCAAAACTAACTTGCGTTGCCCCAAAACACACCTTTTAGTGCTCCGAACTTGCTCCAAAACTCTTCTTTTATCGCGCCAAAGCTGCTCTAAAACACCATTATACCTGCTCCCTGAGCTTCTCCAAAACACTGAAGTGCACTTCCACCCCTGGGGGTGGGAAACCTGCGCCAATTCCACCAACCTGCGCCAACTGAAAATGACTGTGCCATACTGCTCCAAAAGGGTCTTTTTGTCTAATTTGTGCCATTGCTACACCACAAGGTGGTTTTGAAACGTAAAGTAATGTTGACAGCACGCATTGTGAGCGGATATTATATGAAGGTCGTCATCTTGCGCACTTGTGCTGCTGTATAAGCATATCAGCCGGGGGGGGGGGGGGGGGCAAGGGGGGTGCCAGCCCCCCCAACTGAGAAAAGTTAGGGGGGGCTGAGCCCCCACATTTTCAAAAGTAGTCACTGCACGCTGAGGAAACCAAGAAGGTGAAGTTTTTCGTCACAACAGTAATCAATTAATTTTGTTCTTATGGGAGAATGAAAATGTTACGAGGTAATGTTACAACACAGTAAAATTTTGCCAACATTTCCACTGTGGTGAGTTTCCTTGTAGGGTCTTTGTGGTGCGGGTCACCTATGCGACGCTTTTGCGTCTTGTGCTGTATAGTATTGCAGAGCAGGCAAGGGCTAAACAGGGGCCCGATAATATTACATCTCTTGTTCATGTTTTTATTCTGCTGTGACTTGTTGGTGCAGTTACGGATGAGAATGAGCAAGCTTTTTATGGACTGGTAAAGCTTTTGCAGCCTCTAGAATCGAAAAGGATATATCCTCGCCGCTGCTCTGTCGAAGCTGTTGCGAGACGATGAGTGTGATGAAGTGTTTTTGATGTTTAAGTTTTTTCATACTGAAATGCCAAAAAATGTTTCCGCTTTTGTCTCTGATAAACCTGATCAGCCTTGCTTATGGTAACTTGGAGCTATAGCAGCAGCTTGCAAAGTGGCCAGGAATAAAGAAGTGGGCTCGAGCTCAGTGAGAAGCTCAGATTTTCAGAGATCCCAGCAACTTGACCCACCGGACCAGGGAGAAGGTGAAAGGCCGGGATTTTTAGCACTATGGAGGCTTAGTTGAGAGTCAGGCAAGTTGGTTTTAACTAAACTTGAATTGTCTTTGCAGCTCAAAATACATCTTGGACAGGCACACACGTGCAGTGCTGCTTATTTCCCTCTCTTCCTCTTTTTCTCAGCAAGTATGAGCTCACAGAGATGTATACGCGCACAAATTACTAAACACCGTTATGCTGCTAGTGGAAATATTTTATTGTACTCATAATCCATTTCTCCAGCTGCAATAAGTAGCCGCTGCTTATTTGATTGGCAGCTAGCCTTCTTGAATTACATTTAGAAGGAGATACTCTCCGGCTTTGTGTTGTCATGTAACAAGCGGACAATTTTGTGGCACACAGAACATTTTAAATGCCGAAAAACTAATGGCAAACAATATGCTGTATTGAAAATAGTTCATTCTTCAATTTTTTAGTGATTGTGCATAAGTGGTCACTACGCTATGGATCATTTTTGCGTCATTTGTTGCCTCTCGTAACAAGCTGGCGCTGTGTGCATGACAAAGACTGTTTACACCAATCATATACAGCTAGCGACCATTTCGAAAGGAAGTAACCAGGGATAGTTTAACATTATAATCGCCCACATTTTGTTCTTTCAAAGGAAAACTTCGTTCACACCGTTTGTATTGGCATATTTGTGCAGGTGCCAGGGGGCCTCTTAAAGAAGTGTTAATGCAAATACAGTGAGTGTAAACAATGTACTATGCCCCTAACACCCCAAATTATACATCTTTAAAGAAAAGGGTTGAGAAGTTGACAATAAGTTAGTAATAGTAATTCAGCAATAGAATAGTATTGATAATTGCATGCTCTAGAAACAGTGTTCAGACTATTAGAAAAGAATACAAATTATGATATACACAAGCCTGAATATATGCAAGAAAGTGTTAATAATTATTATGAAAAAAATATAACAGCAATCATTCGTTGAAAAGACATGGCTTATTTCTCCGTGAAAGGATTTGGCATATAACACAAAAGTAAAATGCATCTTCAGAGGGTAATTAAATGTTTACTGAACATTGATAAAGGAGGATTGGCTGAATGCATGTTTCGGTGTTTGGTAGCTGTAACCCCATTCAATGTGAATGTATCCTTGTTGACGCCTGGTACATCTCCGTCCCGAAAAATAACATCCTTGATAAATTTATCGAACAAACTTTTTTGGTATATGTAGATGTTAACCGCCAAAACATAATCACATGAAGAGACGTGATAACAAGATGAGCATCACATATTGGGTGCAGAAATCGGCCTAAGGGTGCTATTCCTCGGCCTGTTAAAGTGTGATTGAACTTCGTAGTATCTAAAAAAGTGAGTCACGTCACCTCTGTGTATGTATGCGAATTCATGTGAGCGTGTCGATGAAGTTTTCTTTCTTGATATATATATATATATATATATATGGGATATGGCACAACGGGAGCGTTGTCAACAAGAATAAATATATTTATTTCCCAATACTTTCGGGAGGGGTCCTCCCTTCATCAGGGGCGAGTTATACTAACACGAACTTCCACACTTCGTTGCTGCGGCGTCCCTCTCGCCTTGGAAGATGTTTGCAAGAGTGAGAGAGAACTAAAAAAAGAAAGAAAGAAAAAAAAGAAAAAAGAGAAGAAAAAAAGACGAAAAGAACATCTGCGGACAAGAATATATCAGCCAAACAGACACGCCATTTCGGCTGCGGTTCAATAATCACCGGTACCACGCCACTTCACTGCCGAAGCTACCTTTATCTAGACATCTGCGCCTGCCAAACCACAGTTTTGAAAATATCAGCGTAACTCTTTTGCTGTCCGGTTTCTCAAACAGACGCGAGCGCGAACAGCGTGAGGCGTATTTTATTTTCAAATTTAGAACATTAGTAGCCGGCATCAATGAGTACCGCGGAAGACTCTCCTGCCTCCGAGAAGTAAGCCTGGAGGAAATTGGTGACAAAGATTGATAGCTGGAGACCATGCTTGTTTTTTCTGACTGACTTGTACTTGTACACTGTCCTTTCTTGTTTGTTTTTCTCTTCTTTTTTTCCTTTTTTTTTTTTTCACATGCACATACAAAGTGGTTCTGTTCGCCTACCACTTGATGACCATTGAAGGGAAACGGACGAAGATGAAAGAGAGCCGACCGACCCATTAAGGGGAAACCCTTTCCTTACGCACGCCATCACGGACCCCTCCCGCTGCTGCGGCGACAATCTTGGGTGGCCCGACAGACGCCGAGAACTGACCAGCACGGAACAGGATGTGGACGTACATGGACATTTGGTTTTGTTCTAAGTGTTGACAGTGGTTCTTCCTCTTTTTTACTTTCTTTTTTTCTTTTCTTTTTTTTCTTTTTTCCCCTTTTATTCTTTTTGTCTTTTTCTTCTCTTTTTTCTTTTTTTCTTTCTTTCTTTCTTTTTTTAGTTCTCTCTCACTCTCGCAAACATCTTCCAAGGCCAGAGGGACGCGGCAGCAATGAAGTTTGGAAGTTCGTGTTAGTATAACTCATCCCCTGATAAAAGGAGGACCCCTCCCGAAACTGTTGGGAAATAAATATATTTATCCTTGTTGACAACTCTCCCGTTGTGCCACATCCCATACCTTCAAGAAGACTAACTGGCCCATTGAATTATTACTCCCACTGATATATATATATCTATATATATATATATATATATATATATATATATAGCTGACGAGTGAGGTAGGTATGCCCCACCACTCGTGAAAGAGTTGGTACGCCACTGTGCTGCTGTGTTTACGCCGCTGCATTTGTGTACACTGCGCCCCTGCAAAAGCATGGAATCGGCCAATCAATTGTTCCGACATCCGTGCGATTGTGGCGGTGCCTTTCTCGTAACTTTCGGCTAAAGACAAAGGCGATGTGGCGACTACCTAAAAGCGCGCCAGTATGACTTATCATCAATGAAAAGTCTATGTGTGTGGCGTAGTGCTGCTCTAAGCTTACTGCAAGCTTTTAATACCCGGTGACTAGCTGAGATCTCTGAGGCACCGATCGCTGCCGCATCAATCGTGCGGTACCATGTTCAGCGTACATAACTTTGTAGAAACGAAAGCAGCTTGCAGTTCAAAGTTGAGTGTTGTGGATCGCAGATAAAGACGGCAAGCATAGCTCACGCTTTCATGAGGCGACAGTCCAAATGCATCTCCGTCCGCCACCAGGACCTTTATAGCATAACTTCCTTGAAGTACGCATCATCGCGTTTAACGCAACAGGCTTCTCGCCGCACGTGTCCACGGCCTGAAGCGCAGTGGGCGCAAGCAGCTCAGCACGGTGTGTATGCCAAGTAGGCAAAGCACTGCATGCAACTAGCCAGTGGATGATCGGCTCCTTGCGACTGCACTGCGTCTCAAAAAAACAAAAAAAAAAAAAAGAGGCTAGTTTTTGTTTAGTAGCAGATCGCAGTACACGTTTGTCGTGGACAGCCGATTGTATCCGTTTCCTCGCTATGTCAGTCACTGCGTTGGCAGCATATCCTGGACTCTGCTGTAGTTTAAAAAGGCTCTTTGATGTCGCCACCACATGCCATCGAACAGTTGTCCGAAAATGCCAATCGTTTCTGAACATTGGCAAAAAGAGAGAAATGGCTTCGTGGCGACCACTTTAGGCAATGGGGAGTTTTCAAATAGCATACGTTAATTTAGCGGGTGTTGCATTTGCCTATGCGTGTTTTATGAGTTTTCGAATAATGTTTGTGCCCTGGCACCGCACAGGGCTTTGCTGGCCTTGTGCGTTGCCCGCACGCTATTTCGGATTTTTTTGCGGGCGGACCAGAAACGCTTACTGTGGTTAGCGTTATGACGCATGCGCAGTAGCAACGACCTTAACGCAAAGCTTTGCAGCATGCTATTCGAAAACTCCTAATATTTGCTGCGACACTGGATTTATTCCTTCTTTAGTGGTGATGGCGCACATAAAGAAATGCAAATTAGTACTTGGTCATTGACATGCACCCGGGGGCAGAGGGTGGTTGCGGGGTGCAAAGTCAGCCTCATAGATTTTTATGTTAGGGAGAGGGGGAGCTGCTACGAACCTTCGAGCCCGTCTCCCCCAAAGGGGATTCTGCGCACGGTTATGTACTTGGTGGTTAATGCAGACTGCGTTTAGTGCGTAGTTAGCCGTGTTCCTGGCAGGTTGTCAGCATGTAAGTACGTATAATGAGGTTTTACTGTAATGAGCTTGGACTGTTTGTGTGTGTGTATGTGTGTGGGTGCACACACACACACGCTGCTATGAACTTCATGTTGCAGCTAGCTTGGTGCAATATCTTTCACTATTTTATGTCACCGCTTCTGTATATAATCCTACCTTTGTTTATTTTGTGGGTGTACTGCTTCTGTAGAAGTGCTTATGGAAACTGAGGGAACATTAAACTAAATTAAAGCTAAAATGCCTTCCTCTGTGTGTGTCATGGAAAGCTTGTGTGTGCTTCGAACACAGAGGTAGCTGCTCCAAAATGCTTGAAGGCGTTCCCACCACTGTAGGGTCAAAAGCCATAGTTTGTATAGTACCAAATGAATTGACTGCAGATTACGCCAAAGAAAGCATGAGTTATATTAATTGTTGTCTTCAACTGCAGAGTACTAAATATGATGTAAAGTGGCGGAAGATAATCACCCTTTGTTGTCACATCTGGAACCTTTGCATTACGTGTCCAATGCCCTGCCAGTTGAGCTTTGACACAAGGCACTCTCCCGTCCACTCTGTTGGGTATTGCCGTGTGTGTAAATCCTGGGAATGTTTGCCAGTGCCACTTGTAGCCAAGGCAGCAGGTGTGGAACACTGTTTTTGCCAGACCGCGTCACATGGCACGTGAATTTTTGCTCGAGGCATAAGCTGACCACTGAACCCTGACATGCCAAACTAAGGTGTTAAATCTGCCGGTGCAAGGATCTTGTTACGAATGTACGAAAGAAGGGAAGCCTCTTTGTGGGGCATGTTTCAAAGATTGCATATGGGATGGTAGAAAATATGCACTCACAAGTTTCTGGTGTTCAGCATTGTAACCCGCTGCAGTAGTGTTGCAGGTAGTATCGAAGGGAATGCAGAGGCTTATTCTTTTGCCACTGCAGCTTTGTTTGAATTTACCATTAAAATTATGCCTGTTGGGTGCAGGGCCTTGATGGATGCTGAGAAAGCAATCAGCCTGCAGCCCCAGGTGGCCACGGGCTACTTTCGCCGTGCCAAGGCACAACTTGGCCTGCAGAAGTACAGTGAGGCTGCAGAATCGTTCAAAAAAGTGCTTGAAATTGACCCAACCTGCCTGGAGGCCCAAACTGAGCTGCGCAATGTGCACATTTTTGAGATCATGGTGAGGCACCTCCTATCCTCTCGTAACTCATTTGCAATTCACGTCTGTTTATTTGACCATTTTAGAACTGGAGGAATTTGTATATACAGTAGACTATGTAGACGGAGCCTGAAGGTACCAGGAAAAGGTGTTTAATTTAACAGGATTTCTATTTAAGCAACAGGCGTCTCTCATAATCTTATGGTGGTTTTTAGACGTTAAACTCTACATTCATTATCATTTAAGCAGCAGTTGCTTTAACAGATTTCCATTTACTGAGAGCCTACTATAGTTCAAAGTAAGATAGGCAGGATACACATAGACATTTAAGCTCATGGTGCTTCAAGTCAGAATTTATTCTAAGGTGTAGCCAACTTTAGTAGCTTTTTAGTTGAGGTGTGAAAAATATTTAAACTTCCAAATATTTTTCTGACAGCGTTTGCTATTCAATTTGCATCAGAACTTTACTATTTGAAGTATTCAAACTTTTGAAAAATATACTGGTCAATAATAACTGAAAACAAATATAAAGACAATAAATTGCCATGCAGCATGCCTCATCTTTTGTTTGGGGCTTTGACATGCGACATTGCTAGCCACTTCCACTGGTGCTCCCAACGGACGCTGCATGATGAGCTTGGTTGGGGGTTCCACTGCCGATGCATAAAATGCCCATCCACGGTTCCAAGCAGCCAGCAGGCGGTGCATTTTGCTAGTGATGGAGCATATTGCGACTTCCTTGTTATCGCTTGTCCACTAGCGGGATGTTCTAGCCAGCGAATCTCGGATTCATCTCGTACATTGCAGAGCCGTGAGTGGAGATTGGCCTAACCACGACTCCAGAGCAGTGAGCTAGCTCAATTACAGTATTCTTGGCCGCAGTGCCCGATGTTTCAAAGTATGTCATGCTCCGTAACGAGTACAAAGTGTCGTCCCTCGATGGTCTTTCGTCACGAGGGCCAAAGTGGTCATAAGCAGAACTGTTAGTGATGAGTTATTTTCAGAGGCATGTTTGCAATGTTCGTGATGTGCTCGGCTTCTTGTCATAATCATATGCGTTAGCTTTTGCCTGCAGCTGCCAAGTTAAAGCGGGATTATTTTTAAAGTGATCCCTGACCTGTGAACACAGACCGTGAGCGAACGTGTCATTAAGTAGTGCAATTTTATCAGCCATGACCGCACATTGTGCAAGCAGCAGACGACACTCGTCGAGAGGTGCTCCCGGGGCAAGGATAGGACCAGCTGCGAGGCATGCTGGAGCAACTTGGCGACTTCAAACATTTGTTTTTATACACTTGTTTCTGAGTTGAGGAGCTAGGCAAAGCGGGGAAGTTGAGCACAAAAAAACTCTCTTTCTGACTAGTGCAATATGACGGCGCTTGGTTACGCCATTGCAGAGCTATAATGTTTTTAAAAATGCCCTTATTTTCTTTTTCTTTTTTAGTTTTTGTGATTTTCAAGATTATTTTGCCGTATTGGCAGGTGAATTTTTAAACATGTCATGGAAGTTTTCAGTGAATATATTTTGGTATAGAAAAAGGGCTGCATAACTGAAAATTGGGTTTTGAGAAAAATCGATTTGGTATTTTTCATGCACTCACACTTCTCCAGCGTCTGCAGAAGCGGTGCGTGAAAAAACAAGTGCCCTCTCCTATCCGCACTGATGCTGTCGCCAATGTGCAAAGTATTGTGGACACCTTTTTGGTTACACCAAATCATGTAAATAAAATGCAATTTGGCCCCGCCGCGGTGGTCTAATGGCTAAGGTACTCGGCTGCTGACCCGCAGGTCGCGGATTCAAATCCTGGCTGTGGCGGCTGCATTTCCGATGGAGGTAGAAATGTTGTAGGCCTGTGTGCTCAGATTTGGGTGCACGTTAAAGAACCCCAGGTGGTCGAAATTTCCGGAGCCCTCCACTACGGCGTCTCTCATAATCATATGGTGGCTTTGGGACGTTAAACCCCACATATCAATCAATCAATTAAAATGCAATTTGGCTTCTACATTTTCTCATTTTTTAAAAAAACATGGGCTTACCAGCACATCTGTGTGCTTCATCAGTGCTTCTTCTATGACTTTCAGTGCCTGTTCGAACACCCTCTCGCGGCCCTCGGGCGCTTGCGTTTTTCACGCTCACCGCCACTGCGGGGGGATCCTATGTAACCCAGGGGGCTGTGGCGGGGTCGGGCGCGTGTCAGTGTGTTCTTGTTTTGCTGTGCCTTGACACTTGCGATAGATTTAGCGAGTTGAATGCGATCGAAGTTTTTTTTTATCCTTTGTCATGACTACTTAGCTTGCATAATCAGCGATGTCGTACTGTTGCGTGCCGCTGTGCAAGTCGGACAAAAAAGAGAAAGTGCCTGGACTGTCGTTGTACAAAAGTCCTGCTGCCACCAATGTACCAGAGAAATGGTTGGCCGCTATTGGACACTACGGCTGGTCGCCTAATGCAATATCCTGTTACACGAAGGTGCGCCGTTATCATTTTCACGTAGATGACATTTTTGAAGGAAAAGGCGACAGTTGAAAAAAAGTGCAGTGCCTTCAGTTTTTTATGAGTACCCCAAAGACTTTCAGCCAAAAGCAAGGTCTGAACAAAGTACAGCAAGCATTTAAAAGCAAGCTTGTGCTCCGTTGCGACTGGGGAGTAGTCATGCAACAAGCACTGCTTCTGGCCTGTTGCCATCTGCAGTGCCCGCACCACCAGAACCTGAATGGGAGGAACACCGCTGATTGTGGCAGCCAAACCAATCAGCACAATCAAGTTACGCATGGTAATGAAGTTGCGCTCAAGACTCCTGCATGTGACTGAAGTGTCCAAGTCAACAGCAGGCAAGCGTCAACTTTGTTGACCGTAGAAAAAGCCAAGTGGAAAAAAAAAAAAAAAAAGAACTGAGGAGCCAGGTGCTAAGATTGCAACAGACTTTAGAGAAGTACAGGTCGACCATTAAGGAATGGTTAAAATGTCCGGAAAATCGGGCAGCCGAGAAAAATGAACGCCAGCGAAAACACACTTTTAATAGGTATTTTATGCTGACGGATAGGGTCGCAGCAGGAGTACGTGGTACTCATTGTAATTCAGCAAATGCATCTTTTAGGTGGCTCTGAAAAAAGCTGAAAGGAAAAAAGAAAATAAAAAGAATCCGATGCGGCCGGCACTATCACATGTGTAAACACTTAGACACACACAAAAAAAATTTGCTTATTTTTGTTTGCACAGCGTTCCACTTGCCAGCAATGATGTCTGCCTCAATTTCATTTAACGTCATGCTGTCGCTATACATCGATGACAGTGTCAGTGCTCGCATCAACTCTGAGCTTGTTGGCTGTGTAGGCGCTCCCTCTTTGATCTCAGTGTCGGGGTCGTCGGAGTCCTCCGTAACCTTATGAATGATTTGGTCATCGGTCAATTCTGCACACACCTGAAGATCTTTGTCAGCGTAAGTGAAGCCCTCAAGGATTATCCCGGCTGAAATCGAAACGCCGCAGTGTGCAGATCGTCGAAGGCAACACGGGGCGGAAGTCATACACACTGTCCACTCCGGGCGACATGGCTGTCTCTGTGTCCAGCATAAAGCTCGTGTGGAGAAAACAGTTTCGGAGGGTCTGTTATGTAACCGCCTTCCACGAGTCAGCAAACATGGCTCAACCATTACTTTTATTAAGAACATTTATCGCTGGTTTGTACTGCACGACACGAGCAATACTATGCAGCACATATATCAGAATTTCAATGATGCTCGACACTATGAAGACTGAATATCCTAGGCTGGAGTGGCTTGAAGTCAGCTTTCCAATGTATTTGGATGGTTCGAAGAAGAGGTGCAATCATCCGCGACGATTTCTAACAAAGGAGACATGTGAAATAGTTCTCGTCACCTCTTACTCTACGTTGGCATGTATTAGACACCTGCTCACAGATGAGAGCTCCTTCTTCATTCTTACTTGCTGGTTCAACAGAGAGCCAATAGAGTCATTGTTTGGGATGCTGAGGATGTTGTCAGGTGCAAATGACACACTAGATGTTTGTGCTGCCCTTTCGGCTCTAGAAAAAGTCTTGAAAACTGAAATCGCTGCGGCTAATGTCACATCAAATGTTGCTCATGCTGAGAGTTCAATGTCAGTGCCCCTACATGCCAGTGGTTCAAGTTCTCAACCGTTGTAGACTTTGTTTGCACGGCTTCCCTCTACTGCAAACACAGATGTGCAAACATCATCTTCGATGGAAAAGGCAGTTGTGGTGTTTCAAGGGCTAAATAACCACTTCTGTGTTGCCTCAGTGCCCGCCATTCTTTCAAATATCGGCCACAGTGTATGTAGGGGCTATGTTGTCCGTGTAGTCAGTGCCTCTCTGTGTCTGTGCTCTTTGTGACTGTGCCTCTCTGTGTCTAAGCCAGCCAGCAAACAGCCGCTCTTTCAGCTGACACGCCACCAGGACTGTGGTGGTCTGCTGTATCCATCTAACTAGCTCCTGTTGTCCTCAACACTTGCCGAGGTTTTGCAGATGGTCCACTCGAAGACAACCAGACTTTAGAAAAGCCACTTAGCACTCGAAGACAACCAGACTTTGGCAAAGCCACTTAGCACTTTGACAGGGTTGCAGCGCTCTGTGCATCAAGGTTCCTTGAATGCAAGAGTAATAACAGCTATCACCACATGGTGCAACTCATGAACCTAATGTGCATTTACTTTCTCAGGCCACTCCTCTCGAACTATGCATTTAATGCGACTGACAAACAAGATGCTTGCAAATATATCGCAAGGAAGCGAATCACACAGTCGTGCCTTTTGTTCTCCTCCCTGTTCACCAGGCACTGAGTTATAGAGGAAGCATTGGTTTCATCAACCTAGCCTAAAGTAACACTTCGAGGTTCCTATCGCATAAGACTATGCACAGGGATTTTCTGCAACATTCTTATTTAACTTGGCTTTGAAGTATTAAAAAAATTTTTGATTCAGTTAGCTCACTGGTTTTATTATTCGAATTTACTTGGCACTGAAAAGTTTGCTATGCTCACATCTCTACTTTTTAGTAGAAAAGCATGTTCACCAAAGTGAAATGTGCACATAATTTTGTAGCATAAGAATTGCATCACACCTCTCTTTCTAGCAATTGCATGTAAGTAGCAACAGGTTTGCCTTCAGGGAATGAAAATTTACTTCCACTTAAACTTAAATCATCATCACTGTCAAGCTGTCTATTCTTTGATTGTACTCTGTGCCTTACTTTCTACATTTATTAAATGTCTTCCATAACTAATGTGATTTAGATGGTGGCTTATGCCCTACGTTACTCTTTTCCTCTGCCTGTAATGCAAAACTGTGACATGTCTGACTTTGTTAATACTGTCACAGCATGTGCAGCAGCTTTGTTTTTGATTGAGGTCTTATAGCAAGTGTAGCATGTCATCCTCACCAACACATCTTAATGGGGCTCTGCAGAACTTTTTGAGCATGGTCAGAAAGTGCTGCTGATCAGTAGTCAAGGCTTCCGAGAACATTCAAGCCAAATATTATACCGCAACATGGGGCCTAGCATTCGCAATAAATTCTCAGTTGCTTTCTCTTGACAAATGATGATACAAGCTCAAAAACTGCTTGTCACAGCCATTGTATAAGCCTTTGGCTGATTTGAGCATGGCGCGCTCGGTCGTTGCGGGAGCCGCCACTGGAGGTTGCCACTTGTCCACACATGAGCGCGTGATCACACTGAAAACCCGCGTATTCAAAGGGGAAAAATATAGAGAGAGAGATAGTGCTCAAGGTCACAAGGCGCGCGTGACTTGTGACCGAAGAGTATTTTCTTTCCCCGTGCCATTCCTCTCTGCTTCGCTTCCAGTGCTTTCGTCGGGACGACAAAAAAGAGAATGCGATTGCAGCGGGCAACAAATCTTTCTAACTCCGCTCGTACTGGACGAATTCCAAAAGTTTTTGGGGCGTGAACTTGTGGGGCAATAAGCTTCTTCAGTGAATTCATTCTTAGGCTACTTGAAAAACTGTTGCAAGCCCTATTAAGAGAAAATTGTGCGAACTAAATTAACGGCTGCCACCCTGCTCTCTGCACACTTTCTTCTGCTTTATATTTTATCTATGTTATCTGTCTCAAAAGAGTCCTGTAATGGCTTTTCTTTCTCCCCAGAGCATGGGTTTCTCCCAGGAGCAAGCTGAGTGGGCTTTGACCCTGGGCGATGAAGATTTCCAGAGAGCCATAGTCATACTTTGTGGGCCAGATGCAGTTGTTCCTGATGTTAAGATGAATCCTTGCAACATGGATGGCTATCGCTCTCTTTGGGTTGGCAACATTCAGCCTGAAGTCACTGAGAAGATGCTCATTGACCTGTTCAGGCGGTACAGTCTAATATTATTTTTTTGTGATTCATTATTTTTATTTTTTACTTAATATAATATGTGACAATGAGATTTGGCTTCTCTTTAGAATAAAGCTTATAAAGCTTGTTACCACTGCTGTGATACAGTGGTTATGGTGTTAAGCTGCTGACTGAAAAGACCCGAGTTCGGTCCCATTTACATTTTGATGGAAAGGAAATCCAACAGGTCAATGTTCTGTGAAATGTCACTGTCAGTACACATTAAAAAGCCTGGGTGGCAAATTTTCTGCAGCTGTCTGCTATGTTGTGCCTCATGATCATATTATTGCGAATATATTTATTTACAACTTATTTACAGAAGGAAATACTCCAGCAGTCAAGATTGGCAGCTGTGGTTTTTTCTGAACATCAGCACTTCGTTGTCCTCCTCTTTGCACATCACACCTTAGTCGTGGCTGTTACCTCGGGAAAAACAACAGCCGCCATCTAGACTGCTGGACTATTTTTTAATGTAAATAATTCGTAAGTATATTTGAAACATTTTGGTGGACATGCTGGGTACAACACACGATGGAACTCCATAGCGGATGTATCCTCGACTGCCTCGTAGCAATATCAAGGCTTTGGTGGATAAAATGACCGATACATTTGTTTGCAAGCAAGTTTCGCCACTAGCATGTCAAGTAGATCCTTTTACTTGCTCTAACTTGGCAATAAACACTATGCATGTATGACCGTTCATATGAGGTCAGCCTTGTGTTCTGAGAAAAAAATCTTAAAAATTGACTCAGTTGTGCATTGAAGTACAGCCTAGGATGCAAAAATTCAATTTTGGTAGCAATTTTTTGCCAAGATTATTTGCATATCACGAATTTTTGGGAACTAAGTTTATTTGAGTAGCATCTTAATCACTTAATGATCAAATGTTATAATGATAAGAAGGATTATCACAAAAAAGAGAAACAGGAAACACCAACCAAAAAAAGAGTTAATTTCGTCTTAATGTTTTTAATGTCTTAATGGAAAGGTTCAAACTTTTTTTATTTTGATTGTGATTTCTTGTTTCCTTTTTTTTTTTCATCATGCTGCTTCTCGACCACACAAATTATTATCGAACCACCTATTTCAGAATAATAGTTTCTGAGGGTGTATGAATAGTACAATAGAACCTCAATTATTTGTCCCCCCGTCATGCAACGACCATTATTTTACAACTAATTGGTTCGGTTCCTGCAAAACATTCATGGAATAAATGCTGATTGATTGATATGTGGGGTTTAACGTCCCAAAACCACCATATGATTATTAGAGATGCCTTAAAGGGGGGCTCCGAAAATTTCGACCACCTGGGGTTCTTTAACGTGCATCCAAATCTGAGCACACAAGCCTACATTTCCGCCTGCATTGGAAATGCAGCCGCCGCAGCCGGGATTCGATTCCGCGACTGGCGGGGCAGCAGCCGAGTACCTTGGCCACTAGACACTCGGGGCGGGGCGGGAATAATGTGTTGAAAACCTCGGTTTCATGGCAATTCACCTGACATTAGATTTCTTCGGTTATTCAGTTTTCTTTGCTCCAGAAACGCTTCTGGGTAGGCCTCGATCACATGCATGTTCCAGGACTGTTAGCAAGACGAGCTCGATCTACACGAAGTACCTCAAGCTGATTGGCAAGCTCAGTTCATATATATTCCCATTTTCGACCTATGGAAACTTTTCTTGGTCAACATGCAACTGAAGATCTCCCCCCCCCTCCCCTGGCCTTTATTTGCATTACACATGGCTGTAGGCCTCGAGTACGCAAGAAGGAGGTGACGCTGCTATTTTCAACATGCTAAATACCTCTTCCTTGATGCAAGCATTCACAATTAAGGAGGCACATCACCGATTGCACTTTGTTAGAAACAAATTGAGCACACACAGGTCTCAGTCACGTATGTAATCATCCTAGGTAAGTGAACTCTCTGCAAAATGTGCTCCATTACCATTTCCTTATGGTAGTAATACTGTATCTGACTGTTGTGACCAGAGCGTGTTGCTGATGTGGCTTCAGTTTTGCTTTCACGTGCACGCAAATTCTGGACACATTAGATTAGACTCCCGCCCCCCCCATTTTTATAGTTAGTATTTGCTTGCACCTCTTTCAATTAAATGAATGACGGTCATTTTTACTGCAGAGCTGTTCATGCCACCCGTCAGATGAAACAGAAACAAAGAGAAAACTGTCATCATAAACCGGGACGTACTATTTTCATCCTTTTCATCATCTGCTTTGCCCCCGGAACACATGCGCCAATTGTTCTAGTGTTGGCTGGAATAACTCTGATTGGTGAAAGAAAGAACAGAAGGAGAGAGAGAAAAAAAAAAGAAGTAGGAAGAGAAATTCTTAGCAAAAAAAAAAAAACCTTGATGAGGTGTCATATGAACGCACCATCTGAAGACGAGCATCTTAACCGCTTGGCCATCAAGGCATGCCAGCAGAGCATAAAATAGCCTAGTACAGTATAGTGTACCAAGGGGATAGAAAAGGGAAGTGTATGTGAGGAGGAGGGAAAAGAAAAGAGGATATAGCATTGCTTAAAGTAAGTGACGCCCCCTGCAGTGCTCTTGTGGTTAAGGTACTCGGCTGCTGACCCGCAGGTCGCGGGATGAAATCCCTGCTGCGGCGGCTGCATTTTCAATTGAGACGAGAACGCTGTAGGCCTGTGTGCTCAGATTTGGGTGCATGTTAAAGAACCCCAGATGGTAAAAATTTTCGGAGCCCTCCACTACGGCACCTCTTATAATCATAAGGTAGTTTTGGGACGTTAAGCCCCACATATCCATCAATCAGAAAAAGTAAGTGTTGTGAGATCGAGGCGCACAAAGAAGAAGCAACACTCCACATTTCTTGCTTTTGTTGGACAAGTCTCGATGCATAGCAGAAGTCGTCGAACTTGAGAATGTATGCAGGCCATTTGGAGGCTTAATCAAACATGAATGGCTTCGGAGGCTTGAGAGAGAAGCCTGTCGCCCCACTCATAGCTGTCGTAGCTGAATCTGTCATCGCGGTTGTTGAAGACCGTTGAGGACGACAAGAGCAGTGGCTAGAAGAAACTGCAGAAATATCCCACGTCTCAAACCATGTCATGAGCTCGAAAAGCGCAAAGAAGAAGTGACTCTCCACACGACTTACTGGTAACAAAAAGTCTTTATTTAACAGGTGCCGTGACGTGTTTGCCCTCGTAGTATTATCGGATTTGCGCACTCCCCCGAGAGGGCGCACTGGGCTGTCAGTCATTTACACTACGTGGCGCGTGCGTAGGTGAGGCGCCATGCCACAGTAAGGATTAGAAAGAAAGGGGGAAAAACAGACAGAAAGATGAGTAAATCAAACAAAGAAAGAGAAACATATAAAAAGTGAAAGGCAGCAGAAGCAAGGAATAGAGAGAGAAAAAGAAAAAATAGAAGAAAGAGAAACAAAAAAGTCTGCCAAGCTGTGCACTTTCTTGACACTCGGCACCACTAGTGTGAAGCTAACTTAAGTTTTTTAAAGCTGATTTAATCTACCCTCTTTTGAGAAAAGCAGGTTAGTGCCGTGGAGTTTTGTAAGGGGTCACTGCCCATTTTTTGTACAATACTGAGCGTCAGTGCATAAATTCATAGTCTTTTGATTATAAAACCTTTGCATGGCCCTTCGATACCATATGCGGAGGTAGCACAGAAGGTTTCGCAGAACTCATTCGCATTATTTGTGTCCATGTGCTTCAAGTTGTTGATGAACCCGCCCTCATGCTACCTACTGCTAGCTTTCTGGTTAGCTCAATTGGTAAATGAGTGGCCGCCCTGGAAAGGCGTTGGTCTCGGGTTCAATCCCTGAACTAGGAGGAATTTTTCGGCAACTATGAAGCTTTTCTTACTGTGATCCGTACGGATTTCCTTGTTGCTTCGGGCCACAAATGGGTGGTTGTCTATTTTCGCGTTCCCTTCTGCTGTATTAATATTTGCAGTCTAATACACATTGTTCACTCTCAGTATTAATTATATACTCATGTATTTCATTGCTAACTTGGCTGCAGCAGAATGTTTTGAGAGGTTTAGAATAAACTAATGAGCTATTATAATGAATGCCCATTTATATCACTTGTGTTCAATTGAAACATTGGATAGCTCGCACTGTCTGTCTGTTGTCACACACTTGTGCATTATTACCCAATGTCAAATGTCCCTTCGCCAATCCTCCTGTTTCACGGCGCAACGCACAATGTATAGACAAGCATTATCCAAACGAGCATTGTAGAAAGTTTTTGTTGTATTACATGCAGTTATGGAGATGTGCACAGCATTCGAATCCTGCGTGATCGATACTGTGCTTTCATAAACTATGGCAACAAGCTATCACCCGGAAGAGCCATGGAGGCATTACAAGGACATGTGCTGTGTGGAACAGCAATTACCATCCGGTTCCCGGACAACAACTACCTTGAAAATGGTTCCAAGAAAGGTCCAGTGACCGTGCTCCGAAAGTCCAGTCTGATGTGAGAAGCCCTACCTATTGCTTGATTTGATTGGTTGCTCGGTTGCCAGTGACAGCAACCTTGCAGTTATGATTCTAAAATTGTCTTGCTAAATGTTGCGTGGTATTTTCAGGACGTCAACAGTAGAGAACAAGGCTGCCAGCACCTCGAGTGGACCAAAGGCCAAGTTATCAGGGCCGGTAAATGGCAATGAGTGCTACTTCTGGAGAACTACTGGCTGTATTTTTGGTGATGACTGCTACTACGAGCACATTCCTTGTAACAGGGGTATTGACTGGAAGATGCAGCGTACCAAATAAAAGAAAGGCTACCATGATTGCCGTCAGACATTCGCCTTCACCGACTTCTGCCATCGCCTTGAGAGGCGCCCAGCCAGTGAACAGTCGGGAGGGAGGAGGGAGTGGACTGGAGAGTAGGGGGCCACCGTTCTCGGCTCACATTTCCGGATGTTCTTGAGAGGCGTCCAACCAGTGAATGGTCGAGAGTCAGGCGCGAGCGGATGGGAGAGTGGTGTGCAGAGAAGAGAGAGAGCGAACGGTGAGAGAAGGAGCGGCAAAGCACTGCACCTACCCTCTCTCACACCCTCTCGCACCACATGCTTCGGTTCGGTTGCTAGGGGCAAGGATAAGCGCATGTGCCTGCAGCTGTTGCTATGGGAGAAGGAGTGAGAGCGAAGACACATCTGCCAGCGCGCGGATGCTACGGACAACGCCGGATGCCTGGCATAGCCCAACTAGGAAATGCACTCGCATCTAAAAGAAAGTGGGGGGGGGGGGGGGGGGGGCATAGCAGTGTTAGAAATTTTATAGGCCTTATTCCAAACAAAGCAGAACACTGCAACCACCTTCATTGTAATACACTGGTGCCCTGCAGAAAAGGGTATCATGATTTCGAAGCGGCTGTTAGCACTACTCATGGGACAGCAAATTTTGTTCAATTAAACATGTGTATACTACCACATAATTGTGAGCACTAGTATGATAGCTGATGTCAGAAAAGGTTTCTGTAAATAATTCAAAACAGTGTATGACGCTTTTGCTGCCCTTAAAGAAAAAGAACTGCACAATTTTTGTTTTGTTTTTTGGCCACCCCTACTCCTCACTTTCACGAATCCGTTGAATTTCAAAGCTGCCAGCTTGGCAAATCCTCATTTTAATTCATGTATTCTGTCAAAGGATTTGACAGACGCAGCAAGTGCTAATGTGGACTTTATCATAGTTTCCTCAGTGGAGTGGATCAAACTACTTGTTTTATTGAAACAGCAGTGCTCATGTTTACTCTGGATGATTTAGATGATGTTGAAAGGCTTGAATATACTTTTTTTTTCTAAATGTCGGCCTTCTTTGCTCCGAATTCGGTATTTTGTGATTAAAAAAATTGATGTTTTATTTCCCATAACCTGCTTCAAATTTTCATTTTAGTGCTCCAAAAGTAAGATTCTGCTGCTTCAAAAATTGCTCCAAATCCTATTTTCGCTATTGTACTCCTGATCCACCAGTTATGCAACAACCCGAATCTTACAACGAATCTGTTTGGGCCCAGCAAAGCCCTCTAGAAATAATGTTAAAAAAAAAAACTACGTTGGGTTACACATTCCAATTTTGGGCTGGCACCATGTGTGGACAAAAAAATAAAAATACCGTCGTTGACTTGAATTAGATGCACAACGATTATGCTCAGGTTCAAAATGAAAATTGGCAATGATACTAGCAATGATACCAGCTTTTTAATATAAACTTTACTCACTGCAGTGATCTGGTAGTTAGGGTGCTCGACTGCTAAATGAAAGAATGGTCGCGGTATCGAATCCTGGCGGCAGTGGTTGCACTTCGATGGAGAGGATATGCTTGAGGCCGGTGCACATAAATTTGGAAGCTCGTTACAGAAACAACGAAATTTTTGGGGCACGTCACTACAGCGTTCTTCATAATCATAATATGATTTTATTATTTCTAAGGTCAAACTAACGTGCCTCTATTTTTTCAATTAGAAGAGAGATCTAGGCTAACAGAGTGTGCCTTCAGAGAATAAGAAATTCATTTTCCTGCAGTTAATTACTTCTGGATGCAAGTTGATCGTATGTGTATTCAAGGGCTGTTACGAGAACAAGCTTTATCTACACGGAGTCGCTTGAGATTTTTTGCGAGCTAGTCATTGAGCTCCGGGTATTGTCCTGTTTAGGCCCGTAAAAACCTTTCCCATTAGATGGGCATATGAATATCTCCTCTCTTTGTTCGAACTGCTTACAGTCACAAGCTTCAGGCATGCAAAAACAGCACGACGCAGCGATCTCCAGCATGCAAAAAAACTTTCCCTTATTTTGAGCTTTCATAATAAAGCATGTCACAATGGCACTGAATTGCAAACAGATACGATGCACACAGGTTGCAGTTGCACTTAAAATGAACCTCTGCAACCTTGTAACAAAATTTGCCGTCTTTTGATGGAGGCAACATGGTAGAACCCATGTAGTTTGCATTATCAGGGCATGTTAAAGAACATCACATAGCATGAATTCGTGGAGCCCTCTGCTACAATATCTCTCATAATTATATTATTTTGGGGTATAAAATCCTTCATAGTATTTGTATTGTGCTTAGTCTCTACTTTATGATGATGGTGACACTGTATTTGACCTCCGATAAGAGGCTGTTGTCAGTGTGACATGTGTTTCAATTTCGTACTTTATTCTGACACACAAGCAATTTTTAGACTTGTTTCATCAAAAACAAGGTGCGTATTAAGTTCCTTTTTTTTTCTAGGTAAGAATAAAAATTAGCTCACTATTGAAAACTTAAAAGAATATAGTGCAAGAAACGACATATAGAAAAGGAAACTTGGCAATAGACTGGCATAGTCTTCCTTTCTTTTCTGTGTTGGTAATTTTTTGTGCTGTATAATCTTTTAGCGTGCATAGACAGCCATCTAGCCCAACGTTCTGTTAAGCTCACACCTCGTCTATATAAATACTTGCCAGTCATCTTTCAAAATAATTCTATCTACCCACCTTGGAGCTGTGCAGGCTTGGGCCAGGGGCTTATTCAGGTGACTTGTAACCTTTTTTTTGTTTGGCAAGGCATTATTGCCTGAATTCTTCGTTTTTGAATTATACAGCACCCAAACTATACGACAGTTCTGCATAGTCCCCTAAATTTGTGTAGTTGGAGTTCCACTGTGTATTGCTTGGAACAGCAGCAGTGCATGCAGTATGTTCTGACTATCAGTAATGGTGAAAAGGAAATAACTGCAGTGATTTGATAGGTGAAAGCATATTGTTATTATTTTGAAAATTGGTGGATCACACAAGTGAATTTTAGGTCATGTTCTGCAAACTGATTAAACTATAGAGTCCTTAGCGTATTTCCCTCTAAGTTTTTTTATGTACGATAGTTTTCAGTCTTCTGAAATGTTTATCTTCAGAAGAGGTCATAAATGCATGTATAATTTTGTTCTGTGCTAAGTAAGTTACCTTTCGCAACTCACATATTCACCATCATTCAGAGGATCTTTTTGGCTCAGATGTTGAGTGCAACAGCAACCTTCCTTTGAGGCAGGCTTTCCCAGTATCTACTAAGCAGGGGCTCGAGAATTTCGGTTGGCTTTTTGGGTCTTGTGCTATTATATGCAGCTTTTCTTCAAAGATAACCTTAATTCATATCGATTCTCAAGCTGTCATTGTGGGAATAGTGGGGGTATTAAATGATACACAGATCTAACATTTTTCAATAAATTGTTGACCTGACTGGTTGATGAAGGCTAGAAGAATTGTGTAACGATGCAAGGATTGGGAGAAGCAGGCTGACACAGACGCCTGTCTTTGCTAGCTTGTCTTATTTGTTATTCTGCTACCCAGCTATTTTAGTATTTTTTATCATTATATTGAGCTGTTGTTTGCACTGTTAACTATGTAGTTGAAGGGACTGATTACTTTGTTATCATGTAGCATGGCAAATAGCTTAGTTGTCATTTCTTTTCTTTTTTTCTTTTCAGTGATGTGCCACTGCTTGTTTTGCAACTATGGTAAAGAAAAGCTCACCACATAACTGCCTTACATTGAAAACTGCTTTGTGACCATGGAAAATGGCTCCTCTGATCTTGGGACCAAGTCATTGTTATGGCCAGTCATTCCTTGTGTTTGCTCATTGTTCACATAGAAAGACTGCAGCATCTTTACTGTTTGAGTGTGTCTGCATGCGTGTGTGTATGTATTTGCGTGTTTATCTTTGTGAAGCCAACAGTTTGGCATTTGCCTTGGACTGCAACGAGTCTCTTTTGACTGCTGTGCCCCGACTTGCACACCAGGGCTGTGCTAACACAACTACAACAGTATAGTATTGTGTTTTGTTTTAGATTCCAGTCTCATGTATGTTGTAGCTCCTAGTCTCTCAGAATTTTTGTCATATAGTGCTCCTTTATCACTTTTGTTTCCTGCTCAACTTCACTGTTTAAATTTGGGATTGTGTGAAAGCCTAGAAAAGAGAGTCTTAAGAGTTGAAGTTCATAGGGTGTGCTCTGGTTGAGACAATCTAATAAACACTCGGGACCTTTGATAGTCGATGCCAACTTCAGAGCTGAATAGCGGTGTTCTATTTATGCAGTTTTAGTCAGCAGTTGGTGCTACTCTAGCGCCTGTGTATCTCGCTTGTATGAAGAAATGTAATGCGACACTGATTTTGAAATTCGTTATTATATTATTTTTGTTAAGTACACTGAAATTTCGACACATGAAGCCGATATCTTGTCCAAGTTTCGGTGTGCTCAACAGCAATCTTCAAAATGAATTTCAACTAACTGGCCCTGCTCGCCATCTTGCTGCTATGAGACACTGCTGTCTGTTAAGCTTATGTTCATTGACTCTTGCAAAAGTTGTTTTCAGGGTGAATGGTATTCATTAGGAGTGTCCCTATGTTTGTGCCTTGAAGTAAAGGTGTTGTTTGTGTCATGAGTCTTATTTTCACTATAAAATAAATGAAATTTAATTTTTACTGTGTCTTTCGAAGTGCCCGACTTGTTGTCAGAGTTCTTCAAAATCCAGCAGGGCAGTGAACATGTTTGTAGAAGTAATTTATTAGCAGTGTCGAAACTATGTGCAAAAGCACCAATTTCACTGTTCTCTTGCCCACCACCATGCACACACACCCACACTCACACTCGTTGAGCCATAAAACCATTCAGTCTTCTCAGCTTTCAGCAGTGCTCCATTTCTGATATGGCAGTACGTTTTGAGTAAGTAGGGCTCCGCAACCTGTTCCAAAGGCACACTGGAATGATAAAACTAATTCAAAACTCCTTGTGAGTTCAGTAATGCTGAATGTCTATTTACAACAAAGTGGTAATAAAACATGTCCACCGTCAGCTGCGGCAAGAGAGTGAACAGTAGACCAACAAGTCAATGTATGTCTTGACTAATGTCTGAGTGGGTCCTTTGCACAGAGGCAAATTTTTTCATCAGAGAGTGTACTTCCGATGTTGGTGGGGATGTGCACGAAAAGCTGGCAGCCTGAATTTGCACCGTGAGCATGTGTATGGCATTTCTGTCCCCTCATTTTTGTATTCTCTTACTGGGGACATTAAGAAACTTATGGTGCAATGCTCAGTAGTAGTTCTTGTACTCATTGACTGCTCTCGCCACTGAACCCAGCACCGTGTGCCAGTGGCTTGCTTCTCCATCGCCCACCAACATCGACACTAGTCATGCATTCAAACCAGTAGCTGATACTTCCTCAGGGCTGGATGGATCAGCTATAAGTGGCAGGTCCCTGTCAACCTTGCTTGGCTTTGCGCTGCTCTCTGGCTTCTTAATGGTGACTTCGTTATGTTCATCAGATTCTACTGGTGTCGTTTGTGTAGCTGTTGGTGTAGTGCTTGCAACTTCTGAACTGGTTTCATCTACTGTTGTGGTCTCAGCCTTGTTGCCATGGTCCCTTTTGTATGCTCTCTCATCATCAATAGTGTGAAACCTTGGATCAGTTGGTTTTTCTTGACCATTTTTGTTCTTGGGGTAGTCCTCATTGCTAGCTTCTGTTGTGGATGGGTCTCGTGACCTTTTTTCTGGAAGAATTTCAGGAGTCGCACCGTCACGTTCTTCATAAGGTTCTGTGTAGGAAGTGCTCATTGCAGTCGTCTCTGCTGTTGTCATTGATGTGGTTGTTTCATCAGTGCGATACGTGGAAGGATTCATGGTAATCTCATCAGGGCTTAACGTGCTCTTTTCTGTAGGTGACCCTGATGTGGGTGCTTCTCTTTCGAGGCCACCAGGGGTGGTGAGGTCCACTGAGGGGTCCACAGTGTAAAAAGTAGTTGTAGGGGGTGTTGGAGGCACTGTTTTTTCACTGTACGTTGTTGGTTCCACAGTTGTGGTGCTTGTCGTGGGTTCTGTCATAGTAGTGGACTCTGTAGTGGTGGTGATGGGCTCATTGGTAGTCGTGATCATCTCCGTTGTGGTTGACTCTGTTGTTGCAGCTGTGGTTGATTCTGTTGTTGTGGTGATGATGGCAGTTGTTGTATCCACTCTGTCTGCACGCTCCTCAGGTTTGGGGGGTTCGTTACGTAGGCTAGAGGATGTTGGAGCTTCTGTAGTAGTAGTAGTCGTTGATGGTGGAGGGTCAGTTACAATATGGGGATGAACCTTGATGCGAAATTTGGGGTCATAGCGTGGGTAGTCTGGAGGGTAATGCCTGTGATGGGGCTTGAAGTGCTTGTGGTGCGAGTCATCCCAGCCTGTTGCGAATTTGTCCCAAGCGCTTGTGTCCGGTTTCCAGCCGCCTGATGGTGACTGCCAGCTGCCACTAGAGCTGTAGTGTTCCCAGCCACTAGCCGCTGGCTTCTCCCAGCCCCCCGACTGTGATGATCGTTCCCAGCCTCCGGATGGTGGGCGCTCCCAGCCACGTGTAGGTTTCTCCCAACCACTGGATGGGTGTCTATCCCAACCACTGGAGGGATGCTTCTCCCAGCCACTAGAGGGATGTTTTTCCCAGCCGCTGGAATGGTGTTTGTCCCAACCACTCGAGTGGGGTCTGTCCCAGCCTGCGGAGTGCGGCTTTTCCCATCCACTGCTTGCGTATTTCTCCCATCCCGAAGGCGGCTTCCATGTGGGCTTCTCCCAACCAGTGCTAGGTTTCTCCCAAGGGAAGTGCTCCTCGGGTTCAGGTGGTGGTGGCCTTTCTAGCGGGTCCTTCGTGCCACTCACAATGCGTATCTTGGGGCTCACATGCAGGCGAAATTTTACTGGTGGGATGCGTATCTTCGCATCAACTGTCTTGTAGTGTGGTTTCTTTTTGATGTGCCAGCCGTGACCATGGCCGTGGTCGTGACTGTGGTCGTGGCTGTGGTCTTCCCATGAGTGATGGTGGTGGTGATCTTCCTCAGGCGCAGCAGGCCGGATCTTGATGGTCACAGCACCGTGCTTTGGTTTTGGTGGGTTCCACGGTTGTGGCTCCCAGTGACTGGGTGGAGGTACCCAGTGCTCTTCAGGTGGTGAGATCCAGGGCCCTGAGCGTGACTTACTTCGTGGGTAGCTGCTGACTGGAGCCCGGTAAGGCGACTCCGGCCGCCTGTACGAACGGGGCGGTGTCAGACTGTAGGTTGGCCTGCCGTACTCGGGCTCGTCGTGGTGCGCCGAACTTCTCAACGGCCGCGAAGCAGCCTCATAAAGTGGCGCCGATGCGGCAGCGGTGGCGCTCGGCTTGGAGCCGAACGGTGCGAACAGCATGCCCAGGAACTGCTTGGTCGCCTGGTCTGTGAAATCCGACTGGCCCCGCACGGCAGTGGCCGCTAGGGTCACTAGCACGAGGGCTTTCATCTGCACAACAATATACATTGCACCTATCACATGCATTGTACTGATAAGCAATACTAGAAATAGCATTCACACTGTGAACTTAATGAGCTCCCACTCCCTTTGCAAAAGCTCTCTTTAAAGACTTTAGTTGCTCATTCCCTTTTGCTGGTTTCTCAAACCGAAATTTATGGCTACACATTGATGTCTACTCGATGATCATTCATTTTTTGTGTGTGTGAGAGAGAGAGGAGCACTTAACTAACAAAGAACTCAGTAGCAATGCGAGGTACAACCAGCTTGCTCAGTAAGTCGATTTCGTTAGTCTAAGAGTCTGGACACCCTGACAGGCATGTTGCTTGTTTTTTGTCCAATCCTCACGAATACAAGCCTAGACACCCAGCTCCGGGCCATCAAACACACTGACGAGGTGGCGACCAGGCATGGCCTGACAGCCCTCGCCACTTAGGAAACCGTCAGCTGCCTTAATAAAGTTGTTTACTACTATTGTCCTAGTCTTGTGAAGTAGTAAGGTTCTCTTCTTCTGTTATTTTACTCTCTCCCTACTTTTTTTTTTCTGGGTTTGAAGTGATCAATCGCACAGAGCAGTAACAGTGGGAAAGAAAGATTCCATGAGTTTGTCTCGTGTCGCACGCTGGCGCTGTGCCCACAAACACACAAATTTCGACTGAGTGGGGGATGGGAGGGGATGCTGCCCCTCCCCCCGGTTATAGCGTGCATAGTTATGGAATCTTGTAGAGCATTGATATGACGAACTGACTTGAGTAAACAGATGTTGCGTTTCACCGGTATCTTGGACACTCGTTTTGCCATGTCAGCAATGGTTTCGATAAAGTGCCAACACGGCCCGTTCTAAATGAAATACCAGGGGAACGCGAAGGTCGATATATTGCGTGACTGCGGGGATATGAAGTCGCCACCTGGGGCTTGCTGCGTGAAGTCGTACTATGAAGCATGCGCTAGTGCACTTCGTGTATCGTTTGTTCCGTGGCGCGTGCTCTTGGTCGGACGTAAATAAATGAATAAAGCTCGCAAACGCAGTTTATCGGGGGCTATAGTTCGCTTTGCGTGAGGCAAGCTTACTTCGTGCGCTGCCTAAGCCGAAGTAAACTTCGAAAAAGAAAAGGAACTGCAGAGAGGCCGCTGTACCTCTCACCAAGGCTCTTCTGCGCCTTGGCGCGCAGGTCAGACGGCCACTCGGATCCGGGATTCGCTCGCGACAATGAAAAAGCGTGGCGCTTTTCGCTGTGCTGTTTGGGCCGTGTCCTTTCGCTCCGGCTGTCGCGCGTCAAGCTGACAGCGGCTCGTTTGCTGTGTTGCATGGTCTGCTGCGCTGTCACTTGCCCGCTTGTGACGTGGGAAGTTGGATCTGCGGAACGGCCCTGGCCGTGGAGGCTGTCGCGCAGCGAGCGTGAATGCGCCCAGGTTCACGGGCGTTCATGGGCCTCGGGACTAGCTCGTACCGTTCGGGGAGAGGCACATGCCAGCGCTGAATGAAGCAGCTGACAAAAAAAAAAGCGCGCCGTTTTTCATTTCTCGAATTTGTCCCGTGGTAATGTAGTTCAACGTCAAACACGTGCCTCCGAGCCTCGGCCTCATAATTTGTCCCGGCACCAATGCTGGTCAGAAGTCCCCATTTCGGCTGTGGGCAAGAAGAAAGCGGACGTTCCCAATGAGAGAGTTTTCTCATTGGAACGCTCGACTGTCCGCGCTCCCTCAGGGCGACCCCCTGTTGATACATTGGTGCAGGATGGTGGACGTATTTATTCGCGCACTTTTCCCCGCGAGGCCCAGTCGAAGGAGCGTCTTCGGGTACCGTACAGGATGGAGACGTGTTTATTATTTTCTTTCCTTTATTGCGGTGCGCTATCTTTGCGTCTTCACCTCGCTCAACTTTCCAAGTTTCTGTGCCCCGATTCCAGAAGGCGAGGGTGCCTTTCCTCGGCTATCAGAGGAAATTCCCGGCGTCGGACGTGCCATTGTTCTTATCAAAATGAAGAAGGAGACTGCGGCCGCCCCGTACAGCATAAGCTGGCCGCCCTGTCACCTCGCGTGTCCCGAAAAGACTACTATAACGTTCTCGCGACGACTCGATAATCGTCAGTTACCGAAGGGCGCAGCCCGACCTGTTTTGCGTCGGCCACCAGCCTAGGCCGCAAGCGTACGCGTTCAGGCGACGTCCCTGCAGGTGGCGCACCAACTGCAGTTCGTCATCTCCTTTTCGCCGATCCGTGCAGCTGCAGGGCTAAACTGCGCGCTGCAGTCTAGCCCGGCCGTGGTTTAGCTCGTACCATCTTCCGGCGTACTCTTCGAGGGACGAGCACGCGCCGGTCGTGCAAAGGCGCATGCGCGCTGTTGTGACTGCGCTGTGAATTAAACCCGCCATCGCATGCATGGGCGGCGCGTTGCTGCGTTACAGGCCACCATGGTTGCGTGCGAGACACGACAAATGTCTGGCAGCTGCGCCCCTGAATGTCCGAATAGCGCGTGCCTCATTAGCACCGCCCTACCTGCGCTTCTATAATCACGTACCAAAGGCTTTGGCGTCCAAGCTGTTGTTGTTTTGCGCTGGTGATCTTGAGGCGGAGTATCTGGCATTTCACAGAAGCCACACCGTTTCGATTACGGAGCAGCTTTGCCATTGCGGTTCGCACTCAACTGTTTTGGACACGACATGTGGGGCTTAAACCGGGAGAGAGGGAGGGAGGGAGAGAGGCGGCCATCGGCACCAATTTGACTAGTGCTGAAGTACTTTTATTTTTCTTTAAGTAGTGCTTTATGCTGAAGAATTATAGGTGTACAATTTTAATAATATTAATTAAATAACAATTATTCGGTCAATGTGGCATCAGCCAAAAAAGTTTCCACGGCCACGCTGGCGGTGAGAGCGCGCACTTCTCAGCTGCTCCCGCTGACGAGAGTGGCGGCTGGTAGAGGCGGTGCGGGCGCGCACTGCCGTTACAAATCCAAAGGCCGCTGGCGGTACTGCTGCGTATTCAAGTAAAACAATATATAAAAAGAGGCAGGACGCATAGCAAAAATAGGGGACGTATAAAGAGGAAGCGGCGTTACATCCAAGTGGTCAGGCGAGCAAAATTCTGCTCTCGCTCTCCTATCTAGTGCTGTCGGGCTCGTTTCAACACCCAGTGGCGCGTGTCTGCTATATTTATTCGATTGTGAAGACAGCCACCAGTAGGAACCAAGGCCAAGCAGTCGAGTTTAAACGGCGTTCTGCCGGAAATAAAACGAGCGTATTATGCAACATACGGCACATGTAAACTTTTTTTATCTGGCCCGCTGAGCGTTGAGTCGTACTCTTCAGGACTAACAAAATTTCCATGCGTCCATACATCTGACCACCACCACCAAACTCCATGTGATGCCACCGCGTGAAGGGAATGATACGTTATGCAGGTAGTCTTCTTTTTTTTTTTTTAGAAACAGTTGCGTGTAAAAGAAAGCTGCCTTGCCCACGAGTCTTGTGCTGGGCCGCGTTCACCTACGCCTCTGAGCTGTTATAAAAGATACTCTCTCGGTGAACTCTCGATGCCGAGATGCCTCTGTTTAAATTAATTTGTGCAAAAGACGGGGTCCTTGTTAGAAACAATCGAAGCTTAGCTTTCTGGAGTCGGCCGACGCGGTAAGCGTTTTTCTCACTGGCTGCTGTGGTAAGTAACATTGGAATTTCTGCCTTGCTAGAGAGGTATCAATTGTCTTCGATTTTTACTCGTTCTTTAGTTCGCCAAACCCACAGTTTCAGTTTTTACGCTTGCCTGTGTCGGCCTAAAACGGCGTCTGATGAACCTCGATAATTGCTAGGCTTTCATATGCCAAACAACATATCATTTTGAGGTACGCTGTAGTCTGCGTATCAAGATTGTAACCGCTTGGGGTTCTCCAATGCGAACATATATCTTGGTTCACGGGTGTTCTTTCACCCCTCATCGAACTGTGGCCGCCGTGGTCGCTAATCTTTCCTGCGCACTCAAGAATAGCAGCGCGACAGCACACGTGCTATGCTGCCACGGTGGTTTGCTTGATCAACGTCCCCGTGCATGCTTACAGCGGACAGGGCGTACAACCGATGCCCGAAAAAAAAAAAGGACGCAGCTACCACTGACTTTACTTTTGTTTTGTTTTACTGCGGATGTTGGCAACGTGGTATCGTTGCAGTACGGACTTATCAATGTGGGCATGTTATCCAGTACTAGCATTAGCCCAAAACCCAGCAAGCAACCAGAAAATGAAGACGAGGGAGCTGTCATCACGGCACAGCGCTGTCCCTTCGATACTACATATGCATGGACGCAGTCCGCTTTGTAGGGCTTCTCTCCATTTTTCATTGCTTTTTATTTGAGGTAGCCTTCGGACAAAGTTATTTTTTCTAAACCACAGTGCAGTATTACTGGCGCAATGGCTTTTCAAGCTGTTCGTTCCAAAATGAAGCACGGCAGTGGCGCACGCGCGTGCTCTCGGAGTAGTACACTGCGGACGGTCGTCTGGGCGCGAGCGGCTCTGTTGTGTCGTGACTCTCCGCCAGGTGGTCTTTTTCGGCGCGTCACATCATCGTGCGCTGGTCTCCCATACGATACTGCTGAATGCGATTCACCGAGACACTACGCGCCATGGATCGTCACTATGCTCGAGGAAGCTTTTTGGCAGAACACACTTCTTCATAAGGCAGCTGTGCGTGAGGCTACCTGCTTGTGAATGAGTGATTTTTCTTCGTCTACTTAGGTTAACAGTTAACTTGAGTTCCTTAAGTCGCATAAGAAGGCTGTGAAGGCGTCCATGCGCTTTCTGTGTACATGAATCACTTGTACACGAAGAATGTTAATACTAAATGGGGGAAGCGAACTCGAAAATTGTCAAGCAAGTATTTAGACAACAGCCAAAATACCAAGCCAAAAGAAAACATCGGACACGAAGAAAGTGAAGGAAACACATGTGGAGAATTGGAATGTTTACGAACTCATCACTGGAGACCTAGCGAACTTTGAAGCAGGCAATTGCAAAAGAAAATATCTACGATAATTCGTGGGTGAGTTCTCTGCTGTTCGAGGCCAGAACGGGAGTATTGCGGACCAAGACGTACCGAGCCAAATAGTCCGCGTGGAGGAGGAAACGGCTAAACATTTGATTATGTTCTGTAAAGGGCTCCACCCTATAGTCCAAGATAATGGCGCGGAATGGCTTTCCTAATGGCAGCTTGGCTTTCCAAGGACAAACCGAATTGCTCTATTCTGCACTTTTTCAAGTTTATCTGTAAGTCCCTTAGTATATGGGTCCCAGCAAACGCACGCATACTCCAGTATACTGCGGATGTGTGTAAAATAGAGCTGCTCTCTAAGTTTTTGTGGTAAACTACTGAAGTTACGTTTCAGAAAACTTAATGTTCCTACCGCCTTGTTCCTAACGTAAATGACATGTTTATTCTATCTCAAATCAGCAGTGAAAAATACGCCTAGGTATTTATATTCCGTGACATATTGAAGATTAGCGTTATTGATCGTGTAATGATTTCTGCAGTGCGAGAGTTCCCTGGTAAAGGTGACGTGGACGCTTTTTCTCACATTCAACGACATTTTTTATTTATCACACCATGTGGCAATTAAATCTAAATTGTTTTGCAGTGCTTGTTTGTCAAGGTCACTATTGATGGCCCTATATACTATACAGTCATCTGCAAACATTCTAAATGATGGTGTGATACCAAAGTGATGCCATTTATGAACAACAAAAATAAAAGCGGAGCTAAGACTGATCCCTGGGGTACACCAGAGGTCGCAGCAACATATCTAGAGGAACAACCGTTCAGAGCCACAGACATCTGCATTTAGCGAAGATACTCAGCTATTCAAACAATAACCCTATCATCCAATTTGTAATATCGAAGTTTAGCGATCAAGAGACTATGCGTAACGACGTCAAAAGCTTTTCTGAAATCCAGAAATATACAGTCAACACTTAGCTGCTTGTCGACAGCTGAGGCAACGTCATGAGTATATTCTACCAATTGCGTCATACAAGAAAAGCTTTGCCGGAAACTATGCTGACTAGGATGAAGAAGGATATTGACAACAAGGTGGGACATGATGCTGCTATAAATCACATGTTCCATAACGTTGCATGCTATACTAGTTCACGACACTGGCCTATAATTCTCAACTCTGTCTCTCTGTCCACTTTTATCTATTGGTACCATGTGTGCCAACTTCCAGTCCCCAGGAACAATGCCGTCATTTAAGGAATTTTGAAATAAGCGACAAAAATATACACACAGAGTGCCCGAACAGTTAATAAGAAACAATGCCGGGATATTAATTATCCGGACCACTCGCTTTCGTGTGTTTCAAGCCTTGCAATAATCTCTCGAGTCCCGTCGCACTAAACGCAACCTCACACATTTTGTCGACTAGGACAGAAAAATCAACAGTTGTAACTGCACTAGCACCTGAAAAATCAGACTGAAATACCGACGAAAAGTAATTAACAAAAATTTCGACCTTACTCAGATGATCATTAATAATTCTGACGGACCAGTGCAATGGTTGAATAGAAGTGTCCTCCTTGCCGTTTCTTTTAACGTATTTCCAAAATTCCTTCGGATCGTCTACCAGCCTCTGGCCTAAGTTAGCGAAGTATGCTTGTTTGGCTGACCCAGCGAGCTTTCTAAAACTACGTTTTAACTCTGCTAACTGTATGTAGCGACTATCCAATTTCTGAGTCTTGCTAAGCTGATAGATTCTTCTGTTTTTTCTTAATAAAGAACTGACTTGCCTGTTAAACCATGGTTTATATCTTGAACTTTTGGAAGAGAACGTTCGAACGGGAACAAATTTAGCACGTAGTTCAAAAAGCTTCTCTTTAAGTACTCCCCATAACTCTTCCCCGTTTAATTCATCTGCCAATGTATCAAAAGTGGGAAAGTAAGATTCAAGAGCTACGTTTAGTGCAGCGTAGTTAGCCATGTTGTATGCATACACTGTTCTAGGGGCTTTTTTCGCTACACACACATTTCGAAATGTAGCGTCCGCTACAATATTTTGATGATCAGTTATACCGTGCAAAGCACATGTGGCTGAAATAATCTTCGGTGCGTCACAAAGTAACAAATCAAGCACGTTACCAACGTCATCATTACGCGAAGGATCTCTTACCAACCGATGCAGACTGTTTTCGTGCTTAAATATCGGACCGCGAGCGCACTGCTATAGTGTTGCTTTAGGCTTTCTTTACAACGCGGAAAAAATAACAGTGCTAGACGTATTGTACGGAAAACAATTTTGTCGGTGGTTTCTGAAAGTGTTCTACATCTCAGGCTTCATATTTTGGGTTTCCAGCCCATAATTAAGGAATTGGTAAATAAAGATTAATAATGAATTAGTATGGGGAAAAATAAAAAGATTGCCTGAGTAACTATACAGGCTAGTGTGAGTAGTACGCGTTTAGGTCAATTCGCCACTGAAGTGTCTTTGATTTTAGAATTCTTGACTCAAGTTATGACCCGGTATATATATATATATATATATATATATATATATATATATATATATATATATATATATATATATATATATATACACACACACACACACACACACACACACACACACACACACACACACACACACACACACGCACACACGCACACACGCACGCACACACACACACACACACACACACACACACACACACACACACACACACACACACACACACACACACACACACACACGAGAACACCACCAGGTCGGTGCAGCACCCTATTCGTTTTCAAGCAGCTATAAAACGCAAAATCCCGTGCTCGTATCCTCGTAATACCAGCCGGTCTACTTTTAAAATCCCGGCGTTACACGGCTCGTCCCGTGTGCGGAAATCGCAATTCTTCCGCTTCCGTCTCGTGCACTTACTGCATGCGCATCTCTCTGTGCCGCCCTTCTGCGCGGCCCGAAAAGATGTATGCGCCCAAGTTGCGGCCAGATATTGAGAAGAAAAAAATATAATAAAAACGCATTTTCCGGTTTGCGCCGGTGTCTCGACATTTGCATTGATACGCTTCTGGACCACCGTGGTGGTGTGTTTTTTGCTGTGGTTTCGTTTTACACAACCTCCTTTGGCACCTCGTTGCCCCGCCGCGGTGGTCTAGTGGCTAAGGTACTCGGCTGATGACCCGCAGGTCGCGGGATCGAATCCCGGCTGCGGCAGGGCTGCATTTCCGATGGAGGCGGAAATGTTGTAGTCCCGCGTGCTCAGATTTGGGTGCACGTTAAAGAACTCCAGGTGGTCGAAATTTCCGGAGCCCCTCCACTAGGGCGTCTCTCATAATCATATGGTGGTTTTGGGACGTTAAACCCCACAAATCAATCAATCAATCCTTTGGCACCTCGCGTGGGTGGTTTGTGGCCGGCAATTCGTGATCGATCTTTTTGACAGGCGGAAGTCAGTGTGTGCTGGTTGGTCGGCCGCAGACGCGCCTCTTCCAGGGGAGAACGCGGGCAGTGCACACGACCAGTCGGACAGTGGGCAGGAGTGAATGCAGGGGCGGCGCGTGGGTGCGCAGGCGCGTTTTGCGTGATACGATCCGAACGATGGCGAACTGCCGTTTGCTGCATCAGCGTCGGAGAAAAAATGGCACGTGCCCGTTGTTCTGTCTGGCCCTATAGATGTTTCATAAGTGAACAAATCGTGCAGAAAATGGGAGCCAACCAAACTTGTACGATGAGCCGTATCCGGTGGGATGAAACCAAGCGGGAGATAAAAGAAAGAGAGGAAAAACACATACAACACAACCTTGCTCGAGAATGCAGACGCAATTGAATGACTATAGTTCGTGCGGATAAAACGGCACTCGGGGAAAATCTGACACCTCATCGGTACAATGAGACACTCTACCCACACTCGAACCTGTGCGCGCATAATGGTCGTGGATTCGTGAACAGCTGAAATTGAGTCAACACGCCAAGAACCATTGTGAGCAGTTGCGTAAAGGGGGGGGGGGGGAGATACATACGAAATACCTGCATCCAGAGCGCAGATTATTGAATTCGTCTGTACTACATTGTTACATCTGGGAACGGAGGACAAGAGGCAATAAAGCCTCACGTTGTGGGGTCCTATGGGGATGAGAACGCTCTTCACGCTATGTAGAAATGGTTTACTTCATATTGTTGATGTGATCGTCAATGACTCTGTTTTGTCTTACTGCGTTTATACGGAGCACCGACGATTGTGCGCTCACTAAGGCGCATTTGATGTGTTCGAAAAAAAAAAAAAAAAACCTTGACGCTTCGCCTTTGCCTTCAAAAGTATGGAGAAAACGATAGCGTGATCGCGCCCCGTTTGTCTTCTCATTCGCTCGCCTTGTGGCGGTGATTCTGCACGGCACGTTCGAGAACACTTTTTTTTTTGTGGATTAAGATCACCGGGACACTACAGTAAAACAGTAAACGAAAACGAAGTAAGACTGACTAATATATATATATATATATATATATATATATATATATATATATATATATATATATATATATATATATATATATATATATATATATATATATATATATATATATATATATATATATTTACTTCAGCACCTCAATGTCAGTGTGACTTTGCGGGTGTCAAAGCATGTATTAAACATTGCCCCCCTCCCCATATTTTTGTATTTCGGCTGTATTGACTAATGCTATAAATTTTGCTGAAAGATGCTGTGTTTATAGAGTTCGGCTGAACACGGCGTAATTCTTTTTTACCTATGAACAGTTACGCCGACCATTTATTATTTACGCGATGCCTAAGACAGAGGGGAAAGAAAGAAAAAAAAAGGTCTATTAAAAATGCCGATAAAAAAAAAGTCCGATATCATGGTGAGCTGGTGCGGTAGCCGGAATGCGTCGTCACCTCTTTCTTTTTTTTTTTTTGCCTGCATTCTGGCGGTGAAAGTCACGATTTATGTTTTGTTCTCTGGCGTCCCATCAAACGGTACCAAGCGTGCGGTGACGCTGAGATAACTCCTTCCAGCGCCAGGGGCTGCTCCTTCGCAAGAGTGGCGGACCTCAAGACACGGTCGCAAGACCATGTCTTGAGGTCCGCCGGTTTTGCGTATGAGCCACCTGTGCCTTGTCCGAAAAGTTGGCATCGTACTTGAAATTCGGGAAAATTCCGCTCGAAACTGCCAGGACTGGCATTTGTGAGCGGATTGCTGTGTGGACTTTTGCATGTAACGCGTCCCGTCCTTGCATCCCCAACCGGCGGTGCTCCTCGACTTTCACTTGCGTCCCCGGCGCTGCCCAAGACATGACCGCACCCTGGCGCAAGAGTTTGGGCATTTCAGACTATTGCGTTCATTCCATTCGATTGATTTATATGTGGAGTTTAACGTCCCAAAACCACTATATGAATATGAGAGACGCCGTAGTGGAGGGCTCCGGAAATTTAGACCACCTGGGGTTCTTTAACGTGCACCCAAATCTGAGCACACGGGCCTACAACATTTCCGCCTCCATCGGAAATGCAGCCGCCGCAGCCGGGATTCGAACCCGCGCCCTGCGGGTCAGCAGCCGAGTACCTTAGCCGCTAGACCACCGCGGCGGGGCCATTCCATTCCTTCCATAGTTTTTATTTCGCTCGAGTTGGCCTGGCTGGTCGCTGTCGCATTTCGTAGATGTTTCATTTATCGCACTATTTAGGCGTGTTCTCGCTTCGGCAGCACTGCAGGTGCAACATAGTCGCCGCAGATTGCTAGCTTAAATGGGCTAGCGCTTAATACAGCTGTTTCTAAACTGCCGCCACTGCACTGGCATCTTGAGGTGGAGCGCAGCGTAGGATACCTAAAGGGAATGCGGGCAGTGCGCCGCCGTGTTATGCATATGCGTCGCTTGCCTCGCTGAAACACGACCGGTGCGACAGTCTGCAAAACTGAGGGGAGAGGGGCGTGTACCATTCGGTGGTCGAAGTGAAGCAAGTGACTCCGTGGAAAATTAGAGCCGCATAGCGAAGTTCAAGTGGTTAACCATTGGCTAGCCAGAAGTGATGAAGGGGACTCAAGCGCCCTCGCAAATTTCCATTTCGCGCGGGTACACGCACACATAAACGCACGCACCCACGAACATGCTTAAAGCAATCCCCTCCCTGGTTACGCTACTGTCTTTTTGGCATTAAGGGTGCTGCGACACTTGCCGACTTCCTTCAGCAGTTGCGTCACATTAAGTGGCACATAGCTACCGCGCATTTACTAGACGCGCGCTTCACAACCTTTTTAACTATCCACAGGTGGATGATATTTTTGCGACGTGCACGTATGATCGAATTGGCAGTCACCGCCGGCTCTTGGTAACGCGCGTGAGCAGTGATGTTTTATTATTTGTTTACTCTAATATTTATTTGCTATCATTTTTTTCGGGCGTTCGTGCCGAGCTTTTCCCGAACCACCGATGCGACAGGGAGGCGAACTTGGTTTGTCGCCCTGTCAGTAAATACGGGTCACCCGAACGGCGGCGTTTCGGTTCCTCGACAGAGCAGGCAGATGTTACGTGCACGGCTCACGGCAGGGAAGAAGGCGAGTGAACGAAAGTAGCGAAATTTCTCCGCTCGGTTTCCCCCCACTGGAGGTGCGCGACAAGAAACTGGTTTCCCGCGTGACCTGGGGGGGGCAAAGCGTTTCGCGTGCCACGCGTCTCACAGCCCAGTGCCGCTTTTGTTTCTTCGCTCTCACATTTATCGTGACTGCACGCGATGCCACGGTCTTCCATTCTCGCTCGGGGACGCAAATCGGCTCCGCGCTCGTTGGTCGCAGGTGCTGGCGCCCCCGGCGCTTCGAATACACAGATGCCGTCATTGTCGCGCGCAATTAAGGCCGGCGCGCGACGCCTGTTCGACTTGGCATCTGTCGCGTGCGGTCGTCGTTCCAGACGACGCGACTCTGGTTGCGCTTCTGAGCAACGGCGCACGCCCGAGCGTCTGAATATTGTCATGCTCCAGAAAGCGTTGACGCCTTTTCCCCTCGCGTCGCTGATCGCTCGAAGCCCTTGCCCCTCTTTTCTGATCACTTCCGCGATGCTATCGCTGTTGCGCGCCCTGCGGTCCGTGTATCTGTTTCAATCATTTTGCTTCTTCTGTGCGCGCCTCCGGCGAAGCCGCAATGAGGCCGACAATCCGGAAGCGACGCGAGAGACGAGGAAACGTCTGTCGTCGGGGTCGTAGCGCACACGTGGGCCGGCGTTCTGACCACGGCCCCTCACGTGCGACCCTTACCACGACCCCGCGCAAGAGGCGACAGCGTCCTGCTCGGCGAGGCCGATCATTGGCGACGATTTCCTGGCGGGGAGCGGACATCGCCGCCGCATTGTTCCACGCGCCGGTCCTTGTGTCTGTCGACGTCCACCGCTCGACCGAGCGCATAGCTTGTGAGTCCTCCGGGCGGGCCCGTATATATCGCGCGTCCCCGCCAGAGGGGATTTCCGCGTGAGAGCGAGCCCACCCGGAAACCGTATAACCGCGCGTCTATATTGCGTTTAAGGATAAAGGTTCGTCAGAGGCGCAGTTGTTCGCGCGAGTTCCTCTTTCCCTTGGTCCGCGTCTTCCTCGGTTGCCCACTTTGTACCGTGTCCTTCGCAAGAGGGCCGTGTGCAGTAATACAGTATGCATTTTCGTGCGCCGTTACGACTGGCGACCACGCGTCTCCCATCCGTGAAACTGTCTGTGCACGGCCGCTGCGCTAATTGGCGCCTCGATCGGCCTCCGCTGAGCGAGAGTTGTCCGTTCGAGAGTTGTTGGCGTGCGTTACCGAGGTGTGCCGAGCGGATCGGTTTCGCATGGCTACGACTCCCCTGGCTCCAAAACTGCGTTTCAGGCCGCACACCGGGGCCCAGATTCGCGAGGGCGCGGCTGTCCCGACAGCGCTCGCGTGGGGAGCAATCAGTGTCGCACTATTTGGGCGTACTTTGGCCCTGAGACAGAAAAAGGCGGCTCTTAATGAATGGTCTTCTGAAATTTCGAGGGTGTAATTAATCCAGGACAGTGTAAACAGACCACTACGCATTCCGGACTAGTGAATTAAATTAAATGGGGTTGGGCAATTGAATGAAAAGGGGATGGGAGAGGAAATGGAAAACTATTACAAGTAAGGAGTTCAGCGGTATTATGTATACTAATCATCTATAACCATTACTGTCCTGTGGGAGATGCATGTGCAGGGTCACGAATACGTGGGTGGATAACAGCGGTACAGAAATCGCAAGTTCGTCTGCCTTCAGACTTTTGCAGAGCGCTCTTAGTCATCGTAAGCTTTCCGGAAGTCTTGTTCCAGCCCGCTTCAGAAGCTCTTGGAAAGACCTTATTTCCGCTGACTAAAAGACGATTCAGACTGTGCTGTCCGACATAAATTCAGTTACCGATAATCGGCATTGCTCTCAGTTGTCGCTATTTTGGAGCATTACGCAGCGCGTTTGCGCGCGATTTCCGCGAAGAAAGATATTCAGAAGGGAGTTTTAGAATACCGTTTGCAAGCGCTGCGGGCGTTGCGAACGAAGCGGGTGCCAAAAGAGTTTCAGAATAGCGTTTGCCCTGCTGCGAACCGCAACGTACGATCGCAGCGACACCGTAGCCTCGAAACCAGCGCTTGCGGGCCACATGCGGGCCGCCATCACCACACGCAATTTCGGATTTTCTGCGTGCGGTCCACGAACGCCGACTCGCGTTATGACGCATGCGCAGTGGCAGCGACTGTACCGTAAGGGCTCGCGGTGCGCTCTTCTGAAACTCCCTATTTTGGGCTGCGACACATGCGTACAAAGGCTGACGTCACTGCCTTGGCGGTGCATATTAGGGGAATTACCCCGGTAATTTCCCACAGCCCAGGATGCTCAGACAGCCTTCTGTGAAAATGTCTGTGGGCTGCTTGCGTTGGAAAAACAAATTTTGCTCAGACACAATCGGTTAACAACGATAGCGCTATTCGCCTCTACAAGTGCCCTCTCATTGATTAGAAGTCTAAAGAAGCACGTGATACCTGCGTATACGTTTGTTCCTTTTTAACAATATGTGGTTACGCGATAGAATCCACGTGAAAATCGAGAGCATTTAGGATCTTGCGCCAGTGGTCCACGTTGCTTGCATGGTCGCATGTTCTCTGTCTTCTCATGACCAAGAGGTCTTGTTGGCCCGCTTCTTCTACTTCGAAACAAAACCATATTGGTTGCATGTTTCCATTGTTATTTTTTATTTTAGTTGCTGCGCAGAGTCACACGTGGACGTACAGACTAAGCTGCTGTGTGGTCGGCCTTTCGCGATTGCGTTGTGATGATTCAGTCGATGTAAAGCGTGCAGGGGGCTTCTGGAGCGCTGCAGCACCTTGAGACAGATCCTTTCGTGTACGATTTGGCTTCGAAGCTTTTGACAGACAGTATAAATTAGATATACGTGCCAATAAAAGGTTGCTGTACGTATAAATATATTCATGCTCGATATCTATGCCGTCCCTGTAAATATTATTTCAGCTGATATAGCGATTCAGACGTCACCCAATTGTTTCTTGTCTGAGTACGAACTATGCAAGAGGTAGATTTGTGCTCGCTAATTAGGCGTGTTGAATGCCTTTTCAAAGAACCCTACCACATCATACCAGTCGATAAAGCAGAAGTAGCCTAGGAAAATAAAATTAGAAGTGGTAATTCTATTTGGAGATCCCACACCGGCTTACGTTCTTGCGCTGCAGGAGAAACCGGAAACGCGAACTTGTCTCGTCACAGGGTATGCTTGCGTTAATAGACGTGCCTGCTGCTTCGTTTGGTTCGTCGACGCAATAATCCGTGACTCTATTCACCGTCAATCTCCATCGACCCTGTGCAATTCGCGACGCACAGATAACGCCAATAGCGGGTGCACTCGGCGTGACACGCAAGGACGACTCTGTTCGCGGGGTTGTCGCGTCTTATCGCTTTGGCTGGCACTGCGGCGAGAGAGAGAGCGAGAGCGGAGCTCTTTCTACAAGGATAAACAGAAGCCGGTTGCATCCACGGCTACGCGGTCCCAACAATGGTTGCGCTTGTCGACCACTGTCTATTAGGAAGTTATCTCCCATTGTCGGCCCGACCCCTGCTGCCAGACAAGCCGTCATCAGTGTAGGAGGAGAAAAAAAAAAACACGGCATCATTGGCGATATGTGTGTACGCACACACCTTCTATAGGAGCACAACCGGACAACTGACCGCTGTCGCGTTCAGCTGGGCTCCACTGCATATGCATGAATACGCGCGGCCGGTCGACGGCTCTACGCGAAAGCGGCATAGGTCAGGCTCGGCTGGCCAGGATCAGCTGTGGAGGCGGGTGGTGTCTTGTAGTGAGGAAGGCGTGGGGTGGCGAAAGGAGGCTCCTTTCCGCTGATGGCCGCGTCGGCTTTATGTCGCGACTCCCACTGCGCGTGTGTGTTCAACGTCCCTTTCGCCGTCGGCGGTCCATTGTCCCCGGGGGACTCGGACGATGCTCGCGCTTGTCGCTCGACCAAGTGCAACGATGCCTGACGGCAGCGGTCGTGGACATGGCGGGGGCGGTAGGCTCGCGAGGATGGCATGCCTAGCGGCCCTTGAGGATTAATTGCTCCTTGTATACCTCGTTCTCCCCCTACTTTGTTGCGAAGAAAAGAATAAATTTACCGGTGTCGTTGGCCAAGCCTTCGTTAACGAGGACTGCTCAGCCGACTTTTGCGAGCTTCGGCCTATGCCTTCAGCCTATTCCTTAGTAGTATGCATTCGAGTCCTTCCCTTCGTTGGCAGTGCTTGCGCTAGAGGCATCAGTTGAGGTGTCCTCACATGAGAGACAGTTATTGTGCACTCCACACCCCATTTTCTTACCTGTCCGCCTTTTCCTTTAGAATCACCCCCCTCCCCCCGATGAATGGAAACGTGTGTTGCCCATGCTCGGTCTTGTGCTCCGCATTTTGAAAACTTGTTCATGCAGGTGAGTGGCAGAGGCAAGGTAGCAAACCAGATGCTTTTTTTCCGGTCAACTTCCCGTCTCTGAATATCAAATAGCGCCGTGGTAGACGGCTTTGGCGCTATCCCGAGAGATGACATTTGATCCAGTTAAAACGTGGGAGAAAACAGCGCGGATTTTACGTGGACGCTGCAAGAGATTAGTGCAGCAGTGCGTGCGTGATTTCTTTCTGCGTTCGTGCGGAACGTGCGCTGTCGTATGGAACGCTGTTCGATGTGGGACAGCGTTCTTGTGAACGATCGCGCGTTACCGCGATCGTTCAGCTGCTGTTCATCTATGCCATGCTTGCGGACGTGATCAGAAACGGAAGTATGGGGGATAACACTTTCGTCACCTTCTATTGTGATTCGCTGCTCGATGTCAATAAATCTATCGGCTGCTGCGTGACGGGACGACCACTTCGTTGTTAAGTCAACAAAGACGCGGCATGAATAGGGGACGCACACCGGTGGCGTCCGTTAGGTGAAAGAACCGGTCACGCGGAAAGATGTTCCGGGTGGTTATCCCTGCACGAGCGTGACTGCATGAGGGCGTAGTGAGCTTGTGTGTGAACACGCGTGGCCGTCAAAGATGTCTTTCTTATTCCAATGCACGCGGTGGAACATTCCATACCCGATCAATTTCGAATGCTGTGCGACTGCATGTTTTCATTCGCTTTGGCTGTGGGATTCTTATGGTACCGGGCCACCATGTAAAGAAGCCTTGTTGAGTAGGAAGTACATGAACGCCCACAGAGGTCCCACCAATTAATACCACAGAATTATTAGTTTGCTGCCCATTATCTCTGTAGTTGTTCGACCGCTCTATGCAGTGCGCCAGCGGTACTAATGCGGCGTGTGGACTGTTGCGTGACTTCCAACTATCATGTGTCTTTTGTGTGCAAATGCCTAGTTGAAAGTGTTACCTTCACCAGACGCCGTTTTTGGTCTATAAAGTTACTTTGTGAAAGTAAACGAGGTCATGTTGAAATGGATCACACACAATCTTGTCGCAGTGTGTCGCCTGTTGTCGTGTCAAGCAGTTGTGACGTTTATACCCGCTCAACCATGTTTCGATTTGAATCACAGGAACGCGTCTGATGCGGTCAGGGGCGCCGTGGAGCTCTCCAGATTCATTTAGATGACGCAGATGCCTTTGGCGTGCACCTGCAGTGCGATGCGCCAGCGTTTCTAAATTTCGCTTCCCATCAAAGCGCGCTCACCAGGACCGAAGACTGAACCGCTGACCTTGTGAGCAGTAGAGTTAATCGAGTGTAGTGACAATATGAAAAAAAAAAAACCGCGTCTGTCCGCGGGTCTTCTGCCCAGCGGTTGGCGCGCGTTCCCTTTTGCGGGTCGTAGGAACGGAAAGCCGGTGCGGCGGGTCTCTCCCCCACCAGCATCGTTGGCGAGAGAGGTGTGCGGATGCGGCCAGCGCCGGACCGGCGGACTTTTCCATGCGCTCGGCTGCCCCGAACGCGGAACTGCAGTGATCGCCGGCGGGAAGGGGGGAGAGCGGGGCCGCTGAAAGTGGCTGCAGAAATAAACGCGCGCCGCTGTCAGATGCTCGGGCCGGCGTCGCACTTCCTCCTGTTATTTCAACCCGTTTCTCTCTCATCGTTTTCGTTCTCTCCGTACGTCGGCTGCCGTTCGCGCGCCAGTTATGACGTTGCGGAATGCGGTTCCTCCTACAAGCAGGAAAGCGAAAGCTCCCTTGTCACTGGAAGCGGCTGCCCTGGCTCAGCCAGGGAGGGGCTGACCTGGCCTAATGAAGGCTGCCACCCTGACGTGACCTTCGCCTTCGACGTCCGTGCCCGTCAAATACTTCAAGGCCCTCTCCTTTCCCAATAGCCGTAACGAGCAAAGACGTCGATTTCCTTGCCGGTGACGCTTCCGCGGACCGCCGGGTTGCTTCGACAGTGCAGGGCCAGACGCACACGGGAGGGTTCCGGAGGGATAAAAGGATAAGATTAAAGGTATATATATATATATGATTAGTGGAGTTTATTGGCGCAAGGGCCAGATATGGCCAAAGTATATATATATATATATATATATATATATATATATATATATATATATATATATATATATATATATATATATATGAGAGATAGGAAAGATGGAATCACGGTCACAGGAGTGCGAGGACGGGCACCACTTGCGAGAGCTCTTGTCGGCGTCAGGAAATGGCGTAGGGTAAGTCCAGCAGGTCAGAGCTACGCTGACGTCGGAGATCGCGAGGACACAACCGGTCGGCACGAAATCCAGCGAGCGAGTGAGAGGTTCATAACGTATCGCTTAAGCCACGAGCGGTCAGGTTGTTTTCCGCGGGCCGGGTGCCTGCTCAAATGGCAGCTTTTTGCTTTAATTTCTAAGTGCATTTTGGAAATGTTACAGCGCACGCAGACGAGGACAAAAGAAGGAAAGGGAAGACACAAATACCAACTATCCCACCAAGGCATCCTCATGAAATTTGTTATTGTAATCTGCTTGTTTATTTTTTGAGTGCTTTTGAAAAAAAAAAGGGGGGGGGTAATTAGCTGCAGAGTGCGTGAAAAAAAAATTTGATGCAGGTTTGATGCAGGTAATACAACAGGTACTTGTAGGAGGCATCCAGCAGGTAATCTCGAACATTCGATATTAGTTTGGCCTCCCTGTGCCTGATGCCCTTGGTAACAGGATGCAGCTATAAGATGGGACTAACATTCGCCGCAGGCAAGAATTTGCTCTATACTTTGGGCCAGTCGAAGGCCCTCGCAGGTCGTCATGCACGCGTGATTTCAGCTATAGCGCGAAGCCTCTACTTCCTTGAGACCCGGCAAAGGTTATTTGCGGGGAAGGAAGCGGACATATGGGGGTAAAAGGGCATGCGTGTCCAGCCGGGAAAGGGGAGGAGAGAGAGACCTGTAGGAAGCGAGAGACGTGGGCTGTCAAGTAAAGATGGCCGTTCAGTCGGCCGGGTTGTTCAACGGACGCCCACTAAATGGGAATCCTAGTCATCGAATCCAATCCACGGTAACAGTGAATGAGTAGAACCCGTCTAGCCTGTTTATTTGTTGGCTATTTCGAGAACCGTGTGAATGCGCGATAAACGCTGTTACGTTTGCGCGTGGGTCACTTATTTGTTTCCTACTTGCTTTCCTCGTTCTTTTTATGTCTTCTTCCTCCTTCCACAGTGATTGGTCGAAAATCAGGTGCAACAAGGTTGAACCTTTGCGTTTCCGTTTTGCTGGTTCAATATTAACGTCGCCATAGCTGGTGATCTTTAGCGTGACGAAGTTCCCGGTATGCCGATTTGAAAATTCAAATTCGCAACACATGGCAACTCTAAAGTTGTATTTGCAAGTATAAATTATTATGATTGGTTTCCCATACTAATTCACAGTTATGTCGTTGCCGCTCGTGCCACTTTTGCATTGATGACTGTTTATGAGCCGCCACCGACGACTCTGTTGACAAATAGCATTGCTCTGGTGTGCGCTGACGTCTTTGTGGCTGGGGATTCAAATGCCTAGAGTCCGCTCTGGAGTGCTCAGCCTTCGATGCGCGACACTTGTTCAATTATTCTTTCGACATGGGTTGATAATTTTTAAACGACCCCTCTTATCCCCCAAAAGTGAAAACTTGTGAAGTTGGATAGATGTACGCCTGTGTTGTATTTCGGTGGTGGCTACAGTTCTCCGATCGAAGGTTTGATCCCGGCTATGGCGGTCGCATTTCTCTGAAGGCGAAATGCTAGTGGCCCATGTAATGCGTGATGAGTGACAATGCACGTTTAAGGATCATCAGGTGGTCGAAATTCCCGGAGCTCTCTACCATGGCGTGTCCCATAATACGTGCCAGTAGCATCAATTAATCATACATAATAATCAATTAATATGTATGATGATTGTATTTATTTAGCAGGCTTGTTTTCTCAAATGTTGGGCTGATCTAATCAATTAATATGTACACTGATTGTATTTACTTAGGTGGAAATCGAATGCTTTTTGGACATATATGTTCCCCTGTGAACTGTAATCGTGTAACCGCTTTTGTACTCGGCCTCTTCATCGTCGCCTGCTTGACACATTCCCAGAGCGTGAACACCGGAACCCCAGATGTATGTTATCAATTCCTTGTATGCTGTTAACTGTGCAACTTGAAACTTACTTTAGTTATCAATAATATATGTCTGGCTTCTGGAACGGAGTATTAAGGGGGAAAAGTTTCGCTACAGGTGCTTCGGAGTCGCTTTTCCTCTCGAAAAGCCTCGTGTCGACGAGGTTACTGGGTCAGCGCTGTCGCCTGATCTCAGACACTGTTAACAAGATCGAGTAACGGCTTCTGCTAGGCACGGTCTTCAGTGTGCTGCACTGTCTGCTTCTGCGATATACCGTCCAAAACTATTTTTGTGCTCTACTTCGCGAAATTCTGCATGCGACCGTAGTTAGTTCACCGGGCTTCGGTGCTTGAAGTGCAGCGTTGAATTCTTGCTATCGGACATTTTTGTTCATTTTCATCGGGTGTATACATCTGCGCTGCCTGTGCGTACGTGCGCGCGTGCTTGTGTGTAGTTCACATCGCTGGTCACATACGTCGAAGATGAAGCAATGCTATTCAAATTTAAGGAAGAAAAAGGGAAAAAAAAACGAGACAGGGAAAGGATCTTTAAAATTGGCGCACTTGTGTGCACACACGCGATTTTTGTGCAGTGCAGGACGACAATATGCCACGTGATCTGTGTCGGCCTACTCGTACCCTCGAGGTGGCGGGGGGGGGGGGGGGTGGCCAGCTGGAGGTATGATCGGTTGGAGCCCCCCCCCCCCTCCCAGAGCAAGCAGCAAGCATATTCAAAACACAACGCATATCTTCCTATCCTCCGTATACGCTCCTCAAGGAACTCCCTTGTCATGAGTGCCCCTTTATAGTAAAAAAAAATTCTGGCGCCTCCCTTGCCTTGAAAGCTCTGAAGCCATCCCCTGCGGATTGATTTGTGACGTCCCTGGACGTACTTCCATCGTGGGCGAAACGCTACACATCAAATTAGCCAGTGGCTGATAGATTGGCTTGCAACGTGCGATTTTCAGGCATATTCCGTTATTTGTCGAGAGAAGAGAAATCCATCTTTAGCTGACTTTGATAATGTATTGTGAATTCCCGGCCGCACGCTGCGCTATAATATTTGGCTCGCTTGTTGTCGGGAGCCTCTATACTACCGATCGGTAGCGTTTTCTGATCATGCTCAAAAAGTGTTGCAGAGCCCCTTTAACGTGAACCTAATACATGCATACTTACTCGAGTGTTTTGGCACGTCTTCCCCCTAGAAATGCAACGGCCGGATCCAGTAATCGAATCCTCGTGCTAGAAGCTACCATGGCGGGGAAAATGATAAATAAAATGTGAATGTGCCTGGCTTTTGACTCGATAACTCAGCAATAAATAACGTTACCACTGTTCTGTAATCGAAATAATAGGAAATTGATTCGTTACGCACCACTCTGAATTATATGTATACACCGATACTCCACTGTAAGGGAATTAACCGAAACTAGTGAAGCAAAATAGGGGCAAGGGCTCCTGAATTTTTTTTTGCTTTTTGTTTCGTGTGGATAAAGTGCGCAATGTGGATCGAATGCATATATAGAAGAAATTCTTTCAATAGTGCTTTGGTGGAGTGCTAAGTTCACAGCACGCCCTAAAGATTAACGCCATTTGCCTCTTTTGTCATGTGTAGATGACTTTAGAGGCAATATATAAAAAGGGGTGTGTAATAGCAATGTTTATGCATCATAGCGGTCAAAATTTCCGGAGGGCTTTGAACATTTTCGTCCTCCTCTTTCTTAATTTTCCGAAGGTGCTGAACATGTTTTAATTAAAAGCTCGTACGGTAATTATGACGCTCTTTTAATATTTTCAACACCCTAGCACATTTAAAGAAAACAAGATGGATAAAAAGTTTAATTGACAGCCCCAAACAGTCATTTATGGGCGTGATATCGAATCATCTCCAACGTGTACCGTGACCTGGGATACGCCACTTCACCATGTACACCAGTGGTAAGCGATCTCGCATCGGCCTATACCTGAAAGATAATAAAAACAGCTTAGGTAAACTATACTTTAATCAAGTCGTTAATTAATATTAGGACCATATGTATTGATTATCAGAAGCCAAACACAACACCCAAATACTGTATCGCAGGCCATCGACTGTATTATAATTATGGGCTTTGGGACTGCGATGAACCTGATAAATATAACCTGCCATTTGGTGGTTTCAGTTTCAGTTTATTGAGCGTATTTGGGGGGGGGGGGATACATATTGCGAGAGGTATACAGGAAGAGGTTTCATAGTGTAAACACTGCGGTGGGACCTCTTGTTTTAAAGTACACAAAAATAAAAACAGGAGCAGGATCGCGTAAAAGAAGCGTGATAGTGCGTACAAGATAACGGGGAAGATACCATTTTATAAAATTAGCACTATATATCCCTTTTTGACGTTCTGTACAGCAGTATTGCTGAAACAAGTGACAAGCAGTTGTATGGCACGCATTATTCGCTTCCGAAAAGCTCCTCGCGCTGACGTGCTATGCAGTGAACGTGATACCCTTGTCACACGGTCACCACCAAACTCCATTAAACACCGTCAACGTAAATCTCCCTCAGGGGGTTCAACGGAGAAGGAGTTGTGGCAGTGTCACACGGCAATGACAAGGTTGTAACAGTTGCCGCGAGGAGGCTCAGCTGGCGCTGTTTGACCTTCGGAAAAGTATTCTAATTTCATCTCTATTGATTTTTTGTGAATCCTCTTTATACGTTTTTTTTACAAAAAGCACTATTAAGTAGATATGCGACTAAAAAACATTAAAAATAATTTCATATAAAAATGCATTTGCTAAATGTAGCGATGCTGCGTGACGCTGGCTACATTGTGCTTTTAGTTGTTTTGCTGCTGTGTATATGCCCGGTACCGGTACGAAAGTTCTTATGCTTCCTTGCCTCGTGAGCGCACATTTTGTGTTCTTCAGCCATGAGTGACACAGCGAACGACGTGAGGAAGTGGTACAAAAATGCGCTGGTAATGACGTTGATCGGCTGGCGCCAACCGGCCCGACTCGCGGGGCATAGTGTGTAGGGCATCAGTGTTGAGATTAAGTGAACTCTGGCGGGCGTAAATGTATCCAAACAAACACCCGTTGTGAATGAGTACTACAACGAAAGAACGTTTAATATTGCCAAAATGTATTATTTTTTCACTGCGGCCACTTAGTGCTCGAAATTGTTCTTTGACCTCTAGACTGCTGCGGACGAGAGTACCTCGTTTCGCTGCGAAGGGAGATCGTTGAACGTCCTTTGCGAAATGCTCCGTTTATCTTCGTTTGCGTAAGGGTGGCCGTGTGACACGGACCGCATCTTCATTGTCGTAAGGACGAAGGAGTTAAATGGTCTTCGCAGGTGCCCGTGTGACAGGGGTATGAGACAAAGGCAGGCATCCTACTACCTTGTAGTTGTTTACGTGTAACTTTATTTTCCTTTAAAATAAAAGCTTCTCTCTTGAACCTTTCTGCGTGTCTTACTAACGAACTATACTTTGCAATAACATATAAGTCATATTTTTATTTGGACCGCTACATTGCGAAAATTAGGCCGCAATATTAGTCAATATGCTATTTCTCTCAACTTTGTCACAATATCCTCGCAAAGTATTTGTTTAATTTGCTCCCGAAGTATTTTAATCATTTACTATAGGAACATATAAAACAGGAGATGTTAATATATGACTATAAAAATAAAGTCCGCGCTTTCTATATAAAAAAAAGGCTAAACATGCAGCATGTCGCAATTTTCCACGAAAGTTAAAGTTAAAACAAAAATAAATAAAGTATCATCATGAAATATTGGTGGCTTGAAATTAGGGAAAAAATTGTTTCCGCGTAATTACTCAGACCAGTAATATTATGCAAATTATTTAGTGCGACACAATATTATTGATAACCAACAGACAATAATGTCATGGAAAGTTTAAGGGGTGTTATTAGATGTTATTTTAATTTAAATGATAAGAAAGAGAAGTTGACGAAAACATAACTTCGAATAGAAGGTCGCAGGTTCGGATCCTGCCAGTGGCAAGTTATCTCTACGTCCGCTTTTCTTTCTTCACATTTACATTACAACTACATCTAATAACACCACCTATATACTTTTCATGGTATTATTGTCTCTTGGTTCACATTAATATTTTAACAAAGAAAATGAGCCCTTAAATTTACACTTTCCTTCCTTTTTAGCGCTACACAGTTTCACTTGGTTGCCCAAAGTTTGAAGCGTCCTATAAGCAACACGTGTTTTTTTTCCCCGAGTAATAAAACGTGTCAATAACTACTTCTCGCATTCACATATACCTACACTACATATAGAGTGGCCATATAATTGAAATAAAACTGCATTTCATAATCCACGTCCAGATTTTATAGTAATTTTGGATATCAGTATCGATATGCTGTTGAAATCTTGTACCAAATTTTCAGAAATGACCAGTGTATAAGCTATGGGAAAGGTTTTCGTTTGAATGGTCACGTTTGCTAACAACCTGTTCAAACTACCAACCTTCCTTTCCGGCTTCTTTGGCCCTGTGGGACTAAGTTGCGTGAGTACGACCCACTGGTTGAGACCACTGCTCTAAAGTATAGCAGAGACTACGGCAATTATGATTCAGTGCGAACGACTGGAGATACACGCCTATACGCGTCATCGCTTGTCTTAATGTCACGTGACCTTCTTTGCCCCGCTTGCCAACATTACCTAGGTGGTGTTAACTTAGCACAACCTTGCTCATTCTTCTCATTTTTTTTTTCATAACGTTCCCGTTCGTGTAACCTTTAAAAGCTCTATTACAGCAGTCGTAGTTCCTCACTTTTGTTTATAAGTTTATGTGACCGTGTGTGCGTTTTGCATCTAGTGGTATACGTGAGTACAACCAATATATAGCCACCCAACTATGTGATATGTGGGGTTTAACGTCCCAAAACCACCATATGATTATGAGAGACACCGTGGTGGAGGGCTCCGGAAATTTCGACCACCTGGGGTTCTTTAACGTGCACCCAAATCTGAGCACACGGGCCTACAACATTTCCGCCACCATCGGAAATGCAGCCGCCGCCACCGGGATTTGATCCCGCGACCTGCGTGTCAGCAGCCGAGTACCTTAGCCATTAGACCACCGTGGCGGGGCACCCAACTGTGTGGACTAGATATGCATCACGCTAGCAGTGCGCTTCCGTATTTGAGCCGTAATCACGTAAAACACACGTAATCGGACATTTTCAGATCTCTGGCTCACAGCCCTCGTGATAAGCGATCGAAGGTGCCATGATGAAGGCGAATAACGTCCATTCCACTTTGCGTCCACCGCCGATGCGTTCTGCTAGCTCCGCCGTCGTGCGGATAGGCCTGGTCGGGCGGCACGAACGGCGAGGCGCGCTCGCTGTTATCGCGGCTTCCTGACGGGAGAGAAATAACGCGAGAGAAGGTGAGCGCCTCTTTCAGCGCATGCCGACACGCCCTGCGCCGGCGTATGCAAAGCGCCGTCCGTTAACCTCAAATTAGGCGATTGCAACCGGAACGCCCGGTCGCCGCGTGGCTCTCCCCGCATCCCTCTCGCATCGGTGTGTAGCGAATGCTGCGCGCGCTTTCTCTGCGCACGGCGCGGCACTCGCCGTGTTGCCCCAGCGGACGGGTCACTCAGTGCACGTCCCTCTTGCTCTTCGGGAGCACCTTGTTGTCACGCCGAGAAGAATACGCGCACTTTCGTTTCCCTCTTTAGGGGCTGCGATATCGTGAACGGCTTGCCGCGCTGCTCAGCGCTATCGCTGGGTCGAGACTGACCGTAAAAGCCGAAGAGCTGCAGTGCAGTGGCCCTTGTATGGTGGTGCGCTGGTCGGCAGCCATGGAGCTATCGGCTGAAAGCATCGGCGCGTATACACGAGCGACGAAGGCTCCTCCATGTCGATAGTTGTGATGCAAAATAAGGTCCGCAGAGGAGACTCTCCGAGGGTTTTCGCGGGCAACGTCGGCAAGCGTGAAAGCTTTCTTCAGCAAGCAAATCTACAGCGAAATATCGATGTTGTCTCTTTTCTCTTTCTGTCCAGCGCCATTTGTACGTCGGGGTTCTCTGTTGTATATATACGCTTCTTTGAGAGTTACACTCAGCCGTTACCTGATGAACACATAACAAAGAGTGAAGCAGTAAAATAGTCAATTATCTTTTAAATTGAGCATCTGAGCGATCATTTTGCAACTTATGAATCGTAGTCGGTTAGCTCGCATGGCCTGCCCACTCGATACAAATTTTCAGTTCAAGACATTTCCTCAATAATCATTATGAAGGAATGCGTTCCCATTACCCTCAGGACCCTAAGCGGCGTTTTGTTGAAAACAAATGAAGATTAAGAGAAACATTTTTACTGCAGCTTTGATGGCGCATATCTCGAGCCCATCGCGATATCCCTCGGAGACATTCTACGATACATCGTTAATCTAAGTTGAAAAGGGGTATTATACCAGGGGACTTTTTTGTACGCACAAACTTAACAGCGTCCGTCTCATTGTTTACGAGGCAGGCCTCCATGCCCGTAGAGGGCCGGACACAAACAAGAAAATTCTATCTACAGCTGCTCAAACAAAAGTGTGGCGTGCACGCACAACAACTTTCATTACTTGTAAAGGTCCTTGTATTATGTTTTGTTCTTAATCAAAATGATTTCCGAATAATGATCCTTGTTGGGTCTTTCCGTCTTAAAACCACGGTATGATAACGAGAGACACCGAAATATTTTCTGGTACAATCTGAACCGCCAAGTTGACCTGATCGTAGACCTGTTTATTCTATTTTTTCTAAATGAATATAACTTTTTCAGTACCTCTGCATTCCCGACATCACTCTCGTACGACGGTGGTTTTAAGATTCGATATGTTCACTTCTCGACTAAACCTAAATGTATACTGAGAGACCCCAGGCCAAGTGAAACTGCCCGATTCTGACGAGTGAGTTTGAGCAAACCTGATTTAGAAATATTGCGATTCTTAGTGGAAGTGCGCGCCTTAAGATAATCATAAGAGGTCAGTTTGTGAGTGAGTCAGAGGGAGTTCGGTTTGTTTTTTTGTCGACATGTGACCGGAGCACGTTCGACGAACAGCATCACGTGGAAGTCGTCCAGCTCTCGCACACTTTCGCCGAAGAGAGGAACGCTGTGCGAGGCGCGCCTCGTTTCCGTCTCGAAACGCTCTGCACTTCCTGCCCATAATCCCAACGCCGCCGGTCACGATCGGCTCGTTCCGACGCCGATCTAATGGCACACGGCGCAAGCTTGGTCGGCCATCAGGTGGAAACAGAGGAACGCGCCTCGGGCCTTTTGTTCTCGGGCAGAGCCGCCCAGTCACCGTACATATATGTAGCTCAGGAGCTGCTTTCCTGTGTCGCAGATCGCCCGTGACTGCAGATTACATGGAAGTATCGTTTGTGTATGTAAGAATGACCTACTCACGAAGCAGATTCGAGTGCAAGCCGTCGCTAGCCATCTGGGGAGAATTTACTCTCGTTCTTTGTTCTCCGAGAGGGCTTGAGGTTGGAAAGTTGGCCAATCGAGCGTTGTGTCCTCGGTGCACAGCGAGTCGTACACTTTATTCCATTAGGCCGCGCCTAAGAAACACAGAGTAGGCAGCAACACACTTGCTGGAGCAGTGTCTAGTTCGGACCTGGCTGACCAGCAATGGCTGATCGACCATATTGGGCTGGCATTTGAGACCAAATATGCTGCTTATTGGGCGAGTTGGTGCATCATGTACTTGTATTGCTTTGGCACAATGTTGTTATCAATATGGAGTAAAGGAGGAGGAGCTAGTGGTAAAGTGCTCATATGTAGTGTTGCCTGTCTTTTTCTGTTTTGGTTATGCCCCTTTTCCGAATTCTCAAACAGAGTTCCCTTAAAGCAATGCAGGCTCAAGCCAGTGCGGCCCTCGCCTAGCGTACCCCCCATGGTAAGAGTAGAGTAATCTAAATTTGAATAAATCATTTCTGGTCTGAAATCGTTTCCCTATTCTGTTCTGTTTCGTTCGCCAACAAAATAAAACACGCATACATAAGCAATATTATTTTAATATTAAAACACGCATTGCCGGCATTCCTTTTACACACACGTCTGCATGCCCTACAACATTGTCAACTTTCATTGTTCATGCATGGATGTTGCAGCGTGTATAGGGTAAAAAAAACCAACATTCTTATTTGGGCGTCACTCGTGCACAACATTGCACGTTTCCCGCCGCGTTGCCCGAGTCGGTCTTCTGCTCATCATCACGCGCGAGTATGTGTCTTAGCGAAGACATGTTCATTTGTTCCATTCATTGCGCACCGTTCATGGGTCAGCGGTTCCACACTTTGAAATGCTCGAGAGGCCACTTCCTTTTCTCTAAGGTTCACGTGAAGCCCGCCGTGGTGGTCTAGTGGCTCGGCTGCTGACCCGCAGGTCGCGGGATCGAATCCGAGTTGTGGCGGCTGCATTTTCAATGGAGGCGAAAATGCCGTAGGCCCATGTGCTCAGATTTGGGTGAACGTTAAAGAACCACAGGTGGTCGAAATTTCCGGAGCCCTCCACTGCGGCGCCTCTAGTAATCATATGGTGGTTCTGGGACGTCAAACCCCACAAATCAATCAATCAGTCAATCAAAATTCGCGTGAACTCTTTGAGTCAAGTTTCTGAAATCTATTGCCTGAAATTTCCTTCAGGACTTATACGAAATACGCATCCCTTTATCGTGATAATAGGGAGATTTAGAATACCGTTTGCAAGCGCTGCGGGCGTTGCGGGTGTAGCGGGCGCCATATGAGTTTTAGCATAGCGTTTGTTCTGCTGGGAACCGTAGCGCGCGATTGCAGCGACACCGTAGCCTCGAAACAAGCGCTTGCGGGCCACATGCGGGCCGCCATCCCCGCACGCAATTTCAGATTTTTTGCGTCTGGTCCGCGAACGCGAACGCTGACTCAGCGCGTTACGACGCATGCGCAGTGGCAGCGACTGCACCGCCGGGGCTCGCAGTGTGCTATTCTAAAGCTCCCTAATGTCGTAGCAACTTGCGCCCGGTGTCGGAGAAAGTGAAGGGCCCAACATGGTATGACATCTTTTTACTCTCGTACCCTCTTTTAGAAAAAAAAGCGCATATAATCTTAACCCCATCTATCACGTGTTGACGTGGCCAGCGCAGGGACTGTGGGTTTTATAATATACAATGGATGGCGATGCGAACTTCGTAGCAGCAGAAATGTTATATGCAGCAGTAGCGGTTCGGTTTTCGACGAGCTCTCTTTCTCTCTGGCCTGACCAGCGGTGGCAAAAGGTGGCTGCCCCCTACAAGCTTTGAAAAATTGAGCGATGCTCGCACGCCAGTTGGCCCACATACATATATACCACAATAACAGCACTAACATATCCTTTCGTGTTAGCGTCCAGAGGGAGTTCTTGCGAGACTTGCAGAGCGTGCATGCAGTGACAAAGGCCGAGACGTGCTCTCCTCGGTTGCAGTTGAAAAGAACCAGGAACGGAACGTAGGTCGAGTCGCACTTCCGTGGCGATTTTCGCCCGCCGGATCAGCGGCGCGGAACCTTGGACAACATGCGCTTGCGCGCGTATTGAAGTAACCACATGAGGTTTAGCCGAGAACGCCGTCGACGATATTCAGCGAGGTACCTCCTTTGCGAAGCGCGCCAAGGTAAGCAAAAAAAAAAAAGAAAAAAAAAGGCGATCCATCTCTGGAAACGCGGTCGTCGCGGCTCTCGTCGACGCACGCTCGGCCGCTGTCGCCCGCTCCAGATGTCGCCGAGAGGTGGGGCGCCCGACCTGGCGCGCTAAAGGCAGGCGACCGCGACGCCGCCGTCTCGTCGGGTTTCAGTGCCCTCGAGCGGGTTGCTGGCCCAATGAGACGTGCAGGAGTAAGTTAAAGAAAAAAGAACTCGCAACTTTCACGAAGGTCTCGTGCATGATGCAGTTTCCGGAGGCACCGAACAGCCGTCACTTGGCTTCCCGACTCCGGGGCCGCGCGCCAGACGAGACGTCAAGGAGGAACGAGGAGACATTCGTGTTTCGCTAATGGGCGACGGGGAAAGGGGCTCGCCACGAACATTCCTCCCGCGATTCGCCCATTCACCCCAGCATGTAAGGCACACTGCAGCTGGCTGAAACTCGCACACAGCGCGAGATTCGACCTCATCGCGCCCCTCGTCGTGTCTCATGGTTTTGTGGGTTCAGCAATTGGGTCCGCTTTATCGCGCTGCTAAATTTGTTCGACTTGCGAAATAGTGTCTCTACCGGGCTCAGATTTATCTCTTTAAGTCCAAGAGAAACTATATTATCTACACTTGCAAGTATATCTGGTCAGTTTATGATCATTTATGTCGTGAGAAACGCTGTATGTTAACCAGCTCAATCAGCCGGCGCGGAATTCGAGGTAAACACACCAACGCTATTAAATGAATCATGAGTATTAGGATATAAAGGGCGCGATACATCAGAAATGGCAGCAGATGGCTGATAAAACCATCATAATCAGATCTAATGACAAACAGATGAGAATGAGAGACGGCGCACAACGATTCCACAGAATCAATCAACGCCACAGGATCAATCTGTTCTTGTTCTTTCGCTTCCGTAGTTACGAAGTAACTACTTGTAGGTTGCGCTGTTCCTGAATTCAGTCGACACTATAGGCGTCGATGACACGGTGGTCTAGTGGCTAAGGTACTCGGCTGCTGACCCGCAGGTCGCGGGATCGAATCCAGGCTGCGGCGGCTTCATTTTTGATAAAGGCCAAAATGCTGTAAGCCCATGTGCTCAGATTTGGGAGCATGCATCCAAATCTGAGCACACAGGCCTACAGCATTTTAAAGAAACCCAGGTCGTCGAAATTTCCGGAGCCCTCCACTACGGCGTCTCTCATAATCATATGGTAGTTTTAGGACATTACACCCCACATATAAATCATCTACACTTTAGGCACCATCAAAAGTGCGTGCACCAGTATAATTTTTTTTCTCGCTGACTGACATAGTGGAGTGGCACGAGATCACTTCTTAAAAGGCGCTGATATGACATGACAGGAGCAGTGGAAGAGAGGAGTGGTCATGCTGGTTCACTATTTGGTCGCGCCAAAGGCTGTGCGAGAAGTCGCGGTGCACATGTCTTCCACCGTTACCTGAAGTGCATGGCGGTGTTTACACGCGATGCTCAGATCTCTGGGAATTACAATGATGTCAGTTCAAAGAAGCTGTTGGCTATTGACGAAGGGCCATGGTCGACCTTTCGCGCTCTCTACCTGCCACTCAGCGCTAACGTGGGAAGCATACTCGAATATGTCTACACAGTTCGTCTTCTTTATCGAGCCAGATCAGCGAAACAGATCAGTATATACACCCCTTCAGAGCACGCGCGCCCACTATGCAGTTGAGTATATTTGTGCCCGATTCTGCGGCAGGAGAAATTCTAGAATCCTTTACAGCGCTGGCATTCGAGAAACAGAGAGCAGCCTTTCGCAATCGGCGCACCGAAATGCGGCCGCCGCGTTCTTGCCAGGAATAGCAGCGGCTGCATGCACTAGCGATCGGTTTTGGCGCAGCGGCTGACGCTGTCCGCTCTTGGTTGTTGAGCATTATCTGTCAAATTGTCACTTGTATACTGTGCAGGAGCATGATCGGCGTCGCACATTGTGTGAGCGCAGCTACACCCGCTTCCTACCTATAGGGTCAATCTCGCATGGACTTGTCAGTCAAAAGTGTGCGCTTCCGCACCACCATAACAACCATGCACTGGCTTGCTTTTGTCCTCGTATTTTTCTTGAGTTCAGTCGCGTAAGCACGCGTTTCTATGAAAGTGACGTGAACACTTCTATCTTTATATACCGTCAATCGCAGCACAAAAGCGTTTCCCGTAACGTGGAATCGAAGCGATCGGCTTTGACAATAGTCATTTCTTCTCTCACTTCGCACTAATCCTATACACCGCGGTATACGTGCATCGAGGATATTCGATGTTTGGAGCTCCGTCCCCGCGGTGTGTCGCACTGGTTACATGAGTGGCGCCGCCGACGTACAGGCCGAACGGCGATGTATTCGGAGATCTGAGACAACGAAGAAGGCCTAGCGGGCTGATCAATGCGTGCGCGCCCGAAGCGGCGAGAGCTTGCCAATGCCGTGACGACACCTTATAGCCTAAAGGTCAAAGAGTTCATGTTCCGTGTAAAACAGGCTGAACCAGAAACGCGTTGCCCACAGCGTAAGCTCGACATCAGCGGCTTAACTCGATTACTGTGTTGCTGTTTACAATTCTAAATTAAGGGGAAGGAGAAGATACGGGCTTTTTACGTGCTGATGAAGATACGCACCATGATGAGGGCTTTGGACTAATTTTCGCTGTTGCTGTTTGCCCTCATTGAACTGCGGTAGCCTCGAGAGTTATCGAACACGCTTCCTCGCATGAGCGTAACGATATTTTTTTTCTTCGAGGTTAGGAAAAAAAAGGGGGTGGGGGGCTGTCCTACCGCGCTTTATGTATTTATAGGTCGGGCATCCGGTGTTTAACACTTGAAGCCAACCACTATGGTGCCACTGTTGCCGCGAGCTCTATCCACTTGGCTACAGCACTGTCCTTGCTAGAAAAACGCAACAATAACAATTATCTGCTCTTTACAAACTCATTGCCGAAAATTCTCTGTCTTTGTTCGTATTCATATAATTGAAGTGTCGGTCGTTCCCGGAATAAGTCTCGTTAACAGTTCGACAGGCGACATACTGGTCGGCTTGAATGAAACTTCACACTGCCTTCATTTTCGAAGCACAGAGTATAGCCATAGTCGCGTGACTTGTCTGTTGTGGCACTGTTTTAGGACATTAGCACATCCCTGTGAAGCTTCGTCCTGCCGTTCTCTCCGGTGCCGCCCATATGCGTGACGCAAAACATTTCCCCAAATACGTAAAGAAGAAAGAGGATTCGGGCGACAGCTGCCATCTGCGCATTGTCAGTTTCCCGGGTCAACCCTTCGCCTGAGTGGACATTCGGCTGGTACGGGGATTTACACATGTGCACGACGACCTTCTCGCGCTGTTCTGCGATTAACGGAAGCCGTTCGAAAGGCTTCGGTGAAAGTTCGGCCGCTTTGATGTCAAATTGCTGACCTGGTGACCCCAATGTTCGCAGGTGGCCTTCCGCTCTCGTTGCTGTAGCACAGGACATATGGGCATCGTGTAGAACATGCATGCATGCGTGGGAGACACAAAGTGGTGTCTTCTGACCGCATCCAAGCTGAGAGCAGGGGAAGCTCCGGTTTCTGTCGCCTGCAGCTAAACGTTCTCGAGCGTCGCCGCATCATCTCCTAAAGAACAAGTGGTCTTTGTATCTTCATGATCGTCTTTATCCTGGGCGCTGTTTTCAGCAAGAGCACCGTATCACTCGGGTTACGGCTGGGGCGACCATGCGCTCGCCATTTCCAAGCAGCTCTCCCGGTGACAGATTTGACGGCCGGGGATCAGCCCACCCTGCTTGGGCCGACAGCGTGCGTGTATACACGATCGTGAGGTGGCGCGCCGTCCCACTGACGACGACTGCTGCGCGCCACGCGCTTGCCGCTCCGCGGGGCGCCAACAATTTCGTGCGCTAGACGGGAAGCAGGGCGTGTGCAGCGCGTAATGACGCTCGGAGACCGACACATCCTGCAGCCGCCGCGTGCGATACGAAGCCGCAATTTGCTCCTGATCGCTGCTTCACTTGCCAGCACTGGTTCTTTCGGACGCCTCGGGCAGTCACATCGCACACCTCTTCGCAGTCCAGCCGTCTCGTTATTTTTGTGAACGTACAAAGTAACCTGCCCACTCACAGCAAGAGCTGGGCGGTAATTTTGAACTTGCCTTCGGAACGCGTTCACGCCTCGTGTACATGATAATGAAGTTTGGCACGTCGCGAATGTGTGTTAAATGGGCTGTGACGGATGAAGGATTACTTTTTTTTGGGAGGGGGGGGGGTCTCTGGAGAACACACCCATCGATTTGGTACCCCACGGGAACCACCCTTGAAATTCCTTGTTAAAAAAACGTGCGTCTGTTTGTGTTCCCTTAGCATGGCTACTTTTCTCTTCTCAATGGTCATTTGCATTCAATTACAAATCTCAAAGGGAGCTTTCTTTATTTCGTATATATCAAGTCAAGTCCGCTTTACCATGTGGACGTAATAAATGTCGCTATCGAGGCAAGCGTGGTCGTACGAACAACACAGCTATATACAGGTTTTGCAAGAGCTGAATTAAGCACGCGCTCCCTGTCTCACCATATTTGGTAATGATACACGCATCAGACTTCTCTTTCTCTCTATTTTTCTTGATAGAGACACCCAGATGAATTCGTGGTGTTTTCGGCAATTCATGAGTAGTCGGAAAACGAATGCGTCCACTCAGTTTCTTATGCACAGAAAAGTTTGCCTTACATTGAATTTCACCAGCTTGCATCTGGTATCTTCCATTGAACAGTGATAAACGGATTCCACGGACACACTACTTTTATATGAATACTCTCAACTGATTTCTGTGTATAGCTCAAGCTGCAAACGTACAGTGTCTTCATTATTTTTTAATGTAAAACCGCATGAACTTTCAGTACCAAATCAGTCCGAAGGGTAGGAAAGGAACTCCTCGCACGTGCCAAGCATTTTTTTAAACGAGCCTTTGAAGATATTTGTGAGCCATATCCATATCACTGCTCAGACTTCGGGCTTTAGTCGCACGTTAACGGACCCCGTGCGGTCAAAACTAACACACATGTCTCGTGTGTATGCGTTATCGTAACTCACTGGGCAGTTTCTGGACTTGAGCCCCACCATTTTCTGTTTAAATTAGTAACTGCTGATGTTCTACGTGTGAAATCCACAATGTAATAATGAGGCACGCCTTAGTGGGGGACGGATTAATTTTGACCACCCGGGGTTCTTGAGCGTAAACTTAAATCCAAACACACTGGTGATCTCTGCATTTCACCCCCAACAAAATGCGGCCACCGGTGTAGTGCGCCATGCCGCTTACTTCCTACAATTTCCGGCAAGATGACAATTATTATGACAGAAACTTGGGTAGCTTTTCGTTGGGGAGATGAGTGTTCTCTATGATTGTTCATGTAGATTATTATTTTTCATCGGTATTCTAACTGCAGCACCACCCACGCCTCGCATATGATGTTGCGCTCATATGGATGTCTCTATGTTATCTCCTGGTTCAAACAGCGTTGCCGACCATGCGCTGCCGCAAGTACATTGTTACGCTGCTCGTGTTACACGATTTTACTCCAAGTATCGCACGTTCTGTGTCACCATCGCAGTCCGGAACCTGCTACCCCCGCACTTTAGGCGAATAATAAAGATGAATTCTGCGGCACCGTATACATGCTTGACGAGATCACGGCATTTCGGGCATCAACATTGCGTAACGACGGCATGCATGCACACTCATCACGTCATTCATACACCGACTGACGGTGGCCTCACATCTGCAGAGCGTATGGCGGAACATTGGTGCCAGCGGTATCCAGTGGCGAAAGCACACACTTGGCTGGGGCAACACGAAAGCACAACACAAGGCATCACTTCAGCGACGATTTTCATGCTGTGCTCCTTCGCTCTTCTTGGAAGTTGACACTTGTCCAGGGCGAAGACGTCAAAGACAGATGCACCGCGTAGTTTCCGTTCGTGGCTGACTGAGCGCGGCCACCTCATGTCGCGAGAGTCCGTTTAGTATCAGCGGAAAACAAGAAATGATCATGTGGCGCACCCGTGAACCGGGATATACAGCATACGAAGATGTGATTCACAGCCATGGTGCTGCAAATTTCGGGGTATTTTATCGGCGGTAAACCCCCAAGCATAACATTATGAAGTGTGCTAGGACCGAACACACATGCAGCTCGTGCTGAGTCGTAGTGTTAAACTGGTTATTTCGGTTAACAGCGGACGTGCACGGAAGGCGTGAACTGAGCATGGACACTTGCGAAAACACGTGTGTGTTCACCGTGATAAGCACTAAGATGCCCCATTAACATTGGTGCGTGGAACAAGGTATATAGATAGTATATTAGTCGTAAATAGCCGACTTCATAGGTTTTCAAACTCCAGCGCAAATTCCACAAACCTGTTAACACCGTCTAATTGAGTGCTATTAAAACGAGAATCAACACAGATGAAGATTAAGACTGCCAGTTATGCAAGTGCTCATTATTATTTGTGACCCTTTTCACCCCTTTGCAATCGAGCAGCGCAAGTCGAGGAGCCGACTATTTCCGGAAAGTGATGTTTTCACGGGCATTACACGTGATTACGCACGTAAAGCTCCTGCTTTTCAAACTCCATCTTAATTCGGATAAGGGCAGCACCTCTTGTCTCCTCGGCTGCCTCAGTGTAATGCGACAGGTGAGAGTAGAAGTTATTTAGAAGTGAACTTGAGCGTGTCCAGTGAGCAGTATTCAGCCTGCGTTTGCGATGGTCGCGGGATCCGACGTGCGCGCTCTAGAGCCACAGTGAATCGCCCTTGGCCATGGCCGGTCAAGGTAATTCACTGTCCCACCTTCCCTCTCGAGGAGAGCACTCTTGTCTCGTCGCCAGTATTAAGCCGATGCGGGCTGTTTAAGGAGCATGGATGGCGTGCATTTTTCCACCGGCGTTATAACAGGTACAGCATAGCCGCCGATGCTGTTGCTTTTCAACTAAGCCGCCAAACGACGACTGTATGCCAGGAGGAACTATATTGCGGGCACAGGTAAAAGGGGCGCGCCCCAAGACGCGATTCTGCGCGAATGCCTGTGGCAGCCACTCCCAGCGTCTTGGGCAAATAGTCGGCAGGGCCGTTCCCCCTCGAGGTTGGCGGTCGCAGAATGCAGCCAAGCAGCACGGATTCACCAACACAGAACAGCACTGCTCCTCCACAGCATACTGCCGGGCTCAGCGGTCTTCGCCGCACTCGCGTCGTGTCGACATCGCCGCGCCAGGAAACGCGCACACCCGACGTGTAGTGCTCGGCGTTGGCGCAGTAAGCGCGCCCTCAGCTAAAAATACGGCACCCGGATGTTTCACTTTAAGCGCGCCGGTGGGCCCGATTCCGGGAGCGTTTTTCAATAATCAGCACTGTCGGAGGCGAGCATTTCCTGGAGCAAAGCGCGAACCGCGGTTCACGAGAGCGGGTTCGTGACACCGAGGTGGGCCGGCCAGGGGGCCCCGCTCGTGGTCACGGAGCCGCGCGGGCAGGGGGCACACTCACCGTGAGCGCAGCCATGGGGCGTCCGTCAGCACGCCGGCATCGCGGGCCAAAGACACGCTCGACTGGCGGCGCGCTTTCTTTTTCAGTGGGCTTCCCGAAACGTCACCGCGAAATGAGGCCAGCCAGAGGGCGCTCGATGGAGCTTACCCCCTCGCGCCCCCCCCCCCTCCCCGGCGCGCGCGTTCAGAGAGGCGACACTGGAAGCCGGCAATCTTTAATTAGCGGCGCTGCAAACCGCGCTTTTTGCGATGGTGGCCATTGTAAGTCCTGATGACATCTTGCCACCAGTCTGCGAGTTTCACAAAGTTGGCCTTGTCGCGTCCTGGCAGCCGCGACACCTCTCTGCCGGCCGGCGGCCAGCTGCTGAACCAATAGACCTGGTAGGGTGCCGCCGTAGACCCATTTGGCTGTTCCTCGCGCTTGACAAGCCGGGCCCCTGGCTCGACCGGTGGCACCACGAATGTGAGCCCAGGACGCGGTGGCTGCTGCTCGCGCTTGGCCATATGCCGGGCTGGTGGCACCACGAACGCCAGCCCTGGGTGTGCTGGCTGGCGCAGCCACGGTGGCATGATCACCACCACGTCGTTCCTCTTGGCCACGTCCCGGCGCCGTGGCGCGTGTGGACCGTTGACACCATGAAACTCCCGCCAGTGACTGGCGTTATGCGGGTCCAACGAGTTGTGGTGCTTGAAGTAACCCCACGCCGCCAAGAACTCGTCCACGGGCGGCCGCGTCTTGGGGGCTGGCGAAGTGGCTGCAGTGCGACGCGTTGACGTAGTCACTGGTTGTGGCATCAACTCGCACGCTTCGGGTGCATGCGGTGGGCTTATCTTGAGCAAATGCACAGGCGTGGTTACACGACCCTTTGTAGACTTACGCGTGGTAGCAATCCATCGTGTTGTGGGTGGTTTGTGCGTCGTCACATGCTTGTGCGGTGTCACATGCTTATGCGTTGTCGTCACGTACTTATGCGTTGTTTTGACGTTCGTTTTACTAGACGTAGCTTGTAATAAAACAGCACCGCACTCGTTCAATACGGGGATGGCAGTGGTATGCGCAACATGAGCGTGGCTTGCGATGTGAGTTGGGTGCTTGGTGCTAGTACTTGTGAGACGAGTTGTCGTCTTGGTGGTGGTCTTCTGGGTGGATGAACGCACCGTACTTGTCTTCGTGGTACTGGGATGCGCCGTCGTTGTGGTTCGGGTGCTGCTGGCGTGCCTGGTGGTGGACGGAATATTGTGTGCCTTCTCATGCTCTTCGGGGATGCACTCCACGGCTTCGGGGTGACCCTGGTGATGACGATTGGTCGTGCAGTTAGGGCGCCCGCTGTGGGTGTGCGGCCTCGCTGTTGTGGTGTTTGTTGGGCTGACTTTATGCGCGGGTGGCAGTGGTTCACCTTTCTCGCAGTTCCCGGCGGGCGCAGCCGTAGTGGTAGTCGTCCGGGTGGTGGTTCTGGTTCTCGGCCTGCGTGACGGAGGGAAGCAGATCACCTCGGGCGTGGTTGACTGCGTGGTATAAGGCTTGGGCGTGACTGTGATGCAGTACAGGGTGGTGGGCTCGTCATCATAGTAGTCGAGGTCAGCACTCTGGAACATGCGGCCCAGCAGGCTGCTCGCGGGGGCGGGCGCGTAGTCGGCGCCGTACTCGTACGCTCCTGCAGCCTGGCTGCCTTCGTAGTCGTCGGCGACCTTGGCTTTCAGCAGGCGCACATCCTTTTTCTGCAGCCGGCGGCGGCCGTAGAGCGCTTGGAGCCACGGGTCCAGCGCCGGCTCTGCTACAGCCAGCGCCACGGTCCACGCCGCCAGGAACAGCGCGCAGCGCATCGGGCCACCTGCGCAGCCGGCGTTCCAGAGCCGGGCAGCCGCGCTCGTGCTCCTCGCCTTCTTCTCTTCAGTCTTTGAAATCGGCGAACCCCGTTGCCACGATGATGATGATGGCCTCTATGTATGCCTCACACCCACTCCGGGGGATTCGCCAAGAAAGCACCTCATGCGTATACGCTGTAGTGTAAACAGTTTCGTTCAGCTATTTCTTGATCAACACACGATCAGTACAAAATCAACGTTTGTATAGGTGAATCGATTAAGACTACTTACCATTCAGACCTCAGATACATTTACATCTGCCTCAGGAGCACTCATTTATTTTGTGTGAATGGGTGCTTTCAGACCAAGCAATGCTAAACGAGATGTCTACTTAGTTGTTATGATTGCGCTGCATAGAAGTGCAATTTACTTAAATTCCTTTTTTTGTTTGCTTGTAATACTTGACTCACGGTGTTCGTTGCGTGTGCACTTATGATTGGCAACGCAATGTCTGCTTGTGCGAAGAAATTTCATTGCTCAATTCGAGAACAAAACAAAAGTATTTTTTTTACTTTCTCTTTGTGGCAAATATAGAGAACGAATTATTGCGGTGCACAAGATAGTACATATTCAACATTATGTACCTTGTTCGCTATCATACTACGCTGCTGTATTGTCGTTGGTTCCGGTGGAAACCTTCAATGCGCTGTAGAATGCAGTACACTGTCAACACATTCTAGTTTTAATTTATTTCGGGCGAAGAGGGGTGCGGACCGTGAATTGATGATTGGAAATATAATATAACCACACCGCTCTAAGTGTGTTCAGGGTTCTACCCACTACACAAAAAAGGTGGCGGACTACAGCTAGGTCAAGTCCGTGAAAGACACCGTAGGGGACGACTCAGCAAATGTTCGACCGACTGGGGTTTTCTCTTGTATTAGCCTCAATTGAAATGCGATCGCTTTTTTTAAACGTACTTGGGAAGAGTAGAGACACAACTTAGCCATTGTCTTAATTTTATTTCCAACGGTTTCAACCGGTGGACCGATCTTCGCCAGGGTTTGTGAATAAGTGCCTTCACAAAACAACTTATTCACAACTTATTCACAAACCCTGACGAAGACAGGTCCACCGATCAAAACCGTTGGAAATAAAATTAAGACAACCGCTAAGCTGTGTTTCCTCTCTCTCTCTCTCTCTCTCTCTCTCTCTCTCTCTCTCTCTATATATATATATATATATATATATATATATATATATATATATATATATATATATATATATATATATATATATATATATATATATATATATTTAACCAATTAACATTTTTTTACAAAATAACTATGAGACAAGGAACTCCACGTCGAGCCCGAAATACTTTGCTGCAGTTAACATGACACTGTTGCAACTAATTTACAAAAATGCATTCACTAACATTTTATTGTTGACTTGAGGGCAAGTGTTCTAATACAAAGTTGTAATGCCTGTCCATTCACTATGACAGACCATTTTTTTTACAGCGAAAGCTGTTATGAGATCACAACTTGGGTCATGCGCCACCGTAGTTGTTCACCGCTGCCACCGCCGCCGCTGTCCGTAACCACATCGCGCGAAATTAGAAAAAAAAAAAAAAGAAACCTAGCACCAATGACACAGTGGGCCTCAAAGCCGGGGACGCCATGGGTGCCAGCCCAGTATGCTACCACTGAGCAACGCCACTTTCTCTTCTTTATTACCGTGCTTCGGCACCGACACCTTAAAAGCACACAAAGTAAAATGTACACGTGGTGACTGTTAATTAAATCAGCGTTGTGCGAGAATTGTGGGGTTAAAATTTAAGTAAAACCGCAAGCAGGTTTACCCTTGAGAGCCGATCTGGTGGTTCTGGTGCAGCTTGGTGAATGTCTAGAAACCAATCAACGCTTTCGCGAAAATACGTTTTCGCAGGCTATGCATCTTTAAAGATGCACAACCTGCGCAGCCTTTAAACATGGCATCGGCTGAAAAAGATGCACAGCCTTTAAAAATGACAATCGTCACTGTGCAACGCCGGTGCTTGGGAGTTGTTGGCAAATTTGCCTTAGGCAAGCGGGATGTCAAGAAAACAATGGCTTTAATATGACTCATAAAGCGTTTTAGAACAGCGAAAGAACAACCAGTCGTCGCACAATACGAACAACGTAACGAGTGGGTCCTCTAATGCTCCAACCCATTACAAAAGCTTGTTCTTGTTCACCTATTAACTGTGGCGCATACCTGCTTCAAGCATAATTCCTCATCGTCGTCAGCCACTGCATGAACAATTGGCTCAGAATCTCTTGCAAGTGTTTAGGGGATACCACATTCCTCGGAAGAATGACGAAAAATGGCATAACGAATGCTGGTCTACTACCAAAATTTTTAAGTGTGAATACACTTTATAAGCGACCCCAAACCATCCACCGCCGTCAGCGGCGTCCGCAGTCTTCTCTCTATCTTTAAAAGAAAGAGGACTTGGCGGGCCGCAGCGTGACGCTCTACCGAATAAGCCACGGACGCGACGTAACGCGCCTTATACCACCTCCCCCTTCGCTTGCTCCTCCGCTCTCCTCGCTCGCTGCAGCTGCGCGCGCACCCCTCTCTCTCGCGCGCCCGCCTTCTCTCTCAGTCTCCCGTCGAGAGGGGGTCGTGAGGGGGAGTAAAGTTAAAATCCGTTGCCATTCGCCAGTGAGTTAACGTAAACTCCCCCGTGTGATCAAATTGCGATTCCCAGAAACCATTACACCATAAAGGCACCATAGTGTGATTAATAAATATAATAGTGCGAATTAATAAATACCCCTCATAGCATCACCCCGTGTATTCGCACTTAACCATGTTCACCCTCGGGGAAATGCTTGAGGTTTTTTATTATTAATGCCATGGTGGGTATCGCAAACGAAATCGTAAAAGTTGCACGTGTTTCGAGATATTAAACGAGAAGCACTTATTTGTGGACTGCATGTACTTTGAGCGTTTCTATCTATCTATCTATCTATCTATCTATCTATCTATCTATCTATCTATCTATCTATCTATCTATCTATCTATCTATCTATCTATCTATCTATCTATCTATCTATCTATCTATCTATCTATCTATCTATCTATCTATCTATCTATCTATCTATCTATCTATCTATCTATCTATCTATCTATCTATCTATCTATCTATCTATCTATCTATCTATCTATCTATCTATCTATCTATCTATCTATCTATCTATCTATCTATCTATCTATCTATCTATCTATCTATCTATCTATCTATCTATCTACGTGGTGTGGCAAGAAGACTCCATGTCAATAAACATTATTTTCATTCCACCTCTTATATCTAAAAAATAAAATTACTCAATATGGAGACACGCATGGCACATAAACGATATGGGCATAAACTTCTTGTTGGGTGATTGCAGTCCACCATATGTTAGTACTGCTACGAAGCTGCTAGTGCTGTTAATAACAACTTAGAAAGCAACAGTCTTGGTTGGCAGCATTCAATAGCTAAAGAAGTAGTGGATATCACTAAACTTCTTTTTACTACTTTCACTTACACAAAGTTACTTTTTGTGACTCTACTAGATGGTTCGTATTTCAGTGAATATGCCGCTTTTTTTTAAGGGTCACTCACCAGGCTCCCAAAATACAAAAAAAGAGCGCAATATCCTTTCCTGAGATCGGTCGTCGTTTTTGGAGCACTACTGTGACGTAAACAGTAGTTCCCGTGACGTCTACAGAATACATGCTCTCGATTCGTTGATATACGCGAAATATCACATGTGATTTGTCTCCTGCACTGCTTTGCCATGCAGCCGCCCGTCCGTTCTTCTTTGTATCGCATGAATATTGTGCATAGTTACCCGATCAAACTTTATTTTTGTACTTACAACTGCGCAAGCGGCGATAACACCGTGCAGCCGAGAAGCGCGAAGTGCTGATAGGCTCTAGCGCTTAGGGCTTTCAAGAACTAAGGGGCGAGGATCATGTGTATGAAGGAGAGGACAAAATCACCACCTCGTCTTTAAACGTGGGGTGGTGAGTGGCCCTTTAAAGCCTAACCAGTGTACGTGCACCGATCACAGTATCGCGATGTATCGTTTGCTTCGCTGGCGTTCGCTGTTACTATAAGCAGAAAAACACATTCAATATAGCACTCCACGTCGTTCAGGGCTTCGAAGCGCCCACGATGCACGATTTCCGCCTGCGTCCGTTGCCTTTACCTGCGAGAAAGTAGTCAGTCACAAACTCATGCTAACAGAACTTTCTATGTAGGCCTCATTGAAGTTTTTATTGGAATAATCCTAGTATATTCATAAATGCAGAAACATTTTGGGACTAACACGTGACGTCTGTGTAGCTAGACAGCGATTCTAATATTGTGCGATTAATTTTGCGCTATTGATCTATTGCCTGACGAGTAAGTCAAAGCTGTCTTCATAAGCCTCCGTGGACCCACTTTTTCCATTCTCGTGTGCTGCCCTCTGCCGTGGGAGTAGAGTATCGGTAGGTGCCGGGCCTCGGAGATAAGAAAGGCGTTTCAGGACTCTTCCGCTATTAGCACCGGATGGATGGATGGATGGATGGATGGATGGATGGATGGATGGATGTGGCTGTACCCTTTAGGTCGGGCGGCGGCTAACGCCACCTAGACGATATACTTAGTGAACTAACCACTACATTTATCTTTTTTCCCTTTAAATAGTGAGGTTGAGGATTCGTACTTTGCAGTGAAGGGTTTTGTACTTCGTACTTTTGCAGTGAAGTTGGAGTGGCGCCGCCTGGTGGGAGGCTTGCATGACGTCACGGCACGGACTCTCCGAATCTTGCTGTGGCACGCGTATACATAACACGCGCTCGCTTCGAAAGCCGTTGCACTGCCAGCGTTCACTTTTTGCTTGTCTCATGCTTAATATAAAGAATGAAAGCCGCATGAATGATGTTCCTGGTGAAACAATGAAAAGCTAAATATTTTTTTCGGTAGAATTGCCAACGGCGCTCCAGCGTACACGCTTTGATGAGGTTTGTTATGGTGTCCCGCTACTTACTTCGAAGATGGCTTCGATTCTCGGTCTCGGCAGCCGCACTCCGACGGGGAGTGAACAGCAAGACGATGCATGTGCGGCAAATAAAAAGAAATGCAAGGTGACCACAATTACTCTGCAGCGTGCCTCGCAAAAATTGTCGCGCTTCTGAAACGTATACGACAGCGTACTTGCATTTAAGGTTCTGATGTTCACGGGCGATACCTTTAAACAGATGTGATTGTTTCGCTTTCACTATTGGTATCTATATCTGACGCATCGAAATAACTGCTAGCAGCGTTTTTTTTTTTTGCGCTCCCCCGAGAATACCGCAGCTTTTCTTGTGTGTATTTCCTCATATCAGGTTATTTAGCTTCATGCTTTTTGGTAATAATTTCGGTGCTCCGTTTCACTAGACAAACAACGTGAGTTTAGTTGCAGAAACTGCTACTGATTTCAGTTAGTGTCTACGTGCAACATCCTAGCAACTGTGCTGTCATGCTTGTAAGTACCAGTTTAGACAGCCACCTGATAAATAAATTTTCCCCTCGGTTGATTGCCCTACTAAACGTTACCAAAAAGCTATTTGTCTATATTGAGATGGAAAGGGGAAATTACACGTTTTCTGCTAGTGCACGGATATTGCAAAATGCTAAACAAAAGGCAACGCAGCGCGACACAATTATCCGAGCAGTTTTGTGAATTCAACGCTGCGTGAAAGTATATGTGAGAAATCTTTCGATCATGGTATTTTCATTTTCTTCTCCTGAATAGCTTTTCTTTGTAACTTGTTGCCCCGCCGCGGTGGTCTAGTGGCTAAGGTACTCGGCTGCTGACCCGCAGGGCGCGGGTTCGAATCCCGGCTGCGGCGGCTGCATTTCCGATGGAGGCGGAAATGTTGTAGGCCCGTGTGCTCAGATTTGGGTGCACGTTAAAGAACCCCAGGTGGTCTAAATTTCCGGAGCCCTCCACTACGGCGTCTCTCATAATCATATAGTGGTTTTGGGACGTTAAACCCCACATATCAATCAATCTTTGTAACTTGTTACAGACATTCCTCTGTAGAAACTTTATAACGCTGCTGATTTATATCTGGTGTGTTGTACCCTTCATACTTGATTTTATTTTTGCGACACTTTTAAACAGAAGCTGTTGTGCACTTGCTCGTGCTTATCAGAGCTCTAGTGGCCGTATTCCACAGGCTTCCCCTCCAGAATGTCTGATGATCAAAGATTGCGGACGGTCGTTTAGGACCGGGCGGGGATAGTTACAGTGTTCCCTAAACGAAGAATGGGCACCGTCAAACTTCCACTAAATATGCGTTGTTGTTCCACTTGCTATTAAAAAAAAGCACTGCTTTTGTTTTTTGAAGCATACCAGTGACTGGAACACCTGCATTTAGTCGCACATTTTTAAACCACTGTTATTTCGCACCTAAAGTGAAACTGGTGTCATCCGGGTAGTTCATCCCAACTGTATAAGCTTCGCGAACCCACAGGCTATACAATTTGTGAAATGTGTTGGGACGTGAAGTAACTGATTGAAGACATAGCATTTCAAATTAGGTCAATTATTGTGTAACCAAATGAATTTCTCGTTAAAGTGTAATGCCGCCTTCTTCAATATGTCTAGGGAAGTATCGTAGCTTTTTGGGTGTCTTTGTTCATTGTAATTGGAAGAGCAAACCATCAAATGAACACACAAGGACAGCGAAGGAGAACAACCAGACAGGCCAAGTACTGCACTTGCAACTCCATATGAATTAAGATTGCGCTACGTGCTACAAGTAATTTCAACATTCCGGCACGCTTTAAATGAAAATCCGTGTTGGTCGCGTTCAATTGCATTACGTAATGCATTCGCGCGTGACCGGCATGACTTATTGTGGTAACATCTCTGTAGGGCCCTGAGGGGCAAGGACCATCGTGCTGCCAACCGAAAATATCTTTGTAAGGCGACAACTTGGAGTGGCTGCTGGCCGCACCCATATAACTGAAGTCTTTCGACCTATGTCTAACAATAATTCTTGTGTGCGTTTACGTCCCAAAATCATGATATGATTATGACACACGCCGTAGCAGAGAGCCCGGAAATTTCGGTCACCCGGGGTTCTTTGTCTATAGCAATAACGGCAGCGCTTGTTTTGCGCAGCCAGTGAGCAGTTAATCGGGAGCATCGGCGTTCACAAAACTGGTTGTCGCGTCTCGAACGAGTACAGGTTGTTCGTCTATTGAAGCCAACGGAAGAGGCTTCCTACACGCACTCCACTTGCTCCGCAGGTCGTAACCGCTGCGCATAGAGAGAGGCCGTCGTGCAGGGAGCTGTAAAAGCTGCGTGTGGTGCGGAGATCCATTGTGGTCTTGGGCGGATCCTGGAAAGCGCGGTGCCCCCAGCGAGGTGCCCCGTGAAGTGCGTCGGCCCGCAGCTGCACGCCTCGTTGTCGAAATGACCCGGAGGCTATCGCGAAGCGCTCGGTCCTCGTCGCGTTTTCGGTCGCCGCCGAGACCATGCATAGACGTCGGCTCCGTTGCGCGCGGCGACCTGCAGGGCCTTTCGTGGCCTTCTTGCTTTCCACGCGAGCGCAATTTCACCTCTGTATTCGGCCATAAATATATTAGTGATGCATATTAAGCTGAGGACGTACGTTGAGATATACTGTAATCTCTTTATGTATGAAAAATCACCAGGTAAGTAGTATATAATGTAACAATCCCTGTTATTTCGTGCACAAAACTTCATTTATGGCATTTATGACGAGGAAACGAAGCTCTTAAACCAACAGGTGAAAAATTAACTTGGAGAGGGTACAATGCTTAGGAACAAAAGGGGGGGAGGGAGGGTTCTTGCTTTTCCTCTCTTGAAATTGCGTCTAGACTTAACGCTCCCTTATAGACTCATTGGAGGTCACTACACTTTCCTGACAAGAGGGCGAAATCAGAAAAGACAACATGCCATTCGGGACCTGGGAGTACCGAATGGCATGTATATATATAAATATATATATATATATATATATATATATATATATATATATATATATATATATATATATATACTTCAAGAGGAGGAAGGTATATAACAGCTGTACCTTGCCGGTACTTAGCTATGGAGCAGAAACCTGGAGACTTACAAAGAGGGTTCAATTTAAATTGAGGACGACGCAGCGAGCAACGGAAAGACAAATGGTAGGTCTAACCTTAAGAGACAAGAAGAGAGGAGAGTGGATTAGGGAACAAACCAGGGTTAAGAATATCATAGCTGAAATCAAGAAGAGGAAATGGACATGGGCTGGGCATGTAATGCGTAGACAGGATAACCACTGGTCATTAAGGGTAACGAACTGGATTCCCAGAGAAGGTAAGCGGGTTAGGGAGAGACAGAAGGTTGGGTGGGCAGATGAGATTAAGAAGTTTGCGGGTATAAATTGGCAGCAGCAAGCACAGGACCGGGTTAACTGGCGGAACATGCGGGAGGCCTTTGTCCTGCAGTACACGTAGTCAGGCTGATGATATATATATATATATATATATATATATATATATATATATATATATATTTAAGGGAAAAAAGTGTATACCTAAGGGCTCGTTTTTCCGTGTTTTGACACAATATTAATGATATCTAACAGACAGTAATGCCAAGGAATGTACAGGGGAAGTTATTAGAACCAATGGAATGTGAATAAGAACAAAGAAAAGTGGGTGAAAAAATAACCAGCCGTGAGCAGAAATCGAACCTACGACCTTCGAGTAATGCGTACGATGCTCTAACCACTGAGCTATCACAGCAGCCTTCTCTCCATCTACTTTTTTGGGTTGATATGTGAATTTAGAAGTAGGAGTGTCAGTCAGCGCCATCTATAAGCCAAGCGACGAGTGTGAAACACACTTTTATGCACATGTTTGGCGTCACGTAGCACGTGAACTTATTAGGAGCGGGCAGCTGATTAATGGTCCCTCGTATACAACCTAATGACACCAAGACTGCCAGTACGAGACCCTCGTTAATGAATAAGGGGAAGAAGCGTATACCTAAGGGCTCGTTTTTGCGTTTTTTTACACAATATTAATGAGATCTAACAGACAGTAATGCCAAGGAATGTACAGGGGAAGTTATTAGAACCAATGGAATGTAAATAAGAAGAAAGAAAAGTGGGAGAAAAAATAACCAGCCGTGAGCAGGAATCGACCCTACGACATTCGAATAACGTTTTCGATGCTCTAACCACTGAGCTGTCACAGCGGCCTTCACCCAATTTTCTTTCTTCTTATTTACATTCCATTAGTTCTAATAACTTCCCCTGTATATTCCTTGGCATTACGGTCTGTTAGATTTCAATATATATATATATATATATATATATATATATATATATATATATATATATATATATCTGTGTGTCGGTGTGTGTGTGTGCGTGCGTGCTCGAAACAACTGTTGACAACGATCGAATGGCACATGCCCAACTTCCACCAGTCGGGGGCTGTGGCACAACAGATAAGAAGATTCCAGGTTCAAATCCTGGCAGGCTCGAGCATTTTTTTTGCAGTTTTTTCGCTCTTTTTGAGTGTTGCGCTATAGGAAGACCTATCTCATAGTTGGCCACTGTTCCTGTTCAAGCTGGAGCACCATGGGTTTGTGGCGCAACAGATCGCGCGTCTGACTACGGATCAGAAGATTCCAGGTTCGAATCCTGGAAGGCTCGATCATTTTCTTTTTGCAGTTTCTTCGCTCTCTTTGAGTGTTGCGCTATAAGAAGACCTATCTCATAGTTGGCAACTGTTCCTGTCCATGCTCGAGCACCGCAGGCCTGTGGTGCAACGGATAAGGCGTCTGTCTACGGATCAGAAGATTCCAGGCTCGAGCATTTTATTTTTTATAGTTTTTTGCTCTTTTTGAATGTTGTGCTATAAGAAGACCTACCTCATAGTTGGCAACTGTTCCTTTTCGAGCTCGAACACCGTGGGCGCAACGGATAACGCGTCTGACTACGGATCAGAAGATTCCAGGTTTGAATCCTGGCAGGCTCGAGCATTTTCTTTTTGTAGTTTTTTCGCTCTCTTTGAGTGTTGCGCAATAAGAAGACCTATCTCATGGTTGGCAACTGTTCCTGTTCAAGCTCAAACACCGTGGGCCTGTGGCGCAACGGATACCGCGTCTGACGACGAATCAGAAGATTTTAGGTTCGAATCCTGGCAGGCTCGAGCATTTTTTGTTTGTAGTTTTTCTCTCTTTTTGAGTGTTGCGCTATTAGAACAGCTATCTTATAGTTGGCAACTGTTCCTGTCTAGGCTCGAGCACCGCGGGCCTGTGGCGCGACGAATAACGCGTCTGACTACGGATCAGAAGATTCCTGGTTCGAATCCTGGCAGGCTCGAGCATTTTCTTTTTGCAGTTTCTTCGCTCTCTTTGAGTGTTGCGCTATAAGACCTATCTTATAGTTGGCAACTGTTCCTGTTCAAGTTCGAACACCGCGGGCCTTTGCCGGAACGGATAACGCGTCTGACTACGAATCAAAAGATTCCTGGTTGGAATCCTGACAGGCTCGAGCATGTTTTTTTGTAGTTTCTTCGCTCTCTTTGAGTGTTGCGCTATAAGAAGACCTCTTTCATGGTTGGCAGCTGTTTCTGTTCAAGCTCAAACACCGCGGGCCTGTTGCGCAACGGATAATGCTTCTGACTATGGATCAACTCAAACCAGGTTTAAATCCTGGCAGGCTCGAGCATTTTTTTGTAGTTTTTCGCTCTTTTTGAGTGTTGCACTATAAGAAGACCTATCTCATAGTTGGCAACTTTTCCTGTTCAAGGTCGAACACCGCATTCCACTTCCGGCTTTCGAGCGATACGGTGGCGGAATGTACGGATCCGACGGAGCGGTTTCAGCGGTCCGAGCGGGCCGTGGTAATAGGGTTTTTGCGCATAGCGCCGACGATTATGAGGTGATCCTGCCCAATCTGCCTTCCGGACGTATCGCTGCGAATACCGTTTTCATGCATGGTGATCCGAGAGCCCGGCCTTACCGCCTCGAAGATTACCTGGACACTTTGGCCAAGCTTGGTGCGCTCGCCGATGTTTTAGCGTTGAGGGCCTATCAAATAAACCACGTATGGGCTGTGACACTGACGAGTGCTGAGGCTGCTCGGAAGTTGCTCTCCGCCGTCGATGTGAAGGTAAAGGATCGCCCATGTTTGCTTATTGACCCAAATAACCGAGACGTTCGCTTGAAACTTCACTGGTTGCTGCACGGCGTGACCGATGAAGACGTGCTTGTTGCCTTGATTCCCTATGGGAAAGTATTCAAAGTGAAGCGGGAGAATAGGAGAGCACCCGGCATCACTGAAAAGGGCTCAACGACGCGGTCTGTGGGACTAAAGCTGCACTCCGACGTCAAGGTGGATGACATTCTGCACCAGCTCAAGATTGCCGGAGAGTTGACTCTTGTTTTCGTTCCGGGCCGTGAACCGTTGTGGCTACGGTGCAAGAGTACCGGTTACATTCATCGCGACTGCGGAGTACCGCGCTGCAGTCGTTGTCGCCTCTTCGGCCACGAAGACGACGACTGCGCGAAGACATATGCCAGTGAGACCGGACAAGCGCAGGAAAGTTACGCACTGGAGCACCTCATGGACGAAGCAGACTAGGAAGAAACAGCAGGAGTTAACCCAAACTCTGCTGTGCAAGATGGGTCGTCATGTTGTCAAGAAGAGGGCGTGTGTGAAGCACCAGGTAAGCCCGACGCTGGGCTTCCATACGAAGGCGTAGGAGAAAGCAGTGAAAAGGTTGATGCAAGCAGCACCGGCGACACGTTTCTTGGCTTAGCAGACGAGACCCCCTCCGAGGCGGAACCGATGACTGGAATTGAAAGCGACAGTGGCACTGTGACGGGGAAGCGTCCCCGTGACGAAGGGAAAAAAGAGAAGGGCACCGCTGCTGCCACGCCAGACGAACCACCTGCCAAAACGACTCCCGCTCGGCGGCCTCTCCTTCGGCCACGGCCAAACATTTCGTCGGAGCGCAAGACGGCGGAAACGCCGCCTTCGCCACCTTAAGGACTGTACTGGGACAAGGCGTTCAGGAAGGAATTGCAGTTGTAAGGTAAGCGCCATGCCCCTGGGTTTTTCGCAGCCTTACAATGGTGCAAATAGAAAATTCTATCCGTGTGGCCACTTTAAATGTGCGTGGCCTGGCCTCACGGAGAAAACAATGTCAGCTTTATCGACTAGTAAGTGATCTAGACCTTGACATCCTGGTAGTCCAAGAGACTAAAGTCCATGGCGAAGATGAAACTAGGGGCATGGTGCGCCAATTCTCTCCGCAGTATTCTGCTATAGTTAGCCATGCCGTAGGGACGTCTTCCGGCTGCGTGTTGTTCGTCAGACAGAGTCTGGGCGCTAAAATAGAAACCTTAACGTCATGTCCGTATGGTCGGCTCATTGTTTGTGATCTTTTGTTTTCGTGTTTGGAATGGTGCGTAATATGCTAGTACGCACCGACTGTCACTGACGAAAGACGCATATTTTTCGAACAACTAAAACAGTATACCAAATGTAATAGGCTCCTTATCATTATTGGCGATTTCAACTGCGTCCTTTCAGCCAAAGACAAAACTAGCGAACGACATTACAGGGATGCAAGTACCGCTGTCTTAAGCAATACACTAAGAGAACATTGTTTGGAAGATGTGGCTGAATGTCTCGGTGGTGGCCGGACTATGCAGTACACCCACTTTCAGGCAGCCAGCCACGCCCGACTAGATAGGGCGTACGTGAGTGTTGAATTGGTACCGCTTTGCAAGGCATACCGTGTTAACGCCATTTCATTTAGTGACCACTGCTTGGTTAGCTTTGTAGTAGCTAGCACGAAAGAAACGAAAAGGGCCTTCGAGTGGCAACTATGGAAATTGAATTCGAATGTGCTGAGAGATGAAAAAATTATGGCGGAAGTAATGACGGAAGTTGAACAAATGAAAGTTCGCAGTAAAAAGACGTTAAGAGAAAAATGGGAGAACTTCAAGCAGGTCATTAAATTGAAGGCTTTGGAGCGCTCGAGCGCTATAAGCAGAGAAAAAGGAGCAGAAGAAAAGCACATGCGCAGAAACCTGCAAAAATTGCACCTCGAAGAGTGTAGTATGCCTGGCATGTTTATTGAAGATATTCGCGAATTGAAATGTAAAATAAACGGTTCGATATCGAAGGATACTGCAGTGCTATGGTCCGGGCAAAAGCCAAGCGACTGATAATGGCAGAAGCACCGTCAAAAAGGGCGTTGGGCTCAGAAAAGTGGCATGCGGGACGTAATCAGATAACAGAAATTGAACACGAGGGTGAAGTCAGCGATGTCGCAGATGTTTTCGAGCGTGCTTTCTTTGAGCACTTCAATGGTTTATTCTCCTCCAGCTCAGTTGATGTCGATCGCTTTCAAAAAGAGTTTTTAACGCTGAGGCCAAAGCTTGACAATATTACAAAAGAAATATTGGAGGAACCCATTTCGGAAGAGGAAGTTAGCAGTGCTATTGAAAGTATGCAACTGGGGAAATCCCCTGGCCCTGATGGTCTGACTTCCGCCTTTTATAAGTGTTTAAAGTTAGAAATAACACCAGTCTCAGCCGACGTTTATAATGAGGCATTCTATAGCTGAAAATATTACCCCCGTCCTTTTCATCTTCTCACACTGTTCTTATACCAAAATCGGAAGACCCCGTTGCACTGCGCAGAGTAACTTCTTACTACCCAATCTGCCTCACTAATGGAGATTACAAGATATTCATGAAAATCCTAGCTAAAAGGTTGCAAACAGTCATTACGGAGCTCGTGGGGCCGCATCAGACGTGCAGCATTAAAGGTCGAACTATCCTCACTAATATACACGCAGCACGGAGCATCCTCGAATCTTTCGACGCTATTGGTGAGCGAGTGGCTATGCTGCAAATCGACCTTGAGAAGGCTTTCGACAGGGTGCCGCATGAAATTCTGCTGTGCATCCTAGATTATGTGAATTTAGGGAAAATAATCAAAGAGGGGGTTGCCATGGCGTACCGAGACTGCTCAACGCGGCTAATCGTTAACAAGGTGGTAAGGAAGCGCATCCCAGTCAAGCGTTCGGTACGCTAGGGTTCTCCTCTCTCACCACTATTGTTTTCTTTGTACATTGAGTCCTTTTGTTTGAGTGTCATAGAGAATGACTGTGTCCGTGGGTTTAAGCTGCATGAGGTTGATGTCCGGCTGTTGGCTTATGCGGACGATATTGCCATTTTTTGCGCGGACTTTGACAGCATAGCAGATGCTGTCAAATGTGCTACTAACTTCTGTGCTGCAAGTGGCAGCGCTGTAAACTGGGGGAAATGCCTTGGCTTTTGGCACGGTGACTGGGCAGAAACCCCAGACAGTTTTGCCAGCATGAGGTTTGTTACGAAACCGGTGAAGTACTTGGGTGCCCCCCTCGAATGCTACAAAGACAGCGATTCGTACTGGAGGAGCCAAGTGGATAACCTGCGGGAAAGAGCGAACAAGTGGAATGGCTGGAATTGGTATATGTTTTCTAAAGCCACAATTTGCAACATATTCTTAGTGAGTAAAATTTGGTAAATTTTGGTATATTTTACAAGTCTTACATTGTTCAAGGGTAAACATCCAAAAATTTCACCGTGTGTTCGCTGTCTTCGTGTGGGAATCGTCTTGGGAATGATCGAGTCGGACCAATTTATTTCTTCGAGTGCAAAATGGAGGACTAGGCTTGTCGCATTTGCTTTTCAGACAGGTAGTCAATCGATTTTGTTTCCTTAGAGACGTCAGCAACCCATTCCTTCGCACTGTCTGTCAACTTCGCCTGGGGCAACACTTGCCTAACATGGTTGTCTCAACCTGCAGCGTACCCGGTGGCGTTTATGGCTTTCTCCGCAAAGTTGTGCTTTCTTGTAGGTTTCTGTCAGTGCGGTTTTCACTTGGGTACTTGAGTCAAGTCCGACGTAAAAAGTTGTACAAGGACCTATGTGATGTGTTTTCACCAGTGCCTTTGTATCGGTCCCTTTACAATGTATGCCAAGGCCACACCGTACTAAAGCGCCTCAAGGCGATGAAAATACCGCCAGGTGCTCAGAATTTCTTTTTCAAATTACATACCGGTACGCTGATCGTCAAACTCTGGATGGCTGCAAAGGGGTTTTACGTTCATTGGGGCACGCATTGCAAAGTATGCAGAAAGGAGGAGGTAATTGAGCATGTATTCGTTGACTGCTTGGATGCTGTATTTCTTTGGGATGTGCTTCAGCGCACGATCAAGAAAGATTTCCCCCTTGATGCACATAGCATCCGCTATTTGCAAATACAAAGTGACGACGGTACCCCATATGATATGATAATGCTTATGGCTCTTCATAGCATTTGGAAATCCAAGATGGCAGCCATCCACTTTGATGTTGATGCACGAGCGCCCACCCAGTACTCCAAAGAATATATAAGAAGTTTTGTGGATGAACGAAAGTTGCAGGAATTCACCCCAGAGTGGTTGCCGCGCGTCGAATTATTATCGACGATAAAAACATTTTAACAGATGCGTGGCCACAACCTTTGAGCCACGGTTTTTACAATGTTTTGGATTGTGTTGTGTAAATATCTGTTAATATGCGTATTGTTTGAATCCTGGCAGGCTCGAACGAATTTTTTTCGCAGTTTCTTCGCTCTCTTAGAGTGTTGTGCTGTTACAAGACTTATTTCATTGTTAGAAACTGTCCCTGTTCAAGCTCGAACGCCGTGGGCCTGTGGCGCAACGGATAACACGTCTGACTACGGATCAGAAGATTCCAGGTTCGAATCCTGGCAGGCTCGAACAAATTTTGTTCGCAGTTTTCTTCGCTCTCTTAGAGTGTTGTGCTATTAGAAGACTTATTTTATTGTTGGCAACTGCTTCTTTTCAAGCTCGAACACCATCGCCCTGTGGCGCGACATTCTTCTTCCGGCAGCGCAAGCGAACGGACGCAGAATCATGAGCTCCAACGGAGCGACGATAGCGGCCCGCGCCAGCCGCGGAAACAGGAATGATGGTGCAGATGATAAGGACTACGAGATCGTGCTGCCTACATTGCCCACCGGCCGTGTTGTACTGAACACGTTGTTTTGCACGGCGACGTGCGTGAAAGGCCCTACAGAGCCGAGGATTTCCGGGACGCCCTCGCATCAGTTGGTGTGCTTCCTGACGTCGTGGCGATAGGCGCATACCAAATTAACCACGTGTGGGCGGTGACCTTGAACACCAGTGAAGCCACCAAGAAACTGGCTGCGCTTAAGGAACTGAAAGTGAAAGGCCGCCGGTGTATCATCTTGGATCCAGAAGACCAGCAAGTGAAGCTTCGCCTCCACTGGATTCTTCACGGCGTCCTGGACGAAGATATTCGCACGGCTTTTGCGGCCTTTGGCAACGTCACCGAGGTGACTCGAGAGCGTTGGCGGGTCCAAGGTATGAAGGAGAAGGGCTCAACCACAAGAACCGTCCTGCTGAAGTTGAAGCCCGGATACAAAGTGGACGACCGTCCCCACCAAGTCCGAGTTGCAGGTGAGTTGGCCCTCGTTGTGGTGCCCGGACGAGCCATGCACTGCTTACGATGTCATGGCACGGGACACGTCCGCCGAGACTGCAAGGTGCCCCGGTGCTCCAAGTGCCGCCGTTATGGGCATGCGGACGTGGACTGCGTACGCACCTATGCGTCGGCGACAGGACAGACGAAGGCGGACGACCGGGAGGAAATGATGGATGTCGTTGAGGCAGAGGAGGTGGCTCGGGGCACGGACGAGGCCACAAAGCAGGCCAGACCTCGAGACTCGTTGGCGCCTTTCTGCAGTGAAGCGCCGAAAAGGAACACCCCGGTGGACCAAGAAGCGCAAGGCGACTCGGCAGGGTCTGTCAACCAGCCGGTGGCACAGGCTCTGCCTGCGGCTTTGAGAGTCGACACCAGCAAGGGTGACACACCAAACCTCCCAGAAGCGGCGGGCGACACATCCATGTCATCCGTTGTGACGGTGAAAGCACCCGAAAACTCACCAACACCCAAAGTCGACGAGCGCAAAGATGCCAACGAGCTACCCTTGGGGAAGAGTGGCGTTCAAACACCGACCAACGTCGCCGCGGCTCCCAAACGCCCCCACCCCCCAGCCAGCAATGACACTGCTGAAACGGCCATGCCTGGGCTCGAGGAACCACCAGCAAAGACTTCGCAAGGACGGCGGCCGTCTATTCGACCACGTCCCAACATTCCGGCTGAAAAGCGCGGCGGCAACGTCGAGCCAGTCGGGCAGTCAACAGCTTCGCCGGACGGCACCGCCGGCGATGGTATGGTCTAGCCTATGGCTAGACGCGAAGGGTGAGCACAATGCTGCCGGTTTCCTTTATCTTCAAAATGGCGCCTGCTTTAGTGTTGAATGTCGCCACTCTTAACGTCAGAGGACTGGCAGGCAAACGAAAACAAAGCCAGCTTTACCGTCTCGTAACGGAGCGCGACATTTACGTGTTAGCGGTACAAGAAACGAAAGTTGATGGCGATGCAGAGACGGGCAGCATGGTGCAACTGTTTGCGTCAAGGTATTTTGTTGTAGTTAGCCACGCGGTGGACACATCAGCTGGCTGCGTACTTTTTGTTAAAAAGTTTCCTGGGCTTGAAGTGAACGCCCATTTTTCCTGTGAAGCGGGTCGATGTGCTGTTCTTGACTTTGCTCTGAATAACACCGAGTGGTGGGTCGTGTGCGTGTACGCGCCCAACAGGGTTGAAGAAAGGGCACAGTTTTTTCTCGGCCTTGAGCAACACCTCTTTGTGGGAAAGAAATTACTAATGCTGGGCGATTTTAATTGCGTCCTGAGCGCACACGACAAAACAAGCACTCGGGGTTACCGAGATAAGAGTACCGACATCTTGACTAGTATTATCGCAAAATGGGACGTCGAGGATGTAGCGGAGGTGTATTACAGGCACAAGGGCGGTCAAGTACACGCGTTTTGAAGGCCCTAGCCACGCAAGACTTGACAGAATTTACGTTTCCGTCGACATCCTACCAGAATGCACTAGTTATGACGTCATCCCTGTGTCTTTTTCCGATCACTGCTTAGCCCTCTGCTTTATCGGTATTACGAAGCGAAATAAGCCATTCTCATGGGCACTGTGGAAATCAAATGATAACCTACTGCATGACGACATTTATAATCCGCAAGCGAAAGAAGAAATTAGTAAAATCAGTCCCAGCGAAAAGATGCACCTTTGGCAACAGTGGGAACTTTGCAAAGAAAAGCTTAAACTTAAAGCAATAAATAGGGCCACGAGCATTCGGTACGAGGCAAAAAAGGAGACTGAGTTGAGGGTGTTACTCGACAAGTTACTCATGCATGAGTGCCGAGCCCCGGGAAAGTGGAGCGAAGGCATCAGAAAAGTAAAAAGAAAGTTAGAGCAGCTGGATGAAGAGCGTTATCGGGGCGCGCTGGTTAGGGCAAGGGCGGAGGACACTGCAGCAGGCGAAATGCCGTCGAAACGCGCTCTAGGCTTGGAAAAAGCCCGCGCGGAAAGAAACTGCGTACGCGAGATAGACCGGGGCGGCACCGTATTAACTGATACCGAAGGCATCACAAGAGCTTTCACGGACCATTATCGCGAGTTGTTCGCGTTGCACGACGCGAATTCAGTGAGCTTCCAGACCGAATTTCTGCCATTGTTACCCCGCCTGGATGACGAAAGAAAAGAAAGCTTGGAGCGTGCAATAACTGTGACCGAAGTAGAAGCTGCCATAGACAAGTTAAACCCAGGAAATTCACCCGGTCCGGAGGTTTCACAGCTGCCTTTTATAAAGAGTTTAAGCACAAAATTAGCCCTATTTTGACAGGAATATTTATCGAAGCCTACAAATTAAGTTCCTTGCAGCCATCATACAGGACGTCCCATACGGTTCTGATACCGAAAATAGAGGATTCACGTAAACTGAAAGCTGTCTCAGCGTATCGTCCTATAGTCCTAACAAACGTTGACTATAAAATCTACATGAAGGTATTAGCTCGTAGATTACAGGCAGTGATAAAGGACATCGTGGGGCCGCTCCAAACGTGCGGCATCACGTCGGTTCTGTTATTTGAGAGGGAGTGGTCCTGGCGTGCAGGGACTGCACGATGAGGTTGACTGTGAATAAGAATCAGGCGGCCCCCATTAACGTGCAGCGTTCGGTTCGTCAGGGTTGCCCCCTCAGCCCTTTGTTATTTTGTATATATGTAGAAACACTGTGCTTGAAAATAATCAATGACAAAGAAATACACGGTTTTGAGTTGCAGGCAGCTGAAGTCAAGCTGCTGGCGTATGCAGATGATGTCACTATTTTCTCAAGGGATCAAGACAGTATTAAACGAGCTGTTGGTATTGTGCGTGCTTTCAGTCAAGCTACTGGGAGCGGTGTTAACTGGTCAAAATGTTTGGGGCTCTGGAATGGATCATGGCCAACGAAGCCAGACCACTTCGCTAACGTGCCCTGGGCAACAATCCCAGGCAAGTACTTAGGCGTCCCGCTTGGCGCATATCGTGACAGCGACCAGTTTTGGAAAGGCCAAATTAAGGACACACAGGAGAAAGGGGAGAAGTGGAAAGGAGGCGCGTTGTCGATTTTTGCCAGAGCCACCGTTTGCAACCTATTTTTTATAAGCAAGCTGTGGTACGTCATGCAGGTACTACACTCTTCAAGGACGAATGTGCAAGAGTTCCACAGAATATTTGCCGTCTTTGTGTGGGCTTCAGGATGGGATTGTTGCAGCCGTACTAACTTGTTCCGAAGAGTGAAAGACGGAGGACTGGGGTTAGGTCACCTATTTCTATGGCAGCTAGTTAATCGGTTTTTGTTTTTTCGAGACGTTACCGATTTCTTCCTTCGCACCCTATGTCAACTGCGACTAGGTAGACATCTGCCGGAATATGTTGTAACCACAGAAGAGAGTGTAGGAGGGATAGGGGGCTATTACAAAGAAATAGTGTCTAGTATGAGATTTTTAAGTGTACGGTTTTCAAGAGAATACCTTGCGATTGTTAAACGAAAATAACTGTATTTCGCTTTGTGCGACATTGTCTTTCCTGTGCCGTTGTACAGGTCATTGTACGGCAAAGGCCCAGGCACAAACGTTTTGAAGAGAGGGAAGAAAATGTATGTACAGCCTGGAGCAAAAACTTTTTTCTTTAAGTTGCATACTGGTACATTGCCTGTGAAAAAATGTTTGGAAGGAAAAGGATGCTATTTGCCCTGGGGCACGCATTGCCTAATTTGTAAGCTCCCAGAAACCATAGACCATGTGTTTTTACATTGCTGGGAAGGAGTTTATTTTTGGGATGTGTTGCAAAGAGCTCTTAAGAAAGAATTCCCGCTGAACCCACACGGGATTTGGTTCTTGAGTGTACAGGATGAAGATGGGCTGCCATTCGACGCAATTATGCTCATGGGCCTCCACTCGTTGTGGCGTTAAAGAATGGCAGGCTATCATTTTGATAAAGATGCACGCCCTGCTCAAGCCTACTTCAGAAAGAGCGTCCACTGGTTTGTTGAGATTCACAGAGTGGTACCGGAACCACCCGACTGGCTCTCAAGAGTAGAACCACTGGTCACGTTACCAGAATTTTAATCCGACGATACCAGCATCACGCTGGCTGAGAGCAATGTCATCGTATGTACGTGGTTCATGGTGTGGTTTTACCATCAGTGCTGTTTGTGTTGTACGTTATGTACTGAAGACAGGTAGTAAAAAAAACGCCGACCTGTGGCACAACAGATAACGCGTCTGACTACGGATCAGAAGATTCCAGGTTCGAATCCTGGCAGGCTTGAACAAATTTTTTTCGCAGTTTCTTCGCTCTCTTAGAGTGTTGTGCTATTAGAAGACTTATTTTATTGTTGGCAACTGTTCCTGTTCAACCTCGAACGCCGTGGGCCTGGGGCGCAACGACGGCGGAGAGCAACTTCCGAGCAGCCTCAGCACTCGTTAGTGTCACAGCCCATACGTGGTTCATTTGATACGCCCCCAACGCCAAAACGTTTCGAGCGCACCAAGCTTGGCCAAAGTGTCTCGGTAATCTTCCACGCGGTAAGACCGGACTCTGGGATCACCATGCATGAAAACGGTATTCGCAGCGGTACGTCCGCAAGGCAGATTGGGCAGAATCACCTGATAATCGTCGGCGCTAGGCGCAAAAACACTGTTACTGCGGCCCGTTCGGGCCGCTGAAACCACTCCGTCGGAGCCGAACATTCCGCGACTGTATCGCTCGAAAGCCGGAAGTAGAATCTGAGCTATGACAGCAGCCTTTCCTCCATCCACTCTTTTGGGTTTATATGTGAATTCAGAAGTAGGAGTGTCAGTCAGCGCCATCTATAAGCCAAGCGACGAGTGTAAAACACACTTTTATGCGCAGGTTTGGCGTCACGTAGCACGTGAACTTATTACGAGCGGGCAGCTGATTATTAGTTCCTCGTATACAACATAATGACACCAAGTCTGCCAGTACGAGACCCTCGTTAATGAATAAGGGAAAGAAGTGTATACCTAAGGGCTCGTTTTTCCGTGTTTTGACACAATAATAATGAGATCTAACAGACAGTAATGTCAAGGAATGTACAAGGGAAGTTATTAGAACCAATGGATTGTAAATAAGAAGAAAGAAAAGTGGGAGAAAAAATAACCAGCCGTGAGCAGTAATCGACCCTACGACCTTCCAATAACGTGTTCGATGCTCTAACCACTGAGCTGGCACAGCGGCCTTCACCCACTTTTCTTTCTTCTTATTTACATTCTATTGGTTCTAATAACTTTTCCTGTACATTCCTCGGGATTACTGTTTGTTAGATCTCATTATTTTATATATATATACATACATACTTATATATATATATATATATATATATATATATATATATATATATATATATATATATATATATATATATATATATATATATATATATATATATTGTAGCGAAGCCTCCGAACTATGAAATGGGTCGAACTCTTGAGTACCTTCTAGTGGGGCTACCCAACAAGGGTAGCCCCACTCGCGCTGAGAGCCTGTGCTTGGCTGTGACTGTCGCCATTATATATTCTCGCTCGTTGCCGGCTAATAAACGCCCTAACAATTTGGTGGAGAGAGCTGCGATCCCTGTCTATGCCTTTGGAGCTACGATCACGTACCCTGTCATCTACTATGTACCAAGACGCTTCCCAGCAAACGCCTCCTCCAATGCCACCCCCTTGTCCCGGTGTCCCCAGAATCCGCGATCCACCCATCTTCACTGGCGCTGATGGCACTGACGTGGAGGACTGGCTCGCCATTTACGACCGCGTGAGCGTTCCCAACAAATGGGACGAGGACGGCAAGCTGACCAACTTGGTGTTTTACCTTGCCGGTGTCGCCAGTTTGTGGTACAACAACCACGCGTCCGATTTTGCCACCTGGTCCGATTTCAAGACCGCAATCGTCAACGTCTTCGGCCGCCCTGCTGTTCGCAAGCTGCAAGCCGAGCAGCGCTTGCGTGAACGTGCTCAGGAGGCTGGTGAGTCATTCACCAGCTATATTGAAGATGTCCTGGACCTATGTAACAAATTCAATCACACCATGTCCGAGTCTGACAAGATCCGAAACATCATGAAAGGCATCGACGATGATGCATTCACGATGCTGCTCGCCAAAAACCCCGGCACGGTGGCTGAGGTCATCACACTGTGCCAGAGCTACGAGAAGCTCCGCCGGCAGCGTTCGATGACCCGACGTTCCCCACCACGAGCTGCAACGCTTGCTGGCTTGGAGGCCAGTTGTGACCAAGTGGCGTTGATGGCAGAACTGAAGTCCTTTATCCGTGAGGAAATCGCGCGTTAGTTCTCCCTCCTGCCCTTTTCCCACCAACCTGCTGTTCAACAATCGGCTACTACCCTTCTCCCTCCCATCCGCCGAGCGATTGAACAGGAAATAGCGGAGGTAATGCCTGCTTACCACCCCCAACAGCCTCCGGCTCCTGCGTCCCTGAGTTACGCGCAAGTGGTCGCCAGGCCACCCCAAGTCGTTCAAGCACCCGCCCCTCTGACCTACGCTGAAGCTGCTGCACGACCTCCGTCCGTTGCAGCGGGTATGCCCGCTACGTATGTTGACGTAACCCCTCAGCCTCAGCTTCAGTACACCATGCAGCCACCGTTCCGTCCATCAGCCCTTGCGACATGGGTGAGACCTACCCCGGTGAACAGATGGCGCACACCCGACAACCGGCCCATCTGCTTTGCCTGCGGTTACGCCGGTCACGTGGCCCGTTATTGCCATCGCGTACAGCCGGCTCCAATTTCTTCACCTGTTGCTGGCCAACTCAGCCGTCCTTATCGCGAAGAACCGCCGTCTATGCCACCTCGATCTCGCCCAGGTCCATCTCGAAGATCACCGTCTCCACGACGCCGTTCCCTGTCTCCCATGCGGCCAAGTGCGGCAGCTCATGAGCGGGAAAACTAGTCGTCGCAGTCCCTGAGGCAAGGACTGCGACGCTATCGCAATGTGAAAGCCCTCAGAGCAGCCCCTCGAATGTCATTGACGTGCTTGTGGACGGTGTTTGTGCATCGGCTCTTATTGACACTGGAGCTGCCGTATCAGTTATGGACGAAAAACTCTGCCGCTTACTTCGAAAAGTGACGACGCCACTTTCTGGGTTATCCCTCCGTACTGCAAGTTTGCACCGGATTCATCCTACAGCAGGGTGCACAGCTCGCGTTGTCATCCAGGACGTTCTGTATGTCACCCAGTTCATCATCATTCAGGCATGCTCTCATGACGTCATCCTGGGATGGGGCTTTCTCTCCCGCCATGACGCCGTCATCCATTGTGCCGCCGCCGAAATTGAGCTCTCACCCTTTTCGCATTTGACGCCAGAAGACAGTCCCCCGACACTGAGCAAGATTCTAACGAAAGACGATACAACAGTGCCTCCAAGCTCGACGACGGCTGTGTCTGTCTACTGCGCTGGTCTCTCCGACACCATTGGACATGTTTCGCCATCTGACCGCGCTTGCAGCAGGAAAGGGTTGCTAGTACCTTTCGCGACCGTGCAGGTCAACCAGGGCAACACTGCTATTTTTGTAACCAACCCGTTCCCGTACGCTGTTACCTTGCTTCGAGGGGAATGTCTCGGCAGAGTGGAACCAGTCGACGACGCACAAGTCCTGGACGTACCCGATGACACGCGCGCTCCCAGGTCGTGTACCATCAATGCTGTTTCCACTTCTGATTCGTCGTCTGCTGATGTATTTGGCCCCTCCATCGCTGACAACCTTACGGCCGTACAGCGTTCCCAACTTCTGGACCTGTTACAAGAATATCGTTCTTCTTTCGATGTCGGGCGAAGTTCTCTCGGTCGCACGTCCGTTGTTACGCATCGCATCGACACTGGTGCCCATCCACCTTTACGGCAACGTCCATATCGCGTGTCGCCTGCTGAACGTCGAGTAATTAATGATCAGGTTGACGATATGCTCCGACGTGGCGTTATTCGGCCCTCCGACAGTCCATGGGCGTCTCCTGTTGTTCTTGTTGCGAAGAAATACGGTTCTGTGCGGATCTGTGTGGACTACAGACGGCTCAATAAGATCACTCGCAAGGATGTTTATCCACTGCCACGCATCGATGACGCGATTGACAGCCTTCATGGAGCCGATGTTTTTTTCTTCTCTCGATCTGCGCTCGGGGTACTGGCAAGTACCCATGGCTGACGACGCTCGACCAAAGACCACCTTCGTCACGCCAGACGGCTTGTACGAGTTTAACGTCATGCCGTTTGGTCTATGTAATGCACCTGCGACCTTTGAGCGCATGACGGACACCGTTCTGCGCAACTTGAACTGGTACACGTGCTTGTGTTACCTCGACGATGTCATTGTCTTTGCTCCGGATTTCTCCACGCATCTCCAACGTCTGAAAGAAGTTTTCGCACGTGTGAGCAATGCCGGCTTACAACTAAATCTGAAAAAGTGCCGCTTTGCAGCACGGCAACTCACCATACTGGGGTACGTCGTGTCCAAAGACGGCATTCTTCCTGATCCTGCCAAGCTTCAGGCCGTGGCCGAATTCCCCAAACCTGCATCTGTCAAAGAACTGCGTAGTTTCGTGGGCCTGTGCTCATACTTCCGACGCTTCATACGAAATTTCGCCACGATCATATCACCGCTGACGAAGCTCCTTGAAAGCAACGGGCCCTTCAATTCATGGTCATCCGAGTGCGACGACGCGTTCGCGAAGCTCCGCCATTTGTTGACGTCGCCTCCCATTCTACGCCACTATGACCCTACAGCCCCAACGGAGTTGCACACGGACGCCAGCGGAGTAGGCCTCGGTGCTGTCCTGGCGCAGCGAAAACCCGGATTCCCTGAATATGTCGTAGCATATGCAAGCCGTACGCTCACGAGAGCCGAGAAAAACTACACTGTCACGGAGAAAGAGTGCCTGGCGATCGTCTGGGCTCTTACAAAGTTTCGACCTTATTTGTATGGTCGCCCATTCGATGTCGTCACCGACCATCATGCACTATGCTGGCTTTCATCATTGAAGGATCCCTCAGGCCGTCTCGCCCGTTGGGCTCTTCGCTTACAAGACTACGATATCCGCGTGCTGTACCGCAACGGACGCCAGCATGCTGACGCCGACGCCCTCTCGCGCTCCCCTCTGCCTGATGGTGATGTGCTCTGCTCAGTATCCTCGGCTGCTGTTTCTGCCATTGATGTTGACATCATCGCTACCGAACAGCGAAAGGATAATTGGATCGGCCCGCTCATCGACATGCTCTCTGATCCATCCGCAACGCCATCCACGCGTGCATTGCGTCGTCAAGCTGGCCATTTCGCCATTCGTGACGGCCTCCTACACCGACGCAATTACGACGCCGACGGCCGGCAGTGGTTACTCGTGATACCACGCAGTTTGCGGTCAGAGATATGTGAATCCTTCCATTCTGATCCGCAATTCGCGCACTCTAGGGTAGTCAAAACCTACCATCGCATTCGACAACGCTACTTCTGGCGCGGGATGTACCGCTAAGTGCAGCAGTTCATTCGCTCTTGCCTCACTTGCCAACGCCGTAAACCGTCAGCCCACATGTCGCACGCCAGTCTACAACCGTTACCTTGCCCTGACCGTCCCTTTGGGCGCGTAGGTATCGATTTGTATGGACCACTTCCTCTGACGTCCGCTGGTAACCGCTGGACCATCGTTGCCGTTGACCATTTACCGCGATACGCCGAAACCGCCGCTCTCCCTGCGGCTGCTGCGCGCGATTTCGCGTCCTTCCTGCTGCATCGATTTATACTGCGCCACGGACCACCCCAAGAGCTTCTCAGCGATCGAGGCCGTGTCTTCTTGTCGGAAGTCGTCGAAGCCATTCTGACGGAGTGCCATTCTGTCCACCGCAAAACTACTGCTTACCACCCACAGACGAATGGTCTCACCGAACGCTTTAACCGCACCCTCGGCGACATGCTTTCTATGTACGTCGCTGCCAACCACACTAATTGGAATAATATACTGCCCTTCGTCACCTACGCCTACAACACCGCCCCTGCGAGCACGACTGGTTTTTCACCTTTCTACTTGCTGTACGGAAGGCACCCGTCGCACACCATGGACACGATACTCCCGTACACGCCGGATCCATCTGAGTGTACACCTATTTCCGAGACAGCCAGGCTTGCTGAAGAGTGTCGCGAGCTTGCCAAGACTTTTACGACGCAAGAGCAAGAGCGGCAGAAGAGTATCGGTGATGGCTCCACCACTTCTGAGCCCACGTTCCTTCCTGGTGCGCTTGTATGGCTCTCGATCCCGACCTCTGCCGCTGGCCTCTCTTCCAAACTACGTCCCGAATACGAAGGCCCCTACCGTGTCATCGAGCGCACCTCACCCGTCAACTATCTGATCGAACCCGTTGAACAATCTTTGGACATGCGCCGCCGTGGGCGAGACATCGTCAACGTGGAGCGCCTGAAGGCTTATTATGACCCGCTCATAATAACAAGCTGTTAGGTCACCAGGCGGCTCCCTCTTCGACCCCGGGGTAATTGTAGCGAAGCCTCCGAACTATGAAATGGGTCGAACTCTTTAGTACCTTCTAGTGGGGCTACCCAACAAGGACGCCGCTCGCGCTGAGAGCCCGTGCTTGGCTGTGACGGTCGCCATTATATATTCTCGCTCGTTGCCGGCTAATAAACGCCTTAACAATATATATATATATATATATATATATATATATATATATATATATATATATATATGTATGTATGTATGTGTGTGTATGTGTGTGTGTGTGTGTGTGTGTGTGTGTGTGTGTGTGTGTGTGTGTGTGTGTGTGTGTGTGTGTGTGTGTGTGTGTGTGTGTGTGTGTGTGTGTGTGTGTGTGTGTGTGTGTGTGTGCTCGAAAAAAACTGTTGAATATGAATGAATGGCACATGCCCAACTTCCACCAGTCGGGGCTGTGGCACAACAGATAAGAAGATTCCAGGTTCGAATCCTGGCAGGCTCGAGCATTTTTTTGGAGTTTTTTCGCTCTTTTTGACTGTTGCGCTATAAGAATACCTATCTCATAGTTGGCAACTGTTCCTGCTTCAGATCGAACACCATGGGCCTGTGGCGCAACAGATAACGCGTCTGACTACGGATCAAAAGATTCCAGGTTCGAGTCCTGGCAGGCTCGAGCATTTTCTTTTTGTTGTTTTTCGCTCTTTTTTAGTGTTGCGCTATAAGAAGACCTATCTTATAGTTGGCAACTGTTTCTGTCCAGGATCGAGCACCGTGGGCCTGTGGTGCAACGAATAACGCGTCTGACTACGGATAAGAAGATTCCAGGCTCGAGCATATTCTTTTTTTTAGGTTTTTCGCTCTTTTTGAGTGTTGCGCTATAAGAAGACCTACCTCATAGTTGGCAAATGTTCCTTTTCAAGCTCGAACACCGTGGGCGCAACGGATAATGCGTCTGACCATGGATCAGAAGATTCCTTGTAAGAATCCTGGCAGGGTCGAGCATGTTTTTTGTAGTTTCTTCGCTCTTTTTAAGTGTTGCGCTATAAGAAGACCTATCTCAAGGTTGGCAACTGTTCCTGTTCAAGCTCAAACACCGTGGGCCTGTGGCGCAACGGATAACGCGTCTTACTTTGGATCAGAAGATTCCAGGTTCGAATCCTGGCAGCCTCGAGCATTTTCTTTTTGTAGTTTTTCGCTCTTTTTGAGTGTTGCGCTATAAGAAGACCCATCTTATAGTTGGCAACTATTCCTGTCCATGCTCGAGCACCGCGGGCCTGTGGCGCAACGGATAACGCGTCTGACTACGGATCAGAAGATTCCAGGTTCGAATCCTGGCAGGCTCGAACATTTTCTTTTTGTAATTTTTCCCTCTTTTTGAGTGTTGTGCTATAAGAAGACCTATCTTATAGTTGGCAGAGTTTCGCTGCAGAACAGGTACTCGGCTCTTAGTGAGAAAACCAACCTTAGCGTAGATACAATGAATGATAATCTGACGAGTATCATTACGGAGTGTGCAGTGGAAGTTGGAGGCAGGGTAGTTAGACAGGACACTGGCAAGCTTTCCCAGAAAACGAAGAACCTAATTAAGAAGCGTCAAATCATGAAAGTGTCAAGTACAACAGACAAAATAGAACTGGCAGAGCTTTCGAAGTTGATTGATAGACGTAAAGTATGCGATGTAAGAAGGTATAACTTGGAGAGAATTGAACACGCTCTGAAAAACGGAGGAAGCGTCAAAGCAGTGAAGAGAAAACTTGGGATAGACAAAAGTCGGATGTATGCACTAACGGACAAAGAAGGCAAAATAACTACCAATATGGATAGGATAGTTAAAATAGCGGAGGAGTTTTACGGAGATCTGTACAGTAGCCGAGACAACCACGACCTTAATACTATAAGAACTAGCAGTAACCCAGATGACACCCCACCAGTAATGATAGAAGAAGTCAGAAAAGCTTTGGAGAGCATGCAAAGAGGCAAAGCTGCTGGTGAGGATCAGGTAACATCAGATCTGCTGAAAGATGGAGGACAGATTGTGTTAGAAAAACTAGCCACCCTGTTTACGAGGTGTCTCCTGACGGGAAGGGTACCATAGTCTTGGAAGAACGCTAACATCATCTTAATACATAAGAAAGGAGATGACAAGGACTTAAATAATTACAGGCCGATCAGCTTGCTCTCTGTAGTATACAAACTATTTACAAAGGTAATTGCTAACAGAGTAAAGAAAACATTAGAATTCAATCAACCAAAGGAACAAGCAGGATTTCGAACAGGCTACTCAACAATTGACCACATTCATACTATCAATCAGGTAATAGAGAAATGCTCAGAGTATAACCAACCACTATACATAGCCTTCATAGATTACGAGAAGGCATTTGATTCAGTAGAAATATCAGCCGTCATGCAGACACTGCGGAATCAGGGCGTAGATGAAGTATATATAATCATTCTGGAAGAAATCTACAGGGGATCAACTGCTACTATATTGCTTCATAATGAAAGCAACAGAATACCAATCAGAAAGCGTGTAAGGCAGGGGGACACAATCTCCCGAATGCTATTTACCGCGTGCTTACAGGAGGTTTTCAAAAGCCTAGAATGGGAACAGTTAGGGATAAGAGTTAATGGAGAATACCTTATTAACCCGCGCTTCGCCGATGACATTGCATTGATGAGTAACTCAGGGGACAAATTGCAACTCATGATTACGGAGTTAGACAAGGAGAGCAGAAAGGTAGGTCTTAAAATTAATCTGCAGAAAACGAAAGTAATGTACAACAACCTCGGAAAGAAGCAGCGCTTCCAGATAGGTAAAAGTGCACTTGAAGTTGTAAAAGCCTATGTCTACTTAGGGCAGGTAATAACCGCTGAGCCTAACCACGAGATTGAAGTAACTAGAAGAATAAGAATGGGGTGGAGCACATTCGGCAAGCACTCTCAAATTATGACAGGTAGATTGCCACTATCCCTCAAGAGGAAGGTATATAACAGCTGTATCTTGCCGGTACTTAGCTATGGAGCAGGAACCTGAAGACTTACAAAGAGGGTTCAGCTTAAATTGAGGACGACGCAGTGAGCAATGGAAAAAAAATGGTAGGTGTAACCTTAAGAGACAAGAAGAGAGCAGAGTGGATTAGAGGACAAACGGGGGTTGAGGATATCATAGTTGAAATGAAGAAGAGGAAATGGACATGGGCCGGGCATGTAGCGCGTAGACAGGATAACCGCTGGTCATTAAGGGTAACTAACTGGATTCCCAGAGCAGATAGCGGGTTAGGGGGAGACAGAAGGTTAGGTGGGCCGATGAGATCAAGAAGTTTGCGGGTATAAATTGGCAGCGGCAAGCACAGGACCGGATTAACTGGCGGAACATGGGAGAGGCCTTTGTCCTGCAGTGGACGTAGTCAGGCTGATGATGATAATGATGATAGTTGGCAACTGTTCCTGTCCAGGCCCGAGCACCGCGGGCCTGTGGCGCAACGGATAACGCGTCTGACTACGGATCAGAAGATTCCAGGTTCGAATCCTGGCAGGCTCGAGCATTTTCTTTTTGTATTTTTCCGCTCTTTCTGAGTGTTGAGCTATAAGAAGCCCTATCCTATAGTTAACAACTTTTCCTGCCTAAGCTCGAGCACCGTGGGCCTGTGGCGCAAAGGATAACGCGTCTGACTACGGATCAGAAGATTCCAGGTTCGAATCTTGGCAGGCTCAATTATTTTCTTTTTGCAGTTTCTTCGCTCTCGTAAAGTGTTGTGCTATTAGAAGACTTATTTTATTGTTGGCAACTATTCCTGTTCAAGCTCGAACGCCGTGGGAATGTAGCGCAACGGATAACGCGTCTGACTACGGATCAGTAGATTCCAGCTTCGAATCCTGGCAGGCTCGAGCATTTTCTTTTTGTAGTTTCTTCTCTCTCTTTGAGTGTTGCGCTATAAGAAGACCTATCTCATGGTTGGCAACTGTTCCTGTTCAAGCTCAAACACCTTGGGCCTGTGGCGCAACGGATAACGAATCCTGGCAGGCTCAAGCATGTTTTTTTGTAGTTTCTTCGCTCTCTTTGAGTGTTGCGCTATAAGAAGACCTATCTTATAGTTGGCAACTGTTCCTGTCCAGACTCGAGCACCACGGGCCTGTGGCGCAACGGATAACGCGTCTGACTACGGATCAGAAGATTCCAGGTTCGAATCCTGGCAGGCTCGAACATTTTCTTTTTGTACTTTTTCGCTCTTTCTGAGTGTTGAGCTACAAGAAGCCCTATGCTATAGTCGGCAACTGTTCCTGCCTAGGCTCGAGCACCGCGGGCCTGTGGTGCAAGTGTTTGTACATAGAGTCCTTTTGTTTGAGTGTCATAAAGAACGACAGTGTCCGTGGGTTTAAGCTGCACGAGGTTGAAGTCCGACTGTTGGCTTATGCGGACGATATCGCCATTTTTTGCACGGACTCTGACAGCATAGCAGATGCTGTCAAATGCGTTACTAACTTCTGTGTTGCAAGTGGCAGTGCTGTAAACTGGGGAAAATGCCTTGGCTTTTGGCACGGTGACTGGGCAGAAACCCCAGACAGTTTTGCCAGCATAAGGTTTGTTACGACACCGGTTAAATACTTGGGTGCCCCCCTCGAATGCTACAAAGACAGCGACTCGTACTGGAGGAGCCAAGTGGATAACCTGCGGGAAAGAGTGAACAAGTGGAATGGCTGGAATTGGTCTATGTTTTCTAAAGCCACAATTTGCAACATATTCTTAGTGAGTAAAATTTGGTATATCTTACAAGTCTTACATTGTTCAAGGGTAAACATCCAAAAATTTCACCGTGTGTTCGCTGTCTTTGTGTGGGAATCGTCTTGGGAAAGATCGAGTCGGACCAATTTATTTCTTCGAGTGCGAAATGGAGGACTCGGCATGTCGCATTTGTTTTTAAGACAGGTAGTCAATCGATTTTGTTTCTTTAGAGACGTCGACAACCCATTCCTTCGCACTGTCTGTCAACTTCGCCTGGGGCAACACTTGCCTAACATGGTTGTATCAACCTGCAGCGTACCTGGTGGTGTTTATGGCTTTCTCCGCGAAGTTGTACTTTCTTGTAGGTTTCTGTCAGTGCGGTGTTCACTTGAATACTTGAGTCAAGTCCGACGAAGAAGGTTGTACAAGGACCTATGTGATGTGTTTTTACCAGTGCCTTTGTATCGGTCCCTTTACAATGTATGCCATGGCCACACTGTACTAAAGCGCGTCAAGGCGATGAAAATATCGCCAGGTGCTAAGAATTTCTTTTTTAAATTACATACCGGTACGCTGACCGTCAAAACCTGGATGGCTGCAAAGGGGTTCTACGTTCCTTGGGGCACGCATTGCGTAATATGCAGAAAGGAGGAGACAATTGAGCATGTATTCATTGACTGCTGGGATGCTATCTTTCTTTGGGACGTGCTCCAGCGCACGATCAAAAAAGACTTCCCCATTGATGCATATGGCATCCGCTATTTGCAAATACAAAGTGACGATGGTACCCCATATGATATGATAATGCTTATGGCTCTTCATAGCATTTGGAAATCCAGGATGGCAGCCATGCACTTTGATGTAGATGCACGAGCACCCACCCAGTACTTCAAAGAGTATATAAGAAATTTTGTGGATGAACAAAAGTTGCAGGAATTCCCCCCAGAATGGTTGCCGCGCGTCGAATTACTATCGACGATAAAAAAATTTTAACAGATGCTTGGCCACATCGTTTGAGCCACGGTTTTTACAATGTTTTGGATTGCGTTGTGTAATTATCAGTTAATATGTGTATTGTTTACGTGAGCCGAAAACAGGCAATAAAGAAAAAAAAAGCCTGTGGCGCAACAGTTAGCGCGTCTGACTACGGATCAGAAGATTCCAGGTTCGAATCCTGGAAGGCTCGATCATTTTCTTTTTGCAGTTTCTTCGCTTTCTTTGAGTGTTGCGCTATAAGAAGACCTATCTCATAGTTGGCAACTGTTCCTGTCCATGCTCGAGCACAGCGGGCCTGTGGCGCAACGGATAACGCGTCTGACTACGGATCAGAAGATTCCAGGTTCGAATCCTGGCAGGCTCGACCGTTTCCTTTTTGCAGTTTCTTCGCTCTCTTTGAGTGTAGCGCTATAAGACCTATCTTATAGTTGGCAACTGTTCCTGTCCAGGATCGAGCACCGCAGGACTGTGGTGCAACGGATAACGCGTCTGACTACGGATCAGAAGATTCCAGGCTCGAGCATTTTATTTTTTATAGTTTTTTGCTCTTTTTGAATGTTGTGCTATAAGAAGACCTACCTCATAGTTGGCAACTGTTCCTTTTCGAGCTCGAACACCGTGGGCGCAACGGATAACGCGTCTGACTACGGATCAGAAGATTCCAGGTTCGAATCCTGGCAGGCTCGAGCATTTTCTTTTTGTAGTTTCTTCGCTCTCTTTGAGTGTCGCGCAATAAGAAGACCTATCTCATGGTTGGCAACTGTTCCTGTTCAAGCTCAAACACCGTGGGCCTGTGGCGCAACGGATAACGCGTCTGACGACGAATCAGAAGAATTTAGGTTCGAATCCTGGCAGGCTCGAGCATTTTTCGTTTGTAGTTTTTCTCTCTTTTCGAGTTTTGCGCTATTAGAAGAGCTATCTTATAGTTGGCAACTGTTGCTGTCTAAGCTCGAGCACCGCGGACCTGTGGCGCAACGGATAACGCGTCTGACTACAGATCAGAAGATTCCAGGTTCGAATCCTGGCAGGCTCGGGCATTTTCTTTTTGCAGTTTTTTCGCTCTCTTTGAGTGTTGCGCTATAAAAAGACCTATCTTATAGTTGGCAATTGTTCCTGTTCAAGTTCGAACACCGCGGGCCTTTGCCGGAACGGATAACGCGTCTGACTACGGATAAAAAGATTCCTGGTTGGAATCCTGACAGGCTCGAGCATGTTTTTTTGTAGTTTCTTCGCTCTCTTTGAGTTTTGCGCTATAAGAAGACCTCTCTCATGGTTGGCAGCTGTTTCTGTTCATGCTCAAACACCGTGGGCCTTTGGCGCAACGAATAAAGCGTCTGACTTCGGATCAGAAGATTCAAGGTTCGAATCCTGGCAGGCTGGAGCATGTTTTTTTGTAGTTTCTTTGCTCTCTTTGAGTGTTGCGCTATAAGAAGACCTACCTTATAGTTGGCAACTGTTCCTGTTTAAGCGTGAACACCGTGGGCCTTTGGCGCAACGGATAACGCGTCTGACTACGGATCAGAAGATTTCAGGTTCGAATCCTGGGAGGATCGAACATTTCCTTTTTGTAGTTTCTTCGATCTCTTTGAGTGATGCGCTATAAGAAGACCTATCTTATAGTTGGTAACTGTTCCTGTTCAAGCTCGAACACCGCGGGCCTGTTGCGCAACGGATAATGCTTCCGACTATGGATCAACTGAAACCAGGTTCGAATCCTGGCAGGCTCGAGCATTTTTTTTGTAGTTTTCGCGCTTTTTGAGTGTTGCACTATAAGAAGACCTATCTCATAGTTGGCAACTGTTCCTGTTCAAGGTCCAACACCGCATTCCACTTCCGGCTTTCGAGCGATACGGTGGCGGAATGTTCGGATCCGACGGAGCGGTTTCAGCGATCCGAGCGGGCCGTGGTAATAGGGTGTTTGCGCATAGCGCCGACGATTATCAGGTGATCCTGCCCAATCTGCCTTCCGGACGTATCGCTGCGAATACCGTTTTCATGCATGGTGATCCGAGAGCCCGGCCTTACCGCCTCGAAGATTACCGGGACACTTTGGCCAAGCTTGGTGCGCTCGCCGATGTTTTAGCGTTGAGGGCGTATCAAATAAACCACGTATGGGCTGTGACACTGACGAGTGCTGAGGCTGCTCGGAAGTTGCTCTCCGCCTTCGATGTGAAGGTAAAGGATCGCCCATGTTTGCTTATTGACCCAAATAACCGCGACGTTCGCTTGAAGCTTCACTAGTTGCTGCACGGCGTGACCGATGAAGACGTGCGTGTTGCCTTGATTCCCTATGGGAAAGTATTCGAAGTGAAGCGGGATAATAGGAGAGCACCCGGCATCACTGAAAAGGGCTCAACGACGCGGTCTGTGGGACTAAAGCTGCACTCCGACGTCAAGGTGGATGACATTCTGCACCAGCTCAAGATTGCCGGAGAGTTGACTCTTGTTTTCGTTCCGGGCCGTGCACCGTTGTGGCTACGGTGCAAGAGTACCGGTTACATTCATCGCGACTGCGGAGTACCCCGCTGCAGTCGTTGTCGCCGCTTCGGCCACGAAGACGATGACTGCGCGAAGACATGTGCCAGTGTGACCGGACAAGCGCAGGAAAGTTACGCACTGGAGCACCTCATGGACGAAGCAGACTAGGAAGAAACAGCAGGAGTTAACCCAAACTCTGCTGTGGAAGATGGGTTGTCATGCTGTCAAGAAGAGGGCATGTGTGAAGCACCAGGTAAGCTCGACGCTGGGCTTCCATACCAAGGCGTAGGAGAAAGCAGTGAAAAGGTGGATGCAAGCAGCACCGGCGACACGTTTCTTGGTTTAGCAGACGAGACCCCCTCCAAGGCGGAACCGATGACTGGAATTGAAAGCGACAGTGGAACTGTGACGGGGAAGCGTCCCCGTGACGAAGGGAAAAAAGAGAAGGGCACCACTGCTGCCACGCCAGACGAACCACCCGCCAAAACGACTCCCGCTCGGCGGCCTCTCCTTCGGCCACGGCCAAACATTTCGTCGGAGCGCAAGACGGCGGAAACGCCACCTTCGCCACCTTAAGGACTGTACTGCAACAAGGCGTTCAGGAAGGAATTGCAGTTGTAAGGTAAGCGCCATGCCCCTGGGTTTTTCGCAGCCTTACAATGGTGCAAATAGAAAATTCAATCCGTGTGGCCACTTTAAATGTGCGTGGCCTGGCCTCACGGAGAAAACAATGTCAGCTTTATCGGCTAGTAAGTGACCTCGACCTTGACATACTGGCAGTCCAAGAAACTAAAGTCCATGGCGACGATGAAACTGGGGGCATGGTGTGCCAATTCTTGCCGCGGTATTCTGTTATAGTTAGCCATGCCATAGAGACTTCTTCCGGTTGCGTTTTGTTCGTCAGACAGAGTCCGGGTGCTAAAGTAGAAGCCTCAACGTCATGTCCGTCTAGTCGGCTCATTGTTTGCGATCTTTTATTTTCGGGATTGGAATGGCGCGTAATATGCTTGTACGCACCGAGTGTCACTGACGAAAGACGCATATTTTTCGAACAACTAAAGCAGTATACCAAATGTAATAGGCTCCTAATCATTATTGGCGATTTCAACTGCGTCCTTTCAGCCAAAGACAAAACTAGCGAACGACAATACAGGGATGCAAGTACGGCTGTCTTGAGCGATATAGTAAGAGAACATGGTTTGGAGGATGTGGCTGAATGTCTCGGTGGTGGCCGGACTATGCAGTACACCCACTTTCAGGCAGCCAGCCATGCCCGACTAGATAGGGCGTACGTGAGTGTAGAATTGGTACCGCTTTGCTAGGCATACCGTGTTAACGCCGTTTCATTTAGTGACCACTGCTTGGTTAGCTTTGTAGTAGCTAGCACGAAAGAAACGAAAAGGGCCTTCGAGTGGCAACAATGGAAATTGAATTCGAATCTGCTGAGTGATGAAAAATTTATGGAGGAAGTAATGACGGAAGTTGAAAAAATGAAAGTTCGCAGTAATAAGACGTTTAGAGAAAAATGGGAGAACTTCAAGCAGGTCGTTAAATTGAAGGCTTCGGAACGCTCGAGCGCTATAAGCAGAGAAAAAGGAGCAGAAGAAAAGCTCATGCACAGAAACCTGGAAAAATTGCTCCTCGAAGAATGTAGAATGCCCGGCATGTTTCTTGAAGATATTCGCGCGTTGAAAAGTAAAATTGAGCGGTTCGATGTCGAAAGATACCGCGGTGCTATGGTTCGGGCAAGAGCCGAGCGACTGATAACGGCAGAAGCACCGTCAAAAAGGGCGTTGGGCTCAGAAAAGTGGCATGCGCGTCGTAATCAGATAACAGAAATTGAACACGAGGGTGAAGTCAGCGATGTCGCAGATGTTATCGAGCGTGCTTTCTTTGAGCACTTCAATGGCTTATTCGCCGCCAGCTCAGTTGATGTCGATCGTTTTAAAAAAGATTTTTTACCGCTGATGCCAAAGCTTGACAATAATACAAAAGAAATATTGGAGGAACCCATTTCGGAAGAGGAAGTTAGCAGTGCTATTGAAAGTATGCATCCCGGGAAATCGCCTGGCCCGGATGGTCTGACTTCCGCCTTTTATAAGTGTGTCAAGTTTGAAATAACACCAGTCTTAGCCGACGTTTATAATGAGGCATTCGAGCGGAAAATAGTACCCCCGTCCTTTTCATCATCTCACACTGTTCTTATACCAAAATCGGAAGACCCCGTTGCACTGCGCAAAGTAAATTCTTACCGCCCAATCTGCCTCACTAATGGCGATTACAAGATATTCATGAAAAACCTAGCCAAAAGGTTGCAAACAGTCATTGCGGAGCTCGTGGGGCCACATCAGACGTGCGTCATAAAGGCCGAACTATCCTTACGAATATACACGCAGCCCGGAGCATCCTCGAATGTTGCGACGCTATTGGTGCACGAGTCGCAATGCTGCAAATCGACCTCGAGAAGGCTTTTGACAGGGTGCCTCATGAAATTCTGCTGTGCATCCTAGATTATGTGAATTTAGGGAAAATAATCAAAGAGGGGGTTGTCATGACGTACCGAGACTGCTCAACGCGGCTAATCGTTAACAAGGTGGTGGGGAAGCGCATCCCAGTCAAGCGTTCGGTCCGTCAGGGTTGTCCTCTCTCACCACTATTGTTTTGTTTGTACATAGAGTCCTTTTGTTTGAGTGTCATAGAGAATGACTGTGTCCGTGGGTTTAAGCTGCACGAGGTTGAAGTCCGACTGTTGGCTTATGCGGACGATATTGTAATTGTTTGCGCGGACTCTGACAGCATAGCAGATGCTGTCAAATGCGCTACCAACTTCTGTGCTGCAAGTGGCAGCGCTGTAAACTGGGGAAAATGCCTTGGCTTTTGGCACGGTGACTGGGCAGAAACCCCAGACAGTTTTGCCAGCATAAGGTTTGTTACGACACCAGTGAAATACTTGGGTGCCCCCCTCGAATGCTACAAAGACAGCGACTCGTACTGGAGGAGCCAAGTGGATAACCTGCGGGAAAGAGTGAACAAGTGGAATGGCTTGAATTGGTCTATGTTTTCTAAAGCCACAATTTGCAACATATTCTTAGTGAGTAAAATTTGGTATATCTTACAAGTCTTACATTGTTCAAGGGTAAACATCCAAAAATTTCACCGTGTGTTCGCTGTCTTTGTGTGGGAATCGTCTTGGGAAAGATCGAGTCGGACCAATTTATTTCTTCGAGTGCGAAATGGAGGACTGGGATTGTCGCATTTGTTTTTAAGACAGGTAGTCAATCGATTTTGTTTCTTTAGAGACGTCGACAACCCATTCCTTCGCACTGTCTGTCAACTTCGCCTGGGGCAACACTTGCCTAACATGGTTGTAACAACCTGCAGCGTACCTGGTGGTGTTTATGGCTTTCTCCGCGAAGTTGTACTTTCTTGTAGGTTTCTGTCAGTGCAGTTTTCACTTGAATACTTGAGTCAAGTCCGACGAAGAAAGTTGTACAAGGACCTATGTGATGTGTTTTTGACAGTGCCTTTGTATCGGTCCCTTTACAATGTATGCCATGGCCACACTGTACTAAAGCGCGTCAAGGCGATGAAAATATCGCCAGGTGCTAAGAATTTCTTTTTTAAATTACATACCGGTACGCTGACCGTCAAAACCTGGATGGCTGCAAAGGGGTTTTACGTTCCTTGGGGCACGCATTGCATAATATGCACAAAGGAGGAAAGAATTGAGCATGTATTCGTTGACTGCTGGGATGCTATCTTTCTTTGGGACGTGCTCCAGCGCACGATAAAAAAGATTTCACCATTGATGCACATGGCATCCGCTATTTGCAAATACAAAGTGACGACGGTACCCCATATGATATGATATAATGCTTATGGCTCTTCATAGCATTTCGAAATCCAGGATGGCAGCCATGCACTTTGATGTAGATGCACGAGCCACCCACCCAGTACTTCAAAGAGTATATAAGAAATTTTGTGGATGAACAAAAGTTGCAGGAATTCACCCCAGAATGGTTGCCGCGCGTCGAATTACTATCGACGATAAAAACATTTTAACAAATGCGTGGCCACATCATTTGAGCCACGGTTTTTACAATGTTTTGGATTGTGTTGTGTAATTATCTGTTAATATGTGTATTGGTTACGTGAGCCGAAAACGGCAATAAAAAAAAAAAGCGGGCCCGTGGCGCAACAGATAACGCGTCTGACTACGGATCAGAAGACTCCAGGTTCGAATCTTGGCATGCTCGAACAAATATTTTTCGCAGTTTCTTCGCTCTCGTAAAGTGTTGTGCTAATAAAAGACTTATTTTGTTGTTGGCAACTGTTCCTGTTCAAGCTCGAACGCCGTGTGACTGTGGCGCAACGGATGACGCGTCTGACTACGGATCAGAAGATTCCAGGTTCGAATCCTGGCAGGCTCGAACAAATTTTTTTCGCAGTTTCTTCGCTCTCTTAGAGTGTTGTGCTATTAGATGACTTATTTTATTGTTGGCAACTGTTACTGTTCAAGCTCGAACGCTGTGGGCCTGTGGCGCAACAACGGCGGAGAGCAACTTCCGAGCAGCCTCAGCACTCGTCAGTGTCACAGCCCATATGTGGTTCATTTGATACGCCCCCAACGCCAAAACGTCGTCGAGCGCAGCAAGCTTGGCCAAAGTGTCCCGGTAATCTTCGACGCGGTAAGGCCGGGCTCTCGGATCACCATGCATGAAAACGGTATTCGCAGCGATACGTCCGGAAGGCAGATTTGGCAGAATCACCTGATAATCGTCGGCGCTAGCGCAAAAACCCTCTGCGACCGTATCGCTCGTAAGCCGGAAGTGGAATCTGAGCTATCGCAGCAGCCTTCCCTCCATCCACTAATTTGGGTTTATATGTGAATTTAGAAGTAGGAGTGTCAGTCAGCGCCATCTATAAGCCAAGCGACGAGTGTGAAACACACTTTTATGCACATGTTTGGCGTCACGTAGCACGTGAACTTATTAGGAGCGGGCAGCTGATTAATGGTCCCTCGTATACAACCTAATGACACCAAGACTGCCAGTACGAGACCCTCGTTAATGAATAAGGGGAAGAAGCGTATACCTAAGGGCTCGTTTTTGCGTTTTTTTACACAATATTAATGAGATCTAACAGACAGTAATGCCAAGGAATGTACAGGAGAAGTTATTAGAACCAATGGAATGTAAATAAGAAGAAAGAAATGTGGGTGAAAAAATAACCAGCCGTGAGCAGGAATCTACCCTACGACCTTCGAATAACGTGTTCGATGCTCTAACCACTGAGCTGTCACAGCGGCCTTCACCCACTTTTCTTTCTTCTTATTTACATTCCATTGGTTCTAATAACTTCCCCTGTACATTCCTTGCATTACTGTCTGTTAGATCTCATTATATATATATATATATATATATATATATATATATATATATATATATATATATATATATATATATATATTGTAGGCAGGCATTCATTAAGCACATCTACTATCTTTACACATATTCATCATCATGAGTGGTCGTTATCTTTATCTGCTGTGGGGACTTGGCTTGTCTGAGCTCTGTGCCTTGGGCGTGGTCGCTTCATCGTGTCTTCTAGGCCTAATAAAGGTTGCCTTCACCGTTACATAACAAGTGGTGGAGTGTGCCCTACGATCTTCCGTCCTCTCCCAGCCCGATCTGCCTCCTGGAGCTGCGCTCAGGTCGTCGTTTGTGCCAGGTGTCCGGTAACATGCCTCAGGATTAGCCGACCGGCGCTTCTGCGTCGACCTCCACGGCCCCGGCTACCGCGGCCTATCCATGGTGGATTATCACCGCGCACCAGCGTGAGCCGCCCACGTTCGCCGGACTTCGAGGGGAAGTTGTGGAGGATTGGTTGGACCAGTTGAATCGACCGAGTTCCACTAACAACTGGGATGATCCTACCAAGCTTCGCCGTGTTTCCTTTTATCTGACAGGCGTAGCAAAAACATGGTTTTTCAATCATGAAACGGACATTACGGACTGGACACGTTTCAAGCAACCGCTTCGCCAAATTTTCGGCATCCCGGGGTTCGTTCAGTTCTCGCGAACAAGACACTGGATGCTCGCAAGCAACAATGCGGTGAGTTCTACACATCGTACATAGAGGATGTGCTTGCGCTCTGTCACCGTTTCAGCACGTCCATGTCTGAATCAGAGAGAGTTCGTCATCTATTGAAAGGGATCGGCACGGTCGCGTTCAATGCCTTGGTCATTCAAAACCCGACAACAGTCGCTGACGTTGTTGCCACGTGCCAACGCCTAGAGGAACTTGAATCCCAATGGTTACCGCCGGACAGCGCTGAAAACACCACCACGACTGATGCCTCATTGCGGGCCATCATCCGGGCGATTATACGGGAAGAGCTGCAATCTTTCGGCCTCTCAATGACACCGAGTCCACCTGCCCCCTCCAACGCTGTTTTGCGCGACGTTATCAAAGAGAAGTTGGCCTCCATGACCGGGCCAGAGTATGTAGACTTTCCAGTACCTCGACTCCAGCCGATGTGCGCACAAGTCCTCGCTGGCTCGTCGAACAACCGATGCCCGCACACTCGACGCCTGTCCCGCTGGCTTCGTTGACTCCGAGTGTGACTAGCCAGCCCTTTCACCCACCAAGGCGGCCGCATAGTCCGATCTGTTATTACTGCGGCTATCGGGGCCACATTTCATGCGTCTGTCGGAAGCATCAGCAGGATGAGCGTCGTGGATTCGACACCTACGGACGGGATGATGGGACAAGCTGGTACGCTTTCCAACGTCGTCCTTATGATCCGCCGCTACGCCACTCACCGTTTCCAACTGCGACATCTGAGCCAACCAGTTCTTACCGCTCCACTAGACGCCGCTCACCCTCACCCCTCCGCCGTTCCACGTCTCCATTGCGACCTGTCTCGCAATTCACCAACCAACGCCCGGAAAACTAACCTCTGCAGCTTTTGGAGGAAAAGCTGCATCGAACAAAAAGACAGAAATTCCTCCAGTGTGTCCACACAATACGATATCTGTTTTAATAGAAGGTGTGTACGTGGACGCTCTAATAGACACTGGTGCTTGTTTGTCTGTGATTCATCGTTCTTTGTGCTCACGTCTGCGAAAGTCACCACCCCTTATGTTGGACCTACACTGCACGCTGCTCAAAGGGACGCCATTAGACCTGCCGCTATGTGCACCGCTCATGTTTTCATAGCTGGTCTTCTTCATTTTGTGCAATTTGCTGTGCTGAGTTCGTGTGCCCACCAGCTTATATTAGGCTGTGATTTTCTGTCTACGGCGAACGCTTCCATCTGCTGATGAGAAAATGTTGTTCATATGATGGAAACTGACTATGTCCTGTATGTGGATGACAAGCCCGTTCACTTGCTCGCTGCTGAAAATACCGAGCTACCACCTGGTCATCAGCGGATAGTTGCCATCACTTCTAATGTGATCGACTCTGGTGACGTGTTTGTCCAACCATCTGCACGCTGTCTCGCAAGAGATATAGCCCTTGCTTCAGGTCTAGCGCGGTTCCACAATGGCTCCGGACTTCTCTACGCCACAAACCAGACTTCTGAGAAAATTCTCATTTTTAAAGGCACCACAATGGCTTGCGTTTCCGAATCTCAACCTGTCTCTGTTGTCCCGCTTATTCCAGCGTGTTCTGGCCTTCCTTCTATTGGACGTTCATCAAGCATTTCTGTTCTTGCTGCGACTAGTAGTCCAGAACTGACCTCTTCACAGACAGATGAGTTGCTTGCCTTGCTACGAAAGCATAGGAGATTGTTTGATGCCCACTCCTCACCCCTGGGACAGACGTCCATTATTAGGCATCGTATTCAGACCGATGGCACTTCCATCGTACGCCGTCGAACATATCGTGTCTCTTCGTCCAAGCGTGAGATCATTGAACAAAATGTAGCCGATATGCTGCAACGGAACATAACACGTTCTTCCGTGAGTCCTTGGTCATCCCTTGTGTTTTTAGTAAGGAAAAAGATGGCTCCGTGCGATTTTGCGTGGAATACAGAGCACCTAATAAGATTACCCACAAGGATGTTTACCCCATGCCGCGCATAGACGATGCTTTGGATTCACTGCAAGGTGCTGAGTACTTCTCAAGCAAGGTGCTGAGTACTGCAAGGTGCTGAGTACTTCTCTTGAGCAAGACGATTAAAGTGTTAGGCCACGTCGTAAGCAAGGATGGTATTCGTCCCGATCCTGACAAGATTTCCGCTGTCCCATACTTCCCGCGTCCTGAAAAAGCCAAAGATTTGCGCAGTTTCCTCGGCCTCGCTTCTTATTTTCGCCGATTCATTCGAGACTTCGCCTCAATAGCTTCACCATTACACAAGTTGCTCGGATCAGGCATCACCTTTGTGTGGTCTCCTGAATGTGAAGCGGCGTTTGCCGAACTGAAGTGTGCACTCACATCCGAACCAGTCCTCTGCCATTTGGACGAAACCGCGCCTACGCTCCTGCATACAGACGCTAGTGGTCGAGGCATTGGTGGAATTCTCCAACAGCGAGACAAATCTTCACGTGAGAAAGTCGTCGCATACGCGAGCCGTGCACTGACCCCTGCCGAAAAAAATTATACCATCACCGAACAGGAGTGCCTAGCGGTCGTATGGTCGATACAAAAGTTTCGACCTTATCTACACGGCCGCCACTTTACTGTGGTTACGGACCATCACGCCTTGTGGTGGCTCTCGACAATCAAGAACTTGTCCAGCCGCCTTGGTCGCTGGATTCTTCGCTTACAAGAATACGACTTCACGATCACATACAAGTCGGGAAACAAGCATCAAGACGCCGACGCACTTTCGCGTTGCCCGCTCTCTTCGGAGCCACCTAACGAACTCGCCACTGCCGCACTCGAGAAGCTTTCGGCCGTCTCTTCTCTACATGTTTCGTCATTAGCTACTGTGGACCCAACTTCTCCAAGCGAGTGTGGTTTGTTCTTGGCTCACCAACGTGCTGACCCTTACTGTCGCCGCATTACGGACCGCCTTGACGGGACTTGCCGGCCCCCTAACGCCCGTCTTCACCGACAGCTGAAGCATTTAAAGCTCAACAATTCGTCTTGTACCGCCATATCTACCACCCTGATGGTCAACGCTGGGTGCCCTTTCTACCTCGCTCTCTTCGGGCTCAAGTCCTCAAGACATATCACGATGGCATGTCTGCTGGACACATGGGCTTGCATAAAACGTATGATTGCATAAGGTGTCACTACTACTGGCCGGGCTTGTCCACCTGTGTCGCGAAGAACCTTGCCTCATGCACCCTTTGTCAGCGTCGCAAGCTACCTACATTAATTCGAAGTTGACAATTACAACCGCTCCCGTGTCCCCTGCAACCATTCGAGGCAGTTGGCATTGACCTGTATGGTCCGCTTACTATGACTCTTCCGGGCAATCGATGGATAGTTACAGCTGTCGACCACCTGACCCGCTACGCCGAAACAGCTCCCGTGCCTTCTGCATCAGCTTCGGAAGTGGCCGACTTCATCCTTCGAGCAATAATCCTTCCTGAGCGACCGTCGAAGAGTATTTCTTTCAGAACTCGTCGAAGAAGCGCTCAAGGCATCCGGCACTACACACAAAAGAAGCTCCAGTTACCATCCTGAGACGAACGGCCTGACTGAGCGCTTTCATCGTACACTGTCACATATGATAGCGATGTATATCAAACCCGACCACAGAAACTGGGACACAATTTTGCCATTTGTCACTTTTGCGTATGATACCTCTGTACAGCGCACAACCGGTTTCTCGCCGTTCTACCTCGTCCATGGTCGCTTCCCTCCTTCTTTCCTCAATGTTTCGTTCTTCTCTGCGCCTGTCAAACCATGTTCATGTTCAAGTGAAGAATACGTGTCTCGTCTACTTCATTGCCGCCAGCTGGCTCGCGTCAACACTGAAGCCAAGCAACAGGATCGCAAGCTTGAATATGATGCCTTTCATCGTGCCGTCTCTTTCAGCCCTGGTGACGAAGTCCTTCTTCTTACACCCATTCGCACTCCAGGACTGTGCGAGAAGTTTCAATTACGTTTTATTGGCCCCTGCACTGTCTTGGAGCAAACGTCTCCTATGAATTATCGCGTGGCACCCGTTCTTCTTCCGACGGACTGCCGCTACAGGGCAGCAGAAATAGTCCACGTACCTCATATGAAGCCTTTCATACGGCGTTCATCTTCGCTTTAAACTGCGGCCAAGAACTGCGGTCAGGATGACCGGTATCACGTGGGGGGGAAGTTAGTGTAGGCATTCATTAAGCACATCTACTTTCTTTACACATATTCATCATCATGAGTGGTCGTCATCTTCATCTGCTGTGGGGACTTGGCTAGTCTGAGCTCTGTGTCTTGGGCGTGGTCGCTTCATCGTGTCTTCTGGGCCTAATAAAGGTTGCCTTCAACGTTACATCACAATCTAAATATATATATATATATATATATATATATATATATATATATATATATATATATATATATATATATATATATATATATATATATATATATATATATATATATATATATATATAGTGTCTCTGTGTGTGTGTGTGTGTGTGTGTGTGCGTGCGTGCTCGAAAAAACTGTTGACAACGAATGAATGGCACATGCCCAACTTCCAACAGTCGGGGGCTGTGGCAACACAGATACGAAGATTCCAGGTTCGAATCCTGGCAAGCTCGAGCGTTTTTTGCAGTTCTTTCGCTCTTTTTGAGTGTTGCGCTATAAGAAGACATATCTCACAGTTGGCAACTGTTCCTGTCCAGGCTCGAGCACCACGGCCCTGTGGCGCAACGAATAACGCGTCTGACTACGGATCAGAAGATTCCCGGTTCGAATCCTGGCAGGCTCGAGCATTTTCTTTTTGTAGTTTCTTCGCTGTCTTAGAGTATTGTGCTATTAGAAGACTTATTTTGACTTTGGCAACTGCTTCTGTTCAAGCTCGAACACCGTGGGCCTGTGGCGCAACGAGTAACGCGTCTGACTACGGGTCAGAAGATTCTAGGTTCGAGCCCTGGCAGGTTCGAACAAAGATTTTTCGCAGTTTCTTCGCTCTCTTAGATTGTTGTGCTATTAGAAGACTTATTTTATTGTTGGCAACTGCTTCTGTTCAAACACGAACACCGTGGGCCTGTGGCACAACGAATAACGCGTCCGACTACGGAATAGAAGATTACAGGTTTGAATCCTCGCAGGCTCGAGCACTTTGTTTTTCGCAGTTTCTTCGTCCTCTTTGAGTACTGCGCTATTATAAGACTTATTTTCTTGTTGGCAACTGTTCGGGTTCAAGCTCGAACGCCGTGGGCCTGTGGCGCAACGAATAACGCGTCTGACTACGGATCAGAAGATTCCAGGTTCGAATCCTGGCAGGCTCGAACAAATTTTTTTCGCAGTTTCTTCGCTATCTTAGAGTGTTTTGCTACAAGAAGATTGTTTTATTGTTCGCAACAGCTTCTGTTCGAGCTCGAACACCGTGGGCCTGTGGCGCAACGGATAACGCGTCTGACTACGGATCAGAAGATTCCATGCTCGAGCAGATTCTTTTGTTAGTTTTTTCGCTCTTTTTGATTGTTGCGCTATAAGAAGACCTACCTCATAGTTGGCAACTGTTCCTTTTCAAGCTCGAACACCGTGGGCGCAACGGATAATGCGTCTGACCATGGATCAGAAGATATCTTGTAGGAATCCTGGCAGGCTCGAGCACGTTTTTTTTTGTAGATTCTTCGCTCTCTTTGAGTGTTGCGCTATAAGAAGACTTATCTCATGGTTGGCAACTGTTCCTGTTCAAGCTCAAACACCGTGGGTCTGTGGCGCAACGGATAACACGTCTTACTATGGATCAGAAGATTCCAGGTTCGAATCCTGGCAGCCTCGAGCATTTTCTTTTAGTAGTTTTTCGCTCTTTTTAAGTGTTGCGCTATAAGAAGACCCATCTTACAGTTGACAACTGTTACTGTCCAGGCACTAGCACCGCGGGCCTTTGGCGCAACGGGTAACGCGTCTGACTACGGATCAGAAGATTCCAGGTTCGAATCCTGGCAGGCTCGAACATTTTCTTTTTGTAATTTTTCCCTCTTTTTGGGTGTTGTGCTAGAAGAAGACCTATCTTATAGTTGACAACTGTTACTGTCCAGGCTCGAGCACCATGGGCCTGTGGCGCAACGGATAACGCGTTTGACTACGGATCAGTAGATTCCAGATTCGAATCCTGGCAGGCTCGAGGGTTTTATTTTTGAAGTTTTTCGCTATTTTTGAGTGTTGAGCTATAGGAAGCCCTATCCTATAATTGGCAACTGTTCCTGCCTAGGCTCGAGCACCGCGGGCCTGTGGCGCAACGGATAACGCGTCTGACTACGGATCAGAAGATTCCAGGTTCAAATCCTGGCAGGCTCGAACATTTTCTTTTTGTAATTTTTCCCTCTTTTTGAGTGTTGTGCTATAAGAAGACCTATCTTATAGTTGGCAACTGTTCCTGTCCATGCTCCAGCACCGCGGGCCTGTGGCGCAACAGATAACGCGTCTGACTACGGATCAGAAGATTCCAGGTTCGAATCCTGGCAGGCTCGAGCATTTACTTTTTGTATATTTTCGCTCTTTTTGAGTGTTGAGCTATAAGAAGCCCTATGCTATAGTTGACAACTGTTACTGTGCAGGCTCGAGCACCGCGGGCCTATGGCGCGACGGATAACGCGTCTGACTACGGATCAGAAGATTTCAGGTTCGAATCCTGGCAGGCTCGGACATTTTCTTTTTGTAATTTTTCCCTCTTTTTGAGTGTTGTGCTATAAGAAAACCTATCTTATAGTTGGCAACTGTTACTGTCCAGGCTCGAGCACCGCGGGCCTATGGCGCGACGAATAACGCGTCTGACTACGGATCGGAAGATTCCAGGTTCGAATCCTGGAAGACTGGAACATTTTCTTTTTGTAATTTTTCCCTCTTTTTCAGGTTTGTGCTATAAGAAGACCTATCTTATAGTTGGCAACTGTTCCTGTCCATGCTCCAGCATTGCGGGCCTGTGGCGCAACGGATAACGCGTCTGACTACGGATCAGGAGATTCCAGTTTCGAATCCTGGCAGGCTCGAGCATTTTCTTTTTGTAGTTTCTTCTCTCTATTTGAGTGTTGCGTTATAAGAAGACCTATCTCAGAGTTGGCAACTGTTACTCTTCAAGCTCAAACACCGTGGGCCTGTGGCGCAACGGATAACGAATCCTGGCAGGCTCAAGCATGTTTTTTTGAAGTTTCTTCGCTCTCTTTGAGTGTTGCGCTATAAGACGACCTATCTTATAGTTGGCAACTGTTACTGTCCAGGCTCTAGCACCGCGGGCCTGTAGCGCAACGGGTAACGCGTCTGACTACGGATCAGAAGATTCCAGGTTCGAGCATATTCTTATTTTAGGTGTTTCGCTCTTTTTGAGTGTTGCGCTATAAGAAGACCTACCTCATAGTTGGAAAATGTTCCTTTTCAAGCTCGAATACCGTGGGCGCAACGGATAATGCGTCTGACCATGGATCAGAAGATTCCTTGTAAGAATCCTGGCAGGGTCGAGCATGTTTTTTGTAGTTTCTTCGCTCTTTTTAATGTTGAGCTATAAGAAGACCTATCTCAAGGCTGGCAACTGTTCCTGTGCAAACTCAAACACCGTGGGCCTGTGGTGCAACGGACAACGCGTCTTACTATGGATCAGAAGGTTCCAGGTTCGATTCCTGGCAGCCTCGAGCATTTTCTTTTTGTAGTTTTTCGCTCTTTTTGAGTGTTGCGCTATAAGAAGAACCATCTTATATTTGGCAACTGTTCCTGTCTAGGCTCGAGGACTGCGGGCCTGTGGCGCAACGGATAACGCGTCTGACTACGGATCAGGAGATTCCAGGTTCAAATCCTGGCAGGCTCGAGCATTTTCTTTTTGTAGTTTCTTCACTCTCTTTGAGTGTTGCGCTATAAGAAGACCTATCTCATGGTTGGCACTTGTTCCTGTTTAAGCTCAAACACCGTGGGCCTGTGGCACAACGGATAACGAATCCTGGCGGGCTCAAGCATGTTTTTTTGTAGTTTCTTCGCTCTCTTTGAGTGTGGCGCTATAAGAAGGCCTATCTTATAGTTGACAACTGTTACTGTCCAGGCTCTAGCACCGCGGGCCTGTAGCGCAACGGGTAACGCGTCTGACTACGGATCAGAAGATTCCAGGTTCGAATCCTGGCAGGCTCGAACATTTTCTTTTTGTAATTTTTCCCTCTTTTTGAGTGTTGTGCTATAAGAAGACCTCTCTTATAGTTGGCAACTGTTACTGTCCAGGCTCGAGCACCGTGGGCCTGTGGCGCGACGGATAACGCGTCTGACTACGGATCAAAAGATTCCAGGTTCGAATCCTGGAAGACTCGAACATTTACTTTTTGTATATTTTCGCTCTTTTTGAGTGTTGAGCTATAAGAACCCCTATGCTATAGTTGGCAACTGTTCCTGCCTAGGCTCGAGCACCGCGGGCCTGTGGCGCAAGAGATAGCGCGTCTGACTACGGATCAGAAGATTCCAGGTTCGAATCCTTGCAAGCTCGAACATTTTCTTTTTGTAATTTTTCCCTCTTTTTGGGTGTTGTGCTAGAAGAAGACCTATCCTATAGTTGGCAACTGTTCCTGCCTAGGCTCGAGCACCACGGGCCTGTGGCGCAACGGATAACGCGTCTGACTACGGATCAGAAGATTCCAGGTTCGAATCCTGGCAGGCTCGAACATTTTCTTTTTGTAATTTTTCCCTCTTTTTGAGTGTTGTGCTATAAGAAGACCTATCTTATAGTTGGCAACTGTTACTGTCCAGGCTCTAGCACCGTGGGCCTGTGGCGCGACGGATAACGCGTCTGACTACGGATCAGAAGATTCATGGTTCAAATCATGGCAGGCTCGAGGGTTTTCTTTTTGAAGTTTTTCGCTATTTTTGAGTGTTGAGCTATAGGAAGCCCTATCCTATAGTTGGCAACTGTTCCTGCCTAGGCTCGAGCACCGCGGGCCTGTGGCGCAACGGATAACGCGTCTGACTACGGATCAGAAGATTCCAGGTTCGAATCCTGGCAGGCTCGAACATTTTCTTTTTGTTTTTTTCCCTCTTTTTGGGTGTTGTGCTAGAAGAAGACCTATCTTATAGTTGACAACTGTTACTGTCCAGGCTCTAGCACCGCGGGCCTTTGGCGCAACGGGTAACGCGTCTGACTGCGGATCAGAAGATTCCAGGTTCGAATCGTGGCAGGCTCGAACATTTTCTTTTTGTAATTTTTCCCTCTTTTTGGGTGTTGTGCTAGAAGAAGACCTATCTTATAGTTGACAACTGTTACTGTCCAGGCTCGAGCACCACGGGCCTGTGGCGCAACGGATAACGCGGTTGACTACGGATCAGAAGATTCCAGATTTGAATCCTGGCAGGCTCGAGGGTTTTCGTTTTGAAGTTTTTCGCTATTTTTGAGTGTTGAGCTATAGGAAGCCCTATCCTATAGTTGGCAACTGTTCCTGCCTAGGCTGGAGCACCGCGGGCCCGTGGCGCAACGGATAACGCGTCCGACTACGGATCAGAAGATTCCAGGTTCGAATCCTGGCAGGCTCGAACATTTTCTTTTTGTAATTTTTCCCTCTTTTTGAGTGTTGTGCTATAAGAAGACCTATCTTATAGTTTGCAACTGTTCCTGTCCATGCTCCAGCACCGCGGGCCTGTGGCGCAACAGATAACGCGTCTGACTACGGATCAGAAGATTTCAGGTTCGAATCCTGGCAGGCTCGAGCATTTACTTTTTGTATATTTTCGCTCTTTTTGAGTGTTGAGCTATAAGAAGCCCTATGCTATAGTTGGCAATTGTTCCTGCCTAGGCTCGAGCACCGCGGGCCTGTGGCGCAACGAATAACGCTTTTGACTACGGATCAGAAGATTCCAGGTTCGAATCCTGGCAGGCTCGAACATTTTCTTTTTGTAATTTTTCCCTCTTTTTGAGGTTTGTGCTATAAGAAGACCTATCTTATAGTTGGCAACTGTTACTGTCCAGGCTCTAGCACCGCGGGCCTGTGGCGCAACGGATAACGCGTCTGACTACGGATCAGAAGATTCCAGGTTCGAATCCTGGCAGGCTCGAGCATTTTGTTTTTGAAGTTTTTCGCCCTTTTTGAGTGTTGAGCTATAAGTAGCCCTATCCTATAGTTGGAAGCTGTTCCTGCCTAGGCTCGAGCACCTCGGGCCTGTGGCGCAACGGATAACGCGTCAGACTACGGATCAGGAGATTCCAGGCTCGAATCCTGGCAGGGTCGAGCATTTTCTTTTTGTAGTTTCTTCTCTCTCTTTGAGTGTTGCGCTATAAGAAGACCTATCTCATAGTTGGCAACTGTTACTGTTCAAGCTCAAACAGCGTGGGCCTCTGGCGCAACGGGTAACGAATCCTGGCAGGCTAAAGCATGTTTTTTTGTTGTTTCTTCGCTCTTTTTGAGTGTTGAGCTATAAGAAGACCTATCTCAAGGCTGGCAACTGTTCCTGTGCAAACTCAAACACCGTGGGGCTGTGGCGCAACGGATAACGCGTCTTACTATGGATCAGAAGATTCCAGGTTCGATTCCTGGCAGCCTCGAGCATTTTCTTTTTGTAGTTTTTCGCTCTTTTTGAGTGTTGTGCTATAAGAAGACCCATCTTATAGTTGGCAACTGTTCCTGTCTAGGCTCGAGGACTGCGGGCCTGTGGCGCAACGGATAACGCGTCTGACTACCGTCAGGAGATTCCAGGTTCGAATCCTGGCAGGCTCGATCATTTTCTTTTTGTAGTTTCTTCACTCTCTTTGAGTGTTGCGCTATAAGAAGACCTATCTCATGGTTGGCAACTGTTCCTGTTCAAGCTCAAACACCGTGGGCCAGTGGCGCAACGGATAACGAATCCTGGCAGGCTCAAGCATGTTTTTTTGTAGTTTCTTCGCTCTCTTTGAGTGTTGCGCTATAAGAAGACCTATCTTATAATTGGCAACTGTTCCTGTCCAGGATCGAGTACCGCGGGCCAGTGGTACAACGGATAACGCGTCTGACTACGCATCAGAAGATTCCAGGCTTTAGCATATCATTTTTTTAGGTTTTTCGCTCTTTTTGAGTTTTGCGCTATAAGAAGACCTACCTCATAGTTGGCAAAAGTTCCTTTTCAAGCTCAAACACCGTGTGCCTGTGGCGCAACGGATAACGAATCCTGGCAGGCTCAAGCATGGTTTTTTGTAGTTTCTTCGCTCTCTTTGAGTGTTGCGCTATAAGAAGACCTATCTTATAGTTGGCAACTGTTCCTGTCCAGACTCGAGCACCTCGGGCCTGTGGCGGATCACGTAAACAATACACATATTAACAGATAATTACACAACACAATCCAAAACATTGTAAAAACCGTGGCTCAAATGATGTGGCCACGCATCTGGAACGGATAACGCGTCTGACTACGGATCAGAAGATTCGAGGTTCAAATCCTGGCAGGCTCGAACGTTTGCTTTTTGTAATTTTTCCCTCTTTTTGAGTGTTGTGCAAGAAGAAGACCTATCTTATAGTTGGCAACTGTTACTGTCCAGGCTCTAGCACCGTGGGCCTGTGGCGCAAGCCACTTCCGGCCGCGATAGCGAGCGGACGCGTTTATAATGGGCTCTGTCGGAGCGGTATCAGCGGCCGTTTCTGGCCGCGGAAACAGGGTGATAGCTGCGTCGGATAACGAGTATCGCGTTGTTCTGCCTAGTCTGCCTTCAGGACGTCTGGTTTTGAATACTGTTTTTGTGCACGCGGATGTGAGGGCACGGCCCTACCGTGTAGAAGACTTCAGGGATACGCTGAGTGATTTGAAACTGCTCTCCGAGGTTACGGCCTTGGGGGCGTATCAAATGAATCACGTTTGGGCCGTCACGTTCAAATGTGCCGAAGGTGCGAAGAGGCTGCTGGAAAAAGCGGAAGTGAAAGTGAAGGGCCAGCGTTGCCTCCTCATCGATCCATCGAACGAGGAGCTTCGGTTGAAGCTGCACTGGCTCGTGCCTACAGTACCGGACGACGACGTGCGAGCGGCCTTCCTGAACTATGGCAGGTTGACGGACATTATCAAGGAACGGTGGAAGGTTAGTGGTGTGGCTGACAAAGCATCAACGACGCGAAATGTGACGATGACACTTAAGGCGGGAGTCAAGCCAGAAGATTTACCCCATCAAATAAGGATTGCTGGTGAGCTGGCTCTCGTGGCGGTGCCGGGAAGGGCACCGCTATGCCTTCGTTGCCAGTGCACTGGACACATTCGTCGGGACTGTAAGGTACCACGGTGCACGTTGTGTCATCGTTTTGGACACAGCGAGTCGGATTGCGTGCGTACCTACGCCAGTGTTGCAGGGCCCGTGGGAAGCGACGACACTTCGGAGCTCCTAATGGACGAAGCAGATTCCGAGGCAGCAGCGAGAGTGGAGGCAGAAAGTGCCACGATGGACAGCGTGCCAACTGAGCAAATCTCAGGTGAGAGTGCTCACGTAAAGTCGACGAACCTCAAAGCCGAAGATACAATGTTGGTGAAAAATGATTCCTCGGAAGCACTGCAGACGCAGGAGGACAAAAGTAACGTGACAGAGGAGGTCAACAGGGAAGTAGTGGAGGAAATGGACATTTCCAAGGAGGGCACCACGACGAATAAGCGATCACACGAAGGCGCCGAGGGAGAGAGCGAATCTACCGACCCAAGCAGTCGCGATGAACCTCCAGCAAAAGCAACCCCTGTACGTCGACCGACAGTGCGGCCACGGCCGAACATCCCACAGGATCGGAGGCTGACGGCGACGACGAAGCCGCCGCCCCCGGTCACGTAGCAGTAAGCTGTGTAAGCCCCGACCTATGTCGCGGGCCCCAAGGTCTTGTGTAGACAGGAGCATAAGCCCATACTCTGGGTCTCTATTATTAATTATTCAAATGGCGCTGCCAGATAAATCCTTGCGATTTGCTACAATCAATGTTCGAGGGCTTGCGGCGAAGAGAAAACAACGACAGTTGTATAGACTGGTGATCGAACATGATTTAGACATCATTGCCATACAAGAAACCAAAATTGGAAGTGATGATGAGACCAAGAGTATGGTGCTACCTTTCATGTCAATGTACTACGCGGGTGTGAGTCACGCCATAGAGCAATCCGCGGGGTGCGTTCTTTTTGTGCGCCAACACCCAGGCCTTGAAGTGAGGGGCGTGAGGTCAGATTTGGCGGGGCGCATGGTTTTGTGTGATTTTCGTTATGGTTCACTTGAATGGCGAGTGATATGCCTTTATGCTCCTAATTTGCTCGACGAACGAAGACATTTCTTCGAGAGTGTCAGAAATTACTGCAACGTCGAAAGGAACCTGGTACTGATGGGGGACTTTAATTGTGTACTGGCAGCGCGTGATAAATCAAGTGGTACAGCGTATAGAGACGCCAGCACGGCTGAGCTTCGCGAATTAATTGATGAATACGGGCTTGAGGACGTGGCGCACTGCTTGGAGTGCGACCGCATTGTGCGCTTCACGCATTTCCAAGCAGCCAGCCACGCCCGACTGGACAGTGTGTATGTTCCGGCTGAATTGATAGCACTTGCGCAAGAATATTGTGTGCAGTCGTTGTCATTCAGTGACCACTGTCTAGTCATGTTCGATGTTAATAAGAAAGCGAAAAACCGAAATAAGTTTGCGTGGGAATTATGGAAACTTAATGCTAAAATTTTGGAGGATGAGGTTTTCTGTGAGAAAGTGTTAGCCCTGCTCGAAGAGATAAAGAACCAGACAAACACAACAATATGTGAGAAATGGGAAACATTTAAGCAAACAGCTAAATTGAAGGCACTTGAACGAGCCAGCGCTTTAAAGCACGAAAAGAATAAGTACGAGGAAAACCTGCGGCAAAGCTTGCAAATGCTAACTTACGAAGAAAGCCTATCGCCTGGGACGTTCAAAGACGACATTAACACACTGAAGCAAAAACTTGAGCGGGCTGATATCGAACGCTATCGGGGGGCGTTGGTGCGAGCTAGAGTAGAAGCAACGATAACAGGCGAGGCGCCAACTAAACGAGCCCTCGCAAAGGAAAAAAAGTGGGCCCGCCGGAACGAGATTCACGAAGTGGAACAAGACGGTGTTATCTTATATGATCAGAGCGGCATCGAACACGTGTTCACAGCGTTCTACAGAAAGCTGTTCGCGCGTTGTCCGGTGGACGCAGAGGGTTTCGAGACGGAATTCATGCCTTTAATGCCAAAGATCGACGATAGCTCAAAGGAAATGTTAGAGCGCCGTATTACGGCCGATGAGATTGCGGTGGCGATAGACGATTTGAAACGTGGGAAATCTCCCGGGCCCGACGGGCTAGGAGCCGATTTTTATAAGGCGTTCAAGTACGAAGTAGCCCCGATACTGGCCGCAATTTTAGACGATGCATATGAGCGCAAACGACTACCACCTTCATTCCTGTCCACACACACAGTTCTTATCCCGAAAACAGATGATCGCGACACATTAAAGCGGGTAACAGCATATCGCCCTATCAGCTTAGCGAACGTCGACTATAAGATATTCATGAAAGTGTTGGCTAAAAGACTGCAAACAGTAGTGAAAGATATAGTTGGACCACACCAGACGTGCGGTATCAAGGAACGAACCATTTTCACGAACATTCATACGGCGAGAAGCATACTAGAGTGTTGTGACGTATTGTGCGAGAAGGTCGCAATGCTCCAGTTGGATCTGGAAAAGGCGTTCGACCGGGTACCGCACGACATACTATTTGCCATTCTGGAGTACGTGAACGTAGGATCTGTTATCATGGAAGGTGTCGCAATGGCGTACAGGGGTTGCACGACAAGGTTGATAATAAATAAGTCAGTAGGAGAGCTTATCGAAGTGCAGCGGTCGGTGCGCCAGGGGTGCCCACTATCGCCGTTACTTTTCGCTTTATATATTGAGCCCTTGTGCCTCAGCGTAATACGGGCTAACTGTATCAATGGCTTTAAAATGCAGCAAGCGGAGGTAAAACTACTCGCTTATGCGGACGACATCGCGGTGTTTTGTGGGGACCACGCCAGTATCATGAAAACTGTGGAAATTGTGAAGCGTTATTGTGTTACTAGTGGCAGTGCAGTTAACTGGGGCAAGAGCCTCGGAATCTGGCATGGAGCATGGACAATGAAACCCAGTACCTTTGCCAACATTCAATGGATTTCCACTCCCACGAAATACCTAGGCGTTCCTTTAGAGTTTTACCGGGACAGTGAACCATACTGGCAGAACGAAGTTGCGGAAATGCGTGGAAGGACTGAGAGGACAAAGGGCTCGGAATTGTCTATGTTTGCTCGTACCACGGTGTGTAATGTGTTTTTCATTACTAAACTTTGGTATGTGTTGAGTGTTTTGCACTGCTCACGCATTAACATACAAAAGCTCCACAGAATTCTGGCTGTTTTTGTTTGGGGATCGAGTTGGGAGAGGACAAGCCGCACCAACTTGTTCCGACGTGTACGTCATGGAGGTCTTAGCCTGTCGCACTTATTCCTGAGGCAAATAGTGAACCGGTTCTGCTTCCTTAGGGATGTGAAGGACCCCTTTTTGCGCACTGTATCACAGCTCAGACTTTGCAAACTTGTGCCGGACTTTGTGGTATCCACCAAATGTATTGAAGGCGGGGTTTTCGGTTTTTTGAAGGAGGTTGTGATGGCTTATAGGTTCTTGCGTGCTCGATTCTCATGCGAATATCAGGCGGGAGTGAAACGAAGGAAGCTATACAAAGATCTTGTGGATATACTACTCCCCGTGCCTTTGTATCGCACAATATATAGTGCCAAGTCTGGAAGTGATGTCCTGAAGCGTGTCAAACATATGTATGTAGCTCCAGGAGCCAAGTCCTTTTTCTTCAGATTGCACACCGGGACACTAGAGGTGAAAACATGGCTACAGGAAAAAGGAATGTATGTACCATGGGGAGTGCGCTGTTTTTTATGCAGAAAGCCCGAAACCATTGAGCACGTCTTCTTAGGATGCTGGGAAGGCGTGTTCTTCTGGGATATATTACAAAGAACGCTAAAGAAAGACCTCCCTTTAGACCCACAAGGAATTCGTTACCTAACTGTGGACAACGAAGAAGGTGTCCCGTTTGGTGCTGTTATGCTACTGGGTTTGCACTGCATATGGAAGGCCTGCATGGCCGCACGACATGTAGATATAGATGCAAGATCGGCACAAGAGTACTTCCGCGAATCAGTGGGCAGGTTCCTGGAAGCACATAAATCTTTAGATCCGATACCTGAATGGGTATCGAGGATCGAGCCACTCATGAACATGAGACGATTTTAGCCATTACACGCCAGCCAAAGTTTGGTGTCTCCTTTTACCCATGCCCATTCTGTCTTATGTGCCTTGCATTATTACTTGTGTTCCCTGACGGTATTTGTGTTTCTATGTGTACGTCTAAGCAGGCAATAAAGAAAAAAAAGGGACTGTGGCGCAACGGATAACGCGTCAGACTACGGATCAGGAGATTCCAGGTTCGAATCCTGGCAGGCTCGAGCATTTTCTTTTTGTAGTTTCTTCTCTCTATTTGAGTGTTGCGTTATAAGAAGACCTATCTCATAGTTGGCAACTGTTACTCTTCAAGCTCAAACACCGTGGGCCTGTGGCGCAACGGATAACGAATCCTGGCAGGCTCAAGCATGTTTTTTTGAAGTTTCTTCGCTCTCTTTGAGTGTTGCGCTATAAGACGACCTATCTTATAGTTGGCAACTGCTCCTGTCCAGGATCGAGCACCGCGGGCCTGTGGTGCAACGGATAACGCGTCTGACTACGGATCAGAAGTTTCCAGGTTCGAGCATATTCTTATTTTAGGTGTTTCGCTCTTTTTGAGTGTTGCGCTATAAGAAGACCTACCTCATAGTTGGAAAATGTTCCTTTTCAAGCTCGAATACCGTGGGCGCAACGGATAATGCGTCTGACCATGGATCAGAAGATTCCTTGTAAGAATCCTGGCAGGGTCGAGCATGTTTTTTGTAGTTTTGTTCGCTCTTTTTGAGTGTTGAGCTATAAGACGACCTATCTCAAGGCTGGCAACTGTTCCTGTGCAAACTCAAACACCGTGGGCCTGTGGTGCAACGGACAACGCGTCTTACTATGGATCAGAAGGTTCCAGGTTCGATTCCTGGCAGCCTCGAGCATTTTCTTTTTGTAGTTTTTCGCTCTTTTTGAGTGTTGCGCTATAAGAAGAACCATCTTATATTTGGCAACTGTTCCTGTCTAGGCTCGAGGACTGCGGGCCTGTGGCGCAACGGATAACGCGTCTGACTACGGATCAGGAGATTCCAGGTTCGAATCCTGGCAGGCTCGAGCATTTTCTTTTTGTAGTTTCTTCACTCTCTTTGAGTGTTGCGCTATAAGAAGACCTATCTCATGGTTGGCACCTGTTCCTGTTTAAGCTCAAACACCGTGGGCCTGTGGCGCAACGGATAACGAATCCTGGCGGGCTCAAGCATGTTTTTTTGTAGTTTCTTCGCTCTCTTTGAGTGTTGCGCTATAAGAAGGCCTATCTTATAGTTGACAACTGTTACTGTCCAGGCTCTAGCACCGCGGGCCTGTAGCGCAACGGGTAACGCGTCTGACTACGGATCAGAAGATTCCAGGTTCGAATCCTGGCAGGCTCGAACATTTTCTTTTTGTAATTTTTCCCTCTTTTTGAGTGTTGTGCTATAAGAAGACCTCTCTTATAGTTGGCAACTGTTACTGTCCAGGCTCGAGCACCGTGGGCCTGTGGCGCGACGGATAACGCGTCTGACTACGGATCAAAAGATTCCAGGTTCGAATCCTGGAAGACTCGAACATTTACTTGTTGTATATTTTCGCTCTTTTTGAGTGTTGAGCTATAAGAACCCCTATGCTATAGTTGGCAACTGTCCCTGCCTAGGCTCGAGCACCGCGGGCCTGTGGCGCAAGAGATAGCGCGTCTGACTACGGATCAGAAGATTCCAGTTTCGAATCCTTGCAAGCTCGAACATTTTCTTTTTGTAATTTTTCCCTCTTTTTGGGTGTTGTGCTAGAAGAAGACCTATCTTATAGTTGACAACTGTTACTGTCCAGGCTCTAGCACCGCGGGTGAATGAACAAAAGTTGCAGGAATTCACCCCAGAATGGTTGCCGCGCGTCGAATTACTATCGACGATAAAAACATTTTAACAGATGCGTGGCCACATCGTTTGAGCCACGGTTTTTACAATGTTTTGGATTGTGTTGTGTATCAGTTAATATGTGTATTGTTTACGTGAGCCGAAAACAGGCAATAAATAAAAAAAAAGGGCCTGTGGCGCAACGGATAACGCGTCTGACTACGGATCAGAAGGTTCCATGTTCAAATCCTGGCAGGCTCGAACATTTTCTTTTTGTAATTTTTTCCTCTTTTTGGGTGTTGTGCTAGAAGAAGACCTATCTTATAGTTGACAACTGTTACTGTCCAGGCTCTAGCACCGCGGGCCTGTGGCGCAACGGATAACGCGTCTGACTACGGATCAGAAGATTCCAGGTTCGAATCCTGGCAGGCTCGAACATTTTCTTTTTGTAATTTTTTCCTTTTTTTGGGTGTTGTGCTAGAAGAAGACCTATCCTATAGTTGGCAACTGTTCCTGCCTAGGCTCGAGCTCCGCGGGCCTGTGGCGCAACGGATAACGCGTCTGACTACGGATCAGAAGATTCCAGGTTTGAATCCTGGCAGGCTCGAACATTTTCTTTTTGTAATTTTTCCCTCTTTTTGAGTGTTGTGCTATAAGAAGACCTATCTTATAGTTGGCAACTGTTACTGTCCAGGCTCTAGCACCGTGGGCCTGTGGCGCGACGGATAACGCGTCTGACTACGGATCAGAAGATTCATGGTTCGAATCATGGCAGGCTCGAGGGTTTTCTTTTTGAAGTTTTTCGCTATTTTTGAGTGTTGAGCTATAGGAAGCCCTATCCTATAGTTGGCAACTGTTCCTGCCTAGGCTCGAGCACCGCGGGCCTGTGGCGCAACGGATAACGCGTCTGACTACGGATCAGAAGATTCCAGGTTCGAATCCTGGCAGGCTCGAACATTTTCTTTTTGTTTTTTTCCCTCTTTTTGAGTGTTGAGTTATAAGAAGACCTATCTCAAGGCTGGCAACTGTTCCTGTGCAAACTCAAACACCGTGGGCCTGTGGTGCAACGGATAACGCGTCTTACTATGGATCAGAAGATTCCAGGTTCGATTCCTGGCAGCCTTGAGCATTTTGTTTTTGTAGTTTTTCGCTCTTTTTGAGTGTTGCGCTATAAGAAGAACCATCTTATATTTGGCAACTGTTCCTGTCTAGGCTCAAGGACTGCGGGCCTGTGGCGCAACGGATAACGCGTCTGACTACGGATCAGTAGATTCGAGGTTCGAATCCTTGCAAGCTCGAACATTTTCTTTTTGTAATTTTTCCCTCTTTTTGGGTGTTGTGCTAGAAGAAGACCTATCTTATAGTTGACAACTGTTACTGTCCAGGCTCTAGCACCGCGGGCCTTTGGCGCAACGGGTAATGCGTCTGACTGCGGATCAGAAGATTCCAGGTTCGAATCGTGGCAGGCTCGAACATTTTCTTTTTGTAATTTTTCCCTCTTTTTGGGTGTTGTGCTAGAAGAAGACCTATCTTATAGTTGACAACTGTTACTGTCCAGGCTCGAGCACCACGGGCCTGTGGCGCAACGGATAACGCGGTTGACTACGGATCAGAAGATTCCAGATTCGAATCCTGGCAGGCTCGAGGGTTTTCGTTTTGAAGTTTTTCGCTATTTTTGAGTGTTGAGCTATAGGAAGCCCTATCCTATAGTTGGCAACTGTTCCTGCCTAGGCTCGAGCACCGCGCGCCTGTGGCGCAACGGATAACGCGTCCGACTACGGATCAGAAGATTCCAGGTTCGAATCCTGGCAGGCTCGAACATTTTCTTTTTGTAATTTTTCCCTCTTTTTGAGTGTTGTGCTATAAAAAGACCTATCTTATAGTTGGTAACTGTTCCTGTTCAAGCTCGAACACCGCGGGCCTGTTGCGCAACGGATAATGCTTCCGACGATGGATCAACTGAAACCAGGTTCGAATCCTGGCAGGCTCGAGCATTTTTTTTGTAGTTTTCGCTCTTTTTGAGTGTTGCACTATAAGAAGACCTATCTCATAGTTGGCAACTGTTCCTGTTCAAGGTCGAACACCGCATTCCACTTCCGGCTTTCGAGCGATACGGTGGCGGAATGTTCGGATCCGACGGAGCGGTTTCAGCGATCCGAGCGGGCCGTGGTAATAGGGTTTTTGCGCATAGCGCCGACGATTATCAGGTGATCCTGCCCAATCTGCCTTCCGGACGTATCGCTGCGAATACCGTTTTCATGCATGGTGATCCGAGAGCCCGGCCTTACCGCCTCGAAGATTACCGGGACACTTTGGCCAAGCTTGGTGCGCTCGCCGATGTTTTAGCGTTGAGGGCGTATCAAATAAACCACGTATGGGCTGTGACACTGACGAGTGCTGAGGCTGCTCGGAAGTTGCTCTCCGCCTTCGATGTGAAGGTAAAGGATCGCCCATGTTTGCTTATTGACCCAAATAACTGCGACGTTCGCTTGAAGCTTCACTAGTTGCTGCACGGCGTGACCGATGAAGACGCGCGTGTTGCCTTGATTCCCTATGGGAAAGTATTCGAAGTGAAGCGGGATAATAGGAGAGCACCCGGCATCACTGAAAAGGGCTCAACGACGCGGTCTGTGGGACTAAAGCTGCACTCCGACGTCAAGGTGGATGACATTCTGCACCAGCTCAAGATTGCCGGAGAGTTGACTCTTGTTTTCGTTCCGGGCCGTGCACCGTTGTGGCTACGGTGCAAGAGTACCGGTTACATTCATCACGACTGCGGAGTACCCCACTGCAGTCGTTGTCGCCGCTTCGGCCACGAAGACGATGACTGCGCGAAGACATGTGCCAGTGTGACCGGACAAGCGCAGGAAAGTTACGCACTGGAGCACCTCATGGACGAAGCAGACTAGGAAGAAACAGCAGGAGTTAACCCAAACTCTGCTGTGGAAGATGGGTTGTCATGCTGTCAAGAAGAGGGCATGTGTGAAGCACCAGGTAAGCTCGACGCTGGGCTTCCATACCAAGGCGTAGGAGAAAGCAGTGAAAAGGTGGATGCAAGCAGCACCGGCGACACGTTTCTTGGCTTAGCAGACGAGACCCCCTCCAAGGCGGAACCGATGACTGGAATTGAAAGCGACAGTGGAACTGTGACGGGGAAGCGTCCCCGTGACGAAGGGAAAAAAGAGAAGGGCACCACTGCTGCCACGCCAGACGAACCACCCGCCAAAACGACTCCCGCTCGGCGGCCTCTCCTTCGGCCACGGCCAAACATTTCGTCGGAGCGCAAGACGGCGGAAACGCCACCTTAAGGACTGTACTGCAACAAGGCGTTCAGGAAGGAATATCAGTTGTAAGGTAAGCGCCATGCCCCTGGGTTTTTCGCAGCCTTACAATGGTGCAAATAGAAAATTCAATCCGTGTGGCCACTTTAAATGTGCGTGGCCTGGCCTCACGGAGAAAACAATGTCAGCTTTATCGGCTAGTAAGTGACCTCGATCTTGACATACTGGCAGTCCAAGAAACTAAAGTCCATGGCGACGATGAAACTGGGGGCATGGTGTGCCAATTCTTGCCGCGGTATTCTGTTATAGTTAGCCATGCCATAGAGACTTCTTCCGGTTGCGTTTTGTTCGTCAGACAGAGTCTGGGTGCTAAAGTAGAAGCCTCAACGTCATGTCCGTCTAGTCGGCTCATTGTTTGCGATCTTTTATTTTCGGGATTGGAATGGCGCGTAATATGCTTGTACGCACCGAGTGTCACTGACGAAAGACGCATATTTTTCGAACAACTAAAGCAGTATACCAAATGTAATAGGCTCCTAATCATTATTGGCGATTTCAACTGCGTCCTTTCAGCCAAAGACAAAACTAGCGAACGACAATACAGGGATGCAAGTACGGCTGTCTTGAGCGATATAGTAAGAGAACATGGTTTGGAGGATGTGGCTGAATGTCTCGGTGGTGGCCGGACTATGCAGTACACCCACTTTCAGGCAGCCAGCCATGCCCGACTAGATAGGGCGTACGTGAGTGTAGAATTGGTACCGCTTTGCTAGGCATACCGTGTTAACGCCGTTTCATTTAGTGACCACTGCTTGGTTAGCTTTGTAGTAGCTAGCACGAAAGAAACGAAAAGGGCCTTCGAGTGGCAACTATGGAAATTGAATTCGAATCTGCTGAGTGATGAAAAATTTATGGAGGAAGTAATGACGGAAGTTGAAAAAATGAAAGTTCGCAGTAAAAAGACGTTTAGAGAAAAATGGGAGAACTTCAAGCAGGTCGTTAAATTGAAGGCTTCGGAACGCTCGAGCGCTATAAGCAGAGAAAAAGGAGCAGAAGAAAAGCTCATGCACAGAAACCTGGAAAAATTGCTCCTCGAAGAATGTAGAATGCCCGGCATGTTTCTTGAGGATATTCGCGCGTTGAAAAGTAAAATTGAGCGGTTCGATGTCGAAAGATACCGCGGTTCTATGGTTCGGGCAAGAGCCGAGCGACTGATAACGGCAGAAGCACCGTCAAAAAGGGCGTTGGGCTCAGAAAAGTGGCATGCGCGTCGTAATCAGATAACAGAAATTGAACACGAGGGTGAAGTCAGCGATGTCGCAGATGTTATCGAGCGTGCTTTCTTTGAGCACTTCAATGGCTTATTCGCCGCCAGCTCAGTTGATGTCGATCGTTTTGAAAAAGATTTTTTACCGCTGATGCCAAAGCTTGACAATAATACAAAAGAAATATTGGAGGAACCCATTTCGGAAGAGGAAGTTAGCAGTGCTATTGAAAGTATGCATCCCGGGAAATCGCCGGGCCCGGATGGTCTGACTTCCGCCTTTTATAAGTGTTTCAAGTTTGAAATAACACCAGTCTTAGCCGACGTTTATAATGAGGCATTCGAGCGGAAAATAGTACCCCCGTCCTTTTCATCATCTCACACTGTTCTTATACCAAAATCGGAAGACCCCGTTGCACTGCGCAAAGTAAATTCTTACCGCCCAATCTGCCTCACTAATGGCGATTACAAGATATTCATGAAAAACCTAGCTAAAAGGTTGCAAGCAGTCATTGCGGAGCTCGTGGGGCCACATCAGACGTGCGTCATAAAGGCCGAACTATCCTTACGAATATACACGCAGCCCGGAGCATCCTCGAATGTTGCGACGCTATTGGTGCACGAGTCGCAATGCTGCAAATCGACCTCGAGAAGGCTTTTGACAGGGTGCCTCATGAAATTCTGCTGTGCATCCTAGATTATGTGAATTTAGGGAAAATAATCAAAGAGGGGGTTGTCATGACGTACCGAGACTGCTCAACGCGGCTAATCGTTAACAAGGTGGTGGGGAAGCGCATCCCAGTCAAGCGTTCGGTCCGTCAGGGTTGTCCTCTCTCACCACTATTGTTTTGTTTGTACATAGAGTCCTTTTGTTTGAGTGTCATAGAGAATGACTGTGTCCGTGGGTTTAAGCTGCACGAGGTTGAAGTCCGACTGTTGGCTTATGCGGACGATATTGCCATTTTTTGCGCGGACTCTGACAGCATAGCAGATGCTGTCAAATGCGCTACTAACTTCTGTGCTGCAAGTGGCAGTGCTGTAAACTGGGGAAAATGCCTTGGCTTTTGGCACGGTGACTGGGCAGAAACCCCAGACAGTTTTGCCAGCATAAGGTTTGTTACGACACCGGTTAAATACTTGGGTGCCCCCCTCGAATGCTACAAAGACAGCGACTCGTACTGGAGGAGCCAAGTGGATAACCTGCGGGAAAGAGTGAACAAGTGGAATGGCTGGAATTGGTCTATGTTTTCTAAAGCCACAATTTGCAACATATTCTTAGTGAGTAAAATTTGGTATATCTTACAAGTCTTACATTGTTCAAGGGTAAACATCCAAAAATTTCACCGTGTGTTCGCTGTCTTTGTGTGGGAATCGTCTTGGGAAAGATCGAGTCGGACCAATTTATTTCTTCGAGTGCGAAATGGAGGACTCGGCATGTCGCATTTGTTTTTAAGACAGGTAGTCAATCGATTTTGTTTCTTTAGAGACGTCGACAACCCATTCCTTCGCACTGTCTGTCAACTTCGCCTGGGGCAACACTTGCCTAACATGGTTGTATCAACCTGCAGCGTACCCGGTGGTGTTTATGGCTTTCTCCGCGAAGTTGTACTTTCTTGTAGGTTTCTGTCAGTGCAGTTTTCACTTGAATACTTGAGTCAAGTCCGACGAAGAAAGTTGTACAAGGACCTATGTGATGTGTTTTTGACAGTGCCTTTGTATCGGTCCCTTTACAATGTATGCCATGGCCACACTGTACTAAAGCGCGTCAAGGCGATGAAAATATCGCCAGGTGCTAAGAATTTCTTTTTTAAATTACATACCGGTACGCTGACCGTCAAAACCTGGATGGCTGCAAAGGGGTTTTACGTTCCTTGGGGCACGCATTGCATAATACGCACAAAGGAGGAAAGAATTGAGCATGTATTCGTTGACTGCTGGGATGCTATCTTTCTTTGGGACGTGCTCCAGCGCACGATAAAAAAGATTTCACCATTGATGCACATGGCATCCGCTATTTGCAAATACAAAGTGACGACGGTACCCCATATGATATGATATAATGCTTATTGCTCTTCATAGCATTTCGAAATCCAGGATGGCAGCCATGCACTTTGATGTAGATGCACGAGCCACCCACCCAGTAATTCAAAGAGTATATAAGAAATTTTGTGGATGAACAAAAGTTGCAGGAATTCCCCCCAGAATGGTTGCCGCGCGTCGAATTACTATCGACGATAAAAACATTTTAACAAATGCGTGGCCACATCATTTGAGCCACGGTTTTTACAATGTTTTGGATTGTGTTGTGTAATTATCTGTTAATATGTGTATTGTTTACGTGAGCCGAAAACGGCAATAAAAAAAAAGCGGGCCCGTGGCGCAACAGATAACGCGTCTGACTACGGATCAGAAGACTCCAGGTTCGAATCTTGGCATGCTCGAACAAATATTTTTCGCAGTTTCTTCGCTCTCGTAAAGTGTTGTGCTAATAAAAGACTTATTTTGTTGTTGGCAACTGTTCCTGTTCAAGCTCGAACGCCGTGTGACTGTGGCGCAACGGATGACGCGTCTGACTACGGATCAGAAGATTCCAGGTTCGAATCCTGGCAGGCTCGAACAAATTTTTTTCGCAGTTTCTTCGCTCTCTTAGAGTGTTGTGCTATTAGATGACTTATTTTATTGTTGGCAACTGTTACTGTTCAAGCTCGAACGCTGTGGGCCTGTGGCGCAACAACGGCGGAGAGCAACTTCCGAGCAGCCTCAGCACTCGTCAGTGTCACAGCCCATATGTGGTTCATTTGATACGCCCCCAACGCCAAAACGTCGTCGAGCGCAGCAAGCTTGGCCAAAGTGTCCCGGTAATCTTCGACGCGGTAAGGCCGGGCTCTCGGATCACCATGCATGAAAACGGTATTCGCAGCGATACGTCCGGAAGGCAGATTTGGCAGAATCACCTGATAATCGTCGGCGCTAGCGCAAAAACCCTCTGCGACCGTATCGCTCGTAAGCCGGAAGTGGAATCTGAGCTATCGCAGCAGCCTTCCCTCCATCCACTAATTTGGGTTTATATGTGAATTTAGAAGTAGGAGTGTCAGTCAGCGCCATCTATAAGCCAAGCGACGAGTGTGAAACACACTTTTATGCACATGTTTGGCGTCACGTAGCACGTGAACTTATTAGGAGCGGGCAGCTGATTAATGGTCCCTCGTATACAACCTAATGACACCAAGACTGCCAGTACGAGACCCTCGTTAATGAATAAGGGGAAGAAGCGTATACCTAAGGGCTCGTTTTTGCGTTTTTTTACACAATATTAATGAGATCTAACAGACAGTAATGCCAAGGAATGTACAGGAGAAGTTATTAGAACCAATGGAATGTAAATAAGAAGAAAGAAATGTGGGTGAAAAAATAACCAGCCGTGAGCAGGAATCTACCCTACGACCTTCGAATAACGTGTTCGATGCTCTAACCACTGAGCTGTCACAGCGGCCTTCACCCACTTTTCTTTCTTCTTATTTACATTCCATTGGTTCTAATAACTTCCCCTGTACATTCCTTGCATTACTGTCTGTTAGATCTCATTATATATATATATATATATATATATATATATATATATATATATATTTATATATTGTAGGCAGGCATTCATTAAGCACATCTACTATCTTTACACATATTCATCATCATGAGTGGTCGTTATCTTTATCTGCTGTGGGGACTTGGCTTGTCTGAGCTCTGTGCCTTGGGCGTGGTCGCTTCATCGTGTCTTCTAGGCCTAATAAAGGTTGCCTTCACCGTTACATAACAAGTGGTGGAGTGTGCCCTACGATCTTCCGTCCTCTCCCAGCCCGATCTGCCTCCTGGAGCTGCGCTCAGGTCGTCGTTTGTGCCAGGTGTCCGGTAACATGCCTCAGGATTAGCCGACCGGCGCTTCTGCGTCGACCTCCACGGCCCCGGCTACCGCGGCCTATCCATGGTGGATTATCACCGCGCACCAGCGTGAGCCGCCCACGTTCGCCGGACTTCGAGGGGAAGTTGTGGAGGATTGGTTGGACCAGTTGAATCGACCGAGTTCCACTAACAACTGGGATGATCCTACCAAGCTTCGCCGTGTTTCCTTTTATCTGACAGGCGTAGCAAAAACATGGTTTTTCAATCATGAAACGGACATTACGGACTGGACACGTTTCAAGCAACCGCTTCGCCAAATTTTCGGCATCCCGGGGTTCGTTCAGTTCTCGCGAACAAGACACTGGATGCTCGCAAGCAACAATGCGGTGAGTTCTACACATCGTACATAGAGGATGTGCTTGCGCTCTGTCACCGTTTCAGCACGTCCATGTCTGAATCAGAGAGAGTTCGTCATCTATTGAAAGGGATCGGCACGGTCGCGTTCAATGCCTTGGTCATTCAAAACCCGACAACAGTCGCTGACGTTGTTGCCACGTGCCAACGCCTAGAGGAACTTGAATCCCAATGGTTACCGCCGGACAGCGCTGAAAACACCACCACGACTGATGCCTCATTGCGGGCCATCATCCGGGCGATTATACGGGAAGAGCTGCAATCTTTCGGCCTCTCAATGACACCGAGTCCACCTGCCCCCTCCAACGCTGTTTTGCGCGACGTTATCAAAAGAGAAGTTGGCCTCAATGACCGGGCCAGAGTATGTAGACTTTCCAGTACCTCGACTCCAGCCGATGTGCGCACAAGTCCTCGCTGGCTCGTCGAACAACCGATGCCCGCACACTCGACGCCTGTCCCGCTGGCTTCGTTGACTCCGAGTGTGACTAGCCAGCCCTTTCACCCACCATGGCGGCCGCATAGTCCGATCTGTTATTACTGCGGCTATCGGGGCCACATTTCATGCGTCTGTCGGAAGCATTAGCAGGATGAGCGTCGTGGATTCGACACCTACGGACGGGATGATGGGACAAGCTGGTACGCTTTCCAACGTCGTCCTTATGATCCGCCGCTACGCCACTCACCGTTTCCAACTGCGACATCTGAGCCAACCAGTTCTTACCGCTCCACTAGACGCCGCTCACCCTCACCCCTCCGCCGTTCCACGTCTCCATTGCGACCTGTCTCGCAATTCACCAACCAACGCCCGGAAAACTAACCTCTGCAGCTTTTGGAGGAAAAGCTGCATCGAACAAAAAGACAGAAATTCCTCCAGTGTGTCCACACTATACGATATCTGTTTTAATAGAAGGTGTGTACGTGGACGCTCTAATAGACACTGGTGCTTGTTTGTCTGTGATTCATCGTTCTTTGTGCTCACGTCTGCGAAAGTCACCACCCCTTATGTTGGACCTACACTGCACGCTGCTCAAAGGGACGCCATTAGACCTGCCGCTATGTGCACCGCTCATGTTTTCATAGCTGGTCTTCTTCATTTTGTGCAATTTGCTGTGCTGAGTTCGTGTGCCCACCAGCTTATATTAGGCTGTGATTTTCTGTCTACGGCGAACGCTTCCATCTGCTGATGAGAAAATGTTGTTCATATGATGGAAACTGACTATGTCCTGTATGTGGATGACAAGCCCGTTCACTTGCTCGCTGCTGAAAATACCGAGCTACCACCTGGTCATCAGCGGATAGTTGCCATCACTTCTAATGTGATCGACTCTGGTGACGTGTTTGTCCAACCATCTGCACGCTGTCTCGCAAGAGATATAGCCCTTGCTTCAGGTCTAGCGCGGTTCCACAATGGCTCCGGACTTCTCTACGCCACAAACCAGACTTCTGAGAAAATTCTCATTTCTAAAGGCACCACAATGGCTTGCGTTTCCGAATTTCAACCTGTCTCTGTTGTCCCGCTTATTCTAGCGTGTTCTGGCCTTCCTTCTATTGGACGTTCATCAAGCGTTTCTGTTCTTGCTGCGACTAGTAGTCCAGAACTGACCTCTTCAGACAGATGAGTTGCTTGCCTTGCTACGAAAGCATAGGAGATTGTTTGATGCCCACTCCTCACCCCTGGGACAGACGTCCATTATTAGGCATCGTATTCAGACCGATGGCACTTCCATCGTACGCCGTCGAACATATCGTGTCTCTTCGTCCAAGCGTGAGATCATTGAACAAAATGTAGCCGATATGCTGCAACGGAACATAACACGTTCTTCCGTGAGTCCTTGGTCATCCCTTGTGTTTTTAGTAAGGAAAAAGATGGCTCCGTGCGATTTTGCGTGGAATACAGAGCACCTAATAAGATTACCCACAAGGATGTTTACCCCATGCCGCGCATAGACGATGCTTTGGATTCACTGCAAGGTGCTGAGTACTTCTCAAGCAAGGTGCTGAGTACTGCAAGGTGCTGAGTACTTCTCTTGAGCAAGACGATTAAAGTGTTAGGCCACGTCGTAAGCAAGGATGGTATTCGTCCCGATCCTGACAAGATTTCCGCTGTCCCATACTTCCCGCGTCCTGAAAAAGCCAAAGATTTGCGCAGTTTCCTCGGCCTCGCTTCTTATTTTCGCCGATTCATTCGAGACTTCGCCTCAATAGCTTCACCATTGCACAAGTTGCTCGGATCAGGCATCACCTTTGTGTGGTCTCCTGAATGTGAAGCGGCGTTTGCCGAACTGAAGTGTGCACTCACATCCGAACCAGTCCTCTGCCATTTGGACGAAACCGCGCCTACGCTCCTGCATACAGACGCTAGTGGTCGAGGCATTGGTGGAATTCTCCAACAGCGAGACAAATCTTCACGTGAGAAAGTCGTCGCATACGCGAGCCGTGCACTGACCCCTGCCGAAAAAAATTATACCATCACCGAACAGGAGTGCCTAGCGGTCGTATGGTCGATACAAAAGTTTCGACCTTATCTCCACGGCCGCCACTTTACTGTGGTTACGGACCATCACGCCTTGTGGTGGCTCTCGACAATCAAGAACTTGTCCAGCCGCCTTGGTCGCTGGATTCTTCGCTTACAAGAATACGACTTCACGATCACATACAAGTCGGGAAACAAGCATCAAGACGCCGACGCACTTTCGCGTTGCCCGCTCTCTTCGGAGCCACTTAACGAACTCGCCACTGCCGCACTCGAGAAGCTTTCGGCCGTCTCTTCTCTACATGTTTCGTCATTAGCTACTGTGGACCCAACTTCTCCAAGCGAGTGTGGTTTGTTCTTGGCTCACCAACGTGCTGACCCTTACTGTCGCCGCATCATGGACCGCCTTGACGGGACTTGCCGGCCCCCTAACGCCCGTCTTCACCGACAGCTGAAGCATTTAAAGCTCAACAATTCGTCTTGTACCGCCATATCTACCACCCTGATGGTCAACGCTGGGTGCCCTTTCTACCTCGCTCTCTTCGGGCTCAAGTCCTCAAGACATATCACGATGGCATGTCTGCTGGACACATGGGCTTGCATAAAACGTATGATTGCATAAGGTGTCACTACTACTGGCCGGGCTTGTCCACCTGTGTCGCGAAGAACCTTGCCTCATGCACCCTTTGTCAGCGTCGCAAGCTACCTACATTAATTCGAAGTGGACAATTACAACCGCTCCCGTGTCCCCTGCAACCATTCGAGGCAGTTGGCATTGACCTGTATGGTCCGCTTACTATGACTCTTCCGGGCAATCGATGGATAGTTACAGCTGTCGACCACCTGACCCGCTACGCCGAAACAGCTCCCGTGCCTTCTGCATCAGCTTCGGAAGTGGCCGACTTCATCCTTCGAGCAATAATCCTTCCTGAGCGACCGTCGAAGAGTATTTCTTTCAGAACTCGTCGAAGAAGCGCTCAAGGCATCCGGCACTACACACAAAAGAAGCTCCAGTTACCATCCTGAGACGAACGGCCTGACTGAGCGCTTTCATCGTACACTGTCACATATGATAGCGATGTATATCAAACCCGACCACAGAAACTGGGACACAATTTTGCCATTTGTCACTTTTGCGTATGATACCTCTGTACAGCGCACAACCGGTTTCTCGCCGTTCTACCTCGTCCATGGTCGCTTCCCTCCTTCTTTCCTCAATGTTTCGTTCTTCTCTGCGCCTGTCAAACCATGTTCATGTTCAAGTGAAGAATACGTGTCTCGTCTACTTCATTGCCGCCAGCTGGCTCGCGTCAACACTGAAGCCAAGCAACAGGATCGCAAGCTTGAATATGATGCCTTTCATCGTGCCGTCTCTTTCAGCCCTGGTGACGAAGTCCTTCTTCTTACACCCATTCGCACTCCAGGACTGTGCGAGAAGTTTCAATTACGTTTTATTGGCCCCTGCACTGTCTTGGAGCAAACGTCTCCTATGAATTATCGCGTGGCACCCGTTCTTCTTCCGACGGACTGCCGCTACAGGGCAGCAGAAATAGTCCACGTACCTCATATGAAGCCTTTCATACGGCGTTCATCTTCGCTTTAAACTGCGGCCAAGAACTGCGGCCAGGATGACCGGTATCACGTGGGGGGGAAGTTAGTGTAGGCATTCATTAAGCACATCTACTTTCTTTACACATATTCATCATCATGAGTGGTCGTCATCTTCATCTGCTGTGGGGACTTGGCTAGTCTGAGCTCTGTGTCTTGGGCGTGGTCGCTTCATCGTGTCTTCTGGGCCTAATAAAGGTTGCCTTCAACGTTACATCACAATCTAAATATATATATATATATATAAATATATATATATATAAATAAATAAATAAATAAATAAATATATATATATATATATATATATATATATATATATATATATATATATATATATATATATATATATATATATATATATATATATATATATATATATATATATATATATATATATATATATATATAGTGTCTCTGTGTGTGTGTGTGTGTGTGTGCGTGCGTGCTCGAAAAAACTGTTGACAACGAATGAATGGCACATGCCCAACTTCCAACAGTCGGGGGCTGTGGCAACACAGATACGAAGATTCCAGGTTCGAATCCTGGCAAGCTCGAGCGTTTTTTGCAGTTCTTTCGCTCTTTTTGAGTGTTGCGCTATAAGAAGACATATCTCACAGTTGGCAACTGTTCCTGTCCAGGCTCGAGCACCACGGGCCTGTGGCGCAACGAATAACGCGTCTGACTACGGATCAGAAGATTCCCGGTTCGAATCCTGGCAGGCTCGAGCATTTTCTTTTTGTAGTTTCTTCGCTGTCTTAGAGTATTGTGCTATTAGAAGACTTATTTTGACTTTGGCAACTGCTTCTGTTCAAGCTCGAACACCGTGGGCCTGTGGCGCAACGAGTAACGCGTCTGACTACGGGTCAGAAGATTCTAGGTTCGAGCCCTGGCAGGTTCGAACAAAGATTTTTCGCAGTTTCTTCGCTCTCTTAGATTGTTGTGCTATTAGAAGACTTATTTTATTGTTGGCAACTGCTTCTGTTCAAACACGAACGCCGTGGGCCTGTGGCACAACGAATAACGCGTCCGACTACGGAATAGAAGATTACAGGTTTGAATCCTCGCAGGCTCGAGCACTTTGTTTTTCGCAGTTTCTTCGTCCTCTTTGAGTACTGCGCTATTATAAGACTTATTTTCTTGTTGGCAACTGTTCGGGTTCAAGCTCGAACGCCGTGGGCCTGTGGCGCAACAAATAACGCGTCTGACTACGGATCAGAAGATTCCAGGTTCGAATCCTGGCAGGCTCGAACAAATTTTTTTCGCAGTTTCTTCGCTATCTTAGAGTGTTTTGCTACAAGAAGATTGTTTTATTGTTCGCAACAGCTTCTGTTCGAGCTCGAACACCGTGGGCCTGTGGCGCAACGGATAACGCGTCTGACTACGGATCAGAAGATTCCATGCTCGAGCAGATTCTTTTGTTAGTTTTTTCGCTCTTTTTGATTGTTGCGCTATAAGAAGACCTACCTCATAGTTGGCAACTGTTCCTTTTCAAGCTCGAACACCGTGGGCGCAACGGATAATGCGTCTGACCATGGATCAGAAGATATCTTGTAGGAATCCTGGCAGGCTCGAGCACGTTTTTTTGTAGATTCTTCGCTCTCTTTGAGTGTTGCGCTATAAGAAGACTTATCTCATGGTTGGCAACTGTTCCTGTTCAAGCTCAAACACCGTGGGCCTGTGGCGCAACGGATAACACGTCTTACTATGGATCAGAAGATTCCAGGTTCGAATCCTGGCAGCCTCGAGCATTTTCTTTTAGTAGTTTTTCGCTCTTTTTAAGTGTTGCGCTATAAGAAGACCCATCTTACAGTTGACAACTGTTACTGTCCAGGCACTAGCACCGCGGGCCTTTGGCGCAACGGGTAACGCGTCTGACTACGGATCAGAAGATTCCAGGTTCGAATCCTGGAAGACTGGAACATTTTCTTTTTGCAATTTTTCCCTCTTTTTCAGGTTTGTGCTATAAGAAGACCTATCTTATAGATGGCAACTGTTCCTGTCCATGCTCCAGCATTGCGGGCCTGTGGCGCAACGGATAACGCGTCTGACTACGGATCAGGAGATTCCAGTTTCGAATCCTGGCAGGCTCGAGCATTTTCTTTTTGTAGTTTCTTCTCTCTATTTGAGTGTTGCGTTATAAGAAGACCTATCTCATAGTTGGCAACTGTTACTCTTCAAGCTCAAACACCGTGGGCCTGTGGCGCAACGGATAACGAATCCTGGCAGGCTCAAGCATGTTTTTTTGAAGTTTCTTCGCTCTCTTTGAGTGTTGCGCTATAAGACGACCTATCTTATAGTTGGCAACTGCTCCTGTCCAGGATCGAGCACCGCGGGCCTGTGGTGCAACGGATAACGCGTCTGACTACGGATCAGAAGTTTCCAGGTTCGAGCATATTCTTATTTTAGGTGTTTCGCTCTTTTTGAGTGTTGCGCTATAAGAAGACCTACCTCATAGTTGGTAAATGTTCCTTTTCAAGCTCGAATACCGTGGGCGCAACGGATAATGCGTCTGACCATGGATCAGAAGATTCCTTGTAAGAATCCTGGCAGGGTCGAGCATGTTTTTTGTAGTTTCTTCGCTCTTTTTGAGTGTTGAGCTATAAGAAGACCTATCTCAAGGCTGGCAACTGTTACTGTCCAGGCTCTAGCACCGCGGGCCTTTGGCGCAACGGATAACGCGTCTGACTACGGATCAGAAGATTCCAGGTTCGAATCCTGGCAGGCTCGAACATTTTCTTTTTGTAATTTTTTCCTTTTTTTGGGTGTTGTGCTAGAAGAAGACCTATCCTATAGTTGGCAACTGTTCCTGCCTAGGCTCGAGCACCGCGGGCCTGTGGCGCAACGGATAACGCGTCTGACTACGGATCAGAAGATTCCAGGTTCGAATCCTGGCAGGCTCGAACATTTTCTTTTTGTAATTTTTCCCTCTTTTTGAGTGTTGAGCTATAAGAAGACCTATCTCAAGGCTGGCAACTGTTCCTGTGCAAACTCAAACACCGTGGGCCTGTGGTGCAACGGATAACGCGTCTTACTATGGATCAGAAGATTCCAGGTTCGATTCCTGGCAGCCTTGAGCATTTTGTTTTTGTAGTTTTTCGCTCTTTTTGAGTGTTGCGCTATAAGAAGAACCATCTTATATTTGGCAACTGTTCCTGCCTAGGCTCGAGCACCGCGGGCCTGTGGTGCAAGAGATAACGCGTCTGACTAGGGATCAGAAGATTCCAGGTTCGAATCCTTGCAAGCTCGAACATTTTCTTTTTGTAATTTTTCCCTCTTTTTGGGTGTTGTGCTAGAAGAAGACCTATCTTATAGTTGACAACTGTTACTGTCCAGGCTCTAGCACCGCGGGCCTGTGGCGCAACGGGTAACGCGTCTGACTACGGATCAGAAGATTCCAGATTCGAATCCTGGCAGGCTCGAACATTTTCTTTTTGTAATTTTTCCCTCTTTTTCAGGTTTGTGCTATAAGAAGACCTATCTTATAGTAACTGTTCCTGTCCATGCTCCAGCACCGCGGGCCTGTGGCGCAACAGATAACGCGTCTGACTACGGATCAGAAGATTTCAGGTTCGAATCCTGGCAGGCTCGAGCATTTACTTTTTGTATATTTTCGCTCTTTTTGAGTGTTGAGCTATAAGAAGCCCTATGCTATAGTTGGCAATTGTTCCTGCCTAGGCTCGAGCACCGCGGGCCTGTGGCGCAACGGATAACGCGTCTGACTACGGATCAGAAGATTCCAGGTTCGAATCCTGGCAGGCTCGAGCATTTACTTTTTGTATATTTTCGCTCTTTTTGAGTGTTGAGCTATAAGAAGCCCTATGCTATAGTTGGCAACTGTTCCTGCCTAGGCTCGAGCACCGCGGGCCTGTGGCGCAAGAGATAACGCGTCTGACTACGGATCAGAAGATTCCAGGTTCGAATCCTTGCAAGCTCGAACATTTTCTTTTTGTAATTTTACCCTCTTTTTGGGTGTTGTGCTAGATGAAGACCTATCTTATAGTTGACAACTGTTACTGTCCAGGCTCTAGCACCGCGGGCCTGTGGCGCAACGGATAACGCGTCTGACTACGGATCAGAAGATTCCAGGTTCGAATCCTGGCAGGCTCGAGCATTTTCTTTTAGTAGTTTTTCGCTCTTTTTAAGTGTTGCGCTATAAGAAGACCCATCTTACAGTTGACAACTGTTACTGTCCAGGCACTAGCACCGCGGGCCTTTGGCGCAACGGGTAACGCGTCTGACTACGGATCAGAAGATTCCAGGTTCGAATCCTGGAAGACTGGAACATTTTCTTTTTGCAATTTTTCCCTCTTTTTCAGGTTTGTGCTATAAGAAGACCTATCTTATAGATGGCAACTGTTCCTGTCCATGCTCCAGCATTGCGGGCCTGTGGCGCAACGGATAACGCGTCTGACTACGGATCAGGAGATTCCAGTTTCGAATCCTGGCAGGCTCGAGCATTTTCTTTTTGTAGTTTCTTCTCTCTATTTGAGTGTTGCGTTATAAGAAGACCTATCTCATAGTTGGCAACTGTTACTCTTCAAGCTCAAACACCGTGGGCCTGTGGCGCAACGGATAACGAATCCTGGCAGGCTCAAGCATGTTTTTTTGAAGTTTCTTCGCTCTCTTTGAGTGTTGCGCTATAAGACGACCTATCTTATAGTTGGCAACTGCTCCTGTCCAGGATCGAGCACCGCGGGCCTGTGGTGCAACGGATAACGCGTCTGACTACGGATCAGAAGTTTCCAGGTTCGAGCATATTCTTATTTTAGGTGTTTCGCTCTTTTTGAGTGTTGCGCTATAAGAAGACCTACCTCATAGTTGGTAAATGTTCCTTTTCAAGCTCGAATACCGTGGGCGCAACGGATAATGCGTCTGACCATGGATCAGAAGATTCCTTGTAAGAATCCTGGCAGGGTCGAGCATGTTTTTTGTAGTTTCTTCGCTCTTTTTGAGTGTTGAGCTATAAGAAGACCTATCTCAAGGCTGGCAACTGTTACTGTCCAGGCTCTAGCACCGCGGGCCTTTGGCGCAACGGATAACGCGTCTGACTACGGATCAGAAGATTCCAGGTTCGAATCCTGGCAGGCTCGAACATTTTCTTTTTGTAATTTTTTCCTTTTTTTGGGTGTTGTGCTAGAAGAAGACCTATCCTATAGTTGGCAACTGTTCCTGCCTAGGCTCGAGCACCGCGGGCCTGTGGCGCAACGGATAACGCGTCTGACTACGGATCAGAAGATTCCAGGTTCGAATCCTGGCAGGCTCGAACATTTTCTTTTTGTAATTTTTCCCTCTTTTTGAGTGTTGTGCTATAAGAAGACCTATCTTATAGTTGGCAACTGTTACTGTCCAGGCTCTAGCACCGTGGGCCTGTGGCGCGACGGATAACGCGTCTGACTACGGATCAGAAGATTCATGGTTCGAATCATGGCAGGCTCGAGGGTTTTCTTTTTGAAGTTTTTCGCTATTTTTGAGTGTTGAGCTATAGGAAGCCCTATCCTATAGTTGGCAACTGTTCCTGCCTAGGCTCGAGCACCGCGGGCCTGTGGCGCAACGGATAACGCGTCTGACTACGGATCAGAAGATTCCAGGTTCGAATCCTGGCAGGCTCGAACATTTTCTTTTTGTAATTTTTCCCTCTTTTTGAGTGTTGAGCTATAAGAAGACCTATCTCAAGGCTGGCAACTGTTCCTGTGCAAACTCAAACACCGTGGGCCTGTGGTGCAACGGATAACGCGTCTTACTATGGATCAGAAGATTCCAGGTTCGATTCCTGGCAGCCTTGAGCATTTTGTTTTTGTAGTTTTTCGCTCTTTTTGAGTGTTGCGCTATAAGAAGAACCATCTTATATTTGGCAACTGTTCCTGCCTAGGCTCGAGCACCGCGGGCCTGTGGTGCAAGAGATAACGCGTCTGACTAGGGATCAGAAGATTCCAGGTTCGAATCCTTGCAAGCTCGAACATTTTCTTTTTGTAATTTTTCCCTCTTTTTGGGTGTTGTGCTAGAAGAAGACCTATCTTATAGTTGACAACTGTTACTGTCCAGGCTCTAGCACCGCGGGCCTGTGGCGCAACGGGTAACGCGTCTGACTACGGATCAGAAGATTCCAGATTCGAATCCTGGCAGGCTCGAACATTTTCTTTTTGTAATTTTTCCCTCTTTTTCAGGTTTGTGCTATAAGAAGACCTATCTTATAGTAACTGTTCCTGTCCATGCTCCAGCACCGCGGGCCTGTGGCGCAACAGATAACGCGTCTGACTACGGATCAGAAGATTTCAGGTTCGAATCCTGGCAGGCTCGAGCATTTACTTTTTGTATATTTTCGCTCTTTTTGAGTGTTGAGCTATAAGAAGCCCTATGCTATAGTTGGCAATTGTTCCTGCCTAGGCTCGAGCACCGCGGGCCTGTGGCGCAACGGATAACGCGTCTGACTACGGATCAGAAGATTTCAGGTTCGAATCCTGGCAGGCTCGAGCATTTACTTTTTGTATATTTTCGCTCTTTTTGAGTGTTGAGCTATAAGAAGCCCTATGCTATAGTTGGCAACTGTTCCTGCCTAGGCTCGAGCACCGCGGGCCTGTGGCGCAAGAGATAACGCGTCTGACTACGGATCAGAAGATTCCAGGTTCGAATCCTTGCAAGCTCGAACATTTTCTTTTTGTAATTTTACCCTCTTTTTGGGTGTTGTGCTAGACGAAGACCTATCTTATAGTTGACAACTGTTACTGTCCAGGCTCTAGCACCGCGGGCCTGTGGCGCAACGGATAACGCGTCTGACTACGGATCAGAAGATTCCAGGTTCGAATCCTGGCAGGCTCGAACATTTTCTTTTTGTAATTTTTCCCTCTTTTTGAGTGTTGAGCTATAAGAAGACCTATCTCAAGGCTGGCAACTGTTCCTGTGCAAACACAAACACCGTGGGCCTGTGGTGCAACGGATAACGCGTCTTACTATGGATCAGAAGATTCCAGGTTCGATTCCTGGCAGCCTTGAGCATTTTCTTTTTGTAGTTTTTCGCTCTTTTTGAGTGTTGCGCTATAAGAAGAACCATCTTATATTTGGCAATTGTTCCTGTCTATGCTCGAGGACTGCGGGCCTGTGGCGCAATGGATAACGCGTCTGACTACGGATCAGGAGATTCCAGGTTCGAATCCTTGCAAGCTCGAACATTTTCTTTTTGTAATTTTTCCCTCTTTTTGGGTGTTGTGCTAGAAGAAGACCTATCTTATAGTTGACAACTGTTAGTGTCCAGGCTCTAGCACCGCGGGCCTGTGGCGCAACGGGTAACGCGTCTGACTACGGATCAGAAGATTCCAGGTTCGAATCCTGGCAGGCTCGAACATTTTCTTTTTGTAATTTTTCCCTCTTTTTCAGGTTTGTGCTATAAGAAGACCTATCTTATAGTAACTGTTCCTGTCCATGCTCCAGCACCGCGGGCCTGTGGCGCAACGGATAACGCGTCTGACTACGGATCAGAAGATTCCAGGTTCGAATCCTTGCAAGCTCGAACATTTTCTTTTTGTAATTTTTCCCTCTTTTTGGGTGTTGTGCTAGAAGAAGACCTATCTTATAGTTGACAACTGTTACTGTCCAGGCTCTAGCACCGCGGGCCTGTGGCGCAACGGATAACGCGTCTGACTACGGATCAGAAGATTCCAGGTTCGAATCCTGGCAGGCTCGAACATTTTCTTTTTGTAATTTTTTCCTCTTTTTGGGTGTTGTGCTAGAAGAAGACCTATCTTATAGTTGACAACTGTTACTGTCCAGGCTCTAGCACCGCGGGCCTGTGGCGCAACGGATAACGCGTCTGACTACGGATCAGAAGATTCCAGGTTCGAATCCTGGCAGGCTCGAACATTTTCTTTTTGTAATTTTTCCCTCTTTTTCAGGTTTGTGCTATAAGAAGACCTATCTTATAGTAACTGTTCCTGTCCATGCTCCAGCACCGCGGGCCTGTGGCGCAACGGATAACGCGTCTGACTACGGATCAGAAGATTCCAGGTTCGAATCCTGGCAGGCTCGAGCATTTACTTTTTGTATATTTTCGCTCTTTTTGAGTGTTGAGCTATAAGAAGCCCTATGCTATAGTTGGCAACTGTTCCTGCCTAGGCTCGAGCACCGCGGGCCTGTGGCGCAAGAGATAACGCGTCTGACTACGGATCAGAAGATTCCAGGTTCGAATCCTTGCAAGCTCGAACATTTTCTTTTTGTAATTTTTCCCTCTTTTTGGGTGTTGTGCTAGAAGAAGACCTATCTTATAGTTGACAACTGTTACTGTCCAGGCTTTAGCGCCGCGGGCGTGTGGCGCAACGGATAACGCGTCTGACTACGGATCAGAAGATTCCAGGTTCGAATCCTGGCAGGCTCGAACATTTTATTTTTGTAATTTTTTCCTCTTTTTGGGTGTTGTGCTAGAAGAAGACCTATCTTATAGTTGACAACTGTTACTGTCCAGGCTCTAGCACCGCGGGCCTGTGGCGCAACGGATAACGCGTCTGACTACGGATCAGAAGATTCCAGGTTCGAATCCTGGCAGGCTCGAACATTTTCTTTTTGTAATTTTTTCCTTTTTTGGGTGTTGTGCTAGAAGAAGACCTATCCTATAGTTGGCAACTGTTCCTGCCTAGGCTCGAGCACCGCGGGCCTGTGGCGCAACGGATAACGCGTCTGACTACGGATCAGAAGATTCCAGGTTCGAATCCTGGCTGGCTCGAACATTTTCTTTTTGTAATTTTTCCCTCTTTTTGAGTGTTGTGCTATAAGAAGACCAATCCTATAGTTGGCAACTGTTCCTGCCTAGGCTCGAGCACCGCGGGCCTGTGGCGCAACGGATAACGCGTCTGACTGCGGATCAGAAGATTCCAGGTTCGAATCCTGGCAGGCTGGAACATTTTCTTTTTGTAATTTTTCCCTCTTTTTGAGTGTTGAGCTATAAGAAGACCTATCTCAAGGCTGGCAACTGTTCCTGTGCAAACTCAAACACCGTAGGCCTGTGGTGCAACGGATAACGCGTCTTACTATGGATCAGAAGATTCCAGGTTCGAATCCTGGCAGGCTCGAACATTTTCTTTTTGTAATTTTTTTTCTTTTTTGGGTGTTGTGCTAGAAGAAGACCTATCCTATAGTTGACAACTGTTACTGTCCAGGCTCGAGCACCACGGGTCTGTGGCGCAAGATTCCACTTCCGGCCACCGTAGTGTACGGACGTGGCGGCATGAGCTCCGGCGATATCGGAGCGGCATCAACGGCCCAGCTCGGTCGCGGTACCAGGAACATGGACGAATCGTCACAGGATTATCAGATTATTTTGCCCCGACTGCCATCAAATGATTCAACGCTGCATACTGTCTTTTTGCACGCTGATATCAAGGCGCGGCCGTATCGCGTTGAGGATTTCAGGGACGCTCTTATTCGTTTGGCTTTGCTTCCCGAGGTTGCTGCCTTGGGGGCGTACCAAATGAATCATGTTTGGGCCATCACTTTCAAGGACGAGGAGGGCAAGAAGAGAATACTCGCTGCTGGGGACATTGTGGTGAAGAACCAGCGCTGTGTCACTATCGACCCTAACCACCAGGATACGAAGCTGAAGATACACTGGCTACTGTTTAACGTTCCTGACGACGAGGTGAGGGCAGCGTTGGCTCCTTATGGCAAGGTGAACGAAATAGTGCGAGAGCGCTGGCGCGTGTACGGATGCACCGACAAAGGCTCTTCGACGCGAGTGGTGAGCATCAGGCTCAAAGCTGGCCTCACGGTGGATGACCTCCCACATCAGTTGCGGATTGCCGGAGACCTCACGCTAGTTGTCGTCGCGGGAAGAGCACCGTTATGCCTGCGTTGCCGCGGAACAGGTCATATTAGGAGGGATTGCCGAGCCCCACGTTGTACAGTGTGTCGGCGTTTTGGGCATAATGAGAGCGGCTGTATGAGAACATATGCAAGTGTAGCAGGGCCCGCGGGAGGCGAAGAACTTTCCGAGCATCACATGGACGAGGCTGAAGCAGAAGAGCTGATAGGGGCGCGTCGGGAGGAACCGAAACCCAAGTTGACGCCCCTTACGCCACGCCCCACAGGTGCTGAGACGACGTCTAACAAAGACAAGGGTTCTACAAAAGACGTGCAATCCACGAGGAACACACAAGATATAACGGCGCTTGCAGCACAGGAAGAAATGTCGGAAAACATGGACACGTCAAATACATGTAAAAGGCCCAGGGAAGAGGCGGAAGGCAAGAAGGCTGCTACAACGAAAGAAGTGGAGGAACCACCGGCCAAGGCGATGAACGTGCGCCGTAGACCGGCACCTAACATCCTCAGCGAACGTCGAATAGCCGAGAACCTCCCACCAACCCAGGTGCAACAGACACAACTGCCGCAGCAGCAACCAGTGCCGAATCAGCAGGCATTGCATCAGCGACTGACAGATCAACAACAGAAGGGGCCTTCAGCGGGGCCCCCTTCAGATCAAAAGCCCCCGTAAGGTGGGGGTCTGGATTAAGTGACACAAGTATTGACCCGGCGGAAGCACCAACAAATGGAGCGCAGTGGTGAAGTGTGCATAATGTGCTGCGTGAAACGTGCGCGGCGCTCTACTTTTGTGATCAAAAGAAAGGGGACCTATCAGACCATATCGAACCTTGGACCTGATGGTGATAAAGGAGTATCAGAGGTGAGAACCATGTGGCCGGGACGGCCATTCACGTCCTAATGGCTATGAGCGTCGAAGCAGAATTGAGAGTTGCGACTCTCAATGTCAGGGGACTTGCCGCTCGACGAAGGCAGTATCAATTAAGTCGTTTGATGCTGGAACGTGATCTCGATGTTATTGCCATTCAGGAAACAAAAGTTGAAGGGCAAGATCAGACTGACCGAATGGTGTCCCCTTTTAGAGCCCGGTACGATGTGTGTGTGTCTCATGCCGTTGGAATGTCGGCGGGTTGTGCACTGTTCCTTAAAAATTCTATTGGTATAGTTGAGGAGACTGTAACTGTGTCTAGTACTGGGAGATTCATAGTTTGCGATTTTACATATAATAATAAAAAATGGCGAGTTGTCTGTGTTTACGCACCGAACAAAGAAGTTGAACGTAAATTATTGTTTGAGAATTTACAGACTTTTCTTAGCTGTGGCAGGATTGTCATTATGCTCGGCGACTTTAATTGTGTTTGCAACCCTCAGGACAGAGCAAAAAAAGCAGCCATAAAAGACCAAAGTGCAACGCTACTCTGCACTATTGTACAAGATTGTCATCTCGAAGATGTTGGTGATGTGCTCTCTGCAGAAGAGCACTTCACACACTTTCAGAACGAAAGCCATGCGAGGCTAGACAGAGCCTATGTGTCAGTAGAGTTAATGCGAGTATGTTCGAATTATGAAGTAAAAAGTGTGTCTTTCAGTGACCACAGTTTAGTAATGTTCACTATAGGGTATAAACAGAAGAAGACACGCTTTAACTGGGATGTGTGGAAATTAAACGACTTATTATTAAAAGATGAATTGTTCGTTGAAGCCGTGCAGGATTCCATTAACAAAATGTTAGCTGAGCCTCAAGCGAACGTGATTGAAGCCTGGGAGCGTTTTAAGGAGGTGACAAAGATGAAAGCCATAGAAAGATCCGGTGTGTTACATAGAGCCAAAAAGGAAAAAGAAAAAGATTTGCAATGTCAGTTAGACTTCGCATTGAGTCTAGAAAGTAAAATGCCAGGAAAGTACACAAAAGAAATAAGGCAGTTGAAAAAACCAATTGGAGGCAATTGACATTGAAAAATATAGAGGGGCGGTGATAAGGGCACGTGCAGAAAAATTATCTCTCGGCGAAACACCAACAAAGCGTGCACTTGGGGATGAAAAAAGATACGCCAAGCGAAATGAAATCAAAGCGATTGCAACTGATAGCGGTATTGTACGTGAAGCGACAGCAATTGAGCAAGTATTTGTCGAATATTTCCGAGGCATACTTGGCCGAAAAGTGAAGGCAGAGGAAGGGTTTGAGGCTCAGTTTCTGCATTTGATACCAAAGCTCTCTGATAACGAGAGAGAGCAGCTGGAGATAGCGATTGAAGTGTCCGAAATAGAAAAGGCTATTGATGACCTAGCGGCTGGCAAAGCACCGGGACCTGATGGATTTGGTGCCGCATTGTACAAGACTTTTAAAGGTGTTATTCCTGTTGCCTTACATCGTGTCTTCACGGAGGCTATAAGATTAAAGGTTCTGCCCGGCTCATTTAAAAAGACGCACGTAATACTCATACCGAAAACTGACGACCCCAAAAAATTATTGTCCGTCAAGTCGTACCGACCAATCAGTTTAGCCAACACAGACTATAAAGTGTTTATGAAGGTTCTTGCAGGCAGGTTGCAAAGGATGATGAAAATACTAGTTGGACCACACCAGACTTGTGGTATAAAAGGACGCACAATAAATACAAATGTTCATGTAGCGAGAAGCGTGCTGGAGAGCTGCGATGTGTTTGGTGGCAAGGTTGCAATGTTGCAATTAGATCTGGAAAAAGCCTTTGACCGTGTAAATCATGATATCCTTTTTTTGATATTAGAATATGTTAATGTAGGGTCTGTCATTTTGGAAGGGGTAAAAATGGCCTATAGAGAGTGCTTTACGAGTACTGTAATTAATGGGCGACTTACTGAAAGCTTTCAAGTGACAAACGGTGTGCGGCAAGGTGATCCCATTTCGGCTTTATTATTTGCAATATATATGGAACCTTTCTGCATGAAGATTATTAGCAATGAAACAATAAAAGGGTATCAGCTAATGAACAGTGAAGTTAAAATGCTAACATATGCTGACGATATCGCCGTGTTTTGTAGCGATAAGGAAAGTGTCAGTGAAGTGATACGTCATGTGGCCTATTTTTGCAAGATGACAGGCAGTGCAGTAAACTGGGACAAATGCCTAGGCTTGTGGCATGGTTCTTGGGAGACCACCCCACAAAACTTTGCAAATATGAACTGGTCACTTGTACCGACGAAGTATCTCGGAGTACCCCTCCAGCATTATAAAAACACGGATGATTACTGGAAAGAGATATGTGAGAGCACTCGTGAGAAGACAAGAAACTGGGGTGGTAGGGAACTTTCTATGTTTTCTAGAGCGACTGCATGCAATTGGTTCATTGTTTGCAAAGTATGGTATGTTCTGCAGTTCCTATTTATGTCAAGAGCAAATGTGCAGAAATTGCATCGAGTCTTAGCTGTGTTTGTTTGGGGGTCGGTTTGGGAGCGTACGAGTCGAACAAACTTATTTCATTCACTAAGAAATGGTGGTTTAGGATTGGCTCACCTCTTCCTCAAGCAAATTGTGTCTAGATATATTTTTTTACGCGACCAATGTAATCCGTTTGTGAGAACATTTCTACAAATTGTACTTTCTAATAAGATTCCTGATTATGTGGTATCAAGTATGCCTGTGAAATGTAACCTACGCGGATATTTAAGAGAAGTTATAATGGCATATGAAATACTGAAAGTGAGATTTTCAATGGAATATTTATCTGTTGTAAAGAGAAAACGTCTTTACAGAGATTTACGTGACGTAATGCTGCCTCAGCCTATCTACAGATCAGTATACCAGGTTGGTGCTGAACGTGACGTATTGAAGAGAGTGAAAATGATGACCGTACGCGCAAGTGCAAAGACATTTTTTTTTCAGCTGCACAGCGGAACATTGCCCGTAAAACCATGGTTACAAGAAAAGGGTTTCTTTGTTCCGTGGTCGATGGACTGCCTTATCTGTAAGAAACCCGAGACTGTCAACCACATTTTTCTTGATTGCTGGGATGCTGTTTTTCTGTGGGACATTCTGCAGCGTACTTTGAAAAAGGACTTGCCTATCACACCACACGGTATTAGATTCTTGGCTGTAGAAAATGAGGATGGTGTGCCTTATGATATGTTTATGTTGCTTGTGCTTCACAGCGTGTGGCGAACTAGAATGGCAGTAAGACACGTAGATAAAGATGCCCGATGTGCGCATGAATACTTCACGGAAAGTATTGTATACATAAGAGACGTGTTATCTTCCAGAGAAGAAAGACCCGAATGGGTGTCGTTGTTGAACGTGTTGGCTACAATGAAGCAGTTTTAAATGAAACTAGTCACAGCCAGGCTGGTGTTTTTTAAACTTGTTTAAATGTGATCGTAAATTGTATTTCTTTTGTGCGAAGCCGGCAATAAAGAAAAAAAAAAAAAAAAAAAAAAGGGTCTGTGGCGCAACGGATAACGCGTTTGACTACGGATCAGAAGATTCCAGATTCGAATCCTGGCAGGCTCGAGGGTTTTCTTTTTGAAGCTTTTCGCTATTTTTGAGTGTTGAGCTATAGGAAGCCCTATCCTATAGTTGGCAACTGTTCCTGCCTAGGCTCGAGCACCGCGGGCCTGTGGCGCAACGAATAACGCGTCTGACTACGGATCAGAAGATTCCTGGTTCGAATCCTGGCAGGCTCGAACATTTTCTTTTTGTAATTTTTCCCTCTTTTTGAGTGTTGTGCTATAAGAAGACCTATCTTATAGTTGGCAACTGTTCCTGTCCATGCTCCAGCTCCGCGGGCCTGTGGCGCAACAGATAACGCGTCCGACTACGGATCAGAAGATTTCAAGTTCGAATCCTGGCAGGCTCGAGCATTTACTTTTTGTATATTTTCGCTCTTTTTGAGTGTTGAGCTATAAGAAGCCCTATGCTATAGTTGGCAATTGTTCCTGCCTAGGCTCGAGCACCACGGGCCTGTGGCGCAACGGATAACGCGTCTGACTACGGATCAGAAGATTCCAGGTTTGAATCCTGGCAGGCTGGAACATTTTCTTTTTGTAATTTTTCCCTCTTTTTGAGTGTTGAGCTATAAGAAGACCTATCTCAAGGCTGGCAACTGTTCCTGTGCAAACTCAAACACCGTGGGCCTGTGGTGCAACGGATAACGCGTCTTACTATGGATCAGAAGATTCCAGGTTCGAATCCTGGCAGGCTCGAACATTTTCTTTTTGTATTTTTTCCTCTTTTTGGGTGTTGTGCTAGAAGAAGACCTGTCTTATAGTTGACAACTGTTACTGTCCAGGCTCGAGCACCGTGGGCCTGTGGCGTGACGGATAACGCGTCTGACTACGGATCAGAAGATTTCAGGTTCGAATCCTGGCAGGCTCGGACATTTTCTTTTTGTAATTTTTCCCTCTTTTTGAGTGTTGTGCTATAAGAAGACCTATCTTATAGTTGGCAACTGTTCCTGCCTAGGCTCGAGTACCGCGGGCCTGTGGCGCAACGGATAACGCGTCTGACTACGGATCAGAAGATTCCAGGTTCGAATCCTGGCAGGCTCGAACATTTTCTTTTTGTAATTTTTCCCTCTTTTTGAGTGTTGAGCTATAAGAAGACCTATCTCAAGGCTGGCAACTGTTCCTGTGCAAACTCAAACACCGTGGGCCTGTGGTGCAACGGATAACGCGTCTTACTATGGATCAGGAGATTCCAGGTTCGAATCCTTGCAAGCTCGAACATTTTCTTTTTGTAATTTTTCCCTCTTTTTGGGTGTTGTGCTAGAAGAAGACCTATCTTATAGTTGACAACTGTTACTGTCCAGGCTCTAGCACCGCGGGCCTGTGGCGCAACGGGTAACGCGTCTGACTACGGATCAGAAGATTCCAGGTTCGAATCCTGGCAGGCTCGAACATTTTCTTTTTGTAATTTTTCCCTCTTTTTCAGGTTTGTGCTATAAGAAGACCTATCTTATAGTAACTGTTCCTGTCCATGCTCCAGCACCGCGGGCCTGTGGCGAAACGGATAACGCGTCTGACTACGGATCAGAAGATTCCAGGTTCGAATCCTGGCAGGCTCGAGCATTTACTTTTTGTATATTTTCGCTCTTTTTGAGTGTTGAGCTATAAGAAGCCCTATGCTATAGTTGGCAACTGTTCCTGCCTAGGCTCGAGCACCGCGGGCCTGTGGCGCAAGAGATAACGCGTCTGACTACGGATCAGAAGATTCCAGGTTCGAATCCTTGCAAGCTCGAACATTTTCTTTTTGTAATTTTTCCCTCTTTTTGGGTGTTGTGCTAGAAGAAGACCTATCTTATAGTTGACAACTGTTACTGTCCAGGCTCTAGCACCGCGGGCCTGTGGCGCAACGGGTAACGCGTCTGACTACGGATCAGAAGATTCCAGGTTCGAATCCTGGCAGGCTCGAACATTTTCTTTTTGTAATTTTTCCCTCTTTTTCAGGTTTGTGCTATAAGAAGACCTATCTTATAGTAACTGTTCCTGTCCATGCTCCAGCACCGCGGGCCTGTGGCGCAACAGATAACGCGTCTGACTACGGATCAGAAGATTTCAGGTTCGAATCCTGGCAGGCTCGAGCATTTACTTTTTGTATATTTTCGCTCTTTTTGAGTGTTGAGCTATAAGAAGCCCTATGCTATAGTTGGCAATTGTTCCTGCCTAGGCTCGAGCACCGCGGGCCTGTGGCGCAACGGATAACGCGTCTGACTACGGATCAGAAGATTCCAGGTTCGAATCCTGGCAGGCTCGAGCATTTACTTTTTGTATATTTTCGCTCTTTTTGAGTGTTGAGCTATAAGAAGCCCTATGCTATAGTTGGCAAGTGTTCCTGCCTAGGCTCGAGCACCGCGGGCCTGTGGCGCAAGAGATAACGCGTCTGACTACGGATCAGAAGATTCCAGGTTCGAATCCTTGCAAGCTCGAACATTTCCTTTTTGTAATTTTACCCTCTTTTTGGGTGTTGTGCTAGAAGAAGACCTATCTTATAGTTGACAACTGTTACTGTCCAGGCTCTAGCACCGCGGGCCTGTGGCGCAACGGATAACGCGTCTGACTACGGATCAGAAGATTCCAAGTTCGAATCCTGGCAGGCTCGAACAATTTCTTTGTGTAATTTTTCCCTTTTTTTGGGTGTTGTGCTAGAAGAAGCCCTATCCTATAGTTGGCAACTGTTCCTGCCTAGGCTCGAGCACCGCGGGCCTGTGGCGCAACGGATAACGCGTCCGACTACGGATCAGAAGATTCCAGGTTCGAATCCTGACAGGCTCGAACATTTTCTTTTTGTAATTTTTCCCTCTTTTTGAGTGTTGTGCTATAAGAAGACCTATCTTATAGTTGGCAACTGTTCCTGTCCATGCTCCAGCTCCGCGGGCCTGTGGCGCAACAGATAACGCGTCCGACTACGGATCAGAAGATTTCAAGTTCGAATCCTGGCAGGCTCGAGCATTTACTTTTTGTATATTTTCGCTCTTTTTGAGTGTTGAGCTATAAGAAGCCCTATGCTATAGTTGGCAATTGTTCCTGCCTAGGCTCGAGCACCACGGGCCTGTGGCGCAACGGATAACGCGTCTGACTACGGATCAGAAGATTCCAGGTTCGAATCCTGGCAGGCTGGAACATTTTCTTTTTGTAATTTTTCCCTCTTTTTGAGTGTTGAGCTATAAGAAGACCTATCTCAAGGCTGGCAACTGTTCCTGTGCAAACTCAAACACCGTGGGCCTGTGGTGCAACGGATAACGCGTCTTACTATGGATCAGAAGATTCCAGGTTCGAATCCTGGCAGGCTCGAACATTTTCTTTTTGTATTTTTTCCTCTTTTTGGGTGTTGTGCTAGAAGAAGACCTGTCTTATAGTTGACAACTGTTACTGTCCAGGCTCGAGCACCGTGGGCCTGTGGCGTGACGGATAACGCGTCTGACTACGGATCAGAAGATTTCAGGTTCGAATCCTGGCAGGCTCGGACATTTTCTTTTTGTAATTTTTCCCTCTTTTTGAGTGTTGTGCTATAAGAAGACCTATCTTATAGTTGGCAACTGTTCCTGCCTAGGCTCGAGTACCGCGGGCCTGTGGCGCAACGGATAACGCGTCTGACTACGGATCAGAAGATTCCAGGTTCGAATCCTGGCAGGCTCGAACATTTTCTTTTTGTAATTTTTCCCTCTTTTTGAGTGTTGAGCTATAAGAAGACCTATCTCAAGGCTGGCAACTGTTCCTGTGCAAACTCAAACACCGTGGGCCTGTGGTGCAACGGATAACGCGTCTTACTATGGATCAGGAGATTCCAGGTTCGAATCCTTGCAAACTCGAACATTTTCTTTTTGTAATTTTTCCCTCTTTTTGGGTGTTGTGCTAGAAGAAGACCTATCTTATAGTTGACAACTGTTACTGTCCAGGCTCTAGCACCGCGGGCCTGTGGCGCAACGGGTAACGCGTCTGACTACGGATCAGAAGATTCCAGGTTCGAATCCTGGCAGGCTCGAACATTTTCTTTTTGTAATTTTTCCCTCTTTTTCAGGTTTGTGCTATAAGAAGACCTATCTTATAGTAACTGTTCCTGTCCATGCTCCAGCACCGCGGGCCTGTGGCGAAACGGATAACGCGTCTGACTACGGATCAGAAGATTCCAGGTTCGAATCCTGGCAGGCTCGAGCATTTACTTTTTGTATATTTTTCGCTCTTTTTGAGTGTTGAGCTATAAGAAGCCCTATGCTATAGTTGGCAACTGTTCCTGCCTAGGCTCGAGCACCGCGGGCCTGTGGCGCAAGAGATAACGCGTCTGACTACGGATCAGAAGATTCCAGGTTCGAATCCTTGCAAGCTCGAACATTTTCTTTTTGTAATTTTTCCCTCTTTTTGGGTGTTGTGCTAGAAGAAGACCTATCTTATAGTTGACAACTGTTACTGTCCAGGCTCTAGCACCGCGGGCCTGTGGCGCAACGGGTAACGCGTCTGACTACGGATCAGAAGATTCCAGGTTCGAATCCTGGCAGGCTCGAACATTTTCTTTTTGTAATTTTTCCCTCTTTTTCAGGTTTGTGCTATAAGAAGACCTATCTTATAGTAACTGTTCCTGTCCATGCTCCAGCACCGCGGGCCTGTGGCGCAACAGATAACGCGTCTGACTACGGATCAGAAGATTTCAGGTTCGAATCCTGGCAGGCTCGAGCATTTACTTTTTGTATATTTTCGCTCTTTTTGAGTGTTGAGCTATAAGAAGCCCTATGCTATAGTTGGCAATTGTTCCTGCCTAGGCTCGAGCACCGCGGGCCTGTGGCGCAACGGATAACGCGTCTGACTACGGATCAGAAGATTCCAGGTTCGAATCCTGGCAGGCTCGAGCATTTACTTTTTGTATATTTTCGCTCTTTTTGAGTGTTGAGCTATAAGAAGCCCTATGCTATAGTTGGCAAGTGTTCCTGCCTAGGCTCGCGCACCGCGGGCCTGTGGCGCAAGAGATAACGCGTCTGACTACGGATCAGAAGATTCCAGGTTCGAATCCTTGCAAGCTCGAACATTTCCTTTTTGTAATTTTACCCTCTTTTTGGGTGTTGTGCTAGAAGAAGACCTATCTTATAGTTGACAACTGTTACTGTCCAGGCTCTAGCACCGCGGGCCTGTGGCGCAACGGATAACGCGTCTGACTACGGATCAGAAGATTCCAGGTTCGAATCCTGGCAGGCTCGAACAATTTCTTTTTGTAATTTTTTCCTTTTTTTGGGTGTTGTGCTAGAAGAAGCCCTATCCTATAGTTGGCAACTGTTCCTGCCTAGGCTCGAGCACCGCGGGCCTGTGGCGCAACGGATAACGCGTCCGACTACGGATCAGAAGATTCCAGGTTCGAATCCTGGCAGGCTCGAACATTTTCTTTTTGTAATTTTTCCCTCTTTTTGAGTGTTGTGCTATAAGAATACCTATCTTATAGTTTGCAACTGTTCCTGTCCATGCTCCAGCACCGCGGGCCTGTGGCGCAACAGATAACGCGTCTGACTACGGATCAGAAGATTTCAGGTTCGAATCCTGGCAGGCTCGAGCATTTACTTTTTGTATATTTTCGCTCTTTTTGAGTGTTGAGCTATAAGAAGCCCTATGCTATAGTTGGCAATTGTTCCTGCCTAGGCTCGAGCACCGCGGGCCTGTGGCGCAACGGATAACGCGTCTGACTACGGATCAGAAGATTCCAGGTTCGAATCCTGGCAGGCTCGAACATTTTCTTTTTGTTTTTTCCCTCTTTTTGAGGTTTGTGCTATAAGAAGACCTATCTTATAGTTGGCAACTGTTCCTGTCCATGCTCCAGCACCGCGGGCCTTTGGCGCAACGGATAACGCGTCTGACTACGAATCAGAAGATTCCAGGTTCGAATCCTGGCAGGCTCGAGCATTTACTTTTTGTATATTTTCGCTATTTTTGAGTGTTGAGCTATAAGAAGCCCTATGCTATAGTTGGCAACTGTTCCTGCCTAGGCTCGAGCACCGCGGGCCTGTGGTGCAAGAGATAACGCGTCTGACTAGGGATCAGAAGATTCCAGGTTCGAATCCTGGCAGGCTCGAGCATTTACTTTTTGTATATTTTCGCTCTTTTTGAGTGTTGAGCTATAAGAAGCCCTATGCTATAGTTGGCAACTGTTCCTGTCCAGGCTCTAGCACCGCGGGCCTGTGGCGCAACGGGTAACGCGTCTGACTACGGATCAGAAGATTTCAAGTTCGAATCCTGGCAGGCTCGAACATTTTCTTTTTGTAATTTTTCCCTCTTTTTCAGGTTTGTGCTATAAGAAGACCTATCTTATAGTAACTCTTCCTGTCCATGCTCCAGCACCGCGGGCCTGTGGCGCAACAGATAACGCGTCTGACTACGGATCAGAAGATTTCAGGTTCGAATCCTGGCAGGCTCGAGCATTTACTTTTTGTATATTTTCGCTCTTTTTGAGTGTTGAGCTATAAGAAGCCCTATGCTATAGTTGGCAATTGTTCCTGCCTAGGCTCGAGCACCGCGGGCCTGTGGCGCAACGGATAACGCGTCTGACTACGGATCAGAAGATTCCAGGTTCGAATCCTGGCAGGCTCGAGCATTTACTTTTTGTATATTTTCGCTCTTTTTGAGTGTTGAGCTATAAGAAGCCCTATGCTATAGTTGGCAAGTGTTCCTGCCTAGGCTCGAGCACCGCGGGCCTGTGGCGCAAGAGATAACGCGTCTGACTACGGATCAGAAGATTCCAGGTTCGAATCCTTGCAAGCTCGAACATTTCCTTTTTGTAATTTTACCCTCTTTTTGGGTGTTGTGCTAGAAGAAGACCTATCTTATAGTTGACAACTGTTACTGTCCAGGCTCTAGCACCGCGGGCCTGTGGCGCAACGGATAACGCGTCTGACTACGGATCAGAAGATTCCAAGTTCGAATCCTGGCAGGCTCGAACAATTTCTTTGTGTAATTTTTCCCTTTTTTTGGGTGTTGTGCTAGAAGAAGCCCTATCCTATAGTTGGCAACTGTTCCTGCCTAGGCTCGAGCACCGCGGGCCTGTGGCGCAACGGATAACGCGTCCGACTACGGATCAGAAGATTCCAGGTTCGAATCCTGACAGGCTCGAACATTTTCTTTTTGTAATTTTTCCCTCTTTTTGAGTGTTGTGCTATAAGAAGACCTATCTTATAGTTGGCAACTGTTCCTGTCCATGCTCCAGCTCCGCGGGCCTGTGGCGCAACAGATAACGCGTCCGACTACGGATCAGAAGATTTCAAGTTCGAATCCTGGCAGGCTCGAGCATTTACTTTTTGTATATTTTCGCTCTTTTTGAGTGTTGAGCTATAAGAAGCCCTATGCTATAGTTGGCAATTGTTCCTGCCTAGGCTCGAGCACCACGGGCCTGTGGCGCAACGGATAACGCGTCTGACTACGGATCAGAAGATTCCAGGTTCGAATCCTGGCAGGCTGGAACATTTTCTTTTTGTAATTTTTCCCTCTTTTTGAGTGTTGAGCTATAAGAAGACCTATCTCAAGGCTGGCAACTGTTCCTGTGCAAACTCAAACACCGTGGGCCTGTGGTGCAACGGATAACGCGTCTTACTATGGATCAGAAGATTCCAGGTTCGAATCCTGGCAGGCTCGAACATTTTCTTTTTGTATTTTTTCCTCTTTTTGGGTGTTGTGCTAGAAGAAGACCTGTCTTATAGTTGACAACTGTTACTGTCCAGGCTCGAGCACCGTGGGCCTGTGGCGTGACGGATAACGCGTCTGACTACGGATCAGAAGATTTCAGGTTCGAATCCTGGCAGGCTCGGACATTTTCTTTTTGTAATTTTTCCCTCTTTTTGAGTGTTGTGCTATAAGAAGACCTATCTTATAGTTGGCAACTGTTCCTGCCTAGGCTCGAGTACCGCGGGCCTGTGGCGCAACGGATAACGCGTCTGACTACGGATCAGAAGATTCCAGGTTCGAATCCTGGCAGGCTCGAACATTTTCTTTTTGTAATTTTTCCCTCTTTTTGAGTGTTGAGCTATAAGAAGACCTATCTCAAGGCTGGCAACTGTTCCTGTGCAAACTCAAACACCGTGGGCCTGTGGTGCAACGGATAACGCGTCTTACTATGGATCAGGAGATTCCAGGTTCGAATCCTTGCAAACTCGAACATTTTCTTTTTGTAATTTTTCCCTCTTTTTGGGTGTTGTGCTAGAAGAAGACCTATCTTATAGTTGACAACTGTTACTGTCCAGGCTCTAGCACCGCGGGCCTGTGGCGCAACGGGTAACGCGTCTGACTACGGATCAGAAGATTCCAGGTTCGAATCCTGGCAGGCTCGAACATTTTCTTTTTGTAATTTTTCCCTCTTTTTCAGGTTTGTGCTATAAGAAGACCTATCTTATAGTAACTGTTCCTGTCCATGCTCCAGCACCGCGGGCCTGTGGCGAAACGGATAACGCGTCTGACTACGGATCAGAAGATTCCAGGTTCGAATCCTGGCAGGCTCGAGCATTTACTTTTTGTATATTTTTCGCTCTTTTTGAGTGTTGAGCTATAAGAAGCCCTATGCTATAGTTGGCAACTGTTCCTGCCTAGGCTCGAGCACCGCGGGCCTGTGGCGCAAGAGATAACGCGTCTGACTACGGATCAGAAGATTCCAGGTTCGAATCCTTGCAAGCTCGAACATTTTCTTTTTGTAATTTTTCCCTCTTTTTGGGTGTTGTGCTAGAAGAAGACCTATCTTATAGTTGACAACTGTTACTGTCCAGGCTCTAGCACCGCGGGCCTGTGGCGCAACGGGTAACGCGTCTGACTACGGATCAGAAGATTCCAGGTTCGAATCCTGGCAGGCTCGAACATTTTCTTTTTGTAATTTTTCCCTCTTTTTCAGGTTTGTGCTATAAGAAGACCTATCTTATAGTAACTGTTCCTGTCCATGCTCCAGCACCGCGGGCCTGTGGCGCAACAGATAACGCGTCTGACTACGGATCAGAAGATTTCAGGTTCGAATCCTGGCAGGCTCGAGCATTTACTTTTTGTATATTTTCGCTCTTTTTGAGTGTTGAGCTATAAGAAGCCCTATGCTATAGTTGGCAATTGTTCCTGCCTAGGCTCGAGCACCGCGGGCCTGTGGCGCAACGGATAACGCGTCTGACTACGGATCAGAAGATTCCAGGTTCGAATCCTGGCAGGCTCGAGCATTTACTTTTTGTATATTTTCGCTCTTTTTGAGTGTTGAGCTATAAGAAGCCCTATGCTATAGTTGGCAAGTGTTCCTGCCTAGGCTCGCGCACCGCGGGCCTGTGGCGCAAGAGATAACGCGTCTGACTACGGATCAGAAGATTCCAGGTTCGAATCCTTGCAAGCTCGAACATTTCCTTTTTGTAATTTTACCCTCTTTTTGGGTGTTGTGCTAGAAGAAGACCTATCTTATAGTTGACAACTGTTACTGTCCAGGCTCTAGCACCGCGGGCCTGTGGCGCAACGGATAACGCGTCTGACTACGGATCAGAAGATTCCAGGTTCGAATCCTGGCAGGCTCGAACAATTTCTTTTTGTAATTTTTTCCTTTTTTTGGGTGTTGTGCTAGAAGAAGCCCTATCCTATAGTTGGCAACTGTTCCTGCCTAGGCTCGAGCACCGCGGGCCTGTGGCGCAACGGATAACGCGTCCGACTACGGATCAGAAGATTCCAGGTTCGAATCCTGGCAGGCTCGAACATTTTCTTTTTGTAATTTTTCCCTCTTTTTGAGTGTTGTGCTATAAGAATACCTATCTTATAGTTTGCAACTGTTCCTGTCCATGCTCCAGCACCGCGGGCCTGTGGCGCAACAGATAACGCGTCTGACTACGGATCAGAAGATTTCAGGTTCGAATCCTGGCAGGCTCGAGCATTTACTTTTTGTATATTTTCGCTCTTTTTGAGTGTTGAGCTATAAGAAGCCCTATGCTATAGTTGGCAATTGTTCCTGCCTAGGCTCGAGCACCGCGGGCCTGTGGCGCAACGGATAACGCGTCTGACTACGGATCAGAAGATTCCAGGTTCGAATCCTGGCAGGCTCGAACATTTTCTTTTTGTTTTTTCCCTCTTTTTGAGGTTTGTGCTATAAGAAGACCTATCTTATAGTTGGCAACTGTTCCTGTCCATGCTCCAGCACCGCGGGCCTTTGGCGCAACGGATAACGCGTCTGACTACGAATCAGAAGATTCCAGGTTCGAATCCTGGCAGGCTCGAGCATTTACTTTTTGTATATTTTCGCTATTTTTGAGTGTTGAGCTATAAGAAGCCCTATGCTATAGTTGGCAACTGTTCCTGCCTAGGCTCGAGCACCGCGGGCCTGTGGTGCAAGAGATAACGCGTCTGACTAGGGATCAGAAGATTCCAGGTTCGAATCCTGGCAGGCTCGAGCATTTACTTTTTGTATATTTTCGCTCTTTTTGAGTGTTGAGCTATAAGAAGCCCTATGCTATAGTTGGCAACTGTTCCTGTCCAGGCTCTAGCACCGCGGGCCTGTGGCGCAACGGGTAACGCGTCTGACTACGGATCAGAAGATTTCAAGTTCGAATCCTGGCAGGCTCGAACATTTTCTTTTTGTAATTTTTCCCTCTTTTTCAGGTTTGTGCTATAAGAAGACCTATCTTATAGTAACTCTTCCTGTCCATGCTCCAGCACCGCGGGCCTGTGGCGCAACAGATAACGCGTCTGACTACGGATCAGAAGATTTCAGGTTCGAATCCTGGCAGGCTCGAGCATTTACTTTTTGTATATTTTCGCTCTTTTTGAGTGTTGAGCTATAAGAAGCCCTATGCTATAGTTGGCAATTGTTCCTGCCTAGGCTCGAGCACCGCGGGCCTGTGGCGCAACGGATAACGCGTCTGACTATGGATCAGAAGATTCCAGGTTCAAATCCTGGCAGGCTCGAACATTTTCTTTTTGTAATTTTTTCCTTTTTTTGGGTGTTGTGCTAGAAGAAGACCTATCCTATAGTTGGCAACTGTTCCTGCCTAGGCTCGAGCACCACGGGCCTGTGGCGCAACGGATAACGCGTCTGACTACGGATCAGAAGATTCCAGGTTCGAATCCTGGCTGGCTCGAACATTTTCTTTTTGTAATTTTTCCCTCTTTTTGAGTGTTGTGCTATAAGAAGACCAATCCTATAGTTGGCAACTGTTCCTGCCTAGGCTCGAGCACCGCGGGCCTGTGGCTCAACGGATAACGCGTCTGACTACGGATCAGAAGATTCCAGGTTCGAATCCTGGCAGGCTCGAACATTTTCTTTTTGTAATTTTTCCCTCTTTTTGAGTGTTGAGCTATAAGAAGACCTATCTCAAGGCTGGCAACTGTTCCTGTGCAAACACAAACACCGTGGGCCTGTGGTGCAACGGATAACGCGTCTTACTATGGGTCAGAAGATTCCAGGTTCGATTCCTGGCAGCCTTGAGAATTTTCTTTTTGTAGTTTTTCGCTCTTTTTGAGTGTTGCGCTATAAGAAGAACCATCTTATATTTGGCAATTGTTCCTGTCTATGCTCGAGGACTGCGGGCCTGTGGCGCAACGGATAACGCGTCTGACTACGGATCAGGAGATTCCAGGTTCGAATCCTTGCAAGCTCGAACATTTTCTTTTTGTAATTTTTCCCTCTATTTAGGTGTTGTGCTAGAAGAAGACCTATCTTATAGTTGACAACTGTTACTGTCCAGGCTCTAGCACCGCGGGCCTGTGGCACAACGGGTAACGCGTCTGACTACGGATCAGAAGATTCCAGGTTCGAATCCTGGCAGGCTCGAACATTTTCTTTTTGTAATTTTTCCCTCTTTTTCAGGTTTGTGCTATAAGAAGACCTATCTTATAGTAACTGTTCCTGTCCATGCTCCAGCACCGCGGGCCTGTTGCGCAACGGATAACGCGTCTGACTACGGATCAGAAGATTCCAGGTTCGAATCCTGGCAGGCTCGAGCATTTACTTTTTGTATATTTTCGCTATTTTTGAGTGTTGAGCTATAAGAAGCCCTATGCTATAGTTGGCAACTGTTCCTGCCTAGGCTCGAGCACCGCGGGCCTGTGGCGCAAGAGATAACGCGTCTGACTACGGATCAGAAGATTCCAGGTTCGAATCCTTGCAAGCTCGAACATTTTCTTTTTGTAATTTTTCCCTCTTTTTGGGTGTTGTGCTAGAAGAAGACCTATCTTATAGTTGACAACTGTTACTGTCCAGGCTCTAGCACCGCGGGCCTGTGGCGCAACGGATAACGCGTCTGACTACGGATCAGAAGATTCCAGGTTCGAATCCTGGCAGGCTCGAACATTTTCTTTTTGTAATTTTTTCCTCTTTTTGGGTGTTGTGCTAGAAGAAGACCTATCTTATAGTTGACAACTGTTACTGTCCAGGCTCTAGCACCGCGGGCCTGTGGCGCAACGGATAACGCGTCTGACTACGGATCAGAAGATTCCAGGTTCGAATCCTGGCAGGCTCGAACATTTTCTTTTTGTAATTTTTTCCTTTTTTGGGTGTTGTGCTAGAAGAAGACCTATCCTATAGTTGGCAATTGTTCCTGCCTAGGCTCGAGCACCGCGGGCCTGTGGCGCAACGGATAACGCGTCTGACTACGGATCAGAAGATTCCAGGTTCGAATCCTGGCTGGCTCGAACATTTTCTTTTTGTAATTTTTCCCTCTTTTTGAGTGTTGTGCTATAAGAAGACGAATCCTATAGTTGGCAACTGTTCCTGCCTAGGCTCGAGCACCGCGGGCCTTTGGCGCAACGGATAACGCGTCTGACTGCGGATCAGAAGATTCCACGTTCGAATCCTGGCAGGCTGGAACATTTTCTTTTTGTAATTTTTCCCTCTTTTTGAGTGTTGAGCTATAAGAAGACCTATCTCAAGGCTGGCAACTGTTCCTGTGCAAACTCAAACACCGTGGGCCTGTGGTGCAACGGATAACGCGTCTTACTATGGATCAGAAGATTCCAGGTTCGATTCCTGGCAGCCTTGGGCATTTCCTTTTTGTAGTTTTTCGCTCTTTTTGAGTGTTGCGCTATAAGAAGAACCATCTTATATTTGGCAATTGTTCCTGTCTATGCTCGAGGACTGCGGGCCTGTGGCGCAACGGATAACGCGTCTGACTACGGATCAGGAGATTCCAGGTTCGAATCCTTGCAAGCTCGAACATTTTCTTTTTGTAATTTTTCCCTCTTTTTGGGTGTTGTGCTAGAAGAAGACCTATCTTATAGTTGACAACTGTTACTGTCCAGGCTCTAGCACCGCGGGCCTTTGGCGCAACGGGTAACGCGTCTGACTACGGATCAGAAGATTCCAGGTTCGAATCCTGGCAGGCTCGAACATTTTCTTTTTGTAATTTTTCCCTCATTTTGGGTGTTGTGCTAGAAGAAGACCTATCTTATAGTTGACAACTGTTACTGTCCAGGCTCGAGCACCACGGGCCTGTGGCGCAACGGATAACGCGTTTGACTACGGATCAGAAGATTCCAGATTCGAATCCTGGCAGGCTCGAGGGTTTTCTTTTTGAAGCTTTTCGCTATTTTTGAGTGTTGAGCTATAGGAAGCCCTATCCTATAGTTGGCAACTGTTCCTGCCTAGGCTCGAGCACCGCGGGCCTGTGGCGCAACGAATAACGCGTCTGACTACGGATCAGAAGATTCCTGGTTCGAATCCTGGCAGGCTCGAACATGTTCTTTTTGTAATTTTTCCCTCTTTTTGAGTGTTGTGCTATAAGAAGACCTATCTTATAGTTGGCAACTGTTCCTGTCCATGCTCCAGCACCGCGGGCCTGTGGCGCAACAGATAACGCGTCTGACTACGGATCAGAAGATTTCAAGTTCGAATCCTGGCAGGCTCGAGCATTTACTTTTTGTATATTTTCGCTCTTTTTGAGTGTTGAGCTATAAGAAGCCCTATGCTATAGTTGGCAATTGTTCCTGCCTAGGCTCGAGCACCACGGGCCTGTGGCGCAACGGATAACGCGTCTGACTACGGATCAGAAGATTCCTGGTTCGAATCCTGGCAGGCTCGAACATTTTCTTTTTGTATTTTTTCCTCTTTTTGGGTGTTGTGCTAGAAGAAGACCTGTCTTATAGTTGACAACTGTTACTGTCCAGGCTCGAGCACCGTGGGCCTGTGGCGTGACGGATAACGCGTCTGACTACGGATCAGAAGATTTCAGGTTCGAATCCTGGCAGGCTCGGACATTTTCTTTTTGTAATTTTTCCCTCTTTTTGAGTGTTGTGCTATAAGAAGACCTATCTTATAGTTGGCAACTGTTCCTGCCTAGGCTCGAGTACCGCGGGCCTGTGGCGCAACGGATAACGCATCTGACTACGGATCAGAAGATTCCAGGTTCGAATCCTGGCATTCTCGAACATTTTCTTTTTGTAATTTTTCCCTCTTTTTGAGTGTTGAGCTATAAGAAGACCTATCTCAAGGCTGGCAACTGTTCCTGTGCAAACTCAAACACCGTGGGCCTGTGGTGCAACGGATAACGCGTCTTACTATGGATCAGAAGGTTCCAGGTTCGATTCCTGGCAGCCTCGAGCATTTTCTTTTTGTAGTTTTTCGCTCTTTTTGAGTGTTGCGCTATAAGAAGAACCATCTTATATTTGGCAACTGTTCCTGTCTATGCTCGAGGACTGCGGGCCTGTGGCGCAACGGATAACGCGTCTGACTACGGATCAGGAGATTCCAGGTTCGAATCCTTGCAAGCTCGAACATTTTCTTTTTGTAATTTTTCCCTCTTTTTGGGTGTTGTGCTAGAAGAAGACCTATCTTATAGTTGACAACTGTTACTGTCCATGCTCTAGCACCGCGGGCCTGTGGCGCAACGGGTAACGCGTCTGACTACGGATCAGAAGATTCCAGGTTCGAATCCTGGCAGGCTCGAACATTTTCTTTTTGTAATTTTTCCCTCTTTTTCAGGTTTGTGCTATAAGAAGACCTATCTTATAGTAACTGTTCCTGTCCATGCTCCAGCACCGCGGGCCTGTGGTGAAACGGATAACGCGTCTGACTACGGATCAGAAGATTTCAGGTTCGAATCCTGGCAGGCTCGAGCATTTACTTTTTGTATATTTTCGCTCTTTTTGAGTGTTGAGCTATAAGAAGCCCTATGCTATAGTTGGCAACTGTTCCTGCCTAGGCTCGAGCACCGCGGGCCTGTGGCGCAAGAGATAACGCGTCTGACTACGGATCAGAAGATTCCAGGTTCGAATCCTTGCAAGCTCGAACATTTTCTTTTTGTAATTTTTCCCTCTTTTTGGGTGTTGTGCTAGAAGAAGACCTATCTTATAGTTGACAACTGTTACTGTCCAGGCTCTAGCACCGCGGGCCTGTGGCGCAACGGATAACGCGTCTGACTACGGATCAGAAGATTCCAGGTTCAAATCCTGGCAGGCTCGAACATTTTCTTTTTGTAATTTTTCCCTCTTTTTGGGTGTTGTGCTAGAAGAAGACCTATCGTATAGTTGACAACTGTTACTGTCCAGGCTCGAGCACCACGGGCCTGTGGCGCAACGGATAACGCGTTTGACTGCGGATCAGAAGATTCCAGATTCGAATCCTGGCAGCCTTGAGCATTTTCTTTTTGTAGTTTTTCGCTCTTTTTGAGTGTTGCGCTATAAGAAGAACCATCTTATATTTGGCAACTGTTCCTGTCTAGGCTCGAGGACTGCGGGCCTGTGGCGCAACTGATAACGCGTCTGACTACGGATCAGGAGATTCCAGGTTCGAATCCTTGCAAGCTCGAACATTTTCTTTTTGTAATTTTTCCCTCTTTTTGGGTGTTGTGCTAGAAGAAGACCTATTTTATAGTTGACAACTGTTACTGTCCAGGCTCGAGCACCACGGGCCTGTGGCGCAACGGATAACGCGTTTGACTACGGATCAGAAGATTCCAGTTTCGAATCCTGGCAGCCTTGAGCATTTTCTTTTTGTAGTTTTTCGCTCTTTTTGAGTGTTGCGCTATAAGAAGAACCATCTTATATTTGGCAACTGTTCCTGTCTAGGCTCGAGGACTGCGGGCCTGTGGCGCAACGGATAACGCGTCTGACTACGGATCAGAAGATTTCAGGTTCGAATCCTGGCAGGCTCGGACATTTTCTTTTTGTACTTTTTCCCTCTTTTTGAGTGTTGTGCTATAAGAAGACCTATCTTATAGTTGGCAACTGTTACTGTCCAGGCTCGAGCACCGCGGGCCTATGGCGCGACGGATAACGCGTCTGCCTACGGATCGGAAGATTCCAGGTTCGAATCCTGGAAGACTGGAACATTTTCTTTTTGTAATTTTTCCCTCTTTTTCAGGTTTGTGCTATAAGAAGACCTATCTTATAGTTGGCAACTGTTCCTGTCCATGCTCCAGCACCGCGGGCCTGTGGCGCAACGGATAACGCGTCTGACTACGGATCAGGAGATTCCAGTTTCGAATCCTGGCAGGCTCGAGCATTTTCTTTTTGTAGTTTCTTCTCTCTATTTGAGTGTTGCGTTATAAGAAGACCTATCTCATAGTTGGCAACTGTTACTGTTCAAGCTCAAACACCGTGGGCCTGTGGCGCAACGGATAACGAATCCTGGCAGGCTCAAGCATGTTTTTTTGAAGTTTCTTCGCTCTCTTTGAGTGTTGCGCTATAAGACGACCTATCTTATAGTTGGCAACTGTTCCTGTCCAGGATCGAGCACCGCGGGCCTGTGGTGCAACGGATAACGCGTCTGACTACGGATCAGAGGTTTCCAGGCTCGAGCATATTCTTTTTTTAGGTGTTTCGCTCTTTTTGAGTGTTTCGCTAAAAGAAGACCTACCTCATAGTTGGCAAATGTTCCTTTTCAAGCTCGAATACCGTGGGCGCATCGGATAATGCGTCTGACCATGGATCAGAAGATTCCTTGTAAGAATCCTGGCAGGGTCGAGCATGTTTTTTGTAGTTTCTTCGCTCTTTTTGAGTGTTGAGCTATAAGAAGAAATATCTCAAGGCTGGCAACTGTTCCTGTGCAAGCTCAAACACCGTGGGCCTGTGTTGCAACGGATAACGCGTCTTACTATGGATCAGAAGATTCCAGGTTCGATTCCTGGCAGCCTTGAGCATTTTCTTTTTGTAGTTTTTCGCTCTTTTTGGGTGTTGCGCTATAAGAAAAACCATCTTATATTTGGCAACTGTTCCTGTCTAGGCTCGAGGACTGCGGGCCTGTGGCGCAACGGATAACGCGTCTGACTACGGATCAGGAGATTCCAGGTTCGAATCCTTGCAAGCTCGAACATTTTCTTTTTGTAATTTTTCCCTCTTTTTGGGTGTTGTGCTAGAAGAAGACCTATCTTATAGTTGACAACTGTTACTGTCCAGACTCTAGCACCGCGGGCCTTTGGCGCAACGGGTAACGCGTCTGACTACGGATCAGAAGATTCCAGGTTCGAATCCAGGCAGGCTCGAACATTTTCTTTTTGTAATTTTTCCCTCTTTTTGGGTGTTGTGCTAGAAGAAGACCTATCTTATAGTTGACAACTGTTACTGTCCAGGCTCGAGCACCACGGGCCTGTGGCGCAACGGATAACGCGTTTGACTGCGGATCAGAAGATTCCAGATTCGAATCCTGGCATGCTCGAGGGTTTTCTTTTTGAAGTTTTTCGCTATTTTTGAGTGTTGAGCTATAAGAAGACCTATCTTATAGTTGGCAACTGTTCCTGTCCATGCTCCAGCACCGCGGGCCTGTGGCGCAACAGATAACGCGTCTGACTACGGATCAGAAGATTCCAGGTTCGAATCCTGGCAGGCTCGAGCATTTACTTTTTGTATATTTTCGCTCTTTTTGAGTGTTGAGCTATAAGAAGCCCTATGCTATAGTTGGCAATTGTTCCTGCCTAGGCTCGAGCACCGCGGGCCTGTGGCGCAACGGATAACGCGTCTGACTACGAATCAGAAGATTCCAGGTTCGAATCCTGGCAGGCTCGAACATTTTTCTTTTTGTAATTTTTTCCTCTTTTTGGATGTTGTGCTAGAAGAAGACCTATCTTATAGTTGACAACTGTTACTGTCCAGGCTCGAGCACCGCGGGCCTTTGGCGCGACGGATAACGCGTCTGACTACGGATCAGAAGATTTCAGGTTCGAATCCTGGCAGGCTCGGACATTTTCTTTTTGTAATTTTTCCCTCTTTTTGAGTGTTGTGCTATAAGAAGACCTATCTTATAGTTCGCAACTGTTACTGTCCAGGCTCGAGCACCGCGGGCCTATGGCGCGACGGATAACGCGTCTGCCTACGGATCGGAAGATTCCAGGATCGAATCCTGGAAGACTGGAACATTTTCTTTTTGTAATTTTTCCCTCTTTTTCAGGTTTGTGCTATAAGAAGACCTATCTTATAGTTGGCAACTGTTCCTGTCCATGCTCCAGCACCGCGGGCCTGTGGCGCAACGGATAACGCGTCTGACTACGGATCAGGAGATTCCAGTTTCGAATCCTGGCAGGCTCGAGCATTTTCTTTTTGTAGTTTCTTCTCTCTATTTGAGTGTTGCGTTATAAGAAGACCTATCTCATAGTTGGCAACTGTTACTGTTCAAGCTCAAACACCGTGGGCCTGTGGCGCAACGGTTAACGAATCCTGGCAGGCTCAAGCATGTTTTTTTGAAGTTTCTTCGCTCTCTTTGAGTGTTGCGCTATAAGACGACCTATCTTATAGTTGGCAACTGTTCCTGTCCAGGATCGAGCACCGCGGGCCTGTGGTGCAACGGATAACGCGTCTGACTACGGATCAGAAGTTTCCAGGCTCGAGCATATTCTTTTTTTAGGTGTTTCGCTCTTTTTGAGTGTTGCGCTAAAAGAAGACCTACCTCATAGTTGGCAAATGTTCCTTTTCAAGCTCGAATACCGTGGGCGCAACGGATAATGCGTCTGACCATGGATCAGAAGATTCCTTGTAAGAATCCTGGCAGGGTCGAGCATGTTTTTTGTAGTTTCTTCGCTCTTTTTGAGTGTTGAGCTATAAGAAGACCTATCTCAAGGCTGGCAACTGTTCCTGTGCAAACTCAAACACCACGGGCCTGTGGCGCAACGGATAACGCGTTTGACTACGGATCAGAAGATTCCAGATTCGAATCCTGGCAGGCTCGAGGGTTTTCGTTTTGAAGTTTTTCGCTATTTTTGAGTGTTGAGCTATAGGAAGCCCTATCCTATAGTTGGCAACTGTTCCTGCCTAGGCTCGAGCACCGCGGGCCTGTGGCGCAACGGATAACGCGTCCGACTACGGATCAGAAGATTCCCGGTTCGAATCCTGGCAGGCTCGAACATTTTCTTTTTGTAATTTTTCCCTCTTTTTGAGTGTTGTGCTATAAGAAGACCTATCTTATAGTTTGCAACTGTTCCTGTCCATGCTCCAGCACCGCGGGCCTGTGGCGCGACGGATAACGCGTCTGACTACGGATCAGAAGATTTCAGGTTCGAATCCTGGCAGGCTCGAACATTTTCTTTTTGTAATTTTTCCCTCTTTTTGAGTGTTGTGCTATAGGAAGACCTATCTTATAGTTGGCAACTGTTACTGTCCAGGCTCGAGCACCGTGGGCCTATGGCGCGACGGATAACGCGTCTGACTACGGATCGGAAGATTCCAGGTTCGAATCCTGGCAGGCTCGAGCATTTACTTTTTGATTATTTTCGCTCTTTTTAAGTGTTGAGCTATAAGGAGCCCTATGCTATAGTTGGAAACTGTTCCTGCCAAAGCTCGAGCACCGGGGCCTGTGGCGCAACGGATAACGCGTCTGACTACGGATCAGAAGATTCCAGGTTCGAATCCTGGCAGGCTCGAACATTTTCTTTTTGTAATTTTTGTCTCTTTTTGAGTGTTGTGCTATAAGAAGACCTATCTTATAGTTGGCAACTGTTCTTGCCTAAGTTGGAGCACCGCGGGCCTGTGGCGCAACGGATAACGCGTCAGACTATGGATCAGGAGATTCCAGGTTCGAGTCCTGGCAGGCTCGAGCATTTTCTTTTTGTAGTTTCTTCTCTCTAAGTGTTGCGCTATAGGAAGACCTATCTCATAGTTGGCAACTGTTACTGTTCAAGCTCAAACACCGAGGGCCTGTGGCGCAACGGATAACGCGTCTGACTACGGATCAGAAGATTCCAGGTTCGAATCCTGGCAGGCTCGAACATTTTCTTTTTGTAATTTGTTCCTCTTTTTGGGTGTTGTGCTAGAAGAAGACCTATCTTATAGTTGACAACTGTTACTGTCCAGGCTCGAGCACCGCGGGCCTGTGGCGCGACGGATAACGCGTCTGACTACGGATCAGAAGATTTCAGGCTCGAATCCTGGCAGGCTCGAACATTTTCTTTTTGTAATTTTTCCCTATTTTTGAGTGTTGTGCTATAAGAAGACCTATCTTATAGTAGGCAACTGTTACTGTCCAGGCTCGAGCACCGCGGGCCTATGGCGCGACGGATAACGCGTCTGACTACGGATCGGAAGATTCCAGGTTCGAATCCTGGAAGACTGGAACATTTTCTTTTTGTAATTTTTCCCTCTTTTTCAGGTTTGTGCTATAAGAAGACCTATCTTATAGTTGGCAACTGTTCCTGTCCATGCTCCAGCACCGCGGGCCTGTGGCGCAACGGATAACGCGTCTGACTACGGATCAGGAGATTCCAGTTTCGAATCCTGGCAGGCTCGAGCATTTTCTTTTTGTAGTTTCTTCTCTCTATTTGAGTGTTGCGTTATAAGAAGACCTATCTCAACGTTGGCAACTGTTACTGTTAAGCTCAAACACCGTGGGCCTGTGGCGCAACGGATAACGAATCCTGGCAGGCTCAAGCATGTTTTTTTGAAGTTTCTTCGCTCTCTTTGAGTGTTGCGCTATAACACGACCTATCTTATAGTTGGCAACTGTTCCTGTCCAGGATCGAGCACCGCGGGCCTGTGGTGCAACGGATAACGCGTCTGACTACGGATCAGAGGTTTCCAGGCTCGAGCATATTCTTTTTTTAGGTGTTTCGCTCTTTTTGAGTGTTTCGATAAAAGAAGACCTACCTCATAGTTGGCAAATGTTCCTTTTCAAGCTCGAATACCGTGGGCGCAACGGATAATGTGTCTGACCATGGATCAGAAGATTCCTTGTAAGAATCCTGGCAGGGTCGAGCATGTTTTTTGTAGTTTCTTCGCTCTTTTTGAGTGTTGAGCTATAAGAAGAAATATCTCAAGGCTGGCAACTGTTCCTGTGCAAGCTCAAACACCGTGGGCCTGTGGTGCAACGGATAACGCGTCTGACTATGGATCAGAAGATTCCAGGTTCGATTCCTGGCAGCCTTGAGCATTTTCTTTTTGTAGTTTTTCGCTCTTTTTGAGTGTTGCGCTATAAGAAGAACCATCTTATATTTGGCAACTGTTCCTGTCTAGGCTCGAGGACTGCGGGATTGTGGCGCAACGTATAACGCGTCTGACTACGGATCAGGAGATTCCAGGTTCGAATCCTTGCAAGCACGAACATTTTCTTTTTGTAATTTTTCCCTCTTTTTGGGTGTTGTGCTAGAAGAAGACCTATCTTATAGTTGACAACTGTTACTGTCCAGACTCTAGCACCGCGGGCCTTCGGCGCAACGGGTAACGCGTCTCACTACGGATTAGAAGATTCCAGGTTCGAATCCAGACAGGCTCGAACATTTTCTTTTTGTAATTTTTCCCTCTTTTTGGGTGTTGTGCTAGAAGAAGACCTATCGTATAGTTGACAACTGTTACTGTCCAGGCTCGAGCACCACGGGCCTGTGGCGCAACGGATAACGCGTTTGACTGCGGATCAGAAGATTCCAGATTCGAATCCTGGCAGCCTTGAGCATTTTCTTTTTGTAGTTTTTCGCTCTTTTTGAGTGTTGCGCTATAAGAAGAACCATCTTATATTTGGCAACTGTTCCTGTCTAGGCTCGAGGACTGCGGGCCTGTGGCGCAACTGATAACGCGTCTGACTACGGATCAGGAGATTCCAGGTTCGAATCCTTGCAAGCTCGAACATTTTCTTTTTGTAATTTTTCCCTCTTTTTGGGTGTTGTGCTAGAAGAAGACCTATTTTATAGTTGACAACTGTTACTGTCCAGGCTCGAGCACCACGGGCCTGTGGCGCAACGGATAACGCGTTTGACTACGGATCAGAAGATTCCAGTTTCGAATCCTGGCAGCCTTGAGCATTTTCTTTTTGTAGTTTTTCGCTCTTTTTGAGTGTTGCGCTATAAGAAGAACCATCTTATATTTGGCACCTGTTCCTGTCTAGGCTCGAGGACTGCGGGCCTGTGGCGCAACGGATAACGCGTCTGACTACGGATCAGAAGATTTCAGGTTCGAATCCTGGCAGGCTCGGACATTTTCTTTTTGTACTTTTTCCCTCTTTTTGAGTGTTGTGCTATAAGAAGACCTATCTTATAGTTGGCAACTGTTACTGTCCAGGCTCGAGCACCGCGGGCCTATGGCGCGACGGATAACGCGTCTGCCTACGGATCGGAAGATTCCAGGTTCGAATCCTGGAAGACTGGAACATTTTCTTTTTGTAATTTTTCCCTCTTTTTCAGGTTTGTGCTATAAGAAGACCTATCTTATAGTTGGCAACTGTTCCTGTCCATGCTTCAGCACCGCGGGCCTGTGGCGCAACGGATAACGCGTCTGACTACGGATCAGGAGATTCCAGTTTCGAATCCTGGCAGGCTCGAGCATTTTCTTTTTGTAGTTTCTTCTCTCTATTTGAGTGTTGCGTTATAAGAAGACCTATCTCAACGTTGGCAACTGTTACTGTTAAGCTCAAACACCGTGGGCCTGTGGCGCAACGGATAACGAATCCTGGCAGGCTCAAGCATGTTTTTTTGAAGTTTCTTCGCTCTCTTTGAGTGTTGCGCTATAACACGACCTATCTTATAGTTGGCAACTGTTCCTGTCCAGGATCGAGCACGGCGGGCCTGTGGTGCAACGGATAACGCGTCTGACTACGGATCAGAGGTTTCCAGGCTCGAGCATATTCTTTTTTAAGGTGTTTCGCTCTTTTTGAGTGTTTCGCTAAAAGAAGACCTACCTCATAGTTGGCAAATGTTCCTTTTCAAGCTCGAATACCGTGGGCGCAACGGATAATGTGTCTGACCATGGATCAGAAGATTCCTTGTAAGAATCCTGGCAGGGTCGAGCATGTTTTTTGTAGTTTCTTCGCTCTTTTTGAGTGTTGAGCTATAAGAAGAAATATCTCAAGGCTGGCAACTGTTCCTGTGCAAGCTCAAACACCGTGGGCCTGTGGTGCAACGGATAACGCGTCTGACTATGGATCAGAAGATTCCAGGTTCGATTCCTGGCAGCCTTGAGCATTTTCTTTTTGTAGTTTTTCGCTCTTTTTGAGTGTTGCGCTATAAGAAGAACCATCTTATATTTGGCAACTGTTCCTGTCTAGGCTCGAGGACTGCGGGATTGTGGCGCAACGTATAACGCGTCTGACTACGGATCAGGAGATTCCAGGTTCGAATCCTTGCAAGCTCGAACATTTTCTTTTTGTAATTTTTCCCTCTTTTTGGGTGTTGTGCTAGAAGAAGACCTATCTTATAGTTGACAACTGTTACTGTCCAGACTCTAGCACCGCGGGCCTTCGGCGCAACGGGTAACGCGTCTCACTACGGATCAGAAGATTCCAGGTTCGAATCCAGACAGACTCGAACATTTTCTTTTTGTAATTTTTCCCTCTTTTTGGGTGTTGTGCTAGAAGAAGACCTATCGTATAGTTGACAACTGTTACTGTCCAGGCTCGAGCACCACGGGCCTGTGGCGCAACGGATAACGCGTTTGACTGCGGATCAGAAGATTCCAGATTCGAATCCTGGCAGCCTTGAGCATTTTCTTTTTGTAGTTTTTCGCTCTTTTTGAGTGTTGCGCTATAAGAAGAAACATCTTATATTTGGCAACTGTTCCTGTCTAGGCTCGAGGACTGCGGGCCTGTGGCGCAACTGATAACGCGTCTGACTACGGATCAGGAGATTCCAGGTTCGAATCCTTGCAAGCTCGAACATTTTCTTTTTGTAATTTTTCCCTCTTTTTGGGTGTTGTGCTAGAAGAAGACCTATTTTATAGTTGACAACTGTTACTGTCCAGGCTCGAGCACCACGGGCCTGTGGCGCAACGGATAACGCGTTTGACTACGGATCAGAAGATTCCAGTTTCGAATCCTGGCAGCCTTGAGCATTTTCTTTTTGTAGTTTTTCGCTCTTTTTGAGTGTTGCGCTATAAGAAGAACCATCTTATATTTGGCAACTGTTCCTGTCTAGGCTCGAGGACTGCGGGCCTGTGGCGCAACGGATAACGCGTCTGACTACGGATCAGAAGATTTCAGGTTCGAATCCTGGCAGGCTCGGACATTTTCTTTTTGTACTTTTTCCCTCTTTTTGAGTGTTGTGCTATAAGAAGACCTATCTTATAGTTGGCAACTGTTACTGTCCAGGCTCGAGCACCGCGGGCCTATGGCGCGACGGATAACGCGTCTGCCTACGGATCGGAAGATTCTAGGTTTGAATCCTGGAAGACTGGAACATTTTCTTTTTGTAATTTTTCCCTCTTTTTCAGGTTTGTGCTATAAGAAGACCTATCTTATAGTTGGCAACTGTTCCTGTCCATGCTCCAGCACCGCGGGCCTGTGGCGCAACGGATAACGCGTCTGACTACGGATCAGGAGATTCCAGTTTCGAATCCTGGCAGGCTCGAGCATTTTCTTTTTGTAGTTTCTTCTCTCTATTTGAGTGTTGCGTTATAAGAAGACCTATCTCAACGTTGGCAACTGTTACTGTTAAGCTCAAACACCGTGGGCCTGTGGCGCAACGGATAACGAATCCTGGCAGGCTCAAGCATGTTTTTTTGAAGTTTCTTCGCTCTCTTTGAGTGTTGCGCTATAACACGACCTATCTTATAGTTGGCAACTGTTCCTGTCCAGGATCGAGCACCGCGGGCCTGTGGTGCAACGGATAACGCGTCTGACTACGGATCAGAGGTTTCCAGGCTCGAGCATATTCTTTTTTTAGGTGTTTCGCTCTTTTTGAGTGTTTCGCTAAAAGAAGACCTACCTCATAGTTGGCAAATGTTCCTTTTCAAGCTCGAATACCGTGGGCGCAACGGATAATGTGTCTGACCATGGATCAGAAGATTCCTTGTAAGAATCCTGGCAGGATCGAGCATGTTTTTTGTAGTTTCTTCGCTCTTTTTGAGTGTTGAGCTATAAGAAGAAATATCTCAAGGCTGGCAACTGTTCCTGTGCAAGCTCAAACACCGTGGGCCTGTGGTGCAACGGATAACGCGTCTGACTATGGATCAGAAGATTCCAGGTTCGATTCCTGGCAGCCTTGAGCATTTTCTTTTTGTAGTTTTTCGCTCTTTTTGAGTGTTGCGCTATAAGAAGAACCATCTTATATTTGGCAACTGTTCCTGTCTAGGCTCGAGGACTGCGGGATTGTGGCGCAACGTATAACGCGTCTGACTACGGATCAGGAGATTCCAGGTTCGAATCCTTGCAAGCACGAACATTTTCTTTTTGTAATTTTTCCCTCTTTTTGGGTGTTGTGCTAGAAGAAGACCTATCTTATAGTTGACAACTGTTACTGTCCAGACTCTAGCACCGCGGGCCTTCGGCGCAACGGGTAACGCGTCTCACTACGGATCAGAAGATTCCAGGTTCGAATCCAGACAGGCTCGAACATTTTCTTTTTGTAATTTTTCCCTCTTTTTGGGTGTTGTGCTAGAAGAAGACCTATCGTATAGTTGACAACTGTTACTGTCCAGGCTCGAGCACCACGGGCCTGTGGCGCAACGGATAACGCGTTTGACTGCGGATCATAAGATTCCAGATTCGAATCCTGGCAGCCTTGAGCATTTTCTTTTTGTAGTTTTTCGCTCTTTTTGAGTGTTGCGCTATAAGAAGAACCATCTTATATTTGGCAACTGTTCCTGTCTAGGCTCGAGGACTGCGGGCCTGTGTCGCAACTGATAACGCGTCTGACTACGGATCAGGAGATTCCAGGTTCGAATCCTTGCAAGCTCGAACATTTTCTTTTTGTAATTTTTCCCTCTTTTTGGGTGTTGTGCTAGAAGAAGACCTATTTTATAGTTGACAACTGTTACTGTCCAGGCTCGAGCACCACGGGCCTGTGGCGCAACGGATAACGCGTTTGACTACGGATCAGAAGATTCCAGTTTCGAATCCTGGCAGCCTTGAGCATTTTCTTTTTGTAGTTTTTCGCTCTTTTTGAGTGTTGCGCTATAAGAAGAACCATCTTATATTTGGCAACTGTTCCTGTCTAGGCTCGAGGACTGCGGGCCTGTGGCGCAACGGATAACGCGTCTGACTACGGATCAGAAGATTTCAGGTTCGAATCCTGGCAGGCTCGGACATTTTCTTTTTGTACTTTTTCCCTCTTTTTGAGTGTTGTGCTATAAGAAGACCTATCTTATAGTTGGCAACTGTTACTGTCCAGGCTCGAGCACCGCGGGCCTATGGCGCGACGGATAACGCGTCTGCCTACGGATCGGAAGATTCCAGGTTCGAATCCTGGAAGACTGGAACATTTTCTTTTTGTAATTTTTCCCTCTTTTTCAGGTTTGTGCTATAAGAAGACCTATCTTATAGTTGGCAACTGTTCCTGTCCATGCTTCAGCACCGCGGGCCTGTGGCGCAACGGATAACGCGTCTGACTACGGATCAGGAGATTCCAGTTTCGAATCCTGGCAGGCTCGAGCATTTTCTTTTTGTAGTTTCTTCTCTCTATTTGAGTGTTGCGTTATAAGAAGACCTGTCTCAACGTTGGCAACTGTTACTGTTAAGCTCAAACACCGTGGGCCTGTGGCGCAACGGATAACGAATCCTGGCAGGCTCAAGCATGTTTTTTTGAAGTTTCTTCGCTCTCTTTGAGTGTTGCGCTATAACACGACCTATCTTATAGTTGGCAACTGTTCCTGTCCAGGATCGAGCACCGCGGGCCTGTGGTGCAACGGATAACGCGTCTGACTACGGATCAGAGGTTTCCAGGCTCGAGCATATTCTTTTTTTAGGTGTTTCGCTCTTTTTGAGTGTTTCGCTAAAAGAAGACCTACCTCATAGTTGGCAAATGTTCCTTTTCAAGCTCGAATACCGTGGGCGCAACGGATAATGTGTCTGACCATGGATCAGAAGATTCCTTGTAAGAATCCTGGCAGGGTCGAGCATGTTTTTTGTAGTTTCTTCGCTCTTTTTGAGTGTTGAGCTATAAGAAGAAATATCTCAAGGCTGGCAACTGTTCCTGTGCAAGCTCAAACACCGTGGGCCTGTGGTGCAACGGATAACGCGTCTGACTATGGATCAGAAGATTCCAGGTTCGATTCCTGGCAGCCTTGAGCATTTTCTTTTTGTAGTTTTTCGCTCTTTTTGAGTGTTGCGCTATAAGAAGAACCATCTTATATTTGGCAACTGTTCCTGTGCAAGCTCAAACACCGTGGGCCTGTGGTGCAACGGATGACGCGTCTTACTATGGATCAGAAGATTCCAGGTTCGATTCCTGCCAGCCTCGAGCATTTTCTTTTTGTAGTTTTTCGCTCTTTTTGAGTGTTGCGCTATAAGAATACCCATCTTATAGTTGGCAACTGTTCCTGTCTAGGCCCGAGGAATGCGGGCCTGTGGCGCAACGGATAACGCGTCTGACTACGGATCAGGTGATTCCAGGTTCGAATCCTTGCAGGCTCGAGCATTTTCTTTTTGTAGTTTCTTCACTCTCTTTGAGTGTTGTGCTATAAGAAGACCTATCTCATGGTTGGCAACTGTTCCTGTTCAAGTTCGAACACCGTGGGCCTGTGGCGCAACGGATAACGAATCCTGGCAGGCTCAAGCATATTTTTAGAGCGAAGCTCCTTAGGGCGTGGGCTGTGCGTCCCTTGTAGCCTCTATGTAGCCACCTCTAGTTTAGTTCTTGCAGTGTTCACTAGATGGCGGTACCGTCCCCTGTATGTAGAGAAAGGCTTTGAGGTGGTGGAAATAAACAGAGAGGTGCATAGGTGGGGGGGTTTTCTACGAGACAGAATTCACTTCGATGGGCGGCTAGGTCATGAGGTGGGTTGGCGACTTGCAGGACGCGCAGTAGCTTTTTTGGGGGGCAAGCGAGCCATTCGGGGTGCAGGATAGCTAGTAACGAGGAAAACAACCAGGGAGACTCTTCGACAGGTGGTATGGACAGAGACGATTCCAAAGTGGTACCAATATCTAAGATAGGTAGAGTCCGGGGCATAAATAGACGTAGCCACGAGCACCGAGCCAATTCAGACATAGGGTATATTAACATGCAGGGTGGTAGGAACAGGCTGAAGTGGGAAGAGATAGAAGAACAGCTAAGGGAAGAGAGGCCGATGGTATACGGTTTTGAAGAAACACATCTCAGGGACATGGAACAACCTCCGAACAATCCGGACTACGCGTGGGAATATTGTAATAGAACAGAAGGCAGCAGAAAGGGGGGTGGTATTGGGGCATTCATTCATAAAAGTACACACTGGCAAAGGGTCAAGCAGGAGTGCAAGGAACATTTATGGCTAAAAGGGAAAGTGGCAGGTCAAATGACACTCCTTGGTTTCGTGTACCATGGACGGGAGCAAAGGCCAGAAAGGAAAACCAGACAATGGTAGAGTGTATATCAAAGGACATTCAAGAGTTAGGAAGAGAGTGCGAGATAATTATACTAGGAGACATGAATGCGCACATAGAAGATATAGATGGGTATACCGACCCGACAGGCAAAATGATCATGGATATGTGTGAAAGGCTCGATTTGATCATTTGCAACAGTACCGAGAAGTGTGAAGGGCAAATAACATGGGAGGTAGGAAGGCTTCAGTCGACGATAGATTATGCACTGATGTCACATAGGATGTATGATAAGCTCAGGGGAATGCACATAGATGAAGGTGGCTCCAGAAGTCTGGGTAGCGATCACAAACGTATCAAGCTAAGTTTTGGAAGAGCAGTGAAAGTGGGAAGGAGACAAGATGAGCAACTACAGGAAAATTTTTATCCGGAAAGACAAATTGAAATAGCCACTAAACAAATTGAGAAAGTAATCACAGAGGATAATAAGACAGTATGGACATACACGAATCTAATTAGACTCTTTGAGCTAGAGCTTGCTAAGACGCGTGACAAGTCACCCCGGAAAAGAAGACACAAACCCAAAAGTTGGTGGGATGAGGAAGTTAAGAGAGCCATAGCAAAACGTCAGGAAGCCTCTAGGGAACACAGACATGCTAAGCAGCGGGGTGAACCGACAGATGATGTTGAAAGAAAATGGGCAACCTTTCTAAGCTGTAGAAGAGATGCATCCCTTCTGATCAATGAAAAGATTAGATGGAAGGGAGCTCAGTGGCTGGCAGAAGTACATAAAAAAGATAGAAAGGCAGCTGCGAAATTTTGGAACCATCTAAACTCCCTAAGAAATGAGACGAGCCTAGAGCAGAGATTTATAACTACAGCCCAAGGTGCTAGGCTAGAAGGGGACGAAGCTATTGAATATATTGCCACAGCTCGACCATCGCAGAAGACGCGTACCACAATTCGCGTTCGTAAAAGCCGTCAAGCAAGTAGCAAGAAAGCCGCGCCATGGAACGCCGTCCTGCACGCGCCACGATGCTACGCCATGGGACTGGCACGAGACTCGAGGGGCAGAAGAGGAGAGCGACGAAGTTAGAGTCAGGGGCGCAGACATTTTGGCTGACCATTTTTAGCTTCAAGTTTACGGGCACAAGTTCGCCCTGAATAAAGAGTTTATATAGTACCAGGTGCTATATTTATTCGTAACAATCTGGTGGACGTGCTGGGTATGATTCCAAGCCCACCACAGGCAAGGAGAAGCCCAGATCCCAGAAGATTGGAGCCAGCAGAATTGACACCTGTGCACCAACGCACGAGTCGCCGACTACGTGGGGAGCAGCCCGAGTTTGGCCCCCTAATTGACTCATCAAGACCTGTCGAGACCTCAAGCACAAGCGTCACTACGATGGCCACCCAGTCGATGCCATCTCCATCTCACCTCATCGTGGATTCGCCACGTACACCAGAGGTCTTCCACGGTGAGACCTTTGAAGACGCCGAGGACTGGCTTGAAGGCTTCGAGCGCGTTGCACGTTTGAATGGTTGGGACGAAGCCCGAAAGCTTCGTTACGTTTACGTCGCCCTGCAAGATTCGGCACGTACGTGGTTTGAGAACCACGAAGCGTGCATGCTGTCATGGGACGACTTCCGACGAGAGCTAATCGCAACCTATCCGAACACGGACCGCAAAGAGAAGGCAGAGGCTGCTCTTCAGGCGAGGAACCAGCGGAATAACGAGAGCGTGGCCATGTACATAGAAGACATGTCACGGCTCTTCCGCCGAGCCGACCAAAACATGGCCGAGGAGAAGAAGTTGCGGCACCTAATGCGCGGAGTAAAGGAAGAAATTTTTGCAGGCCTGGTGCGTAATCCACCGCGAACTGTGGCGGAGTTCCGGTCCGAGGCAACGACCATGGAAAGGACGCTACAACAACGTGCGCGACTGTACAACAGAGACTTCAGCGTCTCTTCAGTCAGGGTGGAGTCAACAACCTTCCCCACCAACGTTGACGTCCTCCGGGAAATGGTGAGGGCTATTGTTAAGGAGGAGCTCCAGAAACTGCAACTTCCTCAAAGTCCTTCAGCGATGCCCTCAATCGCGGACGTTGTGCGTGAAGAAGTGCGGCAAGCAATTATTCAACCGCAGCCTCAGGTGCCACACTACACGCAACCGGAACCTCAGCCACAGCTGTCATACGCGCAAGTCGTACGGCAAGACATGAGACGCCCGAGCTTTGCACAAGCTTCCGTTATGCCACCGACCTTTCCTCGCAGTACTCCAGCGCCGATGCCAGAAGCAAGACCCCGCAAAAGTGATGTATGGCGCACGGCAGACCGGCGGCCCCTCTGCTACCACTGTGGGGAGGCAGGTCATCTTTATCGGACATGCCACTACCGTCGGGTCGGGCTACGTGGCTTCCCAGTGAATGCGCCCTGCCCTCGTAACGGTGAGCGCCCTTACGAAATCGAAGAATATTTGTCTTCGCGCTATGCCTATCCAAACACTCAGCGACATGAATCGCGGTCGATTGCACCAATGCGCAATAGGTCGCCGAGTCCACACCCATCATCTACTTTCCCGAGGCGTCGTTCACCAAGCCCGCGACGGGAAAACTAGAACCGGCGACCTGTGGAGGCAGGGCCGCTGATTTTCGAAAAACTGAAAACCCTCCATCGCTAACCGGATCAGACGACGACACTGACACAACGACGGACAAGCGCAGTAATGGTGACGTGACATCCGAGCTACAAGTCAGAATAGACGACGTAGAAACCATAGCGTTAATAGACACAGGTGCAGATTACTCAGTAATAAGTAGCATGCTCGCAAAGAAGCTGAAGAAAGTGCTCACTCATTGGACCGGACCGCAGATACGCACCGCCGGCGGGCACTTAGTCAGCCCCGTAGGATTGTGCACTGCGAGAGTGGGAATAAGAGGCCATGTGTACGCCTGCAGTTTTATTGTTCTTCCTGAATGTTCCCGTGAGGCAATTCTGGGCATGGACTTTCTGCAAGCAAACAGTGCCATCATCGACTTGCAGAAATCCCAAGTTTCTTTCTCTACAGAGAACACTGTTGCCGTGTGTCATGCGGAGCAACCAATTGTTTCGTCTCTTCGTATTGTGGATGAAGGTGTGACAGTGCCGCCACGTAGCAGCGTGACAGTTTCTGTGAAAAGCGACATTTTTCGTGAATATGCCGGACTAGCTGATGGAAATGTCGAACTGCTGCTCACAAAGGGAATACGCGTGGCGAGAGGTCTAGTGAACCTGCGGAACGGATATACTGATGTGCTATTGACTAACTTTACCAACGAGGTACAGCATGTGGCGAAGGGAGCAGCCATAGCATCACTTCATGACTACTTACAAGTCTCAGATGTTTGCACCATAGAAAAAGTACCTACAACGCCCTCAACAGTGGAAAGTGTCCTCGAGAAAATAGATATTGACCGAGAGCTTTCATCTCTGCAGAAAGACCAGATTGTGGAGTTGATCAAGGAATTCGCAGAGTGTTTTTCTTCTTCTTCGAAAGTCGGACGTACGCCTGTAGCAAAGCACCGCATTGTAATCGAAGGGCATGTTAGACCAGTATGTCAGCATCCATACCGAGTAGCTCCAAAAGAAAGGGAGGCGATAAAGAAGCAAGTACAGGAGATGCTCGACGACGATGTCATACAGCCCTCCAAAAGCCCATGGGCATCGCCGGTAGTATTGGTGAAGAAGAAGGACAACACCATGCGGTTCTGTGTTGATTACAGAAAACTCAACCTCGTCACGAAGCGAGACGTGTACCCACTCCCACGAGTCGACGATACGTTGGATAAACTGCGCAATGCTCACTTTTTTCATCGTTGGATCTAAAGAGCGGGTACTGGCAAATAGAAGTCGACGAACGAGATCGGGAAAAGACGGCGTTTGTGACACCCGACGGACTCTACGAGTTCAAAGTACTCCCATTTGGTTTGTGTTCTGCTCCCGCTACCTTCCAGAGGATGATGGACACTGTGCTCTCCGGCCTCAAATGGCAGTCATGTCTTGTCTATCTGGATGACGTAGTAATTTTTCCCACTACGTTCGAGCAGCATGTACAGAGATTGAGAACGGTACTGGACGCTATTCGTATGGCTGCACTTACGATCAAACCCGAAAAGTGCCACTTCGGGTTCCGGGAGCTCCGGTTCCTCGGGCACATTGTCAGTTCTCACGGTGTCCGCCCAGATCCGGATAAGATCACTGCGGTTGAAAATTTCCCAAGGCCAAGAGACAAGAAAGCTATGCGACGTTTCCTGGGGCTTTGTGCCTACTATAGGCGCTTTGTTGAAAATTTCTCCAAGATTGCGGAACCACTGACACGGCTTACGAAGGAAGGTGTGCCATTCATCTGGCACCAAGAGCAAGAAGACGCCTTCTCTGAGTTACGACGGCGTTTGCAGTCACCTCCCATACTTGCTCATTTTGACGAAGATGCCAAAACAGACATTCATACGGACGCCAGCAACGTTGGCCTCGGTGCTATTCTTGTTCAATGGCAGAACGGGGAAGAAAAAGTTATTGCTTATGCAAGCCGCACTCTGTCGAAAGCTGAGTATAATTATTCAGCTACGGAAAAGGAATGTCTCGCAGTGATATGGGCTATCAGTAAGTTCCGTCCATATTTATACGGTAGACCATTCCGAGCCATCAGTGACCATCATTCATTGTGCTGGCTTGCGAACCTCAAGGATCCTTCCGGAAGACTTGCTAGATGGAGCCTACGTCTACAAGAATATGACATCACCGTAGTCTACAAGTCTGGCCACAAGCACAATGACGCGGACTGCTTGTCACGAGCACCAATCCAGAACTCGTCTCCTGAGCATGAACAAGACTCCGCATTTCTTGGAGCTGTGAATGTGTCGGAGATGGCTCATGATCAACGAATGGACCCAGAATTACTTCTGCTCATTCAATACTTAGAGGGGCAGCAAGTCGAAGTACCGCGAGTTTTCATCCGTGGACTACGTTCCTACGTCCTCCGCAACAACGTTCTCTACAAGAGAAACTTTCAACACACCGGTGAAACGTTCCTACTGCTGATACCATCATCACTGCGAGCGGAAATTTTAGAAGCGTGTCATGATGACCCATCGGCAGGTCACTTGGGCATTAGTAGGACTTTGGCAAAAATCCGCCGCAGATATTACTGGCCAAAATTGATGGATTCAGTACAGCATTACGTAAGATCATGTCGAGAATGCCAAAGACGCAAAGTACCACCCCTAAAACCAGCAGGTCTTTTGAAACCGATAGAGCCACCGAAAGTCCCGTTTGAGCAGGTCGGAATGGATTTGCTAGGACCATTTCCTATGTCATCGTTTGGGAAGCGCTGGATAGTTGTAGCAACCGACTACATGACCCGGTATGCCGAGACGTCATCTCTCACAAAAGGAACGGCAAATGAAGTGGCTCAGTTTTTTGTGACCCAGATAGTGCTGCGACATGGCGCACCTAGAGTTCTTATAACTGACAAAGGAACTGCGTTCACTGCCAGGCTAGTACAGTCTGTCATGAAACTAACGCACACCGACCACAGAAGAACTACCGCATACCATCCGCAAACTAACGGGTTAACTGAAAGGCTGAACAGGACTCTTGCTGACATGATCGCGATGTATGTGGACGTCGAGCATCGGACTTGGGACACCATATTACCGTATGCTACATTTGCATACAATACCGCAGTACAAGAGACAACCCACTTCACGCCATTTCAACTTGTTTATGGTCGGACAGTAATAACGATATTAGACGCGATGCTGCCTGTCAACAGCACGAATGAAGAGGACCCTGACATAAGCGAATATGTAGAAAGGGCAGAAGAGGCGCGACAACTAGCACGGAACCGCATCATTCAACAGCAGAACGTCGACGCGCACCGTTACAATCTAAGACGAAGGGATGTTCAGTACTCCCCTGGAGACCAAGTGTGGGTCTGGACGCCTGTACGTGCACGTGGCCTATCAGAAAAGCTTATGCGGCGCTATTTTGGCCCTTACAGGGTTCTTCGTCAGCTAGGCCCATTAAACTACGAAGTGATCCCTGAAGGTCAAGTATTGTAGCGTCGTCGGGGTAGATTGGGTGGGATGACCAAGATCAGGCAGGTCATGAAAGCAGGACGTCCATTTAGGAAACTTGAAAAAAGGGATTTATTTGCATTCAAAGAAAAGTTAACTGGTCATCGTTGTTCCCCCTTCTGCGCCCGCCGTCTCCTCCGTCCTTTTTATCCCTCTCGTTGCCGCCCCTCTCCCTCTATCTCGGTCCATCAGTCCACTTCACGAAAGGCAGGGGCGGCCCGCAGTAAGAGGGGGGGATCAAGGGGGTGAATCGTCCACCCGGAACCCGACTTCCCCTCAGCTCTATGCTCAGTTGTTCCGGGTGGACCCATCCCTCCAAGAAGCAGCGACGAATCTTTCGTTCCCCGAAACCGCCGCCGCATTCCGCAGGGCCCAGCCGTGGCGCCAGCGCACCTTCCCCTCAGCTCTATGCTCAGTTGTTCCGGGTGGACCCATCCCTCCAAGAAGCAGCGACGAATCTTTCGTTCCCCGAAACCGCCGCCGCATTCCGCAGGGCCCAGCCGTGGCGCCAGCGCACCGTCCCGCGACACAATGGTCAGCCTCAACAGTCGCTGCGTTCGCGGAACTGAGTGGCGACGACATCGCGCTCGTCTCGAAGACGTCACTGGCAGCGGGACGCAACAGTATGCACAACACGACGCAGGAATCTCCCGGAAGTTGTACATGTAGTACGTATGAAACCGTACTACGACAGGAACTGAACAACGTCGTCTAACACAAGGAGAAGTCCTATTGTTTAGAAACTGTCAGCCGGCTCTACGCATCGGGGCGATGCGTGCTAGGAGGGGGACTAATGCCACAGCTCGACCATCGCAGAAGACGCGTACCACAATTCGCGTTCGTAAAAGCCGTCAAGCAAGTAGCAAGAAAGCCGCGCCATGGAACGCCGTCCTGCACGCGCCACGATGCTACGCCATGGGACTGGCACGAGACTCGAGGGGCAGAAGAGGAGAGCGACGAAGTTAGAGTCAGGGGCGCAGACATTTTGGCTGACCATTTTTAGCTTCAAGTTTACGGGCACAAGTTCGCCCTGAATAAAGAGTTTATATAGTACCAGGTGCTATATTTATTCGTAACAATATAAGAACAAAAGTGACAGAAAAATTTCGACAAAGAAGTACTTTATGCACCACAATAGACAAGGACGAATCAAGTGGTGCAATGGCTCCATTTTCACAACAAGAGTGGGTAAGCGCTGAGAAAAGGGTTCCTAGTAGTACATCAACAGGCCCAGATGGCATTCCAATTAGGCTGATAAAGACATTAGGTCCGAAGTCTAAGCAGGCTTTGAGAGAGGCAGTGAGCACAATAATAATCGATGGTGAAGTTCCCGATGGATGGAAACTTAGCAGGATGAGCATGATCTATAAAGGAAAGGGGGACAAAGCTGACATAAACAACTACCGTCCTATAACAGTGACATCAGTGGTCTACAGGCTGGCGATGCAGATTATAAAGGAAAGACTGCAGGTGTGGATAGAGGATGAGGGGGTGCTGGGGGAACTGCAGAATGGATTTCGGAAACACAGGAGGTTGGAAGACAATCTGTTCTCACTGACGCAGTGCATCGAAATAGCAGAAAAGGAACACAGGCCCCTGTGGCTAGCATTTTTGGATATCAAGGGAGCGTACGATAGCGTGGTTCAAGAGGAATTGTGGGGAATACTGGACACACTAGGCGTGGATTATGTAGTCACTAATCTTTTAAAGGGTATCTATAAAGGTAACAAGGTAGTTATAAAGTGGGAAAAACAGGTATCGAAGCCTGCAGAGGTAAAACGGGGGCTTAGGCAAGGGTGCCCCCTGTCACCCTTATTATTCATGATGTACCTACAAGGATTAGAGGCAAAATTAGAGGGAAGTAGACTGGGCTTCAACCTCTCTTTAGACAAACAAGGAAAACTTATTGATCAGGCACTACCAGCATTAATGTACGCAGATGATATAGTGCTAATGGCCAACAACAAGGAAGATTTGCAGAGATTGATGGACATCTGCGGTAATGAGGGAGATAGGTTAGATTTCAGCTTCAGTAAGGAAAAATCAGCAGTCATGATTTTCAATTACAACGAAGGTAGTGAGCTTAGAATACAGGAGGTCACGCTAGAGATAACAGATAAATACAAATATCTGGGCGTATGGATAAGCAATAGGACCGAGTATCTGAGGGAACACGAAATATACGTGACGACTAAAGGTAACAGGAATGCAGCAGTCATGAAAAATAGGGCACTGTGGAATTACAATAGGTATGATGTTGTGAGAGGAATATGGAAAGGGGTCATGGTTCCTGGGCTGACGTTCGGCAATGCGGTCTTGTGCATGAGATCAGAAGTTCAAGCAAGATTAGAAATTAAGCAACGTGGAATAGGTAGGCTTGCTTTAGGAGCTCACGGGAATACACCAAATCAGGGAGTACAAGGTGATATGGGATGGACATCATTTGAGGGCAGGGAAGCTAGCAGCAAGATAAAATTTGAGAAGCGATTGAGAGAAATGGGGGAAGAGCGTTGGGCTAGGAAGGTTTTCAGCTACTTGTACATGAAGAATGTCGATACAAAATGGAGGAAGCGAACCAGGAAGTTGACTGGTAAATACTTAGAAAACAGCAGGTGGCCAAACCAAAAAGAACTATCGGTTAAGAAGAAAGTGAAGGAAATGGAGACTGACATGTGGAGAATGGGCATGATTAAGAAGTTCGCACTAGAGGTCTATCGGAAGTTTAAGCAGGAAATTGCCAAGGAAAGGATCTATGATAATACTCGGGGTAGTTCTCTACTTTTTGAGGCCAGAACGGGAGTACTGCGAACCAAGACATATCGGGCCAAATACCAAGGGGTAGACACAGTATGCAGTGCGTGTGGAGAGGAAGAAGAAACTGCCGAACACTTGATAATGTTCTGTAAAGGGCTTCACCCTATAGTTCAGGATGATGGCGTAGAGTTTTTCAAAGCACTGGGGTTTAGGGACTGGGAGGGCAAAATAAACTTTAAGCGGGTAGACTTCACTAGAAGGAGGTTGTCTGATTGGTGGCTAAAGTCAAGGCGCGAATGAAAATTAAACTCTTCACTGCAAAGTACGAATCCTCAAACTCTTTTTTAAGGAAAAAAAATATATATAGTTTTTGGTTCATTATATATTACGGCTTGGTGGCGCTAGCCACCGCCCGATCTAAAGGGTACAGCCATATCCATCCATCCATCCATGTAGCCACCTCTAGTTTAGTTCTTGCAGTGTTCACTAGATGGCGGTACCGTCTACTCTATGTAGCCACCTCTCGTTTAGTTCTTGTAGTGTTTACTAGATGGTGGTACTTGTAGCTGATGATGAAAAGATGCAAGATGTTATAAACTAGAAAGTGGTACTTGTAGTTGATGAAAGACGCGACATCTTATAAAATAGGAATGATGTCACATATGGCGCGTGTCATTGGTTGAAGGCAATCGTTCGATTTAGTGCGGCGAGGTACGCTAGGGGGAGCGATGTAATAAAATCGAGTGGGAAAAATGTACAGAGGATTCATGATTTACCAGGTTTACCTCCGGAACTTCGCCCACTCATCATCATTCACTTCGTGGATATGGCGGCACTTTTTTGTAGTTTCTTCGCTCTCTTTGAGTATTGCGCTATAAGAAGGCCTATCTTATAGTTGGCAACTGTTCCGGTCCAGACTCGAGCACCACGGGCCTGTGGCGCAACATTCCACTTCCAGCTTTCGAGCGATACGGTCGCGGAATGTTCGGCTCCGACGGAGCGGTATCAGCGGCCCGACCGGGCCGCGTTAACAGGGTTTTTGCGCCTAGCGCCGACGATTATCAGGTGATTCTGCCCAATCTGCCTTCCGGAAGCATCGCTGCGAATACCGTTTTCATGCATGGTGATCCGAGAGCCCGGCCTTACCGCGTCGAAGACTACAGGGACACTTTGGCCAAGCTTGGTGCGCTCGACGACGTTTTGGCGTTGGGGGCGTATCAAATGAACCACGTATGGGCTGTGACACTAACTAGTGCTGAGGCTGCTCGGAAGTTGCTCTCCGCCATCGATGTGAAGGTAAAGGTTCGCCCATGTTTGCTCATTGACCCAAATAACCGCGAGGTTCGCTTGAAGCTTCACTGGTTGCTGCACGGCGTGACCGACGAAGACGTGCGTGTTGCCTTGACTCCCGATGGGAAAGTGTTCGAAGTGAAACGGGAGAAGTGGCGAGCACCGGGCATCACATAAAAGGGCTCAACGACGCGGTCTGTGGGACTAAAGCTGCACTCCGACGTCAAGGTGGATGACATTCCGCACCAGCTCAAGATTGCCGGAGAGCTGACTCTCGTTGTCGTTCCAGGCCGTGCACCGTTGTGCCTACGGTGCAAGAGTACCGGTCACATACGTCGCGACTGCCGAGTACCCCGCTGCAGTCGTTGTCGCCGCTTCGGCCACGAAGACGCCGACTGCGCGAAGACATATGCCAGTGTGACTGGACCAGCGCAGGAAAGTGATGCACTGGAGCACCTCATGGACGAAGCAGACTCGGAAGAAACAGCAGGAGTTAACCCGAGCTGTGCTGTGGAAGATGGGTCGTCATGCCGTCAAGAAGAGGGCGTGTGTGAAGCACCAGGTAAGCCCGACGCCGGGCTTCCATATGAAGGCGTAGGCGAAAGTAGTGAAAAGGTGGATGCAAGCAGCACCGGCGACACGTGTCTTGGCTCAGCAGACGAGACCCCCTCCGAGGCTGAACCGATGACTGGGATTGAAAGCGACAGTGGCACTGTGACGGGGAAGCGTCCCCGTGACGAAGGGAAAAAAGACAAGGGCACCACTGCTGCCTCGCCGGACGAACCACCCGCCAAGACGACTCCCGCTCGGCGGCCTACCATCCGGCCACGGCCAAACATTTTGTCGGAGCGCAAGACGGTGGAAACGCCGCCTTCGCCAACTTAAGGACTGTACTGGGACAAGGCGTTCAGGAAGGAATTGCAGTTGTAAGGTAAGCGCCATGCCCCTGGGTTTTTCGTAGCCTTACAATGGTGCAAATAGAAAATTCAATCCGTGTGGCCACTTTAAATGTGCGTGGCCTGGCCTCACGGAGAAAACAATGTCAACTTTATCGGCTAGTAAGTGACCTCGACCTTGACATACTGGCAGTCCAAGAGACTAAAGTCCATGGTGACGATGAAACTGGGGGCATGGTGCGCCAATTCTTGCCGCGGTATTCTGTTATAGTTAGCCATGCCATAGGGACTTCTTCCGGTTGCGTTTTGTTCGTCAGACAGAGTCTGGGTGCTAAAGTAGAAGCCTCAACGTCATGTCCGTCTGGTCGGCTCATTGTTTGTGATTTTTTGTTTTCGGGATTGGAATGGCGCGTAATATGCTTGTACGCACCGACTGTCACTGACGAAAGACGCATATTTTTCGAACAACTAAAGCAGTATACCAAATGTAATAGGCTCCTAATCATTATTGGCGATTTCAACTGCGTCCTTTCAGCCAAAGACAAAACTAGCGAACGACATTACAGGGATGCAAGTACGGCTGTCTTAAGCGATATAGTAAGAGAACATGGTTTGGAGGATGTGGCCGAATGTCTCGGTGGTGGCCGGACTATGCAGTACACCCACTTTCAGGCAGCCAGCCATGCCCGACTAGATAGGGCGTACGTGAGTGTAGAATTGGTACCGCTTTGCAAGGCATACCGTGTTAACGCCGTTTCATTTAGTGACCACTGCTTGGTTAGCTTTGTAGTAGCTAGCACGAAAGAAACGAAAAGGGCCTTCGAGTGGCAACTATGGAAATTGAATTCGAATCTGCTGAGTGATGAAAAATTTATGGAGGAAGTAATGACGGAAGTTGAAAAAATGAAAGTTCGCAGTAAAAAGACGTTTAGAGAAAAATGGGAGAACTTCAAGCAGGTCGTTAAATTGAAGGCTTTGGAACGCTCGAGCGCTATAAGCAGAGAAAAAGGAGCAGAAGAAAAGCTCATGCGCAGAAACCTGGAAAAATTGCTCCTCGAAGAATGTAGATTGCCCGGCATGTTTCTTGAAGATATTCGCGCGTTGAAAAGTAAAATTGAGCGGTTCGATGTCGAAAGATACCGCGGTGCTATGGTTCGGGCAAGAGCCGAGCGACTGATAACGGCAGAAGCACCGTCAAAAAGGGCGTTGGGCTCAGAAAAGTGGCATGCGCGTCGTAATCAGATAACAGAAATTGAACACGAGGGTGAAGTCAGCGACGTCGCAGATGTTATCGAGCGTGCTTTCTTTGAGCACTTCAATGGTTTATTCGCCGCCAGCTCTGTTGATGTCGATCGTTTTAAAAAAGATTTTTTACCGCTGATGCCAAAGCTTGACAATAATGCAAAAGAATTATTGGAGGAACCCATTTCGGAAGAGGAAGTTAACAGTGCTATTGAAAGTATGCATCCCGGGAAATCGCCTGGCCCTGATGGTCTGACTTCCGCCTTTTATAAGTGTTTCAAGTTTGAAATAACACCAGTCTTAGCCGACGTTTATAATGAGGCATTCGAGCTGAAAATATTACCCCCGTCCTTTTCATCATCTCACACTGTTCTTATACCAAAATCGGAAGACCCCGTTGCACTGCGCAAAGTAAATTCTTACCGCCCAATCTGCCTCACTAATGGAGATTACAAGATATTCATGAAAATCCTAGCTAAAAGGTTGCAAACAGTCATTACGGAGCTCGTGGGGCCGCATCAAACGTGCGGCATTAAAGGTCGAACTATCCTCACGAATATACACGCAGCCCGGAGCATCCTCGAATGTTGCGACGCTATTGGTGCGCGAGTCGCAATGCTGCAAATCGACCTCGAGAAGGCTTTTGACAGGGTGCCTCATGAAATTCTGCTGTGCATCCTAGATTATGTGAATTTAGGGAAAATAATCAAAGAGGGGGTTGTCATGGCGTACCGAGACTGCTCAACGCGGCTAATCGTTAACAAGGTGGTGGGGAAGCGCATCCCAGTCAAGCGTTCGGTCCGTCAGGGTTGTCCTCTCTCACCGTTATTGTTTTGTTTGTACACAGAGTCCTTTTGTTTGAGTGTCATAGAGAATGACTGTGTCCGTGGGTTTAAGCTGCACGAGGTTGAAGTCCGACTGTTGGCTTATGCGGACGATATTGCCATTTTTTGCGCGAACTCTGACAGCATAGCACATGCTGTCAAATGCGTTACTAACTTCTGTGCTGCAAGTGGCAGCGCTGTAAACTGGGGAAAATGCCTTGGCTTTTGGCACGGTGACTGGGCAGAAACCCCAGACAGTTTTGCCAGCATAAGGTTTGTTACGACACCGGTGAAATACTTGGGTGCCCCCCTCGAATGCTACAAAGACAGCGACTCGTACTGGAGGAGCCAAGTGGATAACCTGCGGGAAAGAGTGAACAAGTGGAATGGCTGGAATTGGTCTATGTTTTCTAAAGCCACAATTTGCAACATATTCTTAGTGAGTAAAATTTGGTATATCTTACAAGTCTTACATTGTTCAAGGGTAAACATCCAAAAATTTAACCGTGTGTTCGCTGTCTTTGTGTGGGAATCGTCTTGGGAAAGATCGAGTCGGACCAATTTATTTCTTCGAGTGCGAAATGGAGGACTCGGCTTGTCGCATTTGTTTTTAAGACAGGTAGTCAATCGATTTTGTTTCTTTAGAGACGTCGATAACCCATTCCTTCGCACTGTCTGTCAACTTCGCCTGGGGCAACACTTGCCTAACATGGTTGTATCAACCTGCAGCGTACCTGGTGGTGTTTATGGCTTTCTCCGCGAAGTTGTACTTTCTTGTAGGTTTCTGTCAGTGCGGTTTTCACTTGAATACTTGAGTCAAGTCCGACGAAGAAAGTTGTACAAGGACCTATGTGATGTGTTTTTACCAGTGCCTTTGTATCGGTCCCTTTACAATGTATGCCATGGCCACACTGTACTAAAGCGCGTCAAGGCGATGAAAATATCGCCAGGTGCTAAGAATTTCTTTTTTAAATTACATACCGGTACGCTGACCGTCAAAACCTGGATGGCTGCAAAGGGGTTTTACGTTCTTTGGGGCACGCATTGCATAATATGCAGAAAGGAGGAGACAATTGAGCATGTATTCATTGACTGCTGGGATGCTGTTTTTCTTTGGGACGTGCTCCAGCGCACGATCAAAAAAGATTTCCCCATTGATGCATATGGCATCCGCTATTTGCAAATACAAAGTGACGATGGTACCCCATATGATATGATAATGCTTATGGCTCTTCATAGCATTCGGAAATCCAGGATGGCAGCCATGCACTTTGATGTAGATGCACGAGCACCCACCCAGTACTTCAAAGAGTATATAAGAAATTTTGTGGATGAACAAAAGTTGGAGGAATTCCCCCCAGAATGGTTGCCGCGCGTCGAATTACTATCGACGATAAAAACATTTTAACAGATGCGTGGCCACATCTTTGAGCCACGGTTTTTACAATGTTTTGGATTGTGTTGTGTATCAGTTAATATGTGTATTGTTTACGTGAGCCGAAAACAGGCAATATAGAAAAAAAAAGGGACTGTGGCGCAACGGGTAACGCGTCAGACTACGGATCAGGAGATTCCAGGTTCGAATCCTGGCAGGCTCGAGCATTTCCTTTTTGTAGTTTCTTCTCTCTCTTTGAGTGTTGCGCTATAAGAAGACCTATCTCATAGTTGGCAACTGTTACTGTTCAAGCTCAAACACCGTGGGCCTGTGGCGCAACGGATAACGAATCCTGGCAGGCTCAAGCATGTTGTTTTGTAGTTTCTTGGCTCTCTTTGAGTGTTGCGCTATAAGAAGACCTATCTTATAGTTGGCAACTGTTCCTGTCCAGGATCGAGCACCGCGGGCCAGTTGTGACGGATAACGCGTCTGACTACCCATCAGAAGATTCTAGGCTCAAGCATATTCTTTTTTTAGGTTTTTCGCTTTTTTTGAGTGTTGCGCTATAAGAAGACCTACCTCATAGTTGGCAAATGTTCCTTTTCAAGCTAGAATACCTTGGGCGCAACGGATAATGCGTCTGACCATGGATCAGAAGATTCCTTGTAAGAATCCTGGCAGGGTCGAGCATGTTTTTTTTGTAGTTTCTTCGCTCTTTTTGAGTGTTGAGCTATAACAAGACCTATCTCAAGGTAGGCAACTGTTCCTGTGCAAACTCAAACACCGTGGGCCTGTGGCGGAACGGATAACGCGTCTTACTATGGATCAGAAGATTTCAGGTTCAAATCCTGGCAGCCTCGAGCATTTTCTTTTTGTAGTTTTTCGCTCTTTTTGAGTGTTGCGCTATAAGAAGACCCATCTTATAGTTGGCAACTGTTCCTGTCTAAGCTCGAGGACTGCGGGCCTGTGGCGCAACGGATAACGCGTCTGACTATGGATCAGGAGATTCCAGGTTCGAATCCTGGCAGGGTCCAGCATTTTCTTTTTGTAGTTTCTTCACTCTCTTTGAGTGTTGCGCTATAAGAAGACCTATCTCATGGTTGGCAACTGTTCTTGTTCAAGCTCAAACACCGTGGGCCTGTGGCGCAACGGATAACGAATCCTGGCAGGCTCAAGCATGTTTTTTGTAGTTTCTTCGGTCTCTTTGAGTGTTGTGCTAGAAGAAGACGTATCTTATAGTTGGCAACTGTTACTGTCCAGGCTCTAGCACTGCGGGCCTGTGGCGCAACGGATAACGCGTCTGACTACGGATCAGAAGATTTCAGGTTCAAATCCTGGCAGCCTCGAGGATTTTCTTTTTGTAGTTTTTCGCTCTTTTTGAGTGTTGCGCTATAAGAAGACCCATCTTATAGTTGGCAACTGTTCCTGTCTAAGCTCGAGGACTGCGGGCCTGTGACGCAACGGATAACGCGTCTGACTATGGATCAGGAGATTCCAGGTTCGAATCCTGGCAGGGTCCAGCATTTTCTTTTTGTAGTTTCTTCACTCTCTTTGAGTGTTGCGCTATAAGAAGACCTATCTCATAGTTGGCAACTGTTCTTGTTCAAGCTCAAACACCGTGGGCCTGTGGCGCAATGGATAACGAATCCTGGCAGGCTCAAGCATGTTTTTTGTAGTTTCTTCGGTCTCTTTGAGTGTTGCGCTATAAGAAGACCTATCTTATAGTTGGCAACTGTTCCTGTCCAGACTCGAGTACCACGGGCCTGTGGCGCAACGGATAACGCGTCTGACTACGGATCAGAAGATTCCAGGTTCGAATCCTGGCAGGCTCGAACATTTTTTTTGTAATTTTTCCCTCTTTTTGAGTGTTGTGCTAGAAGAAGACTTATCTTATAGTTGGCAACTGTTACTGTCCAGGCTCTAGCACCGCGGGCCTGTGGCGCAACGGATAACGCGTCTGACTACGGATCAGAAGATTCCAGGTTGGAATCCTGGCAGGCTCGAGCATTTTGTTTTTGAAGTTTTTCGCCCTTTTTGAGTGTTGAGCTATAAGTAGCCCTATCCTGTAGTTGGAAGCTGTTCCTACCTAGGCTCGAGCACCTCGGGCCTGTGGCGCAACGGATAACGCGTCAGACTACGGATCAGGAGATTCCAGGCTCGAATCCTGGCAGGGTCGAGCATTTTCTTTTTGTAGTTTCTTCTCTCTCTTTGAGTGTTGCGCTATAAGAAGACCTATCTCATAGTTGGCAACTGTTACTGTTCAAGCTCAAACAGCGTGGGCCTCTGGCGCAACGGGTAACGAATCCTGGCAGGCTAAAGCATGTTTTTTGTTGTTTCTTCGCTCTTTTTGAGTGTTGAGCTATAAGAAGACCTATCTCAAGGCTGGCAACTGTTCCTGTGCAAACTCAAACACCGTGGGGCTGTGGCGCAACGGATAACGCGTCTTACTATGGATCAGAAGATTCCAGGTTCGATTCCTGGCAGCCTCGAGCATTTTCTTTTTGTAGTTTTTCGCTCTTTTTGAGTGTTGTGCTATAAGAAGACCCATCTTATAGTTGGCAACTGTTCCTGTCTAGGCTCGAGGACTGCGGGCCTGTGGCGCAACGGATAACGCGTCTGACTACAGTCAGGAGATTCCAGGTTCGAATCCTGGCAGGCTCGATCATTTTCTTTTTGTAGTTTCTTCACTCTCTTTGAGTGTTGCGCTATAAGAAGACCTATCTCATGGTTGGCAACTGTTCCTGTTCAAGCTCAAACACCGTGGGCCTGTGGCGCAACGGATAACGAATCCTGGCAGGCTCAAGCATGTTTTTAGGGGCGAAGCTCCTTAGGGCGTGGGCTGTGCGTCCCCTGTAGCCTGTATGTAGCCACCTCTAGTTTAGTTCTTGCAGTGTTCACTAGATGGCGGTACCGTCCCCTGTATGTAGCCACCTCTAGTTTAGTTCTTGCAGTGTTCACTAGATGGCGGTACCGTCTCCTGTATGTAGCCACCTCTCGTTTAGTTCTTGTAGTGTTTACTAGATGGTGGTACTTGTAGCTGATGATGAAAAGATGCAAGATGTTATAAACTAGAAAGCGGTACTTGTAGTTGATGAAAGACGCGAGAACTTATAAAATAGGAATGATGTCACATATGGCGCGTGTCATTGGTTGAAGGCAATCGTTCGATTTAGTGCGGCGACGTACGCTAGGGGGAGCGATGTAATAAAATCGAGTGGGCAAAATGTACAGAGGATTCATGGTTTTCCAGGTTTACCTCCGGAACTTCGCCCACTCATCATCATTCACTTCGTGGATATGGCGGCACTTTTTTGTAGTTTCTTTGCTCTCTTCGAGTATTGCGCTATAAGAAGGCCTATCTTATAGTTGGCAACTGTTCCGGTCCAGACTCGAGCACCACGGGCCTGTGGCGCAACGGATAACGCGTCTGACTACGGATCAGAAGATTCCAGGTTCGATTCCCGGCAGGCTCGAACGTTTTCTTTTTGTAATTTTTCCCTCTTTTTGGGTGTTGTGCTAGAAGAAGACATATCTTATAGTTGGCAACTGTTACTGTCCAGGCTCTAGCCCCGCGGGCCTGTGGCGCAAGAGATAACGCGTCTGACTAGGGATAAGAAGATTCCAGGTTCGAACCCTGACAGGCTCGAGCATTTTCTTTTTGAAGTTTTTCGCTCTTTTTGAGTGTTGAGCTATAGGAAGCCCTATCCTATAGTTGGAAACTGTTCCTGCCAAGGCTCGAGCACCGCGGGCCTGTGGCGCAACGGATAACGCGTCTGACTACGGATCAGAAGATTCCAGGTTCGAATCCTGGCAGGCTCGAACATTTTCTTTTTGTAATTTTTCCCTGTTTCTGAGTGTTATGCTATAAGAAGACCTATCTGATAGTTTGCAACGGTTACTGTCCAGGCTCGAGCACCGCGGGCCTGTGGCGCGACGGATAACGCGTCTGACTACGGATCAGAAGATTCCAGGTTCGAATCCTGAAAGACTCGAACATTTTTTTTGTAATTTTTCCCTCTTTTTGAGTGTTGTGCTATAGGAAGACCTATCTTATAGTTGGCAACTGTTCCTGTGCATGCTCCAGCACCGAGGGCCTGTGGCGCAAGGAGAAAGACGAAGACGACGTTCTGAACGGACGCGTTTTTCATGTTCTCCGCTTCGAAGGATTTATCGGCCATGGGCCGAGGTGCTGCTCAGTCTTCAGCCAGCGGCAACGACTACCGTGTTGTACTTCCTCGCCTTCCCACCGGTAAGCTTGTTGTGGACTCTGTCTTTTTACATGCGGACTTAGCTGGTCGCCCCTACCGGGTTCAAGATTTTAGAGATGCTCTTCGGGACATCATTGACTTGAAGGAAATAAGCTCCATAGGTCAATTTCAAATGTCTCATGCTTGGATGGTCACATGCAAGTCAACGCTGACGAAAACAAAGTTGGTCACAAGAGGCGAATTTTTGTCAAAAGTCGTCGATGCCTCGTTATAGACCCGGAGCCCACGGAAGTGAAGTTGAAGCTTATGTGGCTTCCTGAGCGCTTGGAGGACGCCTATGTGTGCGAGGCACTGCAAGCTTTTGGGAAGGTCAAGACAATATCACAAGAAAGCTGGAAAGTAGCGGACATGGAACAAATGCGGACGCTAAATAGAGATGTTGTTTTGTCCCTTGCTGATGGAGTTCGCATTGCGGATATTCCTCACATTCTTGTTGTCTGCGCAGTGCAAAGCCTCGTCCTGATACCTGGCCGCCCACCACTTTGCCTTCGGTGCAGTAAGGTTGGACACATCCGTCGAAGCTGCAGGACCCCTCGCTGTGACAACTGTCGACGCTTCGGTCATTCGGCCGAAGATTGTGTTATGACATACGCCAACAAGCTGCGACAGCACACAAAACAGCCAGATGATAACCTACAAGAGCATATTATGGATGCCACCGAGGTTTTGGATGCAACGGGAGACACTCCGTCAATGTCATATGCTGCAAGCTCTACCACAAGAAATCCAGAAGAGGAAAGAAAGTCACTCGCTGTTGACACAGTTGAAACTTCTGCGTGCAAAGAGCCAAGTGAATCATGCAAGCAGCATACCCAAAACGACTCCGCACCACCCCTAGCACAAGTAGGAGTTCCTTTGGAGAGTGCTGTAGCGCTGACCCATAAAGATGCCGAAGAACCACCAGTACAAGATAGAGACTCTGGGCTGGATGCCGCAGAAAGTTCATCACCTGCTTGCGCTGCAGCTCCGCAGCAGCTTTTTCATCATGGTGCAGTGTCGGAAGATGATATGCAGATCTCTACGGATACAGCAATACTGAAACGTCGCGCATCGTCCAGCTCGGATACAAGCAAAGGGAGTGACCCAGCGTCAGTGACTAGGGAGTCACGCCGTCGCCGAAAGTCCACGCCAAAGGGGAAGTGTCGCCGATCCCGATCTAGGAGGCCTGCTGGGGGCTCACGGGAAGCCTCAGCGCCAACTCTTGGGACTGATCAAGTGGAACGATAAGCGAATTAGAAGGTAGTCACCATGGCGCAGTCTGAGCGACTCATATTTGCCACCTTGAACGTACGCGGCCTTAGGTCTTCGCAGAAACAAGCACAGCTCCGTAGACTTCTCACTCGGAAGCGTCTCGACTTTGTCGCCATTCAAGAGACAAAGATCGAGAGCGAGGAAGAGACCGAGAAGGCCCTGCGGCCTTTTCTGTCTCAGTTTAATGTATGTGTCTCACATGCTAAAGGTTTATCTGCGGGCTGTTGGTTGTTTCTGAGAAAAAGCCTACTCTGTTCAGCATTGTGCACTAGTGTTGATGAAGAGGGCAGGTATATATGCTGTGATTTTTTGTTGCAAGGAGTGCCATGGAGAATCATCAATCTATATGCGTTTAATGATGTTCTGAAACGGCTTGAGTTATTTGAAAAAGTGCGTAATTTAATTGACGTCGACAGATGCACGGTACTTATGGGAGATTTCAACTGCGTATGTGAAGCTATTGATCGTTATAATTCGTCTGGAAAGAGAGACAGGAGTGGTGAGCTTTTATCCGGTATTGTAGATAATGCAGGACTAATTGACATCGGGGTCTCGAATCGGGCAACAGCATATACAAGAGTACAAGGCAGCTCTCATGCTCGCCTTGACCGGATTTACGTGTCCTCATCACTCCTATCTCGTAAAATTTCCTGCAGCACCGAAGCTGTATCATTCTCAGACCATTGTATTGTCATAGCGCAAATTGGCGAAAATCGTCACAAACAATTCCGTCCCCAGTGGGCCCTTTGAAAAATGAATTCGAAGCTCCTCTGTGATCAGGAATTCATGAATCGCGTCCAGATGGCATTGAGGCAATCTTTTTCGATTGGTTTTCATATCTTCGCTGCTTGGGAGCTTTTTAAACAAGAAGTTCGCTCTATAGCTTTAGAAATTGGGGCTGTTAAGTCTTTCTATAGAATTAATGATGAAAAGATACTTGTTAAAAGTCTTTGCAATCTTTATGAGATGGAATGCGAAATGCCGGGAAAGTACATCAAAGATATTGAGAATATTAAGTGCCCACTACAGAGATATGATGCTGCTCGCTACCAAGGGGCACGTATTAGATCTCGGAACCAGCGCACTTTAAATTCTGAGCAACCGACACGCCAAGCTTTACTTGATGAGCAACTCCATGTGATTTCTAAAGTTATTCCAGACTTGTACTTTAACGATGTGCTCATAAAAGATAACGGAGACATTACTTTGGCATTCGAAACGTACTATAACAGCTTATTTAGCTCTCCCTCTGATGATCCTGACGCTCACCTCAAGGCTAGTTTTGTTTCTCTTGTGAACCCCTTGAAGAACAGTGACTGTGAAGTCATTAATGGGCCCATTACTCTACAGGAAATCGAGCAAGCAATCGACAACTTGCCTTTATTGAAAACACCGGAGCCTGATGGCATCTCAGGTGAATTTTACAAAGCTTTCAAGAAAACGCTTGCTCCTATATTGCTGAATATTTTTCAGATGAGTTACGACATGGATACACTCCCACAATCTTTTTGCAAAAGTCACATTGTGTTAAACCGAAAACAACTGATAAGGAAAAACTTCGCTTCGTTGAGGGCTACAGACCAATATCGCTGTCAAATGTGGACTACAAAATTTTCGCAAAAGTATTAGCAAATAGGTTGCAATTTGCTATGTCGATCCTCATTGGGTCTCATCAGACATGTGGGATCAGAGGTCGATCCATACAAACCAATATACATGTCGCTCGAACAATGCTTCAATACTGTCATGGTTCTCAAGAACATCTTGCAATGCTACAGGTAGACCTTGCAAAAGCTTTTGATTTTGTTCGTCATTCCTTCCTTTTTTCTCTTCTCGAACAAGCTAATGTTGGCAAAGTTGTTCTTAAAGGCGTTAAATTATGCTATAATGAATGCTCAACTCGTCTGATAGTTAATGGTCAATTCTCCAAGCCAGTTTCTATTCGCTCTTCTGTAAAACAGGGATGCCCGATGTCACCTCTTTTATTTGCACTTTATCTAGAACCACTACAGTCGAGTTGCATTCATGGCTTTAGAATATTAGGCAGTGAGGTTAAAGTATTGGCTTATGCAGATAATGTCGCATTCTTTTGCACAGATAAACCAAGTGTCGAAAATGTGGTATATACTATTGAAAAGTTTGGCGTAGTATCAGGAGCTCGTTTAAATGCCTCTAAAAGTTTAGGACTGTGGTTTGGCTTGTGGGGTAGCACACCGAACTACTTTGCAGGGATTAATTGGACAAGAACACCTCCAACATACCTCGGTGTACCATTGCATGCATATAGATTCAGTGCGCACTACTGGAAAGAACGTGTCCCTAAGCTTGAACGACAGGCCCAGACATTTGTGCCCTATCGACTCTCGATATTTGGGAGAGCTGAAGCTTGCAATACTTTCTTAGCGACAAAACTTTACTATGTATTGCAACTTATTCATTGCGCAAGATTCTATATACAACGCTTTCATCGGATTTTCGCTACTTTCATATGGTCTTCGACTTTTGAGCCCATGCGTCGTGATAATATATTCAAGCTAGTTAGTGAGGGTGGGTTAGGACTAAAACACCTTTATCTATGGCAAATAGTGTCCCGATCCTTCTTTTTTCGAGACAATTCCCATCCTGTAATCCGTTCCTTCTTGCAGGTTAAACTTGTTGATTGCTTACCAGATTTAATTGTTTCATCCAACTTCTCCGAACGCCCATGCTTGTGGGGATTCATGCAGGAAGTTTACCTCGCAGTTCAGTTCCTTAAAGCTCGCTTCTCTGTATAATACCTGTACTCAGTAACGCGCAAGGTGCTTTATAAGGACCTACTGAGTACACTTTTCCCACCTCCATTGTACCGTTCAGTGTACGCCAATCTTCCTGGTCACGATGTGTTGAAGCGAGTGCGCAAAATGTACATTCCACCGAATTCAAAAACATTCTTCTATAAACTTCACTCCGAAACATTGGCGGTAAACACATGGTTAGAAAGAAAAGGTATTTTCATTCCGTCTGTTAACTGCCGTCTATGTGATGTGCCGGAAACGATTGAACATTGCTTTGTTAGCTGCAAAGATGCCATACTATTTTGGGATGTCCTTCAGCGAGCACTGAAAAAACGTTTCGTCAGAAATTCTCACACAATACGTTATCTTCTGCCAGCAACACTTGATGAAGTACCATATGATATGTTTTTCCTCATGGGTTTGCACAGCTTGTGGAAGACACGAATGCAAGACCGCAATGCAGAGCCCACCACCTCTTCAAGCGCACACTTCATTCAAATGGCTATCCACCTAAAAAACATCTACGACGAGCTAGACTTTAGACCGGACTGGTACTCCGTCTAAGAGAACTGTTTGACCTCACCCCTTTTTTGTTTGTATAACACGATGTGAAGAACTCTTCGTGTGAGGAACTCACGCTGTGTTAGCCATTTAGTGTTTATGAGTAACGCTTGAGCGCTTACTTTGGCGATTTGATTGTACTTTTGTTCGCTTGATATTGTCTTTATTGCCCAAGTACTTTAATAAATACCACGAAAAAAAAAAGGCCTGTGGCGCAACGGATAACGCGTGTGACTACGGATCAGAAGATTCCAGGTTCGAATCCTGGCAGGCTCGAACATTTTCTTTTTGTAATTTTTGTCTCTTTTTGAGTGTTGTGCTATAAGAAGACCTATCTTATAATTGGCAACTGTTCCTGCCTAAGTTCGAGCACCGCGGGCCTGTGGCGCAACGGATAACGCGTCAGACTACGGATCAGGAGATTCCAGGTTCGAATCCTGGCAGGCTCGAGCATTTTCTTTTTGTAGTTTCTTCTCTCTCTTTGAGTGTTGCGCTATAAGAAGACCTATCTCATAGTTGGCAACTGTTACTGTTCAAGCTCAAACACCGTGGGCCTGTGGCGCAACGGGTAACGAATCCTGGCAGGCTCAAGCATGTTTTTTTGTAGTTTCTTCGCTCTCTTTGAGTGTTGCGCTATAAGAAGACCTATCTTATAATTGGCAACTGTTCCTGTCCAGGATCGAGTACCGCGGGCCAGTGGTACAACGGATAACGCGTCTGACTACGCATCAGAAGATTCCAGGCTTTAGCATATCCTTTTTTTAGGTTTTTCGCTCTTTTTGAGTTTTGCGCTATAAGAAGACCTACCTCATAGTTGGCAAAAGTTCCTTTTCAAGCTCGAATACCTTGGGCGCAACGGATAATGCGTCTGATCATGGATCAGAAGATTCCTTGTAAGAATCCTGGCAGGGTCGATCATGTTTTTTTGTAGTTTCTTCGCTCTTTTTGAGTGTTGAGCTATAAGAAGACCTATCTCAAGGCTGGCAACTGTTCCTGTGCAAACTCAAACACCGTGGGGCTGTGGCGCAACGCATTCCACTTCCAGCTTTCGAGCGATACGGTCGCGGAATGTTCGGCTCCGACGGAGCGGTATGAGCGGCCCGACCGGGCCGCGGTAACAGGGTTTTTGCGCCTAGCGCCGACGATTATCAGGTGATTCTGCCCAATCTGCCTTCCGGACGCATCGCTGCGAATACCGTTTTCATGCATGGTGATCCGAGAGCCCGGCCTTACCGCGTCGAAGATTACCGGGACACTTTGGCCAAGCTTGGTGCGCTCGACGACGTTTTGGCATTGGGGGCCTATCAAATGAACCACGTATGGGCTGTGACACTGACGAGTGCTGAGGCTACTCGGAAGTTGCTCTCCGCCATCGATGTGAAGGTAAAGGATCGCCCATGTTTGCTCATTGACCCAAATAACCGCGAGGTTCGCTTGAAGCTTCACTGGTTGCTGCACGGCGTGACTGACGACGACGTGCGTGTTGCCTTGACTCCCTACGGGAAAGTGTTCGAAGTGAAACGGGAGAAGTGGCGAGCACCGGGCATCACAGAAAAGGGCTCAACGACGCGGTTTGTGGGACTAAAGCTGCACTCCGACGTCAAGGTGGATGACATTCTGCACCAGCTCAAGATTGCCGGAGAGTTGACTCTTGTTTTCGTTCCGGGCCGTGCACCGTTGTGGCTACGGTGCGAGAGTACCGGTTACATTCATCGCGACTGCGGAGTACCCCGCTGCAGTCGTTGTCGCCGCTTCGGCCACGAAGACGACGACTGCGCGAAGACATATGCCAGTGTGACCGGACAAGCGCAGGAAAGTTACGCACTGGAGCACCTCATGGACGAAGCAGACTAGGAAGAAACAGCAGGAGTTAACCCAAACTCTGCTGTGCAAGATGGGTCGTCATGTTGTCAAGAAGAGGGCGTGTGTGAAGCACCAGGTAAGCTCGACGCTGGGCTTCCATACGAAGGCGTAGGAGAAAGCAGTGAAAAGGTGGATGCAAGCAGCACCAACGACACGTTTCTTGGCTTAGCAGACGAGACCCCCTCCAAGGCGGAACCGATGACTGGAATTGAAAGTTACAGTGGCACTGTGACGGGGAAGCGTCCCCGTGACGAAGGGAAAAAAGAGAAGGGCACCACTGCTGCCACGCCAGACGAACCACCCGCCAAAACGACTCCCGCTCGGCGGCCTCTCCTTCGGCCACGGCCAAACATTTCGTCGGAGCGCAAGACGGCGGAAACGCCACCTTCGCCACCTTAAGGACTGTACTGGAACAAGGCGTTCAGGAAGGAATTGCAGTTGTAAGGTGAGCGCCATGCCCCTGGGTTTTTCGCAGCCTTACATTGGTGCAAATAGAAAATTCAATCCGTGTGGCCACTTTAAATGTGCGTGGCCTGGCCTCACGGAGAAAACAATGTCAGATTTATCGGCTAGTAAGTGACCTCGACCTTGACATACTGGCAGTCCAAGAAACTAAAGTCCATGGCGACGATGAAACTGGGGGCATGGTGTGCCAATTCTTGCCGCGGTATTCTGTTATAGTTAGCCATGCCATAGAGACTTCTTCCGGTTGCGTTTTGTTCGTCAGACAGAGTCTGGGTGCTAAAGTAGAAGCCTGAACGTCCTGTCCGTCTGGTCGGCTCATTGTTTGCGATCTTTTACTTTCAGGATTGGAATGGCGCGTAATATGCTTGTACGCACCGAGTGTCACTGACGAAAGACGCATATTTTTCGAACAACTAAAGCAGTATACCAAATGTAATAGGCTCCTAATCATTATTGGCGATTTCAACTGCGTCCTTTCAGCCAAAGACAAAACTAGCGAACGACAATACAGGGATGCAAGTACGGCTGTCTTAAGCGATATAGTAAGAGAACATGGTTTGGAGGATGTGGCTGAATGTCTCGGTGGTGGCCGGACTATGCAGTACACCCACTTTCAGGCAGCCAGCCATGCCCGACTAGATAGGGCGTACGTGAGTGTAGAATTGGTACCGCTTTGCTAGGCATACCGTGTTAACGCCGTTTCATTTAGTGACCACTGCTTGGTTAGCTTTGTAGTAGCTAGCACGAAAGAAACGAAAAGGGCCTTCGAGTGGCAACTATGGAAATTGAATTCGAATCTGCTGAGTGATGAAAAATTTATGGAGGAAGTAATGACGGAAGTTGAAAAAATGAAAGTTCGCAGTAAAAAAAAACGTTTAGAGAAAAATGGGAGAACTTCAAGCAGGTCGTTAAATTGACGGCTTTGGAACGCTCAAGCGCTATAAGCAGAGAAAAAGGAGCAGAAGAGAAGCTCATGCACAGAAACCTGGAAAAATTGCTCCTCGAAGAATGTAGAATGCCCGGCATGTTTCTTGAAGATATTCGCGCGTTGAAAAGTAAAATTGAGCGGTTTGATGTCGAAAGATACCGCGGTGCTATGGTTCGGGCAAGAGCCGAGCGACTGATAACGGCAGAAGCACCGTCAAAACGGGCGTTAGGCTCAGAAAAGTGGCATGCGCGTCGTAATCAGATAACAGAAATTGAACACGAGGGTGAAGTCAGCGATGTCGCAGATGTTATCGAGCGTGCTTTCTTTGAGCACTTCAATGGCTTATTCGCCGCCAGCTCAGTTGATGTCGATCGTTTTAAAAAAGATTTTTTACCGCTGATGCCAAAGGTTGACAATAATGCAAAAGAATTATTGGAGGAACCCATTTCGGAAGAGGAAGTTAAGAGTGCGATTGAAAGTATGCATCCCGGGAAATCGCCTGGCCCTGATGGTCTGACTTCCGCCTTTTATAAGTGTTTCAAGTTTGAAATAACACCAGTCTTAGCCGACGTTTATAATGAGGCATTCGAGCTGAAAATATTACCCCCGTCCTTTTCATCATCTCACACTGTTCTTATACCAAAATCGGAAGACCCCGTTGCACTGCGCAAAGTAAATTCTTACCGCCCAATCTGCCTCACTAATGGAGATTACAAGATATTCATGAAAATCCTAGCTAAAAGGTTGCAAACAGTCATTACGGAGCTCGTGGGGCCGCATCAGACGTGCGGCATTAAAGGTCGAACTATCCTGACGAATATACACGCAGCCCGGAGCATCCTCGAATGTTGCGACGCTATAGGTGCGCGAGTCAAAATGCTGCAAATTGACCTCGAGAAGGCTTTTGACAGGGTGCCTCATGAAATTCTGCTGTGCATCCTAGATTATGTGAATTTAGGGAAAATAATCAAAGAGGGGGTTGTCATGGCGTACCGAGACTGCTCAACGCGGCTAATCGTTAACAAGGTGGTGGGGAAGCGCATCCCAGTCAAGCGTTCGGTCCGTCAGGGTTGTCCTCTCTCACCACTATTGTTTTGTTTGTACATAGAGTCCTTTTGTTTAAGTGTCATAGAAAATGACTGTGTCCTTGGGTTTAAGCTGCACGAGGTTGAAGTCCGACTGTTGGCTTATGCGGACAATATTGCCATTTTTTGCGCGGACTCTGACAGCATAGCAGATGCTGTCAAATGCGTCACTAACTCTTTGCTGCAAGTGGCAGCGCTGTAAACTGGGGGAAATGCCTTGGCTTTTGGCACGGTGACTGGGCAGAAACCCCAGACAGTTTTGCCAGCATAAGGTTTGTTACGACACCGGTGAAATACTTGGGTGCCCCCCTCGAATGCTACAAAGACAGCGACTCGTACTGGAGGAGCCAAGTGGATAACCTGCGGGAAAGAGTGAACACGTGGAATGGCTGGAATTGGTCTATGTTTTCTAAAGCCACAATTTGCAACATATTCTTAGTGAGTAAAATTTGGTATATCTTACAAGTCTTACATTGTTCAAGGGTAAACATCCAAAAATTTAACCGTGTGTTCGCTGTCTTTGTGTGGGAATCGTCTTGGGAAAGATCGAGTCGGACCAATTTATTTCTTCGAGTGCGAAATGGAGGACTCGGCTTGTCGCATTTGTTTTTAAGACAGGTAGTCAATCGATTTTGTTTCTTTAGAGACGTCGACAACCCATTCCTTCGCACTGTCTGTCAACTTCGCCTGGGGCAACACTTGCCTAACATGGTTGTATCAACCTGCAGCGTACCTGGTGGTGTTTATGGCTTTCTCCGCGAAGTTGTACTTTCTTGTAGGTTTCTGTCAGTGCGGTTTTCACTTGAATACTTGAGTCAAGTCCGGCGAAGAAGGTTGTACAAGGACCTATGTGATGTGTTTTTACCAGTGCCTTTGTATCGGTCCCTTTGCAATGTATGCCATGGCCACACTGTACTAAAGCGCGTCAAGGCGATGAAAATATCGCCAGGTGCTAAAAATTTCTTTTTTAAGTTACATACCGGTACGCTGACCGTCAAAACCTGGATGGCTGCAAAGGGGTTCTACGTTCCTTGGGGCACGCATTGCATAATATGCAGAAAGGAGGAGACAATTGAGCATGTATTCATTCACTGCTGGGATGCTATCTTTCTTTGGGACGTGCTCCAGCGCACGATCAAAAAAGACTTCCCCATTGATGCATAAGGCATCCGCTATTTGCAAATACAAAGTGACGATGGTACCCCATATGATATGATAATGCTTATGGCTCTTCATAGCATTTGGAAATCCAGGATGGCAGCCATGCACTTTGATGTAGATGCACGAGCACCCACCCAGTACTTCAAAGAGTATATAAGAAATTTTGTGGACGAACAAAAGTTGCAGGAATTCCCCCCAGAATGGTTGCCGCGCGTCGAATTACTATCGACGATAAAAATATTTTAACAGATGCGTGGCCACATCGTTTGAGCCACGGTTTTTACAATGTTTTGGATTGTGTTGTGTAATTATCAGTTAATATGTGTATTGTTTATGTGAGCCGAAAACAGGCAATAAAGAAAAAAAAAGCGGGCCTGTGGCGCAACGGATAACGCGTCAGACTACGGATCAGGAGATTCCAGGTTCGAATCCTGGCAGCTCGAGCATTTTCTTTTTGTAGTTTCTTCTCTCTCTTTGAGTGTTGCGCTATAAGAAGACCTATCTCATAGTTGGCAACTGTTACTGTTCAAGCTCAAACACCGTGGGCCTCTGGCGCAACGGGTAACGAATCCTGGCAGGCTCAAGCATGTTTTTTTGTAGTTTCTTCGCTCTCTTTGAGTGTTGTGCTATAAGAAGACTTATCTTATAGTTGGCAGCTGTTCCTGTCCAGGGTCGAGCACCGCGGGCCAGTGGTGCAACGGATAACGCGTCTGAATACGCATCAGAAGATTCCAGGCTTCAGCATATTCTTTTTTTAGGTTTTTCGCTCTTTTTGAGTGTTGCGCTATAAGAAGACCTACCTCATAGTTGGCAAATGTTCCTTTTCAAGCTCGAATACCTTAGGCGCAACGGATAACGCGTCTGACCATGGATCAAAAGATTCCTTGTAAGAATCCTGGCAGGGTCGAGCATGTTTTTTTGTAGTTTCTTCGCTGTTTCTGAGTGTTGAGCTATAAGAAGACCTATATCAAGGTTGGCAACTGTTCCTGTGCAAACTCAAACACCTTGGGCCTTTGGAGGAACGGATAACGCGTCTTACTATGGATCAGAAGATTCCAGGTTCGAATCCTGGCAGCCTCGAGCATTTTCTTTTTGTAGTTTTTCGCTCTTTTTGAGTGTTGCGCTATAAGAAGACCCATCTTATAGTTGGCAACTGTTCCTGTCTAGGCTCGAGGACTGCGGGCCTGTGGCGCAACAGATAACGCGTCTGACTATGGATCAGGAGATTCCAGGTTCGAATCCTGGCAGGGTCGAGCATTTTCTTTTTGTAGTTTCTTCTCTCTCTTTGAGTGTTGCGCTATAAGAAGACCTATCTCATAGTTGGCAACAGTTACTGCCTAAGCTCGAGCACCGCGGGCCTGTGGCGCAACGGATAACGCGTCTGACTACGGATCAGAAGATTCCAGGTTCGAATCCTGGCAGGCTCGAACATTTGCTTTTTGTAATTTTTCCCTCTTTTTGAGTGTTGTGCATGAAGAAGACCTATCTTATAGTTGGCAACTGTTACTGTCCAGGCTCTAGCACCGCGGGTCTGTGGCGCAACGGATAACGTGTCTGACTACGGATCAGCAGATTCCAGGTTGGAATCCTGGCAGGCTCGAGCATTTTCTTCTTGAAGTTTTTCGCCCTTTTGTAGTGTTGAGCTATAAGAAGCCCTATCCTATAGTTGGCAACTGTTCCTTCCTAGGCTCGAACACTGCGGGCCTGTGGCACAACGAATAAAGCGTCTGACTACGGATCAGAAGATTCCTGGTTCGAATCCTGGCAGGCTCGAACATTTTCTTTTTGTAATTTTCCCTCTTTTTGAGTGTTGTGTTATAAAAAGACCTATCTTATAGTTGGCAACTGTTCCTGTCTAGGCTCGAGGACTGCGGGCCTGTGGCGCAACAGATAACGCGTCTGACTATGGATCAGGAGATTCCAGGTTCGAATCCTGGCAGGCTCGAGCATTTTCTTTTTGTAGTTTCTTCTCTCTCTTTGAGTGTTGCGCTATAAGAAGACCTATCTCATAGTTGGCAACTGTTACTGTTCAAGCTCAAACACCGTGGGCCTGTGGCGCAACGGGTAACGAATCCTGGCAGGCTCAAGCATGTTTTTTTGTAGTTTCTTCGCTTTCTTTGAGTGTTGCGCTATAAGAAGACCTATCTTATAGTTGGCAACTGTTCCTGTCCAGGATCGAGCACCGCGGGTCAGTGGTGCAACGGATAACGCGTCTGACTACGCATCAGAAGATTCCAGGCTTTAGCATATTCTTTTTTTAGGTTTTTCGCTCTTTTTGAGTGTTGCGCTATAAGACGACCTACCTCATAGTTGGCAAATGTTCCTTTTCAAGCTCGAATACCTTGGGTGCAACGGATAATTCGTCTGATCATGGATCAGAAGATTCCTTGTAAGAATCTTGTCAGGGTCAAGCATGTTTTTTTGTAGTTTCTTCGCTCTTTTTGAGTGTTGTGCTATAAGAAGACCTATCTTATAGTTGGCAACTGTTACTGGCCAGGCTCGAGCACCGCGGGCCTGTGGCGCGACGGATAACGCGTCTGACTACGGATCAGAAGATTCCAGGTTCGAATCCTGGAAGACTCGAACATTTTCTTTTTGTAATTTTTCGCTCTTTTTGAGTGTTGTGCTATAAAAAGACCTATCTTATAGTTGGCAACTGTTCCTACCTAAGCTCGCGCACCGCCGGCCTGTGGCGCAACGGATAACGCGTCTGACTACGGATCAGAAGATTCCAGGTTCGAATCCTGGCAGGCTAGATCATTTTCTTTTTGCAGTTTTTTCACCCTCTTTGAGTGTAGCGCTATAAGACCTATCTTATAGTTGGCAACTGCTTATGTTCAAGCTCGAACACCGTGGGTCCGTGGCGCAACGGATAACGCGTCTGACTACAGATCAGAAGACTCCAGGTTCGAATCCTGGCATGCTCGAACAAATATTTTTCGCAGTTTCTTCGCTCTCGTAAAGTGTTGTGCTATTAGAAGACTTATTTTATTGTTGGCAACTGTTCCTGTTCAAGCTCGAACGCCGTGGGACTGTGGCGCAGGTTTTCCTCGTACTTATTCTTTTCGTGCTTTAAAGCGCTGGCTCACAGTTCTTACCCCGAAAACAGATGATCGCGACACAATAAAGCGGGTAACAGCATATCGCCCTATCAGCTTAGCGAACGTCGACTATAAGATATTCATGAAAGTGTTGGCTAAAAGACTGCAAACAGTAGTGAAAGATATAGTTGGACCACACCAGACGTGCGGTATCAAGAAACGAACCATTTTCACGAACATTCATACGGCGAGAAGCATACTAGAGTGTTGTGACGTATTGTGCAAGAAGGTCGCAATGCTCCAGTTGGATCTGGAAAAGGCGTTCGACCGGGTACCGCACGACATACTATTTGCCATTCTGGAGTACGTGAACGTAGGATCTGTTATCATGGAAGGTGTCGCAATGGCGTACAGGGGTTGCACGACAAGGTTGATAATAAATAAGTCAGTAGGAGAGCTTATCGAAGTGCAGCGGTCGGTGCGCCAGGGGTGCCCACTATCGCCGTTACTTTTCGCTTTATATATTGAGCCCTTGTGCCTCAGCGTAATACGGGCTAACTGTATCAATGGCTTTAAAATGCAGCAAGCGGAGGTAAAACAACTCGCTTATGCGGACGACATCGCGGTGTTTTGTGGGGACAACGCCAGTATCATGAAATCTGTGGAAATTGTGAAGCGTTATTGTGTTATTAGTGGCAGTGCAGTTAACTGGGGCAAGAGCCTCGGAATGTGGCATGGAGCATGGACAATGAAACCCAGTACCTTTGCCAACATTCAATGGATTTCCACTTCCACGAAATACCTAGGCGTTCCTTTAGAGTTTTACCGGGACAGTGAACCATACTGGCAGAACCAAGTTGCGGAAATGCGTGGAAGGACTGAGAAGACAAAAGGCTCGGAATTGTCTATGTTTGCACGTACCACGGTGTGTAATGTGTTTTTCATTACTAAACTTTGGTATGTGTTGAGTGTTTTGCACTGCTCACGCATTAACATACGAAAGCTCCACAGAATTCTGGCTGTTTTTGTTTGGGGATCGAGTTGGGAGAGGACAAGCCGCACCAACTTCTTCCGACGTGTACGTGATGGAGGTCTTAGCCTGTCGCACTTATTCCTGAGGCAAATAGTGAACCGGTTCTGCTTCCTTAGGGATGTGAAGGACCCCTTTTTGCGCACTGTATTACAGCTCAGACTTTGCAAACTTGTGCCGGACTTTGTGGTATCCACCAAATGTATTGAAGGCGGGGTTTTCGGTTTTTTGAAGGAGGTTGTGATGGCTTATAAGTTCTTGCGTGCTCGATTCTCATGCGAATATCAGGCGGGAGTGAAACGAAGGAAGCTATACAAAGATCTTGTGGATATACTACTCCCCGTGCCTTTGTATCGCACAATATATAGTGCCAAGTCTGGAAGTGATGTCCTGAAGCGTGTCAAACATATTTATGTAGCTCCAGGAGCCAAGTCCTTTTTCTTCAGATTGCACACCGGGACACTAGAGGTGAAAACATGGCTACAGGAAAAAGGAATGTATGTACCATGGGGAGTGCGCTGTTTTTTATGCAGAAAGCCCGAAACCATTGAGCACGTCTTCTTAGGATGCTGGGAAGGCGTGTTCTTCTGGGATATATTACAAAGAACGCTAAAGAAAGACCTCCCTTTAGACCCACAAGGAATTCGTTACCTAACTGTGGACAACGAAGAAGGTGTCCCGTTTGGTGCTGTTATGCTACTGGGTTTGCACTGCATATGGAAGGCCTGCATGGCCGCACGACATGTAGATATAGATGCAAGATCGGCACAAGAGTACTTCCGCGAATCAGTGGGCAGGTTCCTGGAAGCACATAAATCTTTAGATCCGATACCTGAATGGGTATCGAGGATCGAGCCACTCATGAACATGAGACGATTTTAGCCATTACACGCCAGCCAAAGTTTGGTGTCTCCTTTTACCCATGCCCATTCTATGTCTTATGTGCCTTGCATTATTACTTGTGTTCCCTGACGGTATTTGTGTTTCTATGTGTACGTCTAAGCAGGCAATAAAGAAAAAAAAGGGACTGTGGCGCAACGGATAACGCGTCAGACTACGGATCAGGAGATTCCAGGTTCGAATCCTGGCAGGGTCCAGCATTTTCTTTTTGTAGTTTCTTCACTCTCTCTGAGTGTTGCGCTATAAGAAGACCTATCTCATGGTTGGCAACTGTTCCTGTTCAAGCTCAAACACCGTGGGCCTGTGGCGCAACGGATAACGAATCCTGGCAGGCTCAAGCATGGTTTTTTGTAGTTTCTTCGCTCTCTTTGAGTGTTGCGCTATAAGAAGACCTATCTTATAGTTGGCAACTGTTCCTGTCCAGACTCGAGCACCTCGGGCCTGTGGCGGATCACGTAAACAATACACATATTAACAGATAATTACACAACACAATCCAAAACATTGTAAAAACCGTGGCTCAAATGATGTGGCCACGCATCTGGAACGGATAACGCGTCTGACTACGGATCAGAAGATTCGAGGTTCAAATCCTGGCAGGCTCGAACGTTTGCTTTTTGTAATTTTTCCCTCTTTTTGAGTGTTGTGCAAGAAGAAGACCTATCTTATAGTTGGCAACTGTTACTGTCCAGGCTCTAGCACCGTGGGCCTGTGGCGCAAGCCACTTCCGGCCGCGATAGCGAGCGGACGCGTTTATAATGGGCTCTGTCGGAGCGGTATCAGCGGCCGTTTCTGGCCGCGGAAACAGGGTGATAGCTGCCTCGGATAACGAGTATCGCGTTGTTCTGCCTAGTCTGCCTTCAGGACGTCTGGTTTTGAATACTGTTTTTGTGCACGCGGATGCGAGGGCACGGCCCTACCGTGTAGAAGACTTCAGGGATACGCTGAGTGATTTGAAACTGCTCTCCGAGGTTACGGCCTTGGGGGCGTATCAAATGAATCACGTTTGGGCCGTCACGTTCAAATGTGCCGAAGGTGCGAAGAGGCTGCTGGAAAAAGCGGAAGTGAAAGTGAAGGGCCAGCGTTGCCTCCTCATCGATCCATCGAACGAGGAGCTTCGGTTGAAGCTGCACTGGCTCCTGCCTACAGTACCGGACGACGACGTGCGAGCGGCCTTCCTGAACTAAGGCAGGGTGACGGACATTATCAAGGAACGGTGGAAGGTTAGTGGTGTGGCTGACAAAGCGTCAACGACGCGAAATGTGACGATGACACTTAAGGCGGGAGTCAAGCCAGAAGATTTACCCCATCAAATAAGGATTGCTGGTGAGCTGGCTCTCGTGGCGGTGCCGGGAAGGGCACCGCTACGCCTTCGTTGCCAGTGCACTGGACACATTCGTCGGGACTGTAAGGTACCACGGTGCACGTTGTGTCATCGTTTTGGACACAGCGAGTCGGATTGCGTGCGTACCTACGCCAGTGTTGCAGGGCCCGTGGGAAGCGACGACACTTCGGAGCTCCTAATGGACGAAGCAGATTCCGAGGCAGCAGCGAGAGTGGAGGCAGAAAGTGCCACGATGGACAGCGTGCCAACTGAGCAAATCTCAGGTGAGAGTGCTCACGTAAAGTCGACGAACCTCAAAGCCGAAGATACAATGTTGGTGAAAAATGATTCCTCGGAAGCACTGCAGACGCAGGAGGACAAAAGCAACGTGACAGAGGAGGTCAACAGGGAAGTAGTGGAGGAAATGGACATTTCCAAGGAGGGCACCACGACGAATAAGCGATCACACGAAGGCGCCGAGGGAGAGAGCGAATCTACCGACCCAAGCAGTCGCGATGAACCTCCAGCAAAAGCAACCCCTGTACGTCGACCGACAGTGCGGCCACGGCCGAACATCCCACAGGATCGGAGGCTGACGGCGACGACGAAGCCGCCGCCCCCGGTCACGTAGCAGTAAGCTGTGTAAGCCCCGACCTATGTCGCGGGCCCCAAGGTCTTGTGTAGACAGGAGCATAAGCCCATACTCTGGGTCTCTATTATTAATTATTCAAATGGCGCTGCCAGATAAATCCTTGCGATTTGCTACAATCAATGTTCGAGGGCTTGCGGCGAAGAGAAAACAACGACAGTTGTATAGACTGGTGATCGAACATGATTTAGACATCATTGCCATACAAGAAACCAAAATTGGAAGTGATGATGAGACCAAGAGTATGGTGCTACCTTTCATGTCAATGTACTACGCGGGTGTGAGTCACGCCATAGAGCAATCCGCGGGGTGCGTTCTTTTTGTGCGCCAACACCCAGGCCTTGAAGTGAGGGGCGTGAGGTCAGATTTGGCGGGGCGTATGGTTTTGTGTGATTTTCGTTATGGTTCACTTGAATGGCGAGTGATATGCCTTTATGCTCCTAATTTGCTCGACGAACGAAGACATTTCTTCGAGAGTGTCAGAATTTACTGCAACGTCGAAAGGAACCTGGTACTGATGGGGGACTTTAATTGTGTACTGGCAGCGCGTGATAAATCAAGTGGTACAGCGTATAGAGACGCCAGCACGGCTGAGCTTCGCGAATTAATTGATGAATACGGGCTTGAGGACGTGGCGCACTGCTTGGAGTGCGACCGCATTGTGCGCTTCACGCATTTCCAAGCAGCCAGCCACGCCCGACTGGACAGTGTGTATGTTCCGGCTGAATTGATAGCACTTGCGCAAGAATATTGTGTGCAGTCGTTGTCATTCAGTGACCACTGTCTAGTCATGTTCGATGTTAATAAGAAAGCGAAAAACCGAAATAAGTTTGCGTGGGAATTATGGAAACTTCATGCTAAAATTTTGGAGGATGAGGTTTTCTGTGAGAAAGTGTTAGCCCTGCTCGAAGAGATAAAGAACCAGACAAACACAACAATATGTGAGAAATGGGAAACATTTAAGCAAACAGCTAAATTGAAGGCACTTGAACAAGCCAGCGCTTTAAAGCACGAAAAGAATAACTACGAGGAAAACCTGCGGCAAAGCTTGCAAATGCTAACTTATGAAGAAAGCTTATCGCCTGGGACGTTCAAAGACGACATTAACACACTGAAGCAAAAACTTGAGCAGGCTGATATCGAACGCTATCGGGGGGCGTTGGTGCGAGCTAGAGTAGAAGCAACGATAACAGGCGAGGCGCCAACTAAACGAGCCCTCGCAAAGGAAAAAAAGTGGGCCCGACGGAACGAGATTCACGAAGTGGAACAAGACGGTGTTATCTTATATGATCAGAGCGGCATCGAACACGTGTTCACAGCGTTCTACAGAAAGCTGTTCGCGCGTTGCCCGGTGGACGCAGAGGGTTCCGAGACGGAATTCATGCCTTTAATGCCAAAGATTGACGATAGCTCAAAGGAAATGTTAGAGCGCCGTATTACGGCCGATGAGATTGCGGTGGCGATAGACGATTTGAAACGTGGGAAATCTCCCGGGCCCGACGGGCTAGGAGCCGATTTTTATAAGGCATTCAAGTACGAAGTAGCCCCTATACTGGCTGCAATTTTAGACGATGCATATGAGCGCAAACGACTACCACCTTCATTCCTGTCCACACACACAGTTCTTATCCCGAAAACAGATGATCGCGACACATTAAAGCGGGTAACAGCATATCGCCCTATCAGCTTAGCGAACGTCGACTATAAGATATTCATGAAAGTGTTGGCTAAAAGACTGCAAACAGTAGTGAAAGATATAGTTGGACCACACCAGACGTGGGGTATCAAGGAACGAACCATTTTCACGAACATTCATACGGCGAGAAGCATACTAGAGTGTTGTGACGTATTGTGCAAGAAGGTCGCAATGCTCCAGTTGGATCTGGAAAAGGCGTTCGACCGGGTACCGCACGACATACTATTTGCCATTCTGGAGTACGTGAACGTAGGATCTGTTATCATGGAAGGTGTCGCAATGGCGTACAGGGGTTGCACGACAAGGTTGATAATAAATAAGTCAGTAGGAGAGCTTATCGAAGTGCAGCGGTCGGTGCGCCAGGGGTGCCCACTATCGCCGTTACTTTTCGCCTTTTATATTGAGCCCTTGTGCCTCAGCGTAATACGGGCTAACTGTATCAATGGCTTTAAAATGCAGCAAGCGGAGGTAAAAATACTCGCTTATGCGGACGACATCGCGGTCTTGTGTGGGGACCACGCCAGTATCATGAAAACTGTGGAAATTGTGAAGCGTTATTGTATTACTAGTGGCGGTGCAGTTAACTGGGGCAAGAGCCTCGGAATTTGGCATGGAGCATGGACAATGAAACCCAGTACCTTTGCCAACATTCAATGGATTTCCACTCCCACGAAATACCTAGGCGTTCCTTTAGAGTTTTACCGGGACAGTGAACCATACTGGCAGAACCAAGTTGCGGAAATGCGTGGAAGGACTGAGAGGACAAAAGGCTCGGAATTGTCTATGTTTGCAAGTACCACGGTGTGTAATGTGTTTTTCATTACTAAACTTTGGTATGTGTTGAGTGTTTTGCACTGCTCACGCATTAACATACAAAAGCTCCACAGAATTCTGGCTGTTTTTGTTTGGGGATCGAGTTGGGAGAAGACAAGCCACACCAACTTGTTCCGACGTGTACGTGATGGAGGTCTTAGCCTGTCGCACTTATTCCTGAGGCAAATAGTGAGCGGTTCTGCTTCCTTAGGAATGTGAAGGACCCCTTTTTGCGCACTGTATTACAGCTCAGACTTTGCAAACTTGTGCCGGACTTTGTGGTATCCACCGAATGTATTGAAGGCGGGGTTTTTGGTTTTTTGAAGGAGGTTGTGATGGCTTATAAGTTCTTGCGTGCTCGATTCTCATGCGAATATCTGGCGGGAGTGAAACGAAGAAAGCTATACAAAGATCTTGTGGATATACTACTCCCCGTGCCTTTGTATCGCACAATATATAGCGCCAAGTCTGGAAGTGAAGTCCTGAAGCGTGTCAAACATATGTATGTAGCTCCAGGAGCCAAGTCCTTTTTCTTCAGATTGCACACCGGGACACTAGAGGTAAAAACATGGCTACAGGAAAAAGGAATGTATGTACCATGGGGAGTGCACTGTTTTTTATGCAGAAAGCCCGAAACCATTGAGCACGTCTTCTTAGAATGCTGGGAAGGCGTGTTCTTCTGGGATATATTACAAAGAATGCTAAAGAAAGACCTCCCTTTAGACCCACAAGGAATTCGTTACCTAACTGTGGACAACGAAGAAGGTGTCCCGTTTGATGCTGTTATGCTACTGGGTTTGCACTGCATATGGAAGGCCTGCATGGCCACACGACATGTAGATATAGATGCAAGATCGGCACAAGAGTACTTCCGCGAATCAGTTAGCAGGTTCCTGGAAGCACATAAATCTTTAGATCCGATACCTGAATGGGTATCGATGATCGAGCCACTCATGAAAATGAGACGATTTTAGCCATTACACGCCAGCCAAACTTTGGTGTCTCCTTTTACCCATGCCCATTCTATGTCTTATGTGCCTTGCATTATTACTTGTGTTCCCTGACGGTATTTGTGTTTCTATGTGTACGTCTAAGCAGGCAATAAAGAAAAAAAAGGGACTGTGGCGCAACGGATAACGCGTCAGACTACGGATCAGGAGATTCCAGGTTCGAATCCTGGCAGGCTCGAGCATTTTCTTTCTGAAGTTTTTCGCCCTTTTTGAGTGTTGAGCTATAAGAAGCCCTATCCTATAGTTGGCAACTGTTCCTGCCTAGGCTCGAGCACCGCGGGCCTGTGGCGCAACGGATAACTTGTCTGACTACGGATCAGAAGATTCCAGGTTCGAATCCTGGCAGGCTCGAACATTTTCTTTTTGTTATTTTTCCCTCTTTTTGAGTGTTGTGCTATAGAAGACCTATCTTATAGTTGGCAACTGGTACTGTCCAGGCTCGAGCACCGCGGGCCTGTGGCGCGACGGATAACGCGTCTGACTACGGATCAGAAGATTCCAGGTTCGAATCCTGGAAGACTCGAACATTTTCTTTTTGTAATTTTTCCCTCTTTTTTAATGTTGTGCTATAAGAAAACCTATCTTATAGTTGGCAACTGTTCCTGTCCATGATCGAGCACCGCGGGCCTGTGGCGCAACGGATAACGCGTCTGACTACGGATCAGAAGCTTCCAGGTTCGAATCCTGGCAGGCTCGAGCATTTTCTTTTTGTAGTTTTTCGCTCTTTTTGAATGTTGTGCTATAAGAAGACCTATCTTATAGTTGGCAACTGTTTCTGTCCAGGCTCGAGCACCGCGGGCCTGTGGCGCAGGATTCCACTTCCGGCCGCGATAGCGAGCGGACGCGTTTGGAATGGGCTCTGTCGGAGCGGTATCAGCGGCCGTTTCTGGCCGCGGAAACAGGGTGATAGCTGCCTCGGATAACGAGTATCGCGTTGTTCTGCCTAGAGTGCCTTCAGGACGTCTGGTTTTGAATACTGTTTTTGTGCACGCGGATGTGAGGGCACGGCCCTACCGTGTAGAAGACTTCAGGGATACGCTGAGTGATTTGAAACTGCTCTCCGAGGTTACGGCCTTGGGGGCGTATCAAATGAATCACGTTTGGACCGTCGCGTTCAAATGTGCCGAAGGTGCGAAGAGGCTGCTGGAAAAAGCGGAAGTTAAAGTGAAGGGCCAGCGTTGCCTCCTCATCGATCCATCGAACCAGGAGCTTCGGTTGAAGCTGCACTGGCTCCTGCCTACCGTACCGGACGACGACGTGCGAGCGGCCTTCCTGAACTATGGCAGGGTGACGGACATTATCAAGGAACGGTGGAAGGTCATTGGTGTGACTGACAAGGCGTCAACGACGCGAAATGTGACGATGACACTTAAGGCGGGAGTCAAGCCAGAAGATTTACCCCATCAAATAAGGATGGCTGGTGAGCTGGCTCTTGTGGTGGTGCCGGGAAGGGCACCGCTATGCCTTCGTTGCCAGTGCACTGGACACATTCGTCGGGACTGTAAGGTACCACGGTGCACGTTGTGTCATCGTTTTGGACACAACGAGTCGGAATGCGTGCGTACCTACGCCAGTGTTGCAGGGCCCGTGGGAAGCGACGACACTTCGGAGCTCCTAATGGACGAAGCAGATTCCGAGGCAGCAGCGAGAGTGGAGGCAGAAAGTGCCACGATGGACAGCGTGCCAGCTGAGCAAATCTCAGGTGAGAGTGCTCACGTAAAGTCGACGAACCTCAAAGCCGAAGATACAATGTTGGTGAAAAATGATTCCTCGGAAGCACTGCAGACGCAGGAGGACAAAAGCAACGTGACAGAGGAGGTCAACAGGGAAGTAGTGGAGGAAATGGACATTTCCAAGGAGGGCACCACGACGAATAAGCGATCACACGAAGGCGCCGAGGGAGAGAGCGAATCTACCGACCCAAGCAGTCGCGATGAACCTCCAGCAAAAGCAACCCCTGTACGTCAACCGACAGTGCGGCCACGGCCGAACATCCCACAGGATCGGAGGCTGACGGCGACGACGAAGCCGCCGCCACCGCCCCCGGTCACGTAGCAGTAAGCTGTGTAAGCCTCGACCTATGTCGCAGGCCCCAAGGTCTTGTGTAGACAGGAGCATAAGCCCATACTCTGGGTCTCTATTATTAATTATTCAAATGGCGCTGCCAGATAAATCCTTGCGATTTGCTACAATCAATGTTCGAGGGCTTGCGGCGAGGAGAAAACAACGACAGTTGTATAGACTGGTGATCGAACATGAGTTAGACATCATTGCCATACAAGAAACCAAAATTGGAAGTGATGATGAGACCAAGAGTATGGTGCTACCTTTCATGTCAATGTACTACGCGGGTGTGAGTCACGCCATAGGGCAATCCGCGGGGTGCGTTATTTTTGTGCGCCAACACCCAGGCCTTGAAGTGAGGGGCGTGAGGTCAGATATGGCGGGGCGCATGGTTTTGTGTGATTTTCGTTATGGTTCACTTGAATGGCGAGTGATATGCCTTTATGCTCCTAATTTGCTCGACGAACGAAGACATTTCTTCGAGAGTGTCAGAAATTACTGCAACGTCGAAAGGAACCTGGTACTGATGGAGGACTTTAATTGTGTACTGGCAGCGCGTGATAAATCAAGTGGTACAGCGTATAGAGACGCCAGCACGGCTGAGCTTCGCGAATTAATTGATGAATACGGGCTTGAGGACGTGGCGCACTGCTTGGAGTGCGACCGCATTGTGCGCTTCACGCATTTCCAAGCAGCCAGCCACGCCCGACTGGACAGTGTGTATGTTCCGGCTGAATTGATAGCACTTGCGCAAGAACATCGTGTGCAGTCGGTGTCATTCAGTGACCACTGTCTAGTCATATTCGATGTTAATAAGAAAGCGAAAAACCGAAATAAGTTTGCGTGGGAATTATGGAAACTTCATGCTAAAATTTTGGAGGATGAGGTTTTCTGTGAGAAAGTGTTAGCCCTGCTCGAAGAGATAAAGAACCAGACAAACACAACAATATATGAGAAATGGGAAACATTTAAGCGAACAGCTAAATTGAAGGCACTTGAACGAGCCAGCGCTTTAAAGCACGAAAAGAATAAGTACGAGGAAAACCTGCGGCAAAGCTTGCAAATGCTAACTTATGAAGAAAGCCTATCGCCTTGGACGTTCAAAGACAACATTAACACACAGAAGCAAAAACTTGAGCAGGCTGATATCGAACGCTATCGGGGGGCGTTGGTGCGAGCTAGAGTAGAAGCAACGATAACAGGCGAGGCGCCAACTAAACGAGCCCTCGCAAAGGAAAAAAAGTGGGCCCGCCGGAACGAGATTCACGAAGTGGAACAAGACGGTGTTATCTTATATGATCAGAGCGGCATCGAACACGTGTTCACAGCATTCTATAGAAAGCTGTTCGCGCGTTGCCCGGTGGACGCAGAGGGTTTCGAGACGGAATTCATGCCTTTAATGCCAAAGATTGACGATAGCTCAAAGGAAATGTTAGAGCGCCGTATTACGGCCGATGAGATTGCGGTGGCGATAGACGATTTGAAACGTGGGAAATCTCCCGGGCCCGACGGGCTAGGAGCCGATTTATATAAGGCGTTCAAGTACGAAGTAGCCCCTACACTGGCTGCAGTTTTAGACGATGCATATGAGCGCAAACGACTACCACCTTCATTCCTGTCCACACACACAGTTCTTATCCCGAAAACACATGATCGCGACACATTAAAGCGGGTAACAGCATATCGCCCTATCAGCTTAGCGAACGTCGACTATAAGATATTCATGAAAGTGTTGGCTAAAAGACTGCAAACAGTAGTGAAAGATATAGTTCGACCACACCAGACGTGCGGTATCAAGAAACGAACCATTTTCACGAACATTCATACGGCGAGAAGCATACTAGAGTGTTGTGACGTATTGTGCAAGAAGGTCGCAATGCTCCAGTTGGATCTGGAAAAGGCGTTCGACCGGGTACCGCACGACATACTATTTGCCATTCTGGAGTACGTGAACGTAGGATCTGTTATCATGGAAGGTGTCGCAATGGCGTACAGGGGTTGCACGACAAGGTTGATAATAAATAAGTCAGTAGGAGAGCTTATCGAAGTGCAGCGGTCGGTGCGCCAGGGGTGCCCACTATCGCCGTTACTTTTCGCTTTATATATTGAGCCCTTGTGCCTCAGCGTAATACGGGCTAACTGTATCAATGGCTTTAAAATGCAGCAAGCGGAGGTAAAACTACTCGCTTATGCGGACGACATCGCGGTGTTTTGTGGGGACCACGCCAGTCATGAAAACTGTGGAAATTGTGAAGCGTTATTCTGTTACTAGTGGCAGTGCAGTTAACTGGGGCAAGAGCCTCGGAATCGGGCATGGAGCATGGACAATGAAACCCAGTACCTTTGCCAACATTCAATGGATTTCCACTCCCACGAAATACCTAGGTGTTCCTTTAGAGTTTTACCGGGACAGTGAACCATACTGGCAGAACCAAGTTGCGGAAATGCGTGGAAGGACTGAGAGGACAAAAGGCTCGGAATTGTCTATGTTTGCAAGTACCACGGTGTGTAATGTGTTTTTCATTACTAAACTTTGGTATGTGTTGAGTGTTTTGCACTGCTCACGCATTAACATACAAAAGCTCCACAGAATTCTGGCTGTTTTTGTTTGGGGATCGAGTTGGGAGAGGACAAGCCGCACCAACTTGTTCCGACGTGTACGTGATGGAGGTCTTAGCCTGTCGCACTTATTCCTGAGGCAAATAGTGAACCGGTTCTGCTTCCTTAGGGATGTGAAGGACCCCTTTTTGCGCACTGTATTACAGCTCAGACTTTGCAAACTTGTGCCAGACTTTGTGGTATCCACCGAATGTATTGAAGGCGGGGTTTTTGGTTTTTTGAAGGAGGTTGTGATGGCTTATACCTTCTTGCGTGCTCGATTCTCATGCGAATATCTGGCGGGAGTGAAACGAAGGAAGCTATACAAAGATCTTGTGGATATACTACTCCCCGTGCCTTTGTATCGCACAATATATAGTGCCAAGTCTGGAAGTGATGTCCTGAAGCGTGTCAAACATATGTATGTAGCTCCAGGAGCCAAGTCCTTTTTCTTCAGATTGCACACCGGGACACTAGAGGTAAAAACATGGCTACAGGAAAAAGGAATGTATGTACCATGGGGAGTGCACTGTTTTTTATGCAGAAAGCCCGAAACCATTGAGCACGTCTTCTTAGAATGCTGTGAAGGCGTGTTCTTCTGGGATATATTACAAAGAACGCTAAAGAAAGACCTCCCTTTAGACCCACAAGGAATTCGTTACCTAACTGTGGACAACGAAGAAGGTGTCCCGTTTGATGCTGTTATGCTACCGGGTTTGCACTGCATATGGAAGGCCTGCATGGCCGCACGACATGTAGATATAGATGCAAGATCGGCACAAGAGTACTTCCGCGAATCAGTGGGCAGGTTCCTGGAAGCACATAAATCTTTAGATCCGATACCTGAATGGGTATCGAGGATCGAGCCACTCATGAACATGAGACGATTTTAGCCATTACACGCCAGCGAAAGTTTGGTGTCTCCTTTTACCCATGCCCATTCTATGTCTTATGTGCCTTGCATTATTACTTGTGTTCCCTGACTGTATTTGTGTTTCTGTGTGTACGTCTAAGCAGGCAATAAAGAAAAAAAGGGCCTGTGGCGCAACGGATAACGCGTCTGATTACGGATCACAAGATTCCAGGTTCGAATCCTGGCAGGCTCGAGCATGTTTTTTTTGTAGTTTCTTCGCTCTCTTTGAGTGTTGCGCTATAAGAGGCCCTATCCTATAATTGGCAACTGTTCCTGCCTAGGCTCGAGCGCCACGGGCCTGTGGCGCAACGGATAACGCGTCTGACTACGGATGAGAAGATTCCACGTTCGAATCCTGGCAGGCTCGATAATTTTCTTTTCGTAGTTTCTTCGCTCTCTTCGAGTGTAGCGCTATAAGACATATCTTATAGTTGGCAACTGCTTATGTTCAAGCTCGAACACCATGGGCCCGTGGCGCAACGGATAACGCGTCTAACTACGGATCAGAAGACTCCAGGTTCGAATCCTAGCATAGTCGAACAAATATTTTTCGCAGTTTCTTCGCTCTCGTAAAGCGTTGTGCTATTAGAAGACTTATTTTATTGTTGGAAACTGTTCCTGTTCAAGCTCGAACGCCGTGGGACTGTGGCGCAACGGATGACGCGTCTAACTACGGATCAGAAGATTCCAGGTTCGAATCCTGGCAGGCTCGAACAAATTTTTTTCGCAGTTTCTTCGCTTTCTTAGAGTGTTGTGCTATTAGAAGACTTATTTTATTGTTGGCAACTGTTCCTGTTCAAGCTCGAACGCTGTGGGCCTGTGGCGCAACAACGGCGGAGATCAACTTCCGAGCAGCCTCAGCACTCGTGAGTGTCACATCCCATACGTGGTTCATTTGATACGCCCCCAACGCCCAAACGTCGTTGAGCGCAGCAAGCTTGGCCAAAGTGTCCCGGTAATCTTCGACGCGGTAAGGCCGGGCTCTCGGATCACCATGCATGAAAACGGTATTCGCAGCGATACGTCCGGAAGGCAGATTTGGCAGAATCACCTGATAATCGTCGGCGCTAGCGCAAAAACCCTCTGCGACCGTATCGCTCGTAAGCCGGAAGTGGAATCCGAGCTATCACAGCAGCCTTCCCTCCATCCACTAATTTGGGTTTATATGTGAATTTAAAAGTAGGAGTGTCAGTCAGCGCCATCTATAAGCCAAGCGACGAGTGTGAAACACACTTTTATGCGCATGTTTGGCGTCACGTAGCACGTGAACTTATTAGGAGCGGGCAGCTGATTAATGGTCCCTCGTATACAACCTAATGACACCAAGACTGCCAAACGAGACCCTCGTTAATGAATAAGGGAAAGAAGTGTATACCTAAGGGCTCGTTTTTGCGTTTTTTGACACAATATTAATGAGATCTAACAGACAGTAATGCCAAGGAATGTACAGTAGAAGTTATTAGAACCAATGAAATGTAAATAAGAAGAAAGAAATGTGGGTGAAAAAATAACCAGCCGTGAGCAGGAATCTACCCTACGACCTTCGAATAACGTGTTCGATGCTCTAACCACTGAGCTGTCACAGCGGCCTTCACCCACTTTTCTTTCTTCTTATTTACATTCCATATGTTCTAATAACTTCCCCTGTACATTCCTTGGCATTACTGTCTGTTAGATCTCATTATATATATATATATATATATATATATATATATATATATATATATATATATATATATATATATATATATATATATATATATATATATATATATATATATATATATATATTGTAGGCATTCATTAAGCACATCTACTATCTTTACACATATTCATCATCATGAGTGGTCGTTATCTTCATCTGCTGTGGGGACTTGGCTTGTCTGATCTCTGTGCCTTGGGCGTGGTCGCTTCATCGTGTCTTCTGGGCCTAATAAAGGTTGGCTTCACCGTTACATCACAAGTGGTGGAGTGTGCTCTACGATCTTCCGTCCTCTCCCAGCCCGATCTGCCTCCTGGAGCTCCGCTCAGGTCGTTGTTTGTGCCAGGTGTCCGGTAACATGCCTCAGGATTAGCCGACCGGCGCTTCTTCGTCTACCTCCACAGCCCCGGCTACCGCGGCCTATCCATCGTGGATTATCACCGCGCACCAGCGTGAGCCGCCCACGTTCGCCGGACTTCGAGGGGAAGTTGTGGAGGATTGGTTGGACCAGTTCAATCGACCGAGTTCCACTAACAACTGGGATGATCCTACCAAGCTTCGCCGTGTTTCTTTCTATCTGACAGGCGTAGCAAAAACATGGTTTTTCAATCATGAAACGGACATTACGGACTGGACACGTTTCAAGCAACCGCTTCGCCAAATTTTCGGCATCCCGGGGTTCGTTCAGTTCTCGCGAACAAGACACTGGATGCTCGCAAGCAACAATGCGGTGAGTTCTACACATCGTACATAGAGGATGTGCTTGCGCTCTCTCATTGTTTCAGCACGTCCATGTCTGAATCAAAGAGAGTTCGTCATCTATTGAAAGGGATCGGCACGGTCGCGTTCAATGCCTTGGTCATTCAAAACCCGACTACAGTCGCTGACGTTGTTGCCACGTGCCAACGCCTAGAAGAACTTGAATCCCAACGGTTACCGCCGGACAGCGCTGAAAACACCACCACGACTGATGCCTCATTGCGTGCCATCATCCGGGCAATTATACGGGAAGAGCTGCAATCTTTCGGCCTCTCAATGACACCGAGTCCACCTGCCCCCTCCAACGCTGTTTTGCGCGACGTTATCAAAGAGGAGTTGGCGTCCATGACCGGGCCAGAGTATGTAGACTTTCCAGTACCTCGACTCCAGCCGACGTACGCACAAGTCCTCGCTGGCTCACCACCCGTCGAACAACCGATGCCCGCACACTCGACGCCTGCCCCGCTGGCTTCGTTGACTCCGAGTGTGACTAGCCAGCCCTTTCACCCACTGTGGCGGCCGCGTTGTCCGATCTGTTATTACTGCGGCTATCGGGGCCACATTGCACGCGTCTGTCGGAAGCATCAGCAGGATGAGCGTCGTGGATTCGACACCTACGGACGAGATGATGGGACAAGCTGGTACGCTTTCCAACGTCGTCCTTATGATCCGCCGCTACGCCACTCACCGTTTCCAACTGCGACATCTGAGCCAACCAGTTCTTACCGCTCCACTAGACGCCGCTCACCATCACCCCTCCGCCGTTCCACGTCTCCATTGCGACCTGTCTCGCAATGCACCAACCAACGCCCGGAAAACTAACCTCTGCAGCTTTTGGAGGAAAAGCTGCATCGAACAAAAGACAGAAATTCCTCCAGTGCGTCCATACAATACGATATCTGTTTTAATAGAAGGTGTGTACGTGGACGCTTTATTAGACACTGGTGCTTGTTTGTCTGTGATTCATCGTTCTTTGTGCTCACGTCTGCGAAAAGTCACCACCCGTTATGTTGGACCTACACTGCACGCTGCTCAAAGGGACGCCATTAGACCTGCCGCTATGTGCGCCGCTCGTGTTTTCATAGCTGGGCTTCTTCATTTTGTGCAATTTGCTGTGCTGAGTTCGTGTGCCCACCAGCTTATATTAGGCTGTGATTTTCTGTCTACGGCGAACGCTTCCATCTGCTGTCGAGAAAGTGTTGTTCATATGATGGAAACTGACTATGCCCTGTATGTGGATGACAAGCCCGTTCACTTGCTCGCTGCTGAAGATACCGAGCTACCACCAGGTCATCAGCGGATAGTTGCCATCACTTCTAATGTGATCGACTCTGGTGACGTGTTTGTCCAACCATCTGCACGCTGTCTCGCAGGAGATATAGCCCTTGCTTCGGGTGTAGCGGGGTTCCACAATGGCTCCGGACTTCTCTACGTCACAAACCAGACTTCTGAGAAAATTCTCATTTCTACAGGCACCACAATGGCTTGCGTTTCTGAATCTCAACCTGTCTCTGTTGTCCCGCTTATTCCAGCGTGTTCTGGCCTTCCTTCTATTGGACGTTCATCAAGCGTTTCTGTTCTTGCTGCGACTAGTAGTCCAGAACTGACCTCTTTACAGACAGATGAGTTGCTTGCCTTGCTACGAAAGCATAGGAGATTGTTTGATGCCCATTCCTCACCTCTGGGACAGACGTCCATTATTAGGCATCGTATTCAGACCGATGGCACTTCCATCGTACGCCGTCGAACATATCGTGTCTCTTCGTCCAAGCGTGAGATCATTGAACAAAATGTAGCCGATATGCTGCAACGGAACATTACACGTTCTTCCGTGAGTCCTTGGTCATCCCTTGTGTTTTTAGTAAGGAAAAAAGATGGCTCCGTGCGATTTTGCGTGGACTACAGAGAACTTAATAAGATTACCCACAAGGATGTTTACCCCATGCCGCGCATAGACGATGCTTTGGATTCACTGCAAGGTGCTGAGTACTTCTCAAGCCTAGACCTGCGTTCAGGTTACTGGCAAATACCCATGCACGAGGATGACAAAGAAAAGACAGCGTTTTCAACACCAGATGGGCTGTACGAATTGAACGTCATGCCATTCGGCCTTTGCAATGCTCCAGCAACATTAGAGTGGATGATCGACACAGTTTTACGAGGCTTGAATTGGAAGACTTGTTTGTGCTACTTTGACGATATCGTTATTTTCTCGTCAACCTTCTCCCTGCACTTGCAACGACTGGACGAAGTTCTTACGTGCCTTGCAAACGCAGGCCTTCAGCTGAACACCAAGAAGTGCCGTTTTTGAGCAAGACGATTAAAGTGTTAGGCCACGTCGTAAGCAAGGATGGTATTCGTCCCGATCCTGACAAGATTTCCGCTGTCCCATACTTCCCGCGTCCTGAAAAAGCCAAAGATTTGCGCAGTTTCCTCGGCCTCGCTTCTTATTTTCGCCGATTCATTCGAGACTTCGCCTCAATAGCTTCACCATTGCACAAGTTGCTCGGATCAGGCATCACCTTTGTGTGGTCTCCTGAATGTGAAGCGGCGTTTGCCGAACTGAAGTGTGCACTCACATCCGAACCAGTCCTCTGCCATTTCGACGAAACCGCGCCAACGCTCCTGCATACAGACGCTAGTGGTCGAGGCATTGGTGGAATTCTCCTACAGCGAGACAAATCTTCACGTGAGAAAGTCGTCGCATACGCGAGCCGTGCACTGACCCCTGCCGAAAAAAATTATACCATCACCGAACAGGAGTGCCTAGCGGTCGTATGATCGATACAAAAATTTCGACCTTATCTCCACGGCCGCCACTTTACTGTGGTTACGGACCATCACGCCTTGTGGTGGCTCTCGACAATCAAGAACTTGTCCGGCCGCTTTGGTCGCTGGATTCTTCGCTTACAAGAATACGACTTCACGATCACATACAAGTCGGGAAACAAGCATCAAGACGCCGACGCACTTTCGCGTTGTCCGCTCTCTTCGGAGCCACTTAATAAACCCGCCACTGCCGCACTCGAGAAGCTTTCGGCCGTCTCTTCCCTACATGTTTCGTCATTAGCTACTGTGGACCCAACTTCTCCAAGCGAGTGTGGTTTGTTCTTGGCTCACCAACGTGCTGACCCTTACTGTCGCCGCATCATGGACCGCCTTGACGGGACTTGCCGGCCCCCTAACGCCCGTCTTCACCGACAGCTGACGCATTTCAAGCTGAACAACCCCGTCTTGTACCGGCATATCTACCACCCTGATGGTCAACGCTGGGTGCCCTTTCTACCTCGCTCTCTTCGGGCTCAAGTCCTCAAGACATATCACGATGGCATGTCTGCTGGACACATGGGCTTCCATAAAACGTATGATCGTATAAGGTGTCACTACTACTGGCCGGGCTTGTCCACCTGTGTCGCGAAGAACCTTGCCTCATGCACCCTTTGTCAGCGTCGCAAGCTACCTACATTAACTCGAAGTGGACAATTACAACCGCTCCCGTGTCCCCTGCAACCATTCGAGGCAGTTGGCATTGACCTGTATGGTCCGCTTACTATGACTCTTCCGGGCAATCGATGGATAGTTACAGCTGTCGACCACCTGACCCGCTACGCCGAAACAGCTCCCGCGCCTTCTGCATCAGCTTCGGAAGTGGCCGACTTCATCCTTCGAGCAATAATCCTTCCTGAGCGACCGTCGAAGAGTATTTCTTTCAGAACTCGTCGAAGAAGCGCTCAAGGCATCCGGCACTACACACAAAAGAAGCTCCAGTTACCATCCTCAGACGAACGGCCTGACTGAGCGTTTCATCGTACACTGTCACATATGATAGCGATGTATATCAAACCCGACCACAGAAACTGGGACACCATTTTGCCATTTGTCACTTTTGCGTATGATACCTCTGTACAGCGCACAACCGGTTTCTCGCCGTTCTACCTCGTCCATGGTCGCTTCCCTCCTTCTTTCCTCAATGTTTCGTTCTTCTCTGCGCCTGTCAAACCATGTTCATGTTCAAGTGAAGAATACGTGTCTCGTCTACTTCATTGCCGCCAGCTGGCTCGCGTCAACACTGAAGCCAAGCAACAGGATCGCAAGCTTGAATATGATGCCTTTCATCGTGCCGTGTCTTTCAGCCCTGGTGACGAAGTCCTTCTTCTTACACCCATTCGCACTCCAGGACTGTGCGAGAAGTTTCAATTACGTTTTATTGGCCCCTGCACTGTCTTGGAGCAAACGTCTGCTATGGATTATCGCGTGGCACCCGTTCTTCTTCCGACGGACTGCCGCTACAGGGCAGCAGAAAAAGTCCACGTACCTCACATGAAGCCTTTCATACGGCGTTCATCTTCGCTTTAAACTGCGGCCAAGAACTGCGGTCAGGATGACCGCTTTCACGTGGGGGGGAAGTTAGTGTAGGCATTCATTAAGCACATCTACTTTCTTTACACATATTCATCATCATGAGTGATCGTCATCTTCATCTGCTGTGGGGACTTGGCTAGTCTGAGCTCTGTGTCTTGGGCGTGGTCGCTTCATCCTGTCTTCTGGGCCTAATAAAGGTTGCCTTCAACGTTACATCACAATCTAAATATATATATATATATATATATATATATATATATATATATATATATATATATAAATATATATATATATATATATATATATATAAATAAATATATATATATATATATATATAAATAAATAAATAAATAAATATATATATATATATATATATATATATATATATATATATATATATATATATAGAACTTGAAGGGAAGGCACGACAGGTCCGGGTATTTTCTATATTGAAATAACTTGAAGATAGCACATAAGAAAAGGATCGTATTTACTAACGTTTCGGCCGTGGCACGGCCTTCGTCAGAGTCATATATATATATATATATATATATATATATATATATATATATATATATATATATATGTATATATAGTGTCTCTGTGTGTGTGTGTGTGTGTGCGTGCGTGCTAGAAAAAACTGTTGACAACGAATGAATGGCACATGCCCAACTTCCAACAGTCGGGGGCTGTGGCAACACAGATACGAAGATTCCAGGTTCGAATCCTGGCAAGCTCGAGCGTTTTTTGCAGTTCTTTCGCTCTTTTTGAGTGTTGCGCTATA